>NC_057799.1:294947736-295621614 GCF_018294505.1 Triticum aestivum
CGCGGTCGTTGCCCCGATCCAGATGGGATCGGGGAGTGGGGGAGTGAGGGAGTGGGGAGGTGGGGGTTAGGGTTGCGGGGTGGGGGGGATTATGCAGGGGCGCGGCTGGGCCAGCCCATCCTGGTGCCCTGCTGGGCCGAACGGCCCAGGGGAGGGGGGGTCTTGCTTCGTAATTTTTTTTTGCTTTGTTTTGTTCTTGTTTTACTTTTTCTTATTTTTCTTTTTTGTTTTCTTTTAGTTCCTCTTTTATTTTAGTTTTATAAAAATTATCACTAGCACTTAAATTAATACTTGTAAATATACTATTGCCACATTAATTCCCAACTCAAATTAAAATAGTTTAATATTTTATAAAAATCACAAGACATTTATTTTAATATTTAAACCTCTATTTTAATTATTTTGAACACTTAAACATTTTATTAAAGTTAGGTTTCTCCACCATTATTATCTATGCAATATTTGGTTCACTCCGAACATTTTAGTTTTAATATTTGAAAACGTTTATTGTTTGCTTGATTTTGAACTTTGAATTTTGGACCGGTTTTGATCTAACGATAGATTAGCAACAGTAACGGAGGTAACGTGGCACCATTAGCAGAGTTTTACTGTAGCTTGATTATCAGGGCGTCACAATCACAGAAAACCATTTCCGTGATGCCTACACCAACTAGAGATGAAGCTAATGATAATGATCATGAAACTTCAGATCAAGTTACTACCGAACCTCGTAGGTCAACCAGAGCACGTTCCGCACTAGAGTGGTACGGTAATCCTGTTCTGGAAGTCATGTTACTAGACCATGACGAACCTATGAACTATGAAGTGTCACAGCCCTAGAATAAGGCTTATAATTAGTTGCGGCAGTGAGCATCATGCATCATGTTAATTTCAAGAAACTTGATTGAGGAAAGTGGAAGCCTCAAAAAATTTAAATAAAGGGCAAGAAACCTGAAAATGCATTCAGTCAATCCAAACTGCCCTGAAAATAGTTTTGAGAATTTTGGCAAGAGTTATATATCAAACCCAAATTTTGGAACGTTTTTAGGGGATTATTTGGGCTCTGAATTTAAATCGCTATTGAATTTGAATTTGGATCTATATTCTTAATATATGGAATATATTTCCAAAAGTCTCTGATATATTTTATGTGCCTTTGGAATAGTCCGGAGAAGTAACATAAAATTGTTCAGAATGTGTTGGAATTGTTTGAATTTTGTTTAAATTCAAAACAATGGCTAAAGAAATAAAAAACAACAGAAACAAAGAAATATAAATAAAGAAAAGGACTTACCTGGCCCAACCCCTATAGCCGGCCAGCCCACCACCTGGCGCTGCTAGTCGTCGTCCAGCTCCTGCTAGTCGGACGCCGTGCACGTGGTCGCCGCGCGCCGGCACGCGCTCAAGCCACCTCCTACTTCTGCCGACGCTGGAGGCTGGCCGGAGACGCCACGCAACCCCCCGACCACTCTGGCCTATCAACTCCTCCTCTCCCCTCCTCTGCTCTCTCCCTGCAGTGCACCCGAGCGCGCTCGTTGCTGCCACTCGCTGCCACCACGGCTACCGCACACGCCTCGGCGACCTGCCAAGATGCTCCGCCGCGTCTTCCTTGTCCTCTCCAACGAGCTACGCGACGCCCGAAGGCCCTGCTTCATCGCCACCACCGTCTTCTTCACCGTCGGCCGCCGGAGATCCGCCTCGCCGCTTCGCCCGCTCCGATGCCTCCCCGAGCCCGCAGAGCAGCTCAAAGCAATCACCGTGAGCTCCTCCCCCGAATACCCCTCTTCCCTGTCTCGTTTGCACACCGTAGCTGCCGCCTTGTCCGCGACCAAACGCGCCGCCGCCTGCGCTCGCCGCCGCCGACACTCCGGTGACCATTTAGTCCCAGGCGCGCATCCAACATGCTCACCGCCACGCGTAGAGCCTCGCTAGCGCCTCCTTTCTCTCGTCTGCACACCACATCATTGATCTCGCGCACACCCGAGCGTCGGCCACTGCAGCCGAGCTCGCCGACGTCAACTCCGACAACTACTGGCCCGGCCGCCACCACCACTCGGTGCGGACGAGTCTCCGCAACCCATGGATGCCCTCGGTGATCCATTTGGACGCCGGAGGAGCAACCCCGCAGCCCTCTACTGCGTCTAGCCTTGCCAGCGTCAAGTCGCCACCGAGTTTGACTCATTTGACCAGGGGTTTGACCTCCCCTGGGCCACTGACATGTGGGCCTGGCCCCTATTAACTTTTGGTTAAGTTATTACCTAAACTTAATTAACCCACTGACTCACTGACATGTGGGCCTAGCCCTGCTGACATTTTAGTTAGGGTTAGCTTAGCGCTAATTAATGCAGCTAATTAGCTGAGTCACTGACCAATGGGTCCCGCAGGTCAGGTTTGACCTGGCCGACCCAGTTGACCTGCTGACTTCAGCCTTGTGCAATGCTGATGAAGTAAAGTATTTCTGGAAGTAAATAAATCAGAAAATGATTTATGAATTCCAGAAAATACTCCAAACTTTGAAAAATCATAGAAAATAATCTATAGCTCCAATGAAAAAGAATTAGATATAAAAAATTATCAGTAAAATCCAAGGAATCTGTTTACTGCATTTTCATGCATGTTTAAAGAACCTAAGGTTGTTGTATATAAAAATTTGCATAATTGGCGTTTAAATAATCACATGTGGGGTTGAATTTGAACCTTGGGTGCTAACCAACTTCATTTCAATTGTTGCTAGCTACATTAGCTCAATCAACAACATATTGCCATGTCATAATCATGCATCATATTGTTGCATTGCATTGATTGTGTTCCCTCTTGTTTGCCGGTGTTTGTTCCCTCTAGGTAGACGTGGTTCTGACGATGTGATCGATGACACCGATGAAGAAATATTACTATCTTCAGAAGTGCCAGGCAAGAAAAACCCTCTTGATCACTCCGATACAATCCCACTCTCTCGCTCCTGCTTTCTTTTACTGCATTAGGACAACAACGAATCAACTGTTACATGTTGCGGTAGTTGAACCCTTTTCCTCTGTATGACCTGTCTTTGCCACAGTAAATATTTGAAACCCACTAGCATGGGTAGGAGTTGTTTGATCCATGATGTGCCTACTCATTTATGCTTGCTTGCTATGCCTGCTATTGCTTAGAGTTGTGTCAGGTCTGATTCATCGGGGATGAATTGGAATGTGGTCATCATGTCCTACTGTTGAGAGCTAAGTGAGTGGACACGATTTGGTAAAGGTAGCGGTGAGAGGCCATGTAGGAGTACATGGTGGGTTGTCTCATTGAAACTGTCCTCGGGAACTGAGTTCTTTGTTTGTGATCCAAGAACAGTTACTACCACACGTTGGGCCCTGAAATATGACCCCGCTCGACTTATTAACCCCCTGTCCTCTGTCCAGGAGTTCCAAGTAGTTTATGGTGTTTGTAGCATGCTAGAGGCTGTGCTTTGCACTGACCGGAGGGGTGGGCTATCAAGCGGTAGGCAAAGTGGCACGGTGTGCCGAGTCACCCGTTTGGTGCCTCGGGAACCCTGCACACATCGTTCGGGGCCGTAGTGGAAACCTCGGCCAGACTCCCTGCGGATGGAACCTGAATAGGCGATAAACCTAGACTAGAGACATGTGTGGTTAGTCAAGTCGTGGTCTACACCCACGTCGGCTTTCGCTTGAAGTCTGCCGAGAACATGTCGTGTGCAGACGCTAAGTGGTGGAAACATGTGTGAAGAAGTACACCCCTGCAGGGTTATGAATGATCTATTCGAATAGCCGTGTCCGTGGTAATGGACTACTGGGTTGCTTATGCAGTTCATAGACAAGTGAAACTGGATACTCTAAAACACGCAAGATAAGCGTGAGTGCTATGGATGGCCTTCTCGTAGGGAGACGGGAGCGGATCCATAGTGGAGTATTGATATGGTGAACATGTGGACTCGCGTGTGCCACCTCGAAAGAGTTACCAACAGTTGTAGTACAGGATAGCCACCGAGTTAAAGCTGGCTTGCTGTAGTTAAACTCCACCACCCCTTTGTTGATACTGATGCATATGTAGCTAGTTCTGATGTAAGTCTTGATGGGTACATTTGTACTCACGTTTGCTTAAATTATGTTTTGCAGAGGAGACTTCAGTCTCACTAGTAGTTCCGCGTGGACTTCGATGTTTAGCTTGTTACCTCAGCTATGATCTTGTACCCTTGGGAGGGTCTTGTAGATAGTCAGGCTTCTCAGCCTTTTTCATTTGTAGTTGTCTGTACTCAGACATGTTATGCTTCCGTTGCTTGTATGCTCTGTATGTTGGGTCATGTGACCCATGATTGTAATTCTTACTATGACTCTCCGGAGCCTTCTAAATAAATACTTTGAGTCGTAAATTTTTGTTGTGATGCCATGTTGTATTTGCACATATAGAGCATATTGTGTATATGACTTGGAATGCTTGGTATGTGTGGGATCCGACACTCTAGTTGTTTATTCTTGGTAGCCTCTCTTATGGGGAAATGTCTCCTAGTGCTTCCACCGAGCCATGGTAGTTTGCTACTGCTCCGGAACACATGGGATGATCGGCATGTGTCCTTCTTTGCTCCCGTGTCTGTCCCTTCAGGGAAATGTGACGCGTTGTTCCTTCAAGTCCTTGTAGCTTGCTACGACTTGGGTTCATACGTTGATGACTGACACATGCATTGCTGGGTCATGTATGCATGTCCCTGTAAGTTAGTGCCACCTTGGGTTTACGACTAGTCATGTCGGCCCGGGTTCTCTGTCATATGGATGCTAGCGACACTTTTATATACGTGAGCCAAAAGGCGCAAGCGGTCCTGGGCCAGGTAAGGTGGCACCCGTGGGGTTACCGTGCGTGAGGCCACAAAGTGATATGATGTGTTACATGCTAGATCGGTGTGACTTTGGATCGGGGTCCTGACAACTTTGGTATCAGAGCCTGACTGCCTGTAGGATTACCAAGCCAAACTGGTCGAAGTTGAGTCTAGAAATGTTGTAGTTATATAAGTGAATTGATTGTGAAAGGGAACATAAGGCTCTTTTTACTCCTTTACCTTATGTCCTTCTGATCTGAGTCATCCTCTTCTCTTCTACGGGGATTAAGAACTAGTCTTTTCATCTTCTATGAGGATCACGTGTTACTAATCCGTAGACTCTTAGGATTGTTGGTCTCAAGCCGCAGTTCAGTTTCTACTACTAGAGTGTGATGTTAGTTCGACTCAAAACCTTGATATGATGTTGTTGAGTGGTTATGCCACCATTTTGCAGGATGTATCAAATCTTTTTGAGCATTTACAGCCGTTATGCTATTCGAGTCATTCCAGGTTTCTAAATAGTCTGATGCATTTGCAAATCCCTTCCTCTCGTTTACGATGTCCCTTTGGGCCAGTTTAACCACACTAATTGGTGAGTTGAGGTACTATATTGCCTCGACATATATGTTGGAGCTATTATTTTGACCCTAGGTGTCTTAGGGTATCACCTAATAATCTAGCCATGTTTTGTGTTCCCAGTGTGATGATTCTGGCCGTCATTCTCGAAAGCATCCCGTGATGCCATTTAGATAGTAGGCATTCTATTCCTGGGTTCTTGAAGCCAAGATTCACCCTACATACTTCGTGTTGATAGTGTTTGCTCATTCCTTTAGGATATTAGTAACCTTGTGATAGTCTTCGAGGTCCGTGGTATATCGTTCTTCCAATACCATGAACCAATATGGCAGAGGTTCTTTTGAACCAAAAGATCACAACTAGAGTGCTCTTGATGAGTTCTCCATTCTACATTGTGAATCTGCTAGTCCTACCTCTCTGCATGGGTTATCCAGAAGAAATATGTTGAATTTGTTCGACATACTAATCTATGCATCCACAACTCAGAAAGTTAGATGTCCCTTTGAGTTGTCCCTCTCAGCTGTATTCCGACCCATTTATCAGTTGATAGTCAAGAGTAATGGTGCATTTGTGTCATTGATGCATGTTATTCTTGTGGTCTGTCAAGCCATTCTATTCCAGAATGACTAGGAGAAACAAACTCCAACACCTCATCCATTTCTTGGATTGTGTCAAAGTAGTTGTCTTCCACAAAACAAAATGCCAATCGAACTTTTGTTTGGTCCTACCTTGGAGTATTACTATCTTTATGTCAAGAATGTCATGGGAATTGCACAACCTCTTATGAATTCTTGATACAGTGATACCTCCCGCCATCATTGTTCTTTCCTAAGTTCCATGTGTTGTGACCGGAATACCAACAAGTGAATCGTGATGTGTGAAATCAATACTCCTAGGAACCATGTTGCTTGGTAGTTAATGGGCAATAATATCATTCTTAACGTGTTGGTTATTGGATCACTATTCTAAGATTGATTGTGCTACCTAGTCCATTTTCTTGGTGCACCCTTCGATCAATGAGTTAGGATTGTATCAATCCCTCGCTCTTTTGATCATATCATCTTGCCTGGAAAGCAAGATTGTTCTCGAGCTTAATAACATATAGGTGGTTCATGATTTTCCGATGATCTTCTCGGAAGTATCACCAGGTTGTTCCCTGACTATTATGTTCAGCTCGTTATCAAGTTGGTTTCTTGTAAGCCACCCATTCTCCAAGATTCCGTGTTGGATACCCTGAACTAGGTGGTTGAGCTAAACAACAACTTGGGGAGTTGGAAGATGAAAGCTTGTCCCACTTAGTTCATTGCCAAAGGGATATCCTTGTGTTTGTGTGTGTTGAGGAAAGATATCGTCATTGATTGATCCTCGTGATCAATTGTTGGATCTATTGTATTTTCCAAACTTTGATTTGAGTGTGGGCTATCCTCAAATCAAATCAGAACCAATGATGTTCATAATGTTGTCTTACTCGTGGTTGATCCCTCAAGCATACACCATTACATCTTTTGGTCTGACCAATGCTATCATCGTGTTCACGTAATTGTGGAATTCCATCTATATGTAAGCCTTGATGAATTGTTGTCGAGCCCATCGGCAACATGTTTATCTTCTCCATGATTCATGTTGAACATTAAATCTAGCTTTGGAAACTTTTGTAAGCATCATCTTTGTGTTAGCTCGTGAAGTAGACGTTTTGATGTAAGAAGTGACTTACTCTAATTCATGTGCATTTGATGCAAGATGCCGCCGTGAATTCGAGAAGGCTTGTTTTTACTTCCTCTGGAATCATCCCAAGTCAGCCATGCATGTGCAAAGTATTATGTGGTCTGTTTGACTGATCATCTTCATTCCATATGAATTCTGTAGCACACCAAGCCACTGACTGATTTGTTCTAGGAAAAGGAGTTAAGTGCTAATCCATGGTAACACACAAGACTTCGATATCCTCGATGATGGTTCCCCACATGAACTCGGTAGTGTTTCGTTGTAACACTACTGTGTGGTCATGCTTGTGTGGGACATCGTGTTCACATGTGTGTAGCAGAACCAGCTCATGTTTTGGAGCTTGCTATTGTAGTTCATTTTCCGAGAATCTCGCACCATCGTCTTGTCGATTTGTGTTGCAAACTTTCTTCTCCAGACACGATGTCTGAAATATCCCGTTACCAACCAGATCTGAATCTCAGGCAGATATGATGGTTGGAACATTCCCAACATTTGCATTTGTCCCCAGATTGCACCCGCCATTGTGCCATTTTACTATGGTCCGCATTCTCAGTAATTGCTATTCAGGATCATCTTCAAAATTGGTCCTACCATGGGTCCCATCCATTTCCAATGATAAGGAAAAATCACTCATTGTGTTGTCTTCAACAAGGTAGTCCACATCATCCATTCTAGACTGAGTATGCCATTTCTTCGAACTCCTTCAAACGATCGTTTGTGAATTGCCTTAGCCTGGTATGAAGAGTTTCAATGATCTTCGTATCAAAAGTAATTCTTTTTGCTACTTGAGGAATAGTTCTACGAGTCACCTTCCCTAAGGTGCCCTGTTACAAAATCATGGAAACTAATCCTCGTTACTTGACACTTATGTACCATCTTACTTATGCGTGGAGTTCCTGCCTACCAAATTAGACGTTCGCCATTTGTTTCTTCCTTTTTCTCTCGATATGTGTTTGTCTCTCGGCTCAAGAGATGTTCTTACGTCCCATTTCGTGAGTTCATCGTGAGTTGCTCGATCACTGAGAAGATAAATTCTTGTAGGGCTCCTCGTTCCTTTTGTCGTTGTGTTAGATGGAGTTCTCAGAGCAAGGCGTCGAGACCAAGATGATGAATGAATCAACGTTCTTATGAGGTGCAATTGGATCTTGAAGACTGTGCCAGTTCCATGTCCCCTTTGTCTTCTTACCTCACGTCTTGAATCTCGGGACGAGATTCTTGTTTAGTGGGGGTGAGTTGTCACAGCCCTAGAATAAGGCTTGTAATTAGTTGCATCAGCGAGCATCATGCATCATGTTAATTTCAAGAAACTTGATTGAGGAAAGTGGAAGCCTCAATTTTTTTAATAAAGGGCAAGAACCTTGAAAATGCATTCAGTGAATCCAAAATGCCCTGAAAATAGTTTTGAGAATTTTGGCAAGAGTTTTTATATCAAACCAAAATTTTGGAACGCTTTCGGGGGATTATTTGGGCTCTGAATTTAAATCACTATTGAATTTAAATTTGGATCTATATTCTTAATACATGGAATATATTTCCAAAAGTCTCTAGTATATTTTATGTGCCTTTGGAATAGTCTGGAGAAGTAACATAAAATTGTTCAGAATGTGTTGGCATTCTTTGAATTTTGTTTAAATTCAAAAAAATGGCTAAAGAAATAAAAAAAGAACAGAAACAAAGAAACAGAAATAAAGAAAAGGACTTACCTGGCCCAACCCCTGTAGCCGGCCCAGCCCAGCCCACCACCTGGCGTTGCCAGTCGTCGTCCAGCTCCCGCCAGTCAGACGCCGCGCGCGTGGTCGCCGCGCGCCGGCACGCGCCAGAGCCATCTCCTGCTTCCGACGCTGGAGGCTGGCTGGAGACGCCACGCAACCCTCCGACCACTCTGGCCTATCCACTCCTCCTCTCCCATCCTCCGCTCTCTCCCCACAGCGCACCCGAGCGCGCTCATCGCCGCTGCTTGCTGCCACCACGGCCACCGCACACGCCTCCGTGACCCACCAAGAAGCTTCGCCGCGTCTTCCTCATCCTCTCCACCGAGCTACATGATGCCCGGAGGCCCTGCTTCATCGCCACCACCGTATTCTTCACCGTCGGCCGCCAGAGATCCGCCTCGCCACTTTGCCTGCTCCGATGCCTCCCCGAGCCCGCTGAGTAGCTCAACGCAATCACCGTGAGCTCCTCCCCCGAATACCCCTCTTCTCCGTCTCGTTTGCATGTCGTAGCTGCCGCCTTGTCCGCGACCAAACGCGCTGCCGCCTACGCTCGCCGCCGCCGATCTGGTGACCATTTGGTCCCAGGCGCGCGTCCAACATGCTCACCGCCGCGCGTAGAGCCCTGCTAGCGCCTCCTTTCGATCTTCTACGCACCGCATCATCGATCCTACGCATACCCGAGATCCTTTCATGCATGTTTGAACAATCTAAGGTTGTTGTATATAACAATTTGCATAATTGGCATTTAAATAATCACATGTGGGGTTGAATTTGAACCTTGGGTTCAAACCAACTTCACTTAAATTGTTGCTAGCTACATTAGCTCAATCAACAACATATTGCCATGTCATAATCATGCATCATATTGTTGCATTGCATTGATTGTGTTCTCTCTTGTTTGCCAGTGTTTGTTTCCTCTCAGTAGACGTGGTTCCGACGATGTGATCGATGACACCGATGAAGAACTATTACTATCTTCAGAAGTGCCAGGCAAGCAAAACCCCCTTGATCACTCCGATACAATACCACTCTCTCGCTCCTGCTCTCTTTTACTGCATTAGGACAACAACGAATCAACGGTTACATGCTGCGGTAGTTCAACCCCTTTCCTCTGCATGACCTGTCTTTGCCACGGTAAATAGTTGAAACCCACTAGCATGAGTAGGAGTTGTTTGAGCCATGATGTGCCAACTCATTTATGCTTGCTCGTTATGCCTGCTATTGCTTAGAGTTGTGTCAGGTCTGATTCATCGGGGATGAATTGGAATGTGGTCATCATGTCCTACTGGTGAGAGCTAAGTGAGTGAACACGATTTGGTAAAGGTAGCGGTGAGAGGCCATGTAGGAGTACATGGTGGGTTGTCTCATTGACACCGTCCTCAGGAACCGAGTTCTGTGTTTTTGATCCAAGAACAGTTACTACCACACGTTGGGCCCTGAAATATTACCCCGCTCAACTTATTAACCCCCTTGTCCTCTGTCCATGAGTTGCAAGTAGTTTCTTGTTTTTGTAGCATGCTGGAGGCCGTGCGTAGCACTGACCGGAGGGGTCTGCTATGATGCGGTAGGCAAAGTGGCACGGTATACCGAGTCACCCGTTTGGTGCCCCGGGAACCCTGCACACATCGTTTGGGGCCGTAGTGGAAACCTCGGCCGGACTCCCTGTGGATGGAACCTGAATAGGCGATAAACCTGGACTAGAGACTTGTGTGGTTAGTCAGGTCGTGGTCTACACCCACGTCGGCTTTCGCTTGAAGTCTGCCGAGCAAATGTCGTGTGCAGACGCTAAGTGGGGGAAACATGTGTGAAGAAGTACACCCCTGTAGGGTTATAAATGATCTATTCGAATAGCCGCGTCCACGGTAATGGACTCCGGGGTTGCTTATGCAGTTCATAGACAAGTGAAAGTGGATACTCTAAAACACGCAAGATAAGCTTGAGTGCTATGGATAGCCTTCTCGCAGGGAGACGGGAGCCGATCCATAGTGGTGTATTGATATGGTGAATATGTGGACTCGCGTGCGCCACCTCAAAAGAGTTACTAGCAGTCGTAGTACAGGATAGCCACCGAGTCAAAGCTGGCTTGCTGCAGTTAAACTCCACCACCTCTTTGTTGATACTGATGCATATGTAGCTAGTTCTGATGTAAGTCTTGCTGGGTACATTTGTACTCACGTTTTCTTAATTTATGTTTTGGAGAGGAGACTTCACTCTCACTAGTAGTTCCACGTGGACTTCGATGTTTAGCTTGTTACCTCAGCTACAATCTTGTACCCTTGGGAGGGTCTTGTAGATAGTCAGGCTTCTCAGCCTTTTTCATTTGTAGTTGTCTATACTCAGACATGTTATGCTTCTGTTGCTTGTATGCTCTTTATGTTGGGTCATGTGACCCATGATTGTAATCTTACTATGTATGACTCTCCGGAGCCTTCTAAATAAATACTTTGAGCCGTAAAGTTTTGTTGTGATGCCATGTTGTATTTGCACATATCGAGCATATTGTTTGTATGATTTGAAATGCTTCGAAGGTGTGGGATCCGACACTCTAGTTGTTTATTCTTGGTAGCCTCTCTTATGGGGAAATGTCTCCTAGTGCTTCCACTGAGCCATGGTAGTTTGCTACTGCTCTGGAACACATGGGATGATCGGCAGGTGTCCTTCTTTGCTCCTGTGTCTGTCCCTTCGAGGAAATGTCACGCGTTGTTCCTTTAAGTCCTCGTAGCTTGCTACAACTTGCGTTCATATGTTGATGACCGACACGTGCATTGCCGGGTCATGTATGCCTGCCCCTGTAAGTTATTGCCACCTTGGGTTTATGACTAGTCATGTCGGCCGAGGTTCTCTGTCATATGGATGCTAGCGACACTATCATATACGTGAGCCAAAAGGCGCAAATGGTCCCGGGCCAGGTAAGGTGGCACCCGTGGGGATACCGTGCGTGAGGCCGCAAAGTGATATGATGTATTACATGCTAGATCGGTGTGACTTTGGATCGGGGTCCTGACTTGAAGAAGCGATGATGAGCCCAGATTCCGCTAAATGGCTTGAGGCCATGAAATCTGAGATAGGGTCCATGTACAAGAACAAAGTGTGGACTTTGGTTGACTTGCCCGATTATCGGCGAGCCATAGAGAATAAATGGATCTTCAAGAAGAAGACTCACGCTGATGGTAATATTACTATCTACAAAGCTCGACTTGTCACGAAAGGTCTTCGACAAGTTCAAGGGGTTGACTACGATGAGACTTTCTCACCCGTAGCGATGCTTAAGTCTGTCCGAATCATGTTAGCAATTGCCACATTTTATGAAATCTGGCAAATGGACGTCAAAACTGTATTCCTTAATGGATTTCTTAAAGAAGAATTGTATATGATGCAACCAGAAGGTTTTGTCGATCCTAAAGATGATGACAAAGTGTGCAAGCTCCAGTGATCCATCTATGGACTGGTGCAAGCATCTCGGAGCTGGAATATACGTTTTGATGAGGTGATCAAAGCGTATGGTTTTATACAGACTTACGGTGTAGCCTATTTTTACAAGAAAGTGAGTGGGAGCTCTGTAGCATTTCTGATATTATATGTGGATGACATATTTTTGATTGGAAATGATATATAATTTCTGGATAGCATAAAAGGATACTTGAATAAGAATTTTTCAATGACCTTGGTGAAGCTACTTATATATTGGGCATCAAGATCTATAGGGATAGAGAGATGCTTAATAGGACTTTCACAAAGTACATACCTTGGCAAGATTATGAAGAAGTTCAAAATGGATCAGTAAAAGAAAGGGTTCTTGCCTGTGTTGCAAGGTATGAAGGTCAGTAAGACTCAAAACCCGACCACGACATAAAATAGAGTGAGAATGAAAGTCATTCCCTATGCCTCAGCCATAGGTTCTATAAAGTATGCCATGCTGTGTACCAGACCTATTGTGTACCTTGCCATGAGTTTGGGAAGGGGATACAATAGTGATCCAGGAGTAGATCACTAACGGAATATTTCACGGTTATGGAGATGATAAAGAGTTCGTCGTAAAGGGTTACGCCGATGCAAGCTTTGAAACCAATTTGGATGACTCCGAGTCTCAATCTGAATACATATTGATAGTGGGAGGAATTAGCTAGAGTAGCTCCATGCAAAGCATTGTAGACATAGAAATTTGCAAAATACATACATATCTGAATGTGGCAGACCCATTGACTAAACTTCTCTCATAAGCAAAACATGATCGCACCTTAGTACTCTTTGGGTATTAATCACATAGCGATGTGAACTAGATTATTGACTCTAGTAAACCCTTTGAGTGTTGGTCACATGGCGAAATGAAATATGGGTGTTAATCACATAAAGATGCGAACTATTGGTGTTAATTCACATGGCAATGTGAACTAGATTATTAACTCTAGTGCAAGTGGGAGACTGAAGGAAATATGCCCTAGAGGCAATAATAAAGTTGTTATTTTATATTTCCTTATTCATGATAAATTTTTATTATTCATGCTAGAATTGTATTGATCGGAAACCTAAATTCATGTGTGAATACATAGACAAACATAGTGTCCCTAGTGAGCCTCTACTTGACTAGCTCGTTGTTCAAAGATGGTTAAGGTTTCCTGACCATGGACATGATTTGTCATTTGATAACGGGATCACATCATTAGGAGAATGATGTGATGGAAAAGACCCATCCGTTAGCTTAGCATTATGATCATTCAGTTTTATTGCTATTGCTTTCTTCATGGCAAATACATATTCCTTCGACTATCAGATTATGCAACTCCCGGATACCGGAGCAATGCCTTGTGTGCTATCAAACATCACAATGTAAATGGGTGATCATAAAGATGCTCTACAAGTATCTCCGAAGGTGTTTGTCGGGTTGGCATAGATCGAGATTAGGATTTCTCACTCCGAGTATCTGAGAGGTATCTCTGGGCCCTCTCAGTAATACACATCATAAGAAGCCTTGCAAGCAAAGTGACTAATGAGTTAGTTACAGGATGGTGTATTACGGAACGAGTAAATAGACTTGCCAGTAACGAGATTGAACTAGGTATGTGGATACCGACGATCGAATCTCGGGCAAGTAACATACCGATGAACAAAGGGAATAACATATGTTATCATAACGGTTCGACCGATAAAGATCTTCGTAGAATATGTAGGATCCAATATGAGCATCCAGGTTCCGCTATTGGTTATTGACCAGTGAGGTGTCTCGGTCATGTATACATAGTTCTCGAACCCGTAGGGTCCGCACGCTTAACGTTGGATGACGATTTTGGATTATATGAGTTATGTGATTTGGTGACTGAATGTTGTTCGGAGTCCCGGACGAGATCACAGACATGAAGATGAGTCTCGAAATGGTCGAGAGGTAAACATTGATATATAGGACGATAGTATTCGGATACTAGAAGTGTTCCGGAGGGTACCGGGTACATATGGGGTCATCGGAAGGGGTTCCGGGCACCGCCGGCAAAAGGTATGGGCCTAATGGGCCAAGAGGGGAAACGCACCAGCCAGCAGGGGCTTCTGTGCACCCATATGGGCTGAACCAGAGGGGAAGCAAAGAGGGGAAGAGAGAAGGAAGCGGAGGGATTCGGCCTGCCCTTTCCTTCCCTCCTCCCTCCTCCTTCCTTCCCCCTATGGAACTTATGGAAGGGGGAGGCCGAATTGGGGAGGCGCCCAAGTAGGATTCCTCCTACTTGGGGCGCCCCCTTGCTGCTCCCCTCCCTCTCCCACCTATATGTACATGGGGAGGGGGCACCTAGAACACACAACAACATCTGTTAGCCGTGTGCGGCGCCCCCCTCCATAGATTACACCCCCGATCATATTCTTGCGGTGCTTAGGCGAAGCCCTGCGCGGATCACTTCACCATCACTGTCACCACGCCATCGTGTTGACGGAACTCATCTACTTCCTCGACACTTTGCTGGATCAAGAGTTCGAGGGACGTCATCGAGCTGAACGTGTGCAGAACTCGGAGGTGTCGTATGTTCGGTACTTGGTCGGTCGGAACGAGAAGAAGTTCGACTACATCAACCGCGTTGTCAAACGCTTCCGCTTTCGATCTACGAGGGTACGTAGACACACTCTCCCCCTCTCGTTGCTATGCATCTCCTAGATAGATCTTGGGTGAGCGTAGGAATTTTTGAACTTGCATGCTACGTTTCCCAGCAACAGTCTCTTCTGTTTTTGACAAATTCTGTTTTCTTTGAGTTGTGTGCTTATTTTGATGAATCTATGGGTTGTATCGGGGGGTATAAGCCATATTGAAGTTAGAATACAATAGACGTAATTCAAAAATTAAGTATGAATGGGTTTGCAACAATACTTAGAGTGGTGATTTGCTTTGTTATACTAACGGATCTCACGAAGGTTTTCTTAGGTTTTGTGTGATTGAAGTTTTCAAGTTTTGGGTGAGATCACGATGGATGAAGGAGTAAGGAGTGAAAAGAGCCTAAGCTTGGGGATGCCCCATGGCACCCCGAGTTATTATTCAAGGAGAACCAAGCAACTAAGCTTGGGGATGCCCCGGAAGGCATCCCCTCTTTCTTCTAACGACCATCGGTATTTTACTTGGAGCTATATTTTTATTCGTCACATATCATGAGTTTTGCTTGGAGCGTCTTGTATTATATGAGTCTTTGTATGTTTTGATTTTTAGTTTGTCACAAGTATCCTTGCTGGACACACCTATTTGAGAGAGCCAAAATTATGCTATGATTTGTTAGAATTGCTCTATATGCTTCACTAAAAAATTTTGAGCTACGGAATTGCTCTAGTGCTTCACTTTATATCATTTTGAGCACGGTGTGCTTTAATATTTTTGAAGGAATGCTCTCATGCTTCACTTAGATCTATTTGAGAGTTAGTAAATTTTGAAGAAATTCTCTCATGCTTCACTTATATTATTTTGAGAGATGAAATTTTTTATGCTCATGTTCTTCAATTAAATTTGTTTGAGCTTATCAAAAGCAACAAATGAAATTAGTCCCAAAGTGATAGATATTCAAGAGAGATATGAACAAAACTTTCATGAAGATCACTGGAAAAGTTAAACTTGATTCTTTGTAATAGTTTTGAGATATGATGATAGTGATATGCGAGTCATGTTGGTGAGTAATTACGCTTTGGTGTTAAGGTTTGTGATTCCGTATGCAAGCACGAAAGCCAATAGTTATGCAATGAAATTACATCCTATTTATGGTGCATTATTTGGTGTTAGTTATGCTTAATGTTTGTGATTTTTCGTTTCTTGGTTGGTTGATTCTGAATCTTTTTGCTAGCCTCCACTTGTACTAAGTAGAAATACTACTTGTGCATCCAAAATATTTAAACCCACTTTTGCCATAGGAGTCCACCATACCTACCTATATGCGGTATTTCCGTGTCGTTCTAAACAAATTTGTATGTGCCATCTCTAATTTTCAAAATGAATTTCCTTTTTGTGTGCTCGTACCGCGCATGAAGCGCCAGGGGGTGGCCAATATTTTACATGCTAGATGTGTTATTCTCAAGATGAGTGTTTATTCACTTGTCATTGCACGAGAGTACAACGGTAATAGGGATACTCAATCCCGAAATGGAAAAGAAATTTACTTTATGTTGTCAAATAATAAGTTCCTTGGAAAGTGTTTGTATGGAAGGCACCCGTGGATATGGCTAGCTATGGATTGTGAAAGAATGGTGGAAAAAGGAATAAACTTTATTTTCTGTTTGGGAACCACCTATGATATATCTAGCATGGAAAGTGTTGGGAATTACTCAGTCGTTTTTGTTGACGGGAAAAGTATGCCTCTCAATTTTTTTAATCTCTAAATTTAATCTTTGAGCTCTGGCACCTCTACAAATCCCTACTTCCCTCTGCGAAGGGCCTTTCTATTTACTTTAAGCAATATTTATTTTTATTTGGGTCTCCATCTTCTCTTATAAAGCACCAACTAGGGAGCACTATGATCATACTTGAGCATTGGATGTAGTTAATATGCGAGTGAGTTTCATGAATGGATCAATGATTGAGCATGATGGGCTAGGGATAAATTTCTTTAGTGTTGATATTTTGAAAGATATAGTTGCTTATTGATATGCTTGAGTATTGAAATCTTCATGTCAAAACGAGAGTATTGCTTTGAACCATATAAAAGTCCAAATGTCCATGCTACAAAAGAAAATAAGTTGTGATGAACATGTTAGGCAACATTCCACATCAAAAAATTGGTTTTAATCATTTACCTTCTCGATGACGGGCATGAATTAAGCTTGGGGATGCTGATACGTCTCCGACGTATCTATAATTTTTGATTGTTCCATGCTGTTATATTATCATTCTTCGATGTTATACAATCATTTTATAGCAAATTTATATCATTTTTTGGGACTAACCTATTGACATAGTACCCAGTGCTAGTTGCAGTTTTTTGCTTGTTTTTTACTTCGCAGAAAATCAATACCAAACGGAGTCCAAATGCAGTGAAACTTATTGGAGATTTTTTCTGTACCAGAAGACACCCAGTGGGCCACAGAACTACCAGAGGGGAGGCTCGAGGTGGGCACAACCCACCAGGGCGCGCCCAGGGGGGTTGTGCCCCCCTCGGTGACCTCCCGCACCGCCTCTTCGCCCTATAAATTCCCAAATAGTCCAGAAACCCTAGGGGAGTCGATGAAACACGATTCCAGCCGCCGCAAGTTCCAGAACCACGAGATCCAATCGAAAGACCATCACGGAGGGGTTCATCATCCTCATTGTTGTCTCTCCGATGATGCATGAGTAGTTCACCATAGACCTACAGGTCCGGAGGCGGTAGCTAGACGGCTTGCTCTCTCTCTTTTGATTCTCAATACAATGGTCTCTTGGAGATCTATTTGATGTAACTCTTTTTTGCGGTGTGTTTGTTGGAATTCGATGAACTTTGAGTTTATGATCAGATCTATATCCATGAATATTAGTTGACTCTTCTTTGATCTCTTATATGCTTATGGCCTCATATTTATTCTTCGAATCTTTGGTTTAGTTAGGCCAACTAGATCGATTTTTCTTGCCATGGGAAGAGGTGCTTTGTGATGGGTTTGATTTTGCAGTGTTCTTTCCTAGTGACAAAAGGGGCAGCAAGACACGCATGTATCATTGCTATTAAGGATAAAAATATGGGGGCTATTGTTACATGAATTGATCTCGTCTAAATCATGTCATCATTCTTATTGCATTACTCCATTTTTCCATGAACTTAATACACTAGATGAATGCTGGATAGCAGTTGATGTGTGGAGTAATAGTAGTAGATGCAGGCATGAGTCGGTCTACTAATCTTGGACGCGATGCCTATATATTGATTATTGCCTTGAATATCGTCATAACTATTCGATTTTCTATCAATTGCCCAATAGTAATTGTTTACCCACCATGTGCTATTTCTTGAGAGAAGCCACTAGTGAACCCCCGGTCTATTCTTTATCATATTTGCTTTGAGGTCTATTTTTATTCGCTTTTGTTTTCAGATCTATTATTCCAAAAACCCAAAAATACCTTTCTACACTTTTTGTTTGCAACTTTTCTTTCGTGTTTTATCGAGATCTATTTATCCAATCTACCACAAATTTTATCCCGTCAACTTGACAATTTATGGCGCTGTTACCCAAAGAGGGATTGACAACCCCACATACGCGTCGGGTTGCAAGTATTTGTTCTTTGTATGAAGGTACCTTCTACATAGTATTGCTTGGTTCTCCTATTGGACCCTTCCTCTTTGGGGAAATACCGACACAGTTTCAGGCGACATTAGCTGGCACGGTCTCTGGCGTCCTTCGTCGTTGTGCGCGTCACCCACGTGAAGGCATAAGGACACGCGACTGGCTGAGCGGCTCCTAACTACTGGCCTCCGTGAGGGGGGCTCGGGAGGTGGCCTCAGGAGACCATGTCGCGAGAGGGCCTCGCGAGGCTCCGATGTAGCCGCCTAGTCATCTCAGGACGCTTGCCGATGGGGGTCTCACGAGGCAAGGGCCTCGTGAGGGGTCTTGCTCATGGCGTTTACTGGTGGGCCACTGGTTGGACTTTTTTCATGCGCCGCACCCTGGGAGGAAGGCAGACGGGCCTGGGTACCCTCGGTCCCATAGGCCTGAAAGTGTTACTCCCGCAGGAGTTGTTGCACTACAAAAAAAAGACACATCCGTGACATTTTGGGCCGAACGAATTTTTTCCCTATCATACTTATGACACTTCTATGACGATAATTGCGACAAAACCCGGTATCATCATAGATGTGGTGGGCTACTACTTCTATGACAAAAAATCATGACTGAAAAATGGGCTTTTCGTCCTGGGCGGGCCGGAGACGCAGCTGCATGACATTCTTTGGGCCGTCCATGACGGAAAAACCCGTGGTAGAAGCGAGGCGAGGAAAATTTCGGGGAGTTCCCTGTTACGGTGGGTGGTCGGGGGCCGAGCGATGCGCGTTTCTCTCGTACACGTACGCGCGTGTGTGCGAGGCGTTGGGCTCTAACTGAACCAGAGCGAGGCGTTGGGCTATAACTGAACCCCAGCGATTGCACTGCAGGCTACGCGTTACTAAACCCGAGCGATCGATCGACGGCTGTTAACTGAACCCGGTCGAGTGATTCCTTCGCTACTGCTGCTAACTGAAGCCGATCGATGTTGCCTGTGTATGAACAGTGAGCATTGCTAGGGGGGTTTGGATGAATAGTTCCCGGTGGGGGTGGATGAACAGGACTCCGTGGTGTTTCCTCTGGATGAACAGGACCCCGATCGATCGAGCCGGTTGGGGCCGGATGAACAGGACCCCGTGGAGGGCTGGATGAACAGGACCACCCCGTGGAGGGCTGCATGAATAGTAGATGGTGGAGGGCTGGATGAACAGTAGCCCGTGGAGGGGTGGTTGAATAGGAGCACGTGGATAGGGCTGGTTGAACAGTAGCCGGTGGAGTAGCGCGCGGTGGAGGCTGGATGAACAGGAGCCCGTGGATGAACAGTCGCAGGTGGAGGCTGGAGGAGGTCGACGGTGGATGAACAGTACCCCGTGGAGGCTGGAGGGGGTCGACGGTGGAGATGAACAGTATCCCGTGGAGTCCCGTTTTGCGGTACGCCAGACCCCTCCCGATGAACAGGACCCCCATTTCGACCGTAGCGCTCCAACACAAGTCCGTTTCCTCCGTTTTGCGGTATGCCACACCCCTCCCGATCAACAGGACACCGTTTCGACCGTAGGAGGTCCGTTTCCTCCGTTTTGCGGTACGCCAGACCCCTCCCGATGAACAGGATCCCGTTTCGAACGTGGTCGGTCGAACACAAGGCTGTTTCCTCCGTTCTACGGTACGCCAGGCCTCGTTTCCATCGACTGTTCCGTCCAAGCCGGTTGGCTCCCACGCGTTCCGTTGCCTCCCGATGAACATGACGCATTCCATTGCCTCCCCATGAACACGACGATGACGCAGTTTCTCCGTTCCGAACCAGCCATGTACACGAGCCCTGGCCGTACGTAAGCGCGAGTAGGCATTCGAGACCCCGCCCGTATGTACGTACGTGGCCGTATTTTCTTTCTTGCACACTGGTCGCTGTACATACGTGTACATGCTACATGCGCGCCTCTACATCGACCAGTATGTATGTACATGTTCGCGACCAGAATGACAACGCTACGTATGCTTCGACCAGGTGGGTCCCGACTGTCAGGCACTTCCTTGCGTGCGAAGATGTAGCTGGTGGGTCCCAGCAGTCAGGGGGCGAATTGTTTTTTTGCCCGGACGCACATCCTTGCGTGCGAAGATGTAGTTGGTGGGTCCCAGCAGTCAGGGGGAAACGTTTTTTTTGCGAAATACGGTGGCCCGTCCGGTGGGTCCCCGCTGTCAGGTGGAGGAATAATTATTTTGCGCGTAATAAGGAGGCACTTCCTTGCTGCGGCCGTGGACCCAGCTGTCAGCCTCTCCACGTACAGTCCACGTCCGATGGAAGCCGTTCCTTGACCACGTTGACCACGCCGCGCCGAGAGCACCAGGGCGGTGGACGACGGCGAGGCCTTGGAAGGGGACGACGCGGAGCCGGGGAAGACGCGGCAGTGGATGCCCACGCGTAGAGGAGTATGAGGGTTCACTGGTTCACTGCGGTGTGAGGCTGCCGTCGCCGCAGAATAACAGGGGGTGTGGGTGAGTAGTGGTGTGGCCTGGCCAGCGGTGGGAGTAGTAGGGGGCGGTGAGGCCTCCGCGGCATCGCAGCCGGCCACGGGAGGCAGGAGCACGAGGCACGACCGGCGCTGGTTTGGGCGGCTGGAGCAAGAAGACTAGAGGTTGAAGAAGCACTACGGCCGTTGGATGGACATCGTACGGTCACTAGAGCTAGAATCGTTCATATTGACTAAGTTGACAAAGCCCTCCGTCCCCGTTAACTTAGTTGGCCCACAAGTCAGCCTCCCACTATTGTGGGTCCCAGCTAGCAGGGGGTATTAATTTTTTTATGCGTAATAAGGAGGCACTTCCTTGCGTGTGAAGATATAGCTGGTGGGTCCAACCTGTCAGCGGTGGGAATGTTTTTTTCGCGAAATACAGAGGCCCTTCCAGTGGGTCCCAGCTGCCAGGTGGAGGAATCATTATTTTGCGCGTAATAAGGAGGCATTTCTTTGCGTGCGGCCGTGGACCCAGCTGTCAGCCTCTCCATGCACAGTCTACTTCCGATGGTGTCGTTCGTTGACCACGTTGACCACTCCGCGCCGAGCGCATCCAAGGTGGTGGACGACGGCGAGGCCCCGGACAGCAACGAGCCGGAGATGGGAAGACGCGGGAGTAGAGTCGCGGACGGAGAGGTGTACGAGGGTTAACTAGTTCTGGTGCGGTGTGGTTCGGCAGTTGGTGTAGAAGAACAGGAGGTGTGGAGGGGTGGAGGGATGGCCTGGCCAACGGTGGAGTAGCGCTTCACAGCGAAGCGTGCTAAGCAGAGCTGCTAGCAGCAGGAGGCGGGAGCAAGTGGTCCCGGCGGCGCTGGAGGAAGAAGACGAGCGATTGAAGATGGATGCCGGTCGTTGGATGTAAATCCAACGGCTAACGATGTCAGAATCATTTGTTGACTAAGTTGACAACGACTTGCATTGGCTCGACCTATTGGCCCACATTTCAGCCTCCAAAAATGTGGCACGTATTCAACCCATTTTTTCAGAATTTACAGTCTTTTTTGCGGGGTAGAATTTACAGTCAATTTGATCATTTTTTTTGAATTACAGTCCATTAGCTGGGCTAGGTGAACAAATAATGTAGCGTCCATGCGGCCCATTTATGTTTTTCCTAAAAAATTACAGGCCATTTGCACTTTCTTGAAATACACGATTTTGCTGGGCTGATTCTAATTATAATGTTGGGGTGGGCGCAGCAATGTTATCAAAATATAAACAGGGGCTGAGCATTTTGTTATATATATATATATTTAAATAATAACTGATTTATTATTACATTGGTCCTTAAATCTTACCAAGCTTTTGTACACAATCACCAGGATTTTCGTTGCCAAAAAAATCCAGGATTTTATTGTTACGAAATTATTTTTATAAGTTAATAAGATGTGGGATATTGTTTTCTTACATATGCAAGTATCTGTTAAATATATGATGACAATAACAATAATATATAATAACATATAAAATAATTTAAATATATATAATATAGTTAGAAGGGAAACATAAGTTGGACCAGTCGTTCCTATTCTTATATAGAAAAATAGAACAGACCTCTGCGTTTTCTTCAAAAAAATACATAAATTGGGCTGCCAATGTTTCAGGAAAAATAAAACGTCGGATGGGAGGTCCATAGGCCGGTCGATACATGACGGCCCTCAAGAAAATACAAACAGGCCTATGGACCTCCCATCCGAGGTCGTGGGTTGCGCATGTTAAAAAAGAAAGCATAGACGGGGCAGCCCAAAACCCAGCTGATACTTGCTGCCCCAGTGATAATAAATGATACCTGCCAGCTCCCCGGCTTCGTTGTGAATTTATCTTCTATAGTAACTACGTTGAAGCACCTAAAAATGTAACTATGTTGACAAACCCGTGGGCCCCAACGTCAGTATAGCATTAGGAGGAAGTATTTTTTCGATGAGGCACTTACTTGCGTACGACCATAGACCTGGTGGGTCTCGACTGTCCGCCCCTCCACGTACAGTCCTCTCCAGATTCCTCTCATTTGTTCAGCATGTTCACAACGGCAGACAGCGGCGTCGCGGCGAGCGCACAAAGGCGCAGGAGGAGATTCGACCACCTAAGGAAGTGCCTTATTAGTAACAAAACAACTGAACTAGCCTAGTGGCCGAGTGAAACTACCCGACAGCTGTTCCGTCCGGGTTCGATTCCACCTGTGCAGAGAAAATATCTCCAAATTTTTTGCCTCAGCCTTTATTGACATGTGGGTCCCAATTGTCATCTACGCACACCACGTTCAACACTTGCCAAAACTTCGTCCCTCATTTTCTCTTTTTTTCGCACACTCGACATTGTGTGGGCATTTTGAAAATAGCATATCTTTTTGACTGTGCATCATATGAAGATGTGCTATGCATGAATGTTGATCAGCATGATGTTAACTGGCTGGTAGTTCCAGTTTCGACCATGAATAAAACTTCCAACATGATGTTAACACTGTTTGAAAAGGCCGTGTTAATATAAATGCTCTGCCTCTGAAAGTTGCAGTTTCTTATCTGAAACTGAACTTGGAGTTTCCTATCTGAAACTGAAACTTGCAGTTTCTTCTATGAGAATCACATTGTCTGCACTTTTATACTCCTATGAAACTACATTTTTTTAAGTGCTAAAAATAGATCTCTAGAATTCATAAAATACTTCATATGCTCAATATTGCAAATCTGAAATTCAAAAGACATTCATATCTGAAAGTACTCTCAAAATACACAACACAAAACACAATTCACAACCTGCAAATACTAACAACCCTAAGCTCCTCCTGACAATTCACAACCTGCCCGACTATTGGGCTGGGGGGGCAGTCCCTCCTATTCCTCGGCGGTAGACAGCCGCCCCGTGAGATGATGTGAATGGCGAGGGAGAGGATGGCGGGGAAGCGTCGTCGGGCCAACTGTTTTTCTCGTCTTGCAGTTGGGTTCGGTCGATGAAGACTCCACCGGCTCGCTCTGGCATGACACCCTCACAAACGGCACCCTGTAGATGCTCGATCCTTCAATCTCTGGTGGATGCTCCATCTGGGATCGATACTCCCACCACCGCTCCCTCACGATCGGATTCGGTGAATCTGTTTGCTCCATGACCCAGAGGAGCAGCTCTATGTACTCCCGCGCGACTCCCTCCGGGAGTATCGCCACCTTTTCGCTCTGGTGCAGATATTTGGCCTTGGATGTCGCCGTCGCTGCTAGTTGGTCCTTGTTGTCAAACCAAGACTGTATCTCCAACATCCTAGCTAGCTTCACAGGGTCGTCGTCTGCGTTCCTCACGTATCAGTTGTACTCCTCCATCGATCTACTTCTCCACAACACCTTCACTCGCCGGTAGTGGTTTTTGAATGGAAGAGGAGAGGAGCAGCGCTAGTTTTGGATTAGAACGGGAGAGGAGCGACGCTGGTTTTGGATTGGAACAGGAGAGGAGGGGCGGTGGAGTTGAAATGGAAGAGGAGAGGAGCGGCGCTGGATTTAGATTGGAACAGGAGAGGAGCGGCGGTGGTTTAAGAGGAGAAGAGCGGAAGAGTGGCGCTGGTTTTGGAAGTATTTTTTTGTTTTGCATATTTTGGGTCAAAGTTTGACCACATACTGTATTTGACAAGCAAAATGTGAATGCATGTCACCAAAAATTGTATCGTTTGGTTCGTATCTGAATGTACTTTCAAATTATATTATTTTTGCAACGTATAACATATATTTTATTTGCGAAAATCATGGTCAATTATGACCCAGAATAAAAGGGAGACTAGTTAATGTGGGCTCGCTTTCTTTTTTTGACTATACACAGTAGGGCAAAACCCCACTGCAATTTTTTATTAATCTAAAAAAGTAAAGTCCCAGAAAGGAACCAAAGTACAAAAGGCTTGAGATAAGCCAAGGATGAAGCCAAAAGAAAGAGAAAAGAAAAAAAACTAACAACTAAGAACTAGGATTACAGAACAAGATTATCCAGCCAAAAACAGTATGCTCCAGCATAGCTCTTTTTAATTCTGAATCTGAGAAGAGAGAGCTCCTCCATGAAGATGGCTTGCCACCTTTGAATGCTAGGTTGAATTGCTTGGAAAATCATGTTGTTCCTGGAGATCCAAATAGCCCAAGAGGCAAGGATAACTATCTCCATGAAGGAAGGTACATGAATTTTCTGCTTGAGATCAAGAAAAGCTTCCATGATTGAAACATTTGCCTGTCTTGAAGGGCAGATCGGATCCCAACACTGTGCAGCAAAAGGGCAAGTCCAGAAAAGGTGCTGAAGAGTCTCTTCCTGTGGACAATTGTTGACAGCACAATTATAGCTGCCCAGCTGAAAAGATTTCCTTCTCAGAAGATTTCTAGTATTGAGCCTGTCATGAAGTAGTCTCCAAAAGAACACCTTATGTTTTGGCTGACAAGAACTGCTCCAGATCCAATTGAACTACTGTGGTACAACTTTAACTCCCATTAGTACTTTATATGCCTTAGCCACAGAGAATTTCTCAGTTCTCCATATGTAACTCCAGGTATCCGTGTAATCCAAAGTATCAGAGGCCCTTAAAGCAATGCATATGTCCTCCATAGCCTCAAATTCCTGGAAAGCTTGCACAGTCAGTGGCAGATGAAATAGGTCCTCTAAGTATTCAGTTTGGAGAATGGTGTGAACAGTAGCATCCTTGTTTTTCACAAACGAGAATAGGTGGGGGAACATGTCTTGCAAGCAATGTGAGTGCCAAAGATCAGTCCAAAAATAAGCACTCTTTCCATCACCTATGTTGCATCTGGCCAAGGACTTATAGTTATCAATCAGCTTAAGGTTTGCTTTCCACCAAAAAGATCCCATCCAGCTATTACCAGGTAGAGAATCATTGCTGTAGTAGGATTCCTGAATCAAATTGACCCAGGGAATATTGTGTCTGTTGTAGAACTTATGTAGGTTCTTGAGAAGCAATGCTTTATTCTGAACAAAAATATCAATCACTCCTAAGCCACCTTGATTTTTAGGTCTACACACAATACTCCATGCCACCATGGCAGGTCTATGGTCTTCCAAATCAGGGCCTCTCCAAAGACAATGTCTCAAGTATTTTATGGCTTGGGTTTTGATGGTGACAGGCACATCAAGGCATCCCATGAGATAGATCAACAATGAGTTGAGGACAGATTTCACTAGCAACAATCTCCCAGCCAAAGTCATAAAGGTGGGCTCGCTTTCTTAACTGAAGGGTAAATTGATTTTGATTCTGATCCAGTCACAGCGCGTCGGCCCTCTCGTCCAATCCTAAATCGCTGCCGCACGCTCCTCTCCCTCTTCTCCATTGCAAAACCACCTCCTCTCCTCTCCATCATCTCCATTCAAAAACCACCGTCTCGCCTCTCCCTCTTCTCCATTGCAAAACTGCCTCCTCTCCTCTCCATCATCTCCATTCCAAAACCACCGTGTCGCCTCTCCCTCTTCTCCGTTGCAAAAGCACCTCCTCTCCTCTCCATCAATTCAATTCCAAAACCACCGTCTCGCCTCTCCCTCTTCTCTATTGCAAGACCATCGTCTCTCCTCCCATCTTCCAAAGCTAGCATCAGACCACTCAGAAAGCAGCAGCGAATCAGGCAGATCGCCGGCGGCGACCAGGCGAAGTTAGCCAGGTTGAAGGAGATCCTTACCTGAATGGGTCTCCGAGTACTACACAAATCACCCTTAGCTCTGGACCTTTGGGTCAAAGTTGTGACACTGTGTACAAATAAAGAAAAATAGATTGGTGCTTCTTTCAAAAAAGAGTACTCCCTAGAAAACTGCCAATATAAGCTACTAGTATTTGGTTAGAGGATTTGCTGCCGAGAAAGATCCGTCCACAGAGAGCGCCACACATCCCACTGGTGGTGGTGGATGCCAATGCGTGCATGGAGCATGGTTGGTGTCGGTAATTTTTACTTGGCACACCTCGCACTCTGCATATATGCCGGTTCCATCCGTACATTTGTGCAGTTCCACCAAAATGCAGCTGAATAACCCTATTTGCACAGATAATGAAAAAGCGTGATTACATTATAGTGGCACTAGTTGATGAAACACGCAAAATAAATAGAAGAAAATATTGTGATAGTATCATAGTATGCCATGCCGCGAGGGCGAGATGGGCCCTGCGACGCCTCATACGGTACGCCACGCCTCATACTGGAAATCGTCCCAAGTCTCCCCGATACACCTTCTGCCAGTGATGAACATCAGTGTACAACGGTAGTACAAGGAGGGGCCTTGAGACATTCAAATCTCTATTTTTGTGCAGATCATCTAAAATTAGGCACCCCAGTTTGCAGAAACGCTTAAACATTAACAATGGGACTAGTTGATGAAACATACATTAACAAAGAGAAGCACTTTCTTTATCTACATTGGAAATGAAATGATAGAGAGGACACTCGCTCTATTTTAACAGTATTATTACTTCATTTTATCAGTGACACCAGGGTCGAGCAGGTGGCAAACGAGGTGTACCGTGCGTTGCAAGGATGAAGGCCGGGGGTGCTTAGACTGGGATGCTGAAGCTGGCTCTTTCAGTCCCTATCTTCCCCCTGATGTTTCTGTGGTAGCATTTGGGTTGTAATCCAAACTTGGTCGAGCTGGTGCTGCATCCCCCCAACTGCCTAGCTTATGTGGCGAACTTGTCTCCTGCTAGTACTCAGTCCGTTCTAGTAGTAGTTGCATAACTGCCCGTTTACACTGAGATGTTGTCGGATAATGGTTCTCTATGGTTGGGTTTCTTTAATGAAATCGGAGGGAACCCCCTCTTTCGATATATAAAAAAACAGTGGCACTAGCGATGCCAAAACATTGCCTCAAATTAATAGTGCCACTAGATTAAGGTGCAAAATAATAACATTACTGCTTTATCATGGCAGTGCCAAAACAGTAGCATAAGAGCAGGATCAACATGCAGGATCTTTGGTAAACGGTCAGACCAAAAAGGAACATACCGCATGATGGGAACCATATCTGCAGTCAACGCCATCGTAGAAGGGATGACACCAGTCACCAACATGGATGATTCAATTCATGGGACCTTTTGGTGCAGTTCACCTAAAATGAAGCAATGTCCCATGAGCTAGCAGCTTCTTCTTCTTTTTTTAAGAAAAGGGCTCCAGCCCCGGTTCCATTTCCATCAGAAAATGAAACCCA
This sequence comes from Triticum aestivum, assembly GCF_018294505.1. Classification (NCBI taxonomy): domain Eukaryota; kingdom Viridiplantae; phylum Streptophyta; class Magnoliopsida; order Poales; family Poaceae; genus Triticum; species Triticum aestivum. Next base: position 294,975,897 of record NC_057799.1, read on the forward strand.
CAGAGCTTCTTCTTCATTAGTTGCAATAAAATTGAGCAACATCAAGGTTGGTCATGAAGCTCCTGGAATGTTCAACTATAATTTAGATATCATTTGTGCAGTTTAACTAAGATCAAGCGTGAAATGCATATCTCTGTTTGCACAAAAAAGGTGGAAAGGAGGGTGACTAACAAGTGATGAAACATGCATCAAATGAAAAAAGCATGTTCCTTATCTGAATGGCAATCATACAAGGACAGTAGCAATTTCTAGCAGCATTGCTAGATATTAGTGTGGGTATTAGGATTAACTATGAGAACTGTTAAATACGACATTACTTTAATGGTGCCATTGCTTCATTTTACCAGCAACATTACATTAACAGCTGCTACAGAGTCGGTATTTGGGCAGGGGAGAGTAGGCAGACCAGGACAATTGCATCTCTAACGAAAAGAAGCAACTTATCTTAATGGGAAATTTAGCAGGACATGAAAAAAAGTGCCATTGATTCATATTACTGGAGGCATTACATTGAAAACAACATTGGTTTAATGTGTCCTTACTTTTAACAGTGCGACTGCTACATTTTACCAGTGGCATTACATAAGCGCGGCTTGGGGCAACAAACATCAGAAGAGGATATCTGGGTTGGTCCCATTTTTGTTCGGTATATAGCCACCTTATACTGTGTGAGGCTAGCGAATCTAGTGCTGGACTTACTCTGTTGACTTGTCCCCCAGTCCCCACTTTCTTTCCTTTTTCAACCAATAGATTGGGTTTATATTGAGTTTGTACTGCGTTCCTTTATTTCCTGATTAGACCTAGAGACCAGTTGGATAGCCAGTCTCTGCTACTTTTCGCCCCCATTATTTCCTCTTTCGACCAAGTCCTAGATTCAGGTAACAAATCTTCCCCCACCCCCACCCCCTTTCTTCCTTGTTTGAACCAAGTACTACTAGATTCGAGTGCATGAACTAGTTTTACCTCTTAACAGTAAAAAAATAGGTGGTTTTCGAACAGCCAATCGATCCTATCTACGAGGGGGCCTGAGAAATAGTAAAATATACAAATGCAGCGACGTCAGGAGCTCGGGAAGTAGAGCAAGGCCGGTTTCGAAGGAAGTTATACCTGAGGGTCGCCGGGATATCGCTAGGTGGGAGGCGGGAGGCCGGATCTGCCCACACTACGGCAGCAAGGAAGAAGGGGTGGGAGGCCCTCCCTCGCCAGCGATGCTTGGGAGAGAACGGCAAGGCACGCTGATCGGGACGCGCCGGCAGTGGGTAAGAGCCGTCGCCGAGGACGACCGCGTGAACGTTGCACCTTCTCACCTTCCCCGGCGGAGAGGATCCGGCTGGATCTGTGACCAGCGGTGAGTAGAGAGAGAGTGTGGCCACCGTTGTCGTGTTTAGATCTGGAGAGGACGAGACAGTGTGAAGAGAGCAACACTAGCAAGCAAGCGTGGAGGCTCCTGCCTATATAGTGGAGTACTAGTTTTCTTTTGTCTACCGGCCGGAGCCGGCTTGACCTCGGCAATGACTGTCGAGAAGTCTTCATGCATGTGGCACGGAGGCGTAGTTGTTGTCATCTTGATTTGAAGCACCGGATTATAACATATAACAGGAAAAATGCCACATGACAAGAAATCATAACCTCACTGCCCAAAGGAGACAAGATGAATCCCGACGGATAAACTAGACGAGGATCAAAGCTCAAATTAAAGATAAACTCATAGAAAAGGGGTCCGTCGATAGATGTCCTAATTAACATAGCCGGCTTGACCTAGATGGCAGCCGAGTAGTCTTCGTGCATGTGCCCCAATGACTAGCCCAACTCAGTTGTCGCTGTTTAACCCTCGTAGTGATCCGAAGCACATGACACCTAATTTTGCGAGATGACAAGAAACCTTTTTTTAGATTTCTCACAAGAACTACAGCCCTGTACAACACAACCTGCACGATATGTAGACAATAGCCAATCCAGGCGTGTCTGCTGGAGTCTAGTCACATGCATGGACGAACTGATCTTCCGTGTCTTGCAGGGATCATCCAGGTACCAACGTATGTACTCCTACAACACTTCTCTAGTAGTACCATCGCTCATCTCTCTCTTCTATTAACTCATCCGACTTGCGGGGCCGGGCAGTGTGCCTATGGTCGGTTCTCAATTGCGGTCCCACATGTGTGTGCAAACGCAATATGACAGGCGTTCCATTCGAAGAGCGGCGTGCCAGACTGACCGACTGTCCGGGGTGCGACACGAACGCGACGGGCGTGCTGTATACTCCGTACATGTGTACCGCCGTTTTCTTGAGGCTTTGCTCCATGGCGCAATCCATGGATACAAAATTAGTATACTGTACTATTTAAAAGTCGAGGGCGGGGCTTTTCCCGCGCGGTAGGCGGGGCAGTTCGGCCTAGTCGGTTCGACAGAGACGCGAGAAGATGAGGGAGTAGGCTGCTGCAAACGTAGGGCTGTGTGATTTTACAGTGAGTTACTGCTGGACAGGTGGGGCCCGATGATTTGACTTGCCATTATCATTTTAACTGCGGCGCTACGACCGGCGTGAGTCTCCCGATTCTTGACCACCTCCATACAGGTGCCTCTCCCGATGCTCCACCATGTAGAGGCTGGCTCTTGCTTGAGAGCCCACTCCTCCACTCCTCCACTTTTTCCTTGCCTCTTTCCCCCACATATGCAAAAATGCCATGTAAAGCGGGCTTATAGCCCACTATTGTACTTGATCCTACAGGTGCTAAGCCTGCCACATAGGCATAAAGTCTGATCTGGCAAGTTAATTAAGAGGAGAGAGACTAGTTTGGTGACCCCAGGAAGAAATGGTGATAGGCGTGTGTACCTAGATGAAGCAAACTTAGCAACAAAAAACTAAGCACCTATGCATTGGGGACTTGAGTTGCTAAGCCATTTAATGCCCATAGCACCTCATCTAAGCACCATTTCATTGGAAGAGGTCACTCCTTGGCAAATGCAATAAATACTACGAAGAAAGAGATAGAGAGAAGTAAACAAAAAATACTCTTATAGCCAACCTTATAGCTAACCTTGTTGTATGAGTGACTAAGTGATGACTATGTATGACATGCCAACATCAGATAGCCTAACGCACCGTTTTAAATCTCCAAGGGCGCGACTGCGCGAGCGAGGCGACTGTCGTGGTAGGCGCGACCATGATACGGGCTGCTGGTAGCCCTTGGATCTGAGATCGAACGGTCGCATGCTAAGTTGCTGAAAATTTGCAGAATAACCCTCCAGGATAGGATATTCACCCATATGTCTAGAATCACGCCATGCAACCGTTCGATCTAAGATCCAAGGGCTCTCGGAAGCCCGTATCATGGGGAATGGAAAGCTTCGTATCACCTGTAATTTTCCCGACGCTTGACATGACATCGAAAGCCATTTAATTGGGCGTCGAGTAGACATGACATCTAATTGGGCCCCATAGTACTGTGCATGAATCCATTTATCCACCAGGCAAGCCACTACCCTGCCATTCGCTCGCGCCACCCCCCACTCGACATTTTTACAATCGATAAACCGCTCCTAGTCGTCCCGTCCTGTCACATTACGGCAGTTCCACTAATCCTAACCCTCCTCCCAAATCCATGGCGTCCCAAATCTCCATGATCGGCGGTGAGTACAAGGTTAGAACCATCACCAACGATGAGTTCGACGTCACCTACACCCGTTCTTCCGCAACGATGAAAGAATGCCTTGCTCGCTTCAAACGCATGTTCGAAAACTCAAATGATGAGTGGGTCGCTGGGCTAGATGTTGAGTACACCACAGTCCTGGGAAGCGAGATCAATCTAAAGGAGGCAGAGAAGAAGACGCCCACTGTGATCCAGGTTTGTGTGCATGACTTATGCTTGGTCTACCACATATGCCATGCCGACGTTGAGTGCGAGGAATTTAAGAAGTTCCTCAAGGGCGTCCGAGTCAAATTCGTTACTGTAGACTTTTGGAACGACAAGGAAATCCTGGGTCGGATAGGCCTCGTTGTAGGCGACCCCTTCGACCTCTAGAAGGAAGGGTTGGTGCCCTCCCTTGATCAGCCTTCAATGCTGACCCTGGCAGGAGCCATGGTTCATCCTTCGTACGGTGAACTGAAGAAACCTCCGCACACGTTTCATCGTGCATGGCAGTGGACTATACTAGATATAGACCACATCCACTACGCTGCAATGGATGGCTACCTTTGTTTAAATATCTACAAGGGTTGGATGAAGAGCAAGAGCCAAGTGTGCGGTTCAAGCAAAGAAGTATCGCCCAAGAGGAAGAGGGACAAGGACAAAGTCGAGGACGTGGACGAGGACTCCGAGTAAGGTGGCAGTGTTGTTGCTCATGGTGGTTCTAATGCAGTGTCTACCGGATTAGTTGCTTAGTTTAATTTCTGGAGTGCTTAGTTTTATTTGAGGGGTGTGTTGTGCTGAGCCCCCAGCAGAACTATGTTATGTTTCTTCTCGTTATATTTCATACATTTCATCTTTTAGTTGGTATACTACCACTCATTTCTTCACATTATATACATGCAATATATATGGCCAACATCATATAGCCAGCAGTTTAGTTGTCAAAGAATTTCAGGGTGCTTAGTTTTGTCAAAGAATTCCAGGGTGCTTAGTTTTATTTGAGGGGTGTGTTGTGCTGGACACCATTAACTTATCATTGTGAGAATTGGCTTATTTTTGTAATGTAACATGGTCAACGGGTTTGATGTGAAAATAACAATGTCTAATGGCATTTCTGAGCAAACATCTAACTTAACGATGACATTTTTTAGATATCTAATTGCATTTTTGAGCAGGCATCTCACGGATCAATGGCATTTTTTGAGTAGTTGTAACTTCTAATGGCAAAACTGAGTAGTGATACACAACTAGTGGCATAAATAATAAGAACCCATGAATTAAATAGGTATGCTAATTTCTTTCTTTCTTTCTTTATTTATTTATACCTTTGTGTGCGAAACAATATACGCTGCCTCCCCCTAGATTTTCTTTACAGAGGCAACATAGAACTATATGAGTGCCCTGTTAAATTTTGGAATTATTCCGGGTTCGTTTGGCCTTTTTTATATGTTAATTGAGTTTCTGATCATTTAATGTGCATAATCCAAATTTGAACTGCAAGCACATGCTCCCGTGCACCAAAGTTGATTGAAAAATCACATGTGTGTCCTCGGGTGAATTTCTAGGTCCCATGCAAGAAATGGGAATGAAATTCAAACATCTGGGCATCGTGGTTCGGCCGAGAACATTGAGAAGCTTGGTTTTAAACTTCTTGTAAATCCAAAACATGCCTGAAAATCATGAAACTTGGGATGGTGTCATGTCATGGTACTACCATGCTGTGGTAATTTTTTTTGCAGAATAGGAACGAGTTTGTTATAAGTTTCTTGCAAACCGGAGCTTCTCTCAAGAAGGCTCGTGGTTCTGAGAGGGAATGTGTCACCCTTGTTTGCATAATTCAAATTTTAAATACAAGCACATGCTCCAGTGCACCAAAGATGGTTGAAAAATCACATGTGTGTCCTCGGGGAATTTCTAGGTCCCATGCCAGAAATGGGAATGAAATTCAAACATCTGGGCGTCATGGCTCGGCTGGAAGCATTGAGAAACTTGGTTTTTTAATTCCTGTAAATCCGAAACACGCATGAAAATCATGAAACTTGGCTTGGTGTCATGACATGGCACCAACATGCTTTGGTAATTTTGCTGTCCGATTTGCGAAGCCGCACACATTAACAATCAACAAAGTCATTTTGGAACAAGTGTTGTCACGTTACAATCGGAAACACAAGTATTATTGAAACCGTGGGCGTTCTATTTACCATTTACGTGCCGCCACGCGTCCCCTTTTTTTATTAGCTAGGAGGCGCCATGCAGGGTAGCTATTTGAGTACGGGAGGCGTGCGATCAGACCCCTGCGCATGCTTATCGGGAGGAGAGCCCTTTGACCTCCATCTGCCGTCAACCTCTCTCCCAAGGTCTCCATTAATGGCACCCGAGCCTCTGTTTAATGGCGTGGAAATGTCTCACTCGACTGAGATTTAAGAGAGAAAAAAGAAAATCTGAAAAGAAAATTTTGCACGGATCTTGATGTAAGATCCGACAGACCTATATAGCATCTACTACGACTTATAGAAAGACTGATGAATATATATAAGGACGACGAGAGTGGATAATAATTGTCTTACATAATTAGGAAGGTAATTAAAAAAGCCACATGCGGCTATGCCCGAAATACACAAGGGCAAAAGAAGAAGGAAGACGCATACAATGATCTGGCTCGCTGATCTCTACTTTCTTTATGCGCTGCAGGTCGCGGAGACTAGTTCTCACGGCGGGCGATGATCTCTTTCATTAGTTTCATGTCCTTAATACGCTGCTTGGCAGCATCCATGTATTCCTCCACCAGCCTGTTGCGCTCGATGCGGAGCATGGCATTCTCGTCCATAAGTTTCTTGATGATGACGCCCGTCCTCTGGAACAAGGTAGCAGTCTCCTCCTCCTGCTTCGCCCTTCCGGCGATCTTCACCCTCAGCAGGTCGCGCTCGCCCCAGAGCTTCACATTGCCCTCCCCTAGTTGCCGGATGACGCCGGTAGCCTCGTCCTACAACCTCGCCCAGCCGGAGATCTGATCCATCTGGCTATGGACCATCGCATGCATGCGCCTGTAAGAGTCATCGCCTGCCTGTGAGAAATTTTCCCAGGCCGCCGCGGCCCTGCAGGACCTCCGTGCTGCTTCGGCGGTGCAGCGGGACACCTCTGCTGCTTCCGCGGCGTGGCCGGACCAGTCTGCTACATCGACGGCGCGGCGGGACCTCTGTGTTGCTACCGCTGCGCGGCTGGACATGTCGGCTGCTTTCGCGGCGAGGCGGGACATCTCTCGTTCTTCCTCTTCCATGCTCACCTCTCCCTGGTGGAAATCTCTCGACCCAGAACTCACGCTGGCCATGGCTTGATTGACTTGATTGTTTTTTGTGGATGAGGAGTTGAGGAGGAATGTGCAGTCATCTTAGCATAGTAGTATTTATAACCGAGTACTACTAATACGCTCCTAAGTGGGAAACTGTTTAGGTTGTGATCGGTGTGAACAAGTTTGCAATAAAATATAGCGTGGTAGTAGTAGTAATTTGGAATGTGACGAGACGCACTCAAAATTTATTGACGGTTCTAGTTTCGAAGTGCGGCACTATTCCCGGATGGCGTAACGTCAGCATGTTTTCTCGGCCGTGGTGTAGCATCTGCCATGGTACTAGTTCTTTTTCTACTGCTGTGTACGTGCAAAAACTGGCACCGTCGGATAAATATCTTACGCTTGGCGTTCGACAGGAATAGCCTCGTGGCGAGCTATAGACTAGTCTTTTTTTCAGACGCATTACACCTATCTCTCGGGACTTCTCGCACGCACCATCACTGCTCCCTAGGTCGATGCCACCCACATACACTTGTACTCTGAGAAGAGGTGCACGCACGCACTCGTCCTCTCACACACACGCATCTGTAGCTACAAATTGTAGTGTTCTCAACCATCCGATTGGCTCTATCATAGGTTTCACATTGCTCCTTGGCCTTGAGATTGAGAAGTTTAAAACGCGGAGGCTAAGATGGAGGCGCGAGGTTTTGGTTAATGTGCGGGCCGCACACGGCACCAACACGACACGAGCTTCGTCTGCCTGGTGCGCATGCAGTCGGGTGATTTGTCCAAGTATAGACACAACCAGGCCTTCGTTGGTATCCGCGCCTTGACTTTGATTGGTCATACTGGAGAGTAACATAGACTAGTTACTAGTCTATGTTACTAGTACCTTCATAGTGGGTAGTGTCATATAGTATATGCATAATTTGGCGACGAGCGCTCTCTATATGTACCACCTTTTTTCTTTAATTTCATCTTGTTAGTTTTGCTCCATGGCGCAATCCATCGATACTACTACTGTACAAATGTATACATTTTTAAAAGGCTAGATGGCGGGGCAGTCTAGCTTGGTCCTTTTCACAAGAGGCGAGGGCCTTTGTGATTTCACGGCTCATTACTGCTGGAAGGCAGGGCCTTGTGATTTGACTGCTCGTATAAATGTGCCGACGACCTAAGGAGGAGCAAAGAACCGTGCGGTATACTCAAGTTTTCCACTGGAGTAGTACTACGATGGAGGAGCACGAAACACGGCAGCCCAGTGCCATATGGCGATAAAAAAATGATCTAATTTGCTAGTCATCTCATTGTTAGCATTGTTCTATTCATGCCTCGCACAGAATGTGACACGTGCGGCCAAACACCCGAAGCAAAAGAAGAAACACAGGAGCAAAAGAAGAAGGAAGATTATCACCCCAAATGATCTAATTCGCCGCGGAGTCGTAACTGCTTCTTCATCGCCTCCACGACCTCCATCTTCTTGCGCGTCTCCTCCGCCATCTTCTTCATTCTGTCCATGATGCGGGATTTCTCAACGCGAGCCTTCATCATCTGTTCCACGGCCGCATTATGTACCTTGACAGCAGCCCGGTGCTCGATGCGGAGCTTCGCCAACTCCTCCTTCTGTTCCATGACGAGGGCCTGCAGCATCTTCATCGAGGAACTACTACTCTCATGCAGCTTCTTGCAGCCGGCGTTCTTCTCCTTCAGCAGGTCGAGCTCGTGGCAGAGCTTCGCCTTGTCCTCCTGAAGTTGCAGGATTTCGCCGGTCGCCTTCTTCTCCGAGGCAATGCTCTTCTTCAGCAGCATCACCAAGCCAGTGGTCAACTCCCCCTGCTTATTGAGCTCAGCGGGCATGTCATCGAGGCTCTCCTTCAGCAGCTCCACCAAGTCATGGATGAACTCCTTCTGCTTATTGAGGTGCTTATTCAGCTAATCGGGCATGCCGTCGAGGAATAACGACTCCAGCGCCGCCAGCTCGGCATGTTCGCCTCCGCGGCTAGGGTGCTCTTGGGAGCCATCACCAGCCCGTGAGAGATCTTTCGAGGTCTCTGCGTGGTGGCGAGCCCTCTCTTTTTTTCGCAGCCTTGGTTGCCGCTCCCTTGTTATGAGTAGTTCTCGACCTAGAGCTCTGCACACCGGACGTGGCAAGGACAGACGAAGAAGAAGCACTTATGAGGACGAAAGGTAGAGTAATTTTCGGTTAGGCAGTTCCCCTTTTTATCACCTAAGTACTAGCACTAGTACTAATACCTGCATAGTGGGAACACGTTCAGGTTTGGTACGTACTAGTAGGTGTGAGAAGGCTTGCACTTAATTGTAGCATTAGTACTTTCGAATGTGATGGGAACAAGGTAAAGATAAATTGATGGGTTTTGGTTTCGAGGCCCGAAACGGCTCCCGATGAGTTTAGTGGAACATAAATTTCAAGTAGACTACACTGCTCAGATGCGTAAATATTATGTTACTGCCAAAAATTGGCACAAAATACGAAGGAGACCAATGGAAGTACTACTAGAAACCCATGATTTAACTACTCGCATGCGGGCAATGGAGTAGTAATGTCTTTCGTCCGCCCTCACGTCCACTCAATTTGCATGCGCTGTATTAATTGACCATCAATGAAGTGAAGGACTTTACACGCGTCAAATTATCACACGGGGTGGATCTTGGTACAAAATTGCGTCCGCCCGTGTACCCGCGTGTGTGTGCGAGGGAATGAGTGCGTGTGTGGCGTGCGTGCACATCTTCGCTTCGTGCATGTACCGCCAGTGTGGCTCAGGGAGGACGAGTACATTCTTCTGGAACTAGCAGTACGTCACTGTGATCAATCCACACAAGGATGTCGCGACAACGCCTTCATGAACTGTAAGAGAGACATTGTGTAGCGTGCCATTGTGTTTTGCACGCGTTAGATTTTGCAACCAAATTATGAATAAATACCACACTATAGCATGTAAGCTCTGAGTCATATATGCCTGATGTAGACCTTCGTTTACTTCTTATAGTTCATCTCATTCAAAATCAATTAGTTTTTATAAAAAACCTAGGGCCTCTTTGATTCGTAGGATTTCCAAAACGCGGGAATAGGAAGAACATGGGATTAGAGTGGCATGTCGTCTTGAATCCTACAGGATTGTACGAGTGTTTGATTGTGCATAGAAAAAACGCAGAATTCTTTCAAAGAGGTTTGAGTGGATGGGATGCTTCCTATGAAATCTAGTGCAAATGAATCATATGGAAAAATTCCTATGGTTTACAATCCTACGAGTAAAACAACCAAGATAGGAAAAATTCCTAAGGATTAGAATCCTCCAAAATTCCTTTGAGAATCCTTTGAATCAAAGAAGCCCTTAATCTATTTTATGATTCATGGAATTGTGCATTGTAAAGCATAAAGTAAAAACAAATAATGGCAATTCAACTAGAAAAAAAGTTTGGGCAGTTATGATACGGAAGATTCTAGAACAAAGGAAAATCACTGTTGTTTTGAGATTTGTGCATTATGCTTAAGTTCAACCATGGAGTCTGCTAGATTGTACATGTGGCAAAATCCGGTGGGGGGCTAGAAGATGGTGCGAGGGGCCGAGTGGAGGGAGACTATGAAGGAGTGCACAACTGCGAGATCGATATTTAGAGAGAGGGGGCGAGAACGTGCGCTGTTGCATGCAGTGGCGGAGCCATGAAAAATGTCCCATGAGCTAGGGGCCAAGCATTGCTAATCCTTTACGAGGAGGGCCAATTCATCAACTTAAACCATTTTACCAGCAATTGTCTAATGATCACATTCATATTAGCCTCGATATATAGTGATGTTAGGGGGGGCAAGGCCCTTGCTGCCCCCTGTCTTCACCATTGTGCGCGCGTCTGAGAGATGAAGCGGAAGGCATGGATGATGAGAGGGGGGAGTTGGATATATAATTAATCTGGGTGTATTAGCTATATATGTAATCCTATATAGAGAGGTATAGATTGATCGATGTGGACGTGGGAAAGAGGGTGAGACCTCACTAGATATATAGATTGATCAGTTTATGTGGAAAACTATGAAAGACCTAGCTATACACACACACACATAGAGGAACATCGATCGTTGCGCATGCACGTGAGACATAAAGAATGCCCGATATGATGGAGAGGGGGATGTGTGTGTGTGTGCCTTCATGGGAGACCGACCTGAAGAAAAAGATTGCATGTGTGCGATGGATAATGCCGACTGGTAGTGTGTGTGCATGCAAGCACGAGAGAAAGTTAGTGGTACAATTATAAAGAGAAGACCAATGTGTGGGTGTAAAAGACTAGGTGAGGTCATAATCAATGTAAAGTTGAATTCAAATATTTGAATAAGAGATCATGATGTTTGAAACCCATGCATGCATGAATATAACGGAGATCTGTGCGGTGTGGTTTGGAAACGAGCATGTTTTAATGTATACACATTGAACAAGGTCAGACTGGTTTGAATTTGAGATACCGATGGCAGACATTGTTTGGCCACATCGCATCCGTGCATGGACACACTATTCTAATTGGAGATGATGGGTGGCTTTCGCATCACATATCTATATCTATACCCCTATATATATTATATTATATATTTTTTATATAGTGTGCTGATAACTTTAACTTTGAAAGATGGTCATTGGATGAGGCCAATCCGATGGTGCAGAGCTGGCAAATTTGAGCACTACTCGCCGTTGGATATCATCTAGATTCCACCAGATTTTGCCACATGTACAATCCAGAAGACTCTATGGTCGAACTTAAGCATAATGCACAAACCTCAAAACACAAGCACTTCTTCTTTGTTCTGGAATCTTCTGTATCAGAATTTCCCAAATGTTTTTCTACATGATTTATTTTTACTTTATGCCTTACAACGCACAATTCCATGAATCTTAAAATAGATTAGCTTTCTTATAAAAACTAGATGATTTTGAATGAAATGAACTATAAGAATTAAACGAACATCTACATCATGCATATATGACTCAAAGCTTACATGCTATAATGTGATATTTATTCATAATTTGGTTGCCAAATCTCATGCGTGCAATGCACATGTACCCTACTAGTCTTAATGGTGTCTGTGTGTGTGTTGTGCGTGTTAAACACATTGTACGTAGTATATCATACTAGTCTAAATTGTCTTTTTTTGGGTACACGTTAAGCTTGTTCTCCCGAAATTTCAAGCCGCGCCTTGTTATGCCAAAATTTCAAGCCAGCGTCTTTGTCTATCGTGCTGCGAAACTCCCGCCTCTTCAACCCGCGCCTTGTTACCCCGAAATATTGAAGATAAATCTTTGTCTCGTTGTGCTCCGACAACTCCCTCCATCTCAACCCGTGCCTTGCTATTCCAAAATTACAACGCGCGCGAAAACTCCCACCTCCTGTGAAATCCCGACACGCGAAATGCCCGTGATACCCCTTAACCGAAAGAACCGCCTCAAATCGGTGGGGGTACTTTCATAACTTACCCCACATTTTGGACAAGCGCGTCCCTAAGCCATGGTTCCCCACTCCCATCCCATCCGCCCACCCATTCGTACACCGAGGCTGGGAAAACCCGCGAAGCCCCACACCCTCCTCCGTCCGCCACCTGCTACTTCTTGAGCACTGTGTTGGTTTTCCCTTGAAGAGGAAAGGGTGATGCAGTAAAGCAGCGTAAGTATTTCCCTCAGTTTTTGAGAACCAAGGTATCAATCCAGTAGGAGGCCATGCACAAGTCCCTCGCACCTACACAAACAAATAAATCCTCGCAACCAACGCAATAAAGGGGTTGTCAATCCCTTCATGGTCACTTACGAGAGTGAGATCTGATAGATATGATAAGATAATATTTTGGTATTTTTATGATAAAGATGCAAAGTAAAATAAAAGGCAATAAAAATAGCTAAGTGTTGGAAGATTAATATGATGGAAAATAGACCCGGGGCCATAGGTTTCACTAGTGGCTTCTCTCGAGAGCATAAGTATTACGGTGGGTGAACAAATTACTGGTGAGCAATTGACAGAATTGAGCATAGTTATGAGAATATCTAGGTATGATCATGTATATAGGCATCACGTCCGAGACAAGTAGACCGACTCCTGCCTGCATCTACTACTATTACTCCACACATCGACCGCTATCCAGCATGCATCTAGAGTATTAAGTTCATAAGAACAGAGTAATGCTTTAAGTAAGATGACATGATGTAGAGGGATAAACTCATGCAATATGATATAAACCCCATCTTGTTATCCTCGATGGCAACAATACAATACATGCCTTGCTGCCCCTACTATCACTGGGAAAGGACACCGCAAGATTGAACCCAAAGCTAAGCATTGCAAGAAAGATCAATCTAGTAGGCCAAACCACAAACTGATAATTCAAAGAGACTTTCAAAGATAACCAATCATACATAAAAGAATTCAGAGAAGATTCAAATATTGTTCATAGATAAACTTGATCATAAACCCACAATTTATCGGCCTCAACAAACACACCACAAAAGAAGATTACATCGAATAGATCTCCATGAGAGAGGGGGAGAACATTGTATTGAGATCCAAAAAGAGAGAAGAAGCCATCTAGCTAATAACTATGGACCCGAAGGTCTGAGGTAAACTACTCACATATCATCGGAGAGGCTATGGTGTTGATGTAGAAGCCCTCCATGATTGATGCCCCCTCCGGCGGAGCTCCGGAAAAGGCCCCAAGATGGGATCTCACGGGTACAGAAGGTTGCGGCGGTGGAATTAGGTTTTTGGCTCCGTCTCTGGTAATTTGGGGGTACGTAGGCATATATAGGAGGAAGAAGTACGTCGGTGGAGCAACGTGGGGCCCACGAGGGTCGAGGGCGCGCCCAGGGGGGTAGGCGCGCCCCCTACCTCGTGCCTTCCTGGTTGATGTCTTGACGTAGGGTCCAAGTCCTCTGTATCACGTTCGTTCCGAAAATCACGTTCCCGAAGGTTTCATTCCGTTTGGACTCCGTTTGATATTCTTTTTCTGCGAAACTCTGAAATAGGCGAAAAATAGCAATTCTGGGCTGGGCCTCCGGTTAATAGGTTAGTCCCAAAAACAATATAAAAGTGTATAATAAAGCCCATTAATGTCCAAAACAGAATATAATATAGCATGGAACAATAAAAAATTATAGATACGTTGGGGACGTATCAAGCATCCCCAAGCTTAATTCCTGCTCGTCCTCGAGTAGGTAAATGATAAAAACAGAAGTTTTGATGTGGAATGCTACTTGGCATAATTTCAATGTAATTCTCCTACTTGTGGTATGAATATTCAGATCCGAAAGGTTCAAGATAAAGGTTTAGTATTGACATAAAAGTAATAATACTTCAAGCATACTAACTAAGGAATTATGTCCTCTCAAAATAACATGGCCAAAGAAAGTTCAACCCTACAAAATCATATAGTTTAGTCATGCTCTATTTTTGTCACACAAGAATGCTCTCATCATGCACAACCCCGATGACAAGCCAAGCAATTGTTTCATACTTTAGTAATCTCAAACTTTTTTCAACCTTCACGCAATACATGAGTGTGAGCCATGGATATAGCACTATGGGTGGAATAGAATATAATGATGGGGGTTATGTGGAGAAGACAAAAAAAGAGAAAGTCTCACATCAACGCGGCTAATCAATGAGCTATGGTGATGCCCATCGATTGATGTTAATGCAAGGAGTAGGGATTGCCATGCAACGGATGCACTAGAGCTATAAATGCATGAAAGCTCAACAAAAGAAACTAAGTGGGTGTGCATCCAACTTGCTTGCTCACGAAGACCTAGGGCATTTGAGGAAGCCCATTGTTGGAATATACAAGCCAAGTTCTATAATTAAAAATTCCCACTAGTATATGAAAGTGACAAAATAAGAGACTCTCTATCATGAAGATCATGGTGCTACTTTGAAGCACAAGTGTGGAAAAAAGGATAGTAGCATTGTCCCTTTTTATTGTCCCTTTTTTTGGGCCTTCTCTTTTTTTGGCCTTTCTTCTTCTTTTTTTATTGGGACAATGCTCTATGAATGATGATCATCGCACTTCTATTTATTTACCACTCAATGATTACAACTCGATACTAGAATAAAGTATGACTCTATATGAATGCCTCCGGCGGTATACTGGGATAGCAATGAATCAAGAGTGACATGTAAGAAAAATTTATGAACGGTGGCTTTGCCACAAATACGATGTCAACTACATGATCATGCAAAGAAATATGACAATGATGAGCGTGTCATAATAAATGGAACGGTGGAAAGTTGCATGGCAATATATCTAGGAATGGCTATGGAAATGCCATAATAGGTAGGTATGGTGGCTGTTTTGAGGAAGATATAAGGAGGTTTATGTGTGAAAGAGCGTATCATATCACGGGGTTTGGATGCACCGGCGAAGTTTGCACCAACTCTCAATGTGAGAAAGGGCAATGCACAGTACCGAAGAGGCTAGCAATGATGGAAGGGTAAGAGTGCGTATAATCCATGGACTCAACATTAGTCATAAAGAACTCACATACTTATTGCAAAAATCTACAAGTCATCAAAAACCAAGCACTACGCGCATGCTCCTAGGGGGATAGATTGGTAGGAAAAGACCATCGCTCGTCCCCGACCGCCACTCATAAGGAGGACAATCAAAGAACACCTCATGTTTCAAATTTGTTACATAACGTTTACCATACATGCATGCTACGGGACTTGCAAACTTTAACACAAGTATTTCTCAAATTCACAACTACTCAACTAGCACAACTTTAATATCACTACCTCCATATCTCAAAACAATCATCAAGCATCAAACTTCTCTTAGCATTCAGCACACTCATAAGAAAGTTTTTTACTAGTCTTGAATACCTAATATATTAGGATTAACTTCCCAATTTAAGCAAATTACCATGCTGTTTAAGACTCTCAAAATAATATAAGTCAAGCATGAGAGAATAATAGTTTCTATAAAACAAAACCACCATCGTGCTCTAAAAGATATAAGTGAAGCACTAGAGCAAAAACTATATAGCTCAAAAGATATAAGTGAAGAGCATAGAGTATTCTAATTAATTCCGAATCATGTGTGTCTCTCAAAAGGTGTGTACAGCAAAGATGATTGTGGTAAACTAAAAAGCAAAGACTCAAATCATATAAGACGCTTCAAGCAAAACACATGTCATGTGGTGAATAAAAATATAGCTCCAAGTAAAGTTACCGATGGAAGTAGACGAAAGAGGGGATGCCTTCCGGGGCATCCCCAAGCTTTGGCTTTTTGGTGTCCTTAGATTATCTTGGGGTGCCATGGGCATCCCCAAGCTTAGGCTCTTGCCACTCCTTGTTCCATAATCCATCAAATCTTTTACCCAAAACTTGAAAACTTCACAACACAAAACTTAACAGAAAATCTCGTGAGCTCCGTTAGCGAAAGAAAGCAAAACACCACTTCAAGGTACTGTAATGAACTCATTATTTATTTATATTGGTGTTAAACCTACTGTACTCCAACTTCTCTATGGTTTATAAACTATTTTACTAGCCATAGATTCATCAAAATAAGCAAACAACACATGAAAAAGAGAATCTGTCAAAAACAGAACAGTCTGTAGTAATCTGTAACTAATGCAAACTTCTGGAACTCCAAAAATTCAGCCAAAATAGGAAGACCTAGAAAATTTGTTTATTGATCAGCAGCAATTGGAATCAATATTTTATCACGTTCTGGTGATTTGTAACAATTATTTTCGTGAACAGAAAGTTTCTGGAATTTTCAGCAAGATCAAATAACTATCATCCAAGAAGATCCTATAGGTTAAACTTGGCACAAACACTAATTAAAACATAAAAACACATCTAACCAGAGGCTAGATCAAATATTTATTCCTAAACAGAAGCAAAAATCAAAAAACTAAAAATAAAATTGGGTTGCCTCCCAACAAGTGCTATCGTTTAACGCCCCTAGCTAGGCATTGAGATATCAATGATGCTCACAAGAAAGACAAGAATTGAAGCACAAAGAGAGCATCATAAAGCATATGAAAAACACATCTAAGTCTAACATACTTCCTATGCATAGGCATCTTATAGGTAAACAAATTATCAAGACAAACAAATACTAGCATATGCATGGAAGAAGTGAGAAATAATAGCAATCTCAACATAACGAGAGGTAATTTAGTAGCATGAAAATTCCTACAACCATATTTCCCTCTCTCATAATAATTACATGTAGGATCAAAATCAAATTCAACAATGTAGCTATCACATAGAATTTTCTCTACATGATCCACATGCATGCAAAGTTGACACTCTTCCGAAATAGTTGGATTAACATTAACTAAAGTCATGACCTCTCCAAACCCACTTTTATCAAAAATTTCATAAGATTGAATATTCTCCAATATGTGGGATCTAAAGTTGACACTCTTCCAAACCCACTTTCAATATATTGCAAACACTATTATCAATCTCATATTCATCATGGGGCTTAAATAACTTTTCAAGATCAAAAGAAGAATCACCCCAATCATGATCATTGCAACAAGTAGTAGACATAGCAAAACTAGCATCCCCAAGCTTAGGGTTTTGCATATTATTAGAACAATTGACATTAATAAAATTTATAGTAAATTTATTGCAATCATGCTTTTCATCGAAGGAACTACCAAGTATGGGTGCATTAGCAACGATCTCATGTTTAACGTAAGGAACTATAGCAAATTCATCTTCATAAATATTGGCATCATGGCCACAAGGATAGCAAGCATCATGTTCATCAAGGGATATTTCAATCAAATCATCAGAATCATAATTATCTATAGATTCGTGCATATCATTATTTTGTTTAGAAGCGACGGCCATTCTTTCAATAAATTCTTTGACATAGACATTATGAGCATAGTTTTCATAGCAATATTCAAGTATGTCAAGATTTTCAGATTCGTAAAGAGTAGTATCATACTTTTCAAGCAAAGAAGCAACTTCAAAAGAACCCTTAAAAGCAACAAATTCTTCAATTTGTTCGATATCATAGTAGCTATAAACACCCTTTGCATAAGAAGATAATATTTCATTTTCATTAAACTCACATAGGTAGGGAAGGTGTTTTTTAGGGTTCTTAGAGCAACAAGTAATATCACACATTTCACAAAGATTCCAAGCATAACATAGCAATTTGTTTATTTGATTCCATAAGAGTTCCCCTTTTTCAGACAAACGGTGACGCACAAAATGAGCATGCTCATCTAAAGATTTCCCATCAACTAGGCTAGTTGGGGTTTCAGCACGAGCGCATAAGGATCGAAGATGATCCAAGTAGAACACTTTAAGTGGATCCATATCAATAGATTTTTAGCAAGCAAAGATGCAAGCAAATAGAAGGCGCGTGGAAACACAAACAAAAAGGCATACGGGAAGAAGGCGAATAAAACGGCAAGGGTGAAGTGGGGGAGAGGAAAACGAGAGGCAAATGGCAAATAATGTAATGCGGGAGATAAGGGTTTGTGATGGGTACTTGGTATGTTGACTTTTGCGTAGACCTCCCCGGCAACGGCGCCAGAAATGGCTCGTTGTCGGGAGTCCAAATCTTGACTTGACCTTGCGTAAGCTCCCCGGCAACGGCGCCAGAAATCCTTCTTGCTACCTCTTGAGCACTGCGTTGGTTTTCCCTTGAAGAGGAAAGGGTGATGCAGTAAAGTAGCGTAAGTATTTCCCTCAGTTTTTGAGAACCAAGGTATCAATCCAGTAGGAGGCCACGCACAAGTCCCTCGCACCTACACAAACAAATAAATCCTCGCAACCAACGCAATAAGGGGTTGTCAATCCCTTCACGGTCACTTACGAGAGTGAGATCTGATAGATATGATAAGATAATATTTTTGGTATTTTTATGATAAAGATGCAAAGTAAAATAAAAGGCAATAAAAATAGCTAAGTGTTGGAAGATTAATATGATGGAAAACAGACCCGGGGGCCATAGGTTTCACTAGTGGCTTCTCTCGAGAGCATAAGTATTACGGTGGGTGAACAAATTACTGTTGAGCAATTGACAGAATTGAGCATAGTTATGAGAATATCTAGGTATGATCATGTATATAGGCATCACGTCCGAGACAAGTAGACCGACTCCTGCCTGCATCTACTACTATTACTCCACACATCGACCGCTATCCAGCATGCATCTAGAGTATTAAGTTCATAAGAACATAATAACGCTTTAAGTAAGATGACATGATGTAGAGGGATAAACTCATGCAATATGATATAAACCCCATCTTGTTATCCTCGATGGCAACAATACAATACGTGCCTTGTTGCCCCTACTGTCACTGGGAAAGGACACCGCAAGATTGAACCCAAAGCTAAGCATTGCAAGAAAGATCAATCTACTAGGCCAAACCACAAACTGATAATTCAAAGAGACTTGCAAAGATAACCAATCATACATAAAAGAATTCAGAGAAGATTCAAATATTGTTCATAGATAAACTTTATCATAAACCCACAATTCATCGGTCTCAACAAACACACCGCAAAAGAAGATTACATCGAATAGATCTCCATGAGAGAGGGCGAGAACATTGTATTGAGATCCAAAAAGAGAGAAGAAGCCATCTATGTAATAACTATGGACCTGAAGGTCTGAGGTAAACTACTCACATATCATCGGAGAGGCTATGGTGTTGATGTAGAAGCCCTCCATGATCGATGCCCCCTCCGGCGGAGCTCCGGAAAAGGCCCCAAGATGGGATATCACGGGTACAGAAGGTTGCGGCGGTGGAATTAGGTTTTTGGCTCCGTCTCTGGTAGTTTGGGTGTACGTAGGTATATATAGGAGGAAGAAGTACGTCGGTGGAGCAACATGGGGCCCACGAGGGTGGAGGGCGCGCCCAGGGGGGTAGGCGCACCCCCCTACCTCGTGCCTTCCTGGTTGATGTCTTGACGTAGGGTCCAAGTCCTCTGGATCACGTTCGTTCCGAAAATCACGTTCCCGAAGGTTTCATTCCGTTTGGACTCCGTTTGATATTCTTTTTCTGCGAAACTCTGAAATAGGCAAAAAAACAGGAATTCTTGGCTGGGCCTCCGGTTAATAGGTTAGTCCCAAAAACAATATAAAAGTGTATAATAAAGCCCATTAATGTCCAAAACAGAATATAATATAGAATGGAACAATCAAAAATTATAGATACATTGGAGACGTATCACCACCCAGCCGGAGCCTCTTCCCCGACGATGTCGTCCACAGCAACACCTCGACGTCCCTCATCCACCGTATCGGATGAGGATCCGTCGTTGATCTGGTCGTCCCGCCGGTTCAGCCAACCCGTCCTCCACCTCCAAGGAGCTGCCCCGATGTTCCCCTCGTCTTTCGCGCCACCTCCATTCCCACACCACCGTCTTCACCTGCACCACCGGAAGAGCATCATCATCACCGTTTGCTCGGATGAAGCTGCGGCCTAATCGGTGCCACCAAAGAGGTTGTACACTAATCGCCGCATTTTCTTCTTGATTCGATCTCACGGTGCTGCCGGTGCTCGGTCCCGAGCCGACACGACGCGGCTCGATCCACGGCGGCGTCGCCGGCCACTTCCTCCACGGCGTCGCTCCCTCGGCGGCGACGTCCACATCAGTAGGAGCTGCTGCTACTTTAGCTCTCGCTCGCGCTGCTGCTCTGCTCTTGCTCTCGGTCCCCTGCCTTGTCTGCTCTTGCTCTTGCTCGTGCTGCTGCTCTCACTCTTGCTCTTGCTTGCGATGCTGCTCCGATTTAGCTACACTTCAGTCGACTGAATCGACTTTTGGGTCAGTCGATTTTCAGGGGGTGGGGGGCTCGCTGGAGTTAAGGAAGAACCAGCCGCAGCGGTGAGGGGGGCTCGTCGGAGAGGTACGCCATGATCTATCTTAGGGTTCAGGGTGGGGGCGGTGGCCACCGCCGGCTGTGGTGGGGCGGTGGCGTGGGGATCACCGGAGAAAAAAGCTTGGAACGGGGGGGGTAGAGGGATGGCCGGGGCGGCGGCGGACCGGCGGTGGGGAGTGTTTTCAGGGCGGGCGGGGCGGTGCACCGCCGGCTGCGGGCGGCTATTTGGCCGGTGGTGGCTGGCGGCTCAGGGGGGTGGAGGTTGAAGATGAACTGCAGGCCCTTGATTTCGTATCCAACGGCTGCAAAATCGACTGACCAGAGATGAAAAAGTCAGTCGACTAACGTGTAGCCTCACCTCTAGTGCATTCAGTTTCGACAGTAAAATTCAGTTTTGACAGCAAAATTCAGTTTCGACAGTCAAGTTCAGTTTTGACAGTTAAATTCAGTTTCGACAGTTAAGTTCAGAGATGAGCGGCTGATGTATTTTACATCTAGCACTTTGTGGTTATGTATTTTATGTCATCTATTGGAGATGCTATTAGAATTCCACTCAGGTTAACGTTGTCTCTCTTGTCCTGCTTCAGCCTCGGCGTCGTACAACTCACCGGAGCTGCTCCAACGATGATACCCTCCATCACAGCGGAGCAGTACCTTGGGCTCCATCTCCAGACGCCTAAGTTCTTCTTCCCCTCCTCCGACAGCCAAGTCATCTGGAGCATCCTCACCGGCCAACCCAATCACGCTGAGATCGACATGGCTTCACCAAAGAGGTTGTACACTTGTTGCATATCTTGTTTACTCTACATGTTATATATATTGTCCACTGAGCACACGGAGTAATGGGAAATACGATTATTTTATCCTACTATATGACAAGCAGTGAGGTACCAGGCAACTTAGCTATCCGTGATGGACTCTCTTGAACGCCATCATTATTTATCTTTGCACGTTTGAGCTGTGCATCTATCGATGGCCCTGGGAGTTGAGCTAGTAGGGCAGTGGCTGTCGACGTTCTGGGAACGGGGGTCCCTAGACTTGCCTGCCTGCGGCCCATGGCGTGGCTGTGCTGCAGGCCTGTACGGCCCAACTTCATCAACGAGACATTCAAGACCCTCGCGAGGAGCCAAGCCATGAGAGGCAGACGACGCAAGACCTCCTCAGGAGCGGCCTCACCAGGCTGCCTCGTGAGGAGTGGAGAAATCAAGGCAGGGCAAACCTCGCGAGGCTCTCATGACGTGAGCCATGATGATCGAGATCAGGCAGGCGCCAGGCGGGCGCCAGCGCGCGCAGTGTCCTTGTTTCCTCTTTGGTGCTGAGGAGGCAAGTGCAGGCGCGGAGTACCGAGGCGTCAAGCAAAGGTTCCCATATTAGTGCAACGAGACCAAGACCAGCCGGACGGCAGGACGGAGGTCACCATGGAGCCCAAGACGGCGTCATCACCAGAGCCTTTTGCAGGCGAAGACCGCTTTTGTCAGGATAAGCTGTACTAGTTGTCCCCTTTCAAAATGGCCGTTGTTGGCTCCCTTCCCGCTCAATATTTGGGGAGAGGACCAGGGCCTATATAAGTAGAACTAGCCACCGTAGTGGAGGCAACTCATCTTGAACTGGATCCACACACCCACAAGTCCGCAGAGCACAAGAACACCTCAACCTCAGGAGGCTGTTCTTCCCCTTGTACTGTTCATCATCAGCCCGAGAGGCAATCCACCACCACCACACTGGAGTAGGGTATTACACCACAACGGTGGCCCGAACCAGTATAAATCTTGTGTCTTTGTGTTGCGAGGTCGTCGAGTTCTACCGAGAGATCCTAGCGAGCTAGGGCGTAGATCGGTAGGAAGGAAATCTTCGCGCGCACCCCAGTGTTCGAACCTTAAGGGTTTTGCTGGAACCCGAGAACCGACATTTGGCGCGCCAGGTAGGGGTGCACCGGAGCTTCTCTTCTGTCGTTCGCGTCCAGTTGCTCCATCGTCTCCATGGCGGACGCTCGCCGTGCTCGTGCCGAGCGCCAGGCTGCCCTGGCCACCCGCGTCGCTTCGACAGCTCCCGTCGGTGGGCCACCTCGTCGTTCTCCGTCTCCTGCCGCCAACGCCGCCACCGGCCCGACGGGGAACGAGCAGCAAGCGTCCTCGCTGCACCCCTCGGTGCGGCAGGACGGCCGCACTGCCACTCCATCGCTGACTCCCGCTGGTTCGTCGTCTCGCGCTCGTCGCGCTCCCATGGACGCACGGGCCGGGCTTCTCATGGCACACGAGCTCCTGCGCTACCGCCCGGTCGATGACCTCTACGAGGACTGGCTCGACCGCATCGCCGAGCTTGTCCACGCCACAGGGGGCTCCCCTGTGCCGTCCCTCTCTCTGCCGGGCCCACCGCCAGCTTCAGGCGACGCATCTCACGGAGTGCCTCCACCACCTCTGCCCCAAGATGGCGCCTTGGCACCAAGGCATGCGGCTCCGCGACGCGATCCGCCGCGTCTGGCGCCCGCGCGTGAAGAAGGAAGCTGCCAAGAAGTCCCTCCGCTGTGGGAGAACGCTCTGCCACTCCTCGCCCTGCCGCGCCAGGATCATCTGGCACGGCAGGGCCCCGCGCCACTTGCCGTGGCGGCACGTGAGCGTCAAGACCAAGCTCCGCCTCCAAGACGGGCCCCGGCGACCACGGCCGGCTGCCGAGCCTTCACCCCCGAGCTGCGTAGCGTCGCCTGGACGGGCAAGTTCAAGCCAGATCTGCCTCCACGCTACGACGGCACCCTCGACCCCACGGAGTTCCTGCAGCTCTACGAGCTGAGCATCGAGGTGGCCAACAGCAACGAGAAAGTCATGGCGAACTGGTTCCCTATGGCACTCAAAGACGGCGCCCGTTCGTGGCTCCTGAACCTGCCTCCAGGCTCAATCTCCTCCTGGGGCGAGATGCGCGACCGCTTCGTCACCAAATTCCAGGGCACTCGCGACTGTCCGCCGGCCGTGGGTGACCCGCGCCGCATCAAGCAACAACCAGGAGAGACCCTCCAGAAGTACATCCAGCGCTTCAACAACACTCGCCTCAAGATCCCCAAGGTGACGGATGAGGCCATCATCTCCGCGTTCTCTGATGGCGTCCACGACATCAAGATGAAGGAAGAGCTCGCTATCCATGAGGAGCTGTGCACATCTCAGGAGCTGTTCAACCTGGCGACCAAGTGCGCAAGAGCTGAGGAAGGGCGCCTCTCCCTCCTCGAGCTACCAGCTGCAGGCCCATAGGAGAAGAAGGCCAAGGCAAAGGACATGAAGCGCAAGGAAGCAGTCATGCTCACAGCAGAGCCGGACACCAAGCGAGGCACAGATCAGCCCGAGTCATCCAAGAGTAGCCGGCCGTTCTGCGCCTTCCACAACCTGAACAGCCACAACACCAGCGACTGTCAAGAGCTCAGAGCCATTCGAGAAGGACGCTTCGGTCGACGCCCCGAGCGCAGTGACCGGGGCTACGGCCAAGGAGGAGGATGTGGTGGCGGGCGCTGGGACGACCGTGGCCCGCGCCAAGAGTGGCGCGACAGGCCTCGTGAGGACCGCTAGCAGGATCATCCTCACGAGGGCACCTGGAGGGACCAGCCTCGTGAGGATCGACCTTAGGGAAACGTGGGTCTTCCCCCACTGCCGCCACCGCCTAGAAGGAACGACGACCACCATCAAGACGATGGGGCTGGGGGCTTCCAGGAGCCGCGCGCTATCGCCTGCATCTTGGCGGAGCTCAGGCCCCAGCCTCGCAGCATATCTTCAAACAGTTTGCTCGTGAAGTGAATGCAGCCCTCCCCAAGCTTGAGGCCACGCGCCCGCTCAGGTGGTCCCAATGCGCCATCACCTTCAACTCGACAGATCAGCTCAAGTGCGCAGCTACCGCTGGCGCCCTCCCGATGCTTTGTTCACCAGTCATCAGCAACGTGCAAGTTACCAAGACCCTCATCAACGGCAGCGCGGGACTCAACATCCTGTCCGTCGACATGTTTGACAACCTCCAAGTGCCATATGACCAGCTTCAGCCTACCAAGCCTTTCTCAGGAGTGACCGACGGCTCCACCACACCGATAGGGTAGGTCCACCTCCCTGTCACCTTCGGAGAATGCAAGAACTACCACACCGAGCTCATCGACTTCGACGTCGCGCACATCCGCCTGCCATACAACGCCATCCTTGGGTATCCAGCCCTGGCCAAGTTCATGGCAGTGACCCACCACGGCTACAACGTCCTCAAGATGCCGGGAAGCGGCAGAATCATCACGGTCCCATGCGAAGAAAGAGACGCGGTGTGCTCCCTCGAGCGTGCCTTTCAAGCTGCAGCAACCGACGACCCCGACAGCCAGGGCGATGGCCCTCTGGAGGCCATCCCCAAGAAGAAGAAGCAGCTGCGCCGTGCCGGACCTCAGGAGGGGTGGCGTCACGGCTGGAACCTCGTCAGGATCAGCGCCCGCCCCAGGGGCGCCTCCCTCCGTCGCATAGGAAGGCGCGCCTAGCGCCCTCCTCGGGCATGGCTCGGGGGCTCTCTTCTGGAGGGCCTCATACCTTGCCAACATCACGAGGGAGGCGCTCGGGCACCACTTGGAGGCGTGCTTCAAGGCACGTTTCCCTCAGGAGGACACAGGGCAAGGAGCGCCCACCGCTCAGGAGTTCATGACCAAGACCACTCAGGAACTGAAGGATGCAAGCGCCATGCGCGGCGACCACCGCTTACGAGGCGCAGCTCCCCATCCAGGCGAGGATGCCGGGCTGCGTGTCTGCGTCGATGTTCCAGGGCTCAACAGTGCCGCCTCTCAGGAGCTTGTCTGGCCTTCGCGCGTGGGCCGTTGCGAGGGTCCACCACATAGCTATGTTCGCATGCCTTTCGGCTTGCCGAGCGTATCGTCAGCCTATCAGCGCAACCTGCGGCGTGCCTGGCGGCTCAGGAGGCCAGGCACCACGCCGTCCTAGCAGAGATGGAGACGGTCCTCAGGGAACCACCTGAGCCCCCAGAGCCTCCCGAGGCTCAGGGCCCCGGTGGCTCGTGAGGAGCAATCCCTTCACTGCATACCTTCAACTGCCCTAACAACCCTTCATCGGCAGAACCAGGTGACATTTTCCAAGTTCATTCAGCTAGGAGCGCCCCTTGGGCTGCATCATTCCCAGGCCGCGTGGGTCCGTCCCTGCGGCATGTATCACTGTTGCGTATGTCTTTAGCTTACCCTTTTGGGGGCACCCCTCGGGCTGCATCATCCACAAGCCGCTTGGGCCTGACCCAGTGGCATGTATCTTGCTACATTTACCCAAGCTGATATGCTCTCCATGCGTAATCTACCTGTGGTTATCACCTGCTCGATTGCCACCTGCCATGGGTCCACCCCTCTCTCTTGCAATTCGCTTGCGCGTTAAAAGGGGGGCTCCTGAGCATTGCGACTCAGGAGCTCTTACTGGCTCTCTAGCCCTCACCCCCTGGCCTTGACCACGGCATCGCGATCTGGCATACCAGCGGCGGCTGAGCTCGCTCGAGGGCCGGGACCTGAGGATGTAAAGCATTTGTACCTAACCGTCTCGCAGGAACATACAGCTATCAAGACCCAAGACCAAACGCATCCCACCTTGAGGTAGGGCCTCGTGAGTCCCGCGCTGGTTCACGAGTGCCCAGATACACGCCGTAGCCCTGCCGTGCAAGCCACGTGTCAGGGCGGGGCTGTACACGCCCCGGGGGCTCTCCTCAGAGGGAGCCCCCTCCCACGCACAAGTGGAAGCACCATGCTCCGCGCTGGCCGTCGACACTGCCGAGGAGCAGCTATGCCCGTGCACAAGCGGAAGCACTATGCTCCGCGCTGGTGATAAACAACTGAGGGCGGCTTCACGGCCGTACCAACCTCAGGGAGCCCCAGAGCTTAGCGTCCAGCCTCACCGCAACGCCTCTCCTCGGGAGAGCCGCGCGAGGGGGCTGGGCACGGGGGCTGCGCTCGGGTCACGCCCAAGCATATGCTACCCAACCAGGTCTCCCGGACCTGGGGGCTGCGCTCGAGTCACACTCAAGCACACACCACCCAACCAGGTCTCCCGGACCTGGTCGTCGCACGCCCCTCCGAGGCCTCCGACTGAAAGAAGAAGGAAAACTTGATAAGATGAAAAGAACTTGAAGAGATGACACAACACTCCGGTTAAATGGATAAGCATGAAAAGAACATGATCCTCACAAATCGAGATGATGAGTGAAGAGAGCAACATCACCATGCCTCCGAAAGAAAAAATAGAAGATAGATCATTGGAATAAAGGAATGGAGAAGAAAATGCCAACTTCTGCCACAAATGATCTTGGAAAGCACCCTTCCAAGAAGGTTAGAACGGCGTTGTTGGAAAAAACCAACAACAAAATGAATAAGCTTGTAGTGGGCTTATGGAAAACTTCTCAAGATAGAGGCGAAATTCTGCCACTACGGAAACAACTAATATAATTGATAACACCAACGAGATGAAAACTTCTTTCCCCAAGAGGATAGGAGAAAACTTGGATCATTGATAGACACCACAATTAGCAACATTCCTTCGAGAAGGCTTTAAGTGAAATCTATACCAAGATAACATCAACAAAGAAATTGTTGGGTTGAAAAGGTACCATGAACGAAGAAAATATGATGGGTTTAAATATCTCATTCTTGATAACTTGTGAATCATGAAACATGGAAAGAAATTGTCAAGAATGACATATCACCATCTCAAAATGAGGTAGAAAGAATTGCACTTAGGAATGCAAGATGAAGAATGCTTGAACTCCTCAAAACAAAACATGTGTTAAGCACCCTGTTTAATTTTCAGTATAGCTTGGCGAATCATAACTTCGAGAGAAATCTTGAAAATAATAATTGAAGAATGAAAGGAATCCTTGACGAACCACCATGTAGAACCTTCATGAAGAACTCCGGTAATAAAAGGATGGTAGAAAGAAAGAGAAGTTGACAACACAAGGTGAAGCCTTGCAATGATTTAGATGGAGCTTCGGGACGATATGATGAGAAAACTTTGAACTCCGGAAAAGAAAGATGAACAAATGAAATCAAGAATTTTGATGAACCTCCGGAATAAGGAATTGAATTTTACTCGATGAAACAAGAATAAGAATTACATTATGCGTATCCTTCACCAATTTACATTGATGACAAGCAACGGATTTGGTATACTACTTATTCTCGTAGAAAGGATTAAGATAGATATAGCGCAAACTTGGGAAGGTCTTCAACGAATCACCGGTAGGATTGGAAAGAACGAATGAATCTATATGATAACGAAGGAAGAGAACTCTTGAACGAACCACCGTAAGAATTGAGAATGAAAGTAACAAAGGCACAATTCACCGGGAAGAATTGGAAAACGAATGAAGATACTTGAGGGTATTTAGATACAAGTGAACGCAGAGATCCCGAGCTGATTAGATAATACTTGAATGATGCACTGGTATGATTTGGAGAACGAGAGCTGAAAGCTTGAATGAATAATTCTGATATGATGGGCTCCGGAGAATCAAACTGAAAAGACTCCTGAATTGCTCCGGATGAGTGAAAAGAATTCTCACAATCGAAAACAATTATGAGAGGGTGGCATCAAGCTAGAACCACGCATCTTTGAGAGAACGGATAAGATTGAAGAGAAACTCTTCTTAGGTCTTCAAATGTTGAGAATGATGATGAGAAACACCACCATGAATTGTTGAGGCACTCCGGAATGACAATTAGAAAGATTGAACCAACAATGAAAAGAATTTGAAAGATCTTGGAGAAAGACAATTGACTGATGATAATTCATTCTTACGTCAAACTTTGAAAAGAATTTTAGAAGCTCCGGGAAAATTAGAAGAGTCGAGCAAGATCCTGGGAAAAGACCCGTGGGTTAGGGCCCACTCAAAAGAAACACCGTTGAAATGATTACTTGAAAAGGAGACTGCACCGGTTGAATTAAATGGCTTGAATGAGGTAACAACCTCGAAATAGTTAGAATTGATGCGGAGTGGAAACACGAATCTTCAGAGATATCTTCAGCACTCCAGAACAATTGAATAGCAAGCGGGGAATGATTAAGAGATATACCGGCATGAGAAAGCATTTGAAAGGAGGAAAGGGCTATAATCAACACTGAAAGCTTCAATTGAATCCACCGGAAAAGAATACGAGAATGAAGAATGATAAACTTGAAGCTTCCTGAGCATCTTCCTAAGAATCACCAGATAAGAACATTGAAGGAAAAGAATGGAGAAACTTCACATCCATAAGATGGATACATGATTAAGAAATCTGAGTCCTTGAAGAAAGAGGGTGGGAGGGCGGGAAAACAAAGGCAACTTGGGGCAGATGGAATAAACATCGTTGAGAAAACTTATAATTGTTCTTCCGGATGGGGAGAATGATGGGATCACCTCGAAGAGAAACGCACCGGCTGGAAATAGAATTAAGATGGCAATCTCGATGATCAAGAAGGATTAGTATCCACATAGGAATATGAGAACACCACTTAGAAAAGGTATGGAATCCACATTTGACTTCGAAGCAACTCGAATACCACAACTTAAAACAAAACAAAGGATTGGCTTGCAGAATAAGCCGGAAACAAACATATGATAGAGATTTCGTCCAAAGTTTTCGTTGTGGGGCCCACACGAGCTCGATCGTACAGCACCATCATGTACAAGGCAGTGCACATGACATACGAAGCGTCCCCGAGTCAGCATAGCCAAGGACTCTTTAAGACACAATGAGACCACTGTAAAACCAACCGTGGATAGGCGGACCACTAGACGTCGAACCCCAATCTCATATCATGCATCTGTCGGAAAGATATCCTAGGAGCTACTTGAATTCCCACTTATAAACTCCCGAAACTATCTGGTTATGCAATCAGGTGCTGGGGATACAGGGGACGCAATATATCTCACCCAAACTAACAATACCTAGATCCAGTTGTATTCATCCTTCAACACATAACCAAGAAACCTTCGGAAATCATTTACCTCAACCTTCGAAAAGCATTCGTTATACGAGTTATGGCAATACTCCCGAACTCCCGCCCCAGTACTGGATGGCGTCGAGGTGATCTCACCAACAACTGCATAAAAGAGATTTTCGATGTCAGCGAAACTCAGGTATTCCAGAACTGCAACGATAAAATTGTGACGACAAGACCTCGGAGCTCAACTCCCCGGGACACTGCCACAACTCGTAAATGTCAGGAGGCACCAAGAACAATGTTCTCGTCACAAAACCATCGGAACGATTCCAAGGTACCCACGTGATCCTAAAAAAATTAGTAAAATTTGAGGAGAGGAAAGTCAAAACATCTACGTCAGGAGACCTCACCAGAGCGACGAAGGGACTGAGGAGTAAAAAGAATCCTAATCTCCGATATATATAATCCTAAGACTCAAAACATTTTTGTTCTAGACTCAACAACGTCAGAGATTCGATCAAGCAGGGGGCTCCTAAGTCGGGGATGGCTCTGATTACCAACTTGTAACGCCCACGATGCGGCTATATCTCTCACGTGTCGAGGCACGACTTAGAGGCATAACCGCATTGTAGGTTTTGTCGCAAGAAGGGTCATCTTCACACAATCCCATGTAATGAACAAGAATGGGATAAAGAGAGTTGGCTTACAATCGCCACTTCACACAATTCATAAATAAATTCATACATCATTCAGGATACACACATAGACCGACTATGGTCAAATCCAAATGAAAAGAAGATAACCCCAAATGCTAGATCCCCGATCATCCCAACTGGGCTCCACTACTGATCATCAGGAAATGAAACATAGTAACGACCAAGTTCCTCGTCGAACTCCCACTTGAGTTCGGTAGCATCGCCTGCACTGACGTCAACGACACCTGCAACTTTTGGAAGTATCTATGAGTCACGAGGACTCAGCAATCTCACACCCGCGAGATCAAGACTATTTAAGCTTATGGGTAGGATAGGGTAATGAGGTGGAGCTGCAGCAAGCACTAAGCATATATGGTGGCTAACATACGCAAATAAGAGCGAGAAGAGAAGCAACGCAGCGGTCGTGAAATAGAAGTGATCAAGAAGTGATCCTGAAACTACTTACGTTCAAGCATAACACAAGAACCGTGTTCACTTCCCGGACTCCGCCGAAAAGAGACCATCACGGCTACACACGCGGTTGATGCATTTTAATTAAGTCAAGTGTCAAGTTCTCTACAACTGGACATTAACAAATTCCCATCTGCCACATAACCGCGGGCACGGCTCTCGAAAGTTTATACCCTGTAGGGGTGTCCCAACTTAGCCCATCACAAGTTCTCACGGTCAAAGAAGGATATTCCTTCTCCCAAGAAGACCCGATCAAACTCGGAATCCCGGTTACAAGACATTTCGACAATGGTAAAACAAGACCAGCAAAGCCGCCCGATGTGCCGACAAATCCCGATAGGACTCGCACGTATCTCATTCTCAGGGCACACCGGATGGGCAAGACGTCGGGTTGGCATAGACCCTGGTTGCCCAGGGGGCGCCGGACATCGCCCGGTTTGGACCAGCACACAAAGGAACACTGGCCCGGGGGTTAAAATAAAGATGACCCTTGAGTCTGCAGAACCCAAGGGAAAAAGGCTTAGGTGGCAAATGTTAAAACCAAGGTTGGGCCTTGCTGGAGGAGTTTTATTCAAAGCGAACTGTCAAGGGGGTCCCATAAATCACCCAACCGCGTAAGGAATGCAAAATCAAGGAACATAACACCGGTATGATGGAAACTAGGGCGGCAAGAGTGGAACAAAACACCAGGCATAAGGCCGAGCCTTCCACCCTTTACCAAGTATATAGATGCATTAATTAAAATAAGAGATATTGTGATATCCCAACATAATCATGTTCCAACATGGAACAAACTTCATCTTCACCTGCAACTAGCAACGCTATAAGAGGGGCTGAGCAAAAGCGGTAACATAGCCAAACAACGGTTTGCTAGGAAAGGTGGGTTAGAGGCTTGACATGGCAATATGGGAGGCATGATATAGCAAGTGGTAGGTAGCGCGACATAACGATAGAGCGAACAACTAGCAAGCAAAGATAGAAGTGATTTCAAGGGTATGGTCATCTTGCCTAATATCCCGCAAGGAAGAATAACGAGTCCATGAAGAAGACAAACGGACGTAGTCGAACGAATCCTCACAACTCCGGAACGAAACCAAAGCTAACGAGAGAAGCAACCCGGAAAGAAACAAACAACATAGTAAACAACCACCACATACACATGGCATGATTCACAAATAAGTATGATGCATGTCCGATTTAATGAGGCATGGCATGGCAAAGTGCAACAAACAACACTACAAATTAAGTGGAGCTCAATATGCAACGAGTTGCATATTGACGAAACAACACATGACTTATTTAGTTCTCTCCCATTTATGTACTCAACAATATTAAATGTTGATTAACATGGCAAGAGGTGAAGCATAAGTAAACTAACTATTTAGGCAAGTTCAAATGAGGCCGGAACAACAAACAACAATTCTGGAAAATCCTCATGTCCATATTTTAGATTTGGTACTGTTTTGTCTAAAACCATATTTTATTGTTGTTATACCGGAAAATAAAGTGGAACATGTTAATCTATGCATTTTCCTACCCCATTTACATATAAAGTTTATTTAAAATGGAGCTACGATTATTTAGTTATGAAATAAACCATTTTAACATGGCATTTAAGCAAATTACTGCAAACAGCAAGTTAAACATTTTTAACATGTATGAAAGTTGCTTATTATGAAACTAGATGAAATTCTAGACATTTTACATATATACTTTATTTAATTCTGATGCATGGTTTGTGAATTATTGATGCATGAACAAAGAGGGTTTTTCTGCAAAGCTGACGTTCTCTGGATAAATAGACAAATCGCAGATCTGGGAAAAAACGTACGCGGGCCGAATCTGGCTGGCCCGATAGTGTACAGGAGAGGGACTGAAGGGGGGCAGCTCACATTGGGCCTTGAGGCCGAATCTGGAGCTGGGCCCGGGGGCGCTGGGATGAGGCAGCCCACGCAGCAGGACGACGCGTCCACGGCGCGGGCGAGCGGGCGGTCAACGCGGGCTTGACCCGTTCGCTGGCGCTGGTCTCGCTCGATGCAGAGG
Source organism: Triticum aestivum (assembly GCF_018294505.1). NCBI lineage: Eukaryota > Viridiplantae > Streptophyta > Magnoliopsida > Poales > Poaceae > Triticum > Triticum aestivum. The sequence continues at coordinate 295,008,788 of NC_057799.1, forward strand.
AAGCAGACAGAGGGGCGAGACGCGGGCGGCTTTAGACGATGCAGGGAAGCGGTGGCGTGCACAGGAGGTCGAGGATGGACGGGTTCATGGCGGGTCGGCGAGATCCAGCGGGGAAGCAGCTAGGCGGCGCGGGCTTGAGAGGAGGCCGAGCAGAGGGACTTGGCGCTGCAGCGGAGAAGCTTCAGGGCGGTGGCTTGGCGACTCCACCAAAGAGGCGCGGGAAGAAGACGGTGGCTTGGACGCCAGACGCGTAGCCGTCAGGGAGCCATGGGGACTTGGGTCGGCGATTCTTGTCCATGGCGTCGGGGCAGGGCTCTTTGGTTCCTGCGGAAGCAGGAGAAAGGAGAGATAGAGATTAGAGCAGAGGAGGGAGAGAGACGAAGCAGGAGGGCAGAAGAAAGGAGCAGGGGCGCGGCAGGTGCTCATCTTGTTGAGCTGCTGGTGGTGGTTGCCGGTGACGAGGTTCGCCGGGGGCCGCGGGGTCACGAGGTTGGAGGAGCTCGGGCCTCAGGAGCGCTCCACGAGGTGGATCGAGCGCGGCTGTGCTGGGGGGCTGGATCGGGGCTGCTCGATCGGATGAACTGGCGGCACAGGAGCCATTGGATGCCGATCTGACGGCTCCAGATGGGTGGATGGTTGGTGGATCTGGGGAGGTGGCTGGCTGTGAGTGGGTTGGTGAGGAGGGGATCTGGGAGGATCCCAAGATTGAGAGTGGCGACGGCGGGTGAGGGATTGGATGGATGGGACTGCCTAGACTAGGGTTTGGACATATATATATATAGCATGAGGATTTTGGTTAGGGGTGTTTGGGTCCCTTCGATCGAAATTGGACGGCCTGAAAAAATAGGGTAGGAGAGTCCAACGAGAAACCGATGATGATTTAGGGATGTTAGGGGATGATCCGGACCCATCGGTAACAACAACCCGGGTCGGGTTCGGGACAATTCTCGGACGCGCGCGAGGGGTGGTCTGAGAGGGGTCGACAAAGACAAAGTGTCTGACAAAAGGCCCCGGAGAAGACAAGAGAGAAAATGAGGAGCTACGTTGCAGGTGTGGTTGGTCTCGAAACGGTCAATGAAGGCAGGGGGACGCGGCAACTACGAACGACTATGAGTTTTAAGAAAACATGTCGATGCAGTGCGTATGATGACATGATGAAATGCAACAACAACAAAATAAAACACACGATGGCAACGAAGAACATTGAAGGCTTCTGGAGCATCGGTCTCGGGGCTTTACACCTTCGCCTTGGCGTCAAGATCGGCCTCCTTCGCCTTCACCTCCCACTCCAGCTCCTCTAGCCGACTGCGCTCAGCAGCCTGCGTCTTCTACAGCTCCCCCAACTCGGCGTCAGGGTTCTTGATGGCGTCCTCCCGCGCCCTCATCTCCTCTTCCTTCACGTGGCTGCTGGGTGCTTCTTCCTCGTGTTGGTCGCGCAGACGCTTCAGCTCGTCCTCCAGCTCTCGGCAGCGGCCGCGGGTGGCCTCGGCGTCCTTCAGTGCCGCGTCGCGATCAGCTGCGGCTTTGGTGGCGCTCTGCTTCTCCTTCTCGGAGGACGCCGCGGCCTGGCTCAGCGTTGCTCGGACCTCCGAGTCAGAATGAAGCCAGCCGGAGGCCAGTTCCAGGCGCCCGGCTACCAGGCGCGGGGCCGCGGCCAGAAGATCTTCCCGCAGCTGTGCCATCTCTGAAAGAACGCGCTCCAAGGCGGTGGAGGAAGCAGAAGAGCCTGGGAGTAGTGGCGCGGCAGAAGGAGGAATCGACGTCGTCACCAGAGCCTCGGAGATCAAGGGGTCCTGAGCCCTTGGGACCTCATTAACCGGGCCAGGCGCTGGCACTTCCGGAGCCAGCAGGGCCACAGGGGCTGACTCCTTCTGACGTTGCTCCCCTTGGCCTCGCGAGGGCAACCGGGCTGGGGAGGTGCGAGTGCTGCCACCTCCTTTCTCCGACGCGGGGGGCACGGCCGCTGCATCCTCCTTCCTTCTCTTCACCGAAGGCGTCGGCTTGGTCAACCAAGGGTGAACGTCAGGAAATAGCAAGTATAAGCAAAAGCAAGATGAAACTCGAACACTTACTGATCCACCGCAATGTACTCCACCCTCCGCTTGGGAAGCTTGAAGCCTGAAAGCCTCGAAGCCTGAGGCGTGGGCACGTGGACTCCAGGAGTGGAAGATGGTGCAGCAGAAGGGCTGGAAGCAGCTCCGGGCAGCGTCAACGTGGAGGCAGCATCCCAAGGAATCAGGGACGACCTGCTCCTTGTCGGGATGACGGGCAGTTCTCCCCCCTCCTGGCGGGCATCGACCTCGGCATCGTCAGGAAGGGCGCGGAGGATTTCAACTTTGCTCAAGGGGGAGGTTTCTCCCATCTCCTCGGGAGTCGCCTCCGAGTCCACCTCCTCTTCCTCCCTCCCGCGAGACTCGTCAGAAGATAGCTCCACCTTCTTCGGCGCTGCGGAGGCTCCGGAGAGCGCAGGCGGCACCATCCCGCGCGCGTCAAAGGTCGGCCTGGAGGCCACGATTGGCTCCCAGTCCTTGCGGAGGAACAAGGGAGTGAAGGCGCTCGGCGGGTACTCCTGGTTGTCCCCAACCAGGAGGCGCAGGGCAGCAGCCAGTTCATTGTCAGGCAGGGCCCCCGGCCTCAGGCAGGTCTTGTCTTCTTCGTCTCCAAGCCTCCACAAGGGGCGTGCACGCGCCTGGAGCGGGGCAACGCGCAACATCAGGAATTCCCTCAGGAGCATTGCCCCTGTGACCTTTGCCGCCTTCGCGTTGCCCAGCTTCAGGTCGGTCTGCATCTGCTCCAACACTGACGACGCCCGTTCGTCAGCAAGCTCTGCGCGAGGCCACCCCTTGTTAAACTGGGGCGCCTCCGTCGGCAATGCCAAGTGCGGGAGGATGCACTTCGCGTCCATCATGACCCATTTGGCCCGGATGTTGGCGGCTCTCTTCCCTGTGTTCGAGATCGAGTTGGCCTCCGGATGCGACGAAATTGGCGCACCCGGAGATGTGTCCATCGCTGACGCGAAGGAAGAAGAAGTGGTGCAGAAGAGCCACGGACGGCATCACGCCCAGATACGCCTCGCAATAGTAGGCGAAGATGGACAGGAGAAGCATAGAGTTGGGATGGAGATGCAGCGCATGCAGCCCATAGTGGTTGAGGACCTCATAAAAGAAATCAGAGAAGGGAGGAACCAACCCGGCAGAGATGCTGCTCGAGAAGAAGGGGAAGAAGGTGCTTCCCTCAGGCTCCGGCACGTCGGAGGCAAGCCGGAGCTCCGTCTTCCCCCATTCATTGCTATCCCCCGCCGTCAGCAAGCGCGTGGAGGCGAGGCTCTTCTCCGTGACGTTGGGCGCTTCAAGGGCCAGCTCATACCAAGTCGGCACCGAGGAGGGCTTGACCTTGCGCGGCACCATTAGTCGCGGGTACGGAGCAAAATTGGAGCAGATCTGGAGGTATCAGCAACAAGGAGAGAGAAAGGGTTTCTGAGGCAAGGCGAAGGGGAACAGTGATGGCAAGCTCTGCCAGTGCCAGCCTTTTGTCAAGTCGAGCAGTTGTCGAGGCGGCATGGGGAAGCGGAGACGCCCACGTCCAATCAACCGCCACGCGTCGACCAAGGCCGCAGGCTTTTGGGGCCCGCGGCGCTCCGTGCTTGACCTTTGTCTTCGCCGCGAAGCCAAGCCCGAGCGCACCTTGGGCCCGGGGGCTACTGTCGGCGTTCTGGGAACGGGGGTCCCCAGACTTGCCTGGCTGCGGCCAACGGCATGGCTGTGCTGCAGGCTTGTACGGCCCAACTTCATCAACGAGACATTCAAGACCCTCGCGAGGGGCCAAGCCTCGCGAGGCGGACGACGCAAGACCTCCTCAGGAGCGGCCTCACTAGGCTGCCTTGCGAGGAGCGGAGAAATCAAGGCAGGGCAAACCTCGCGAGGCTCTCGTGACATGAGCCATGACGATCGAGATCAGGCGGGCACCAGGCGGGCGCCAGCACGCGCAGTGTCTTGTTTCCTCTTTGGTGCTAAGGAGACAAGTGCAGGCGCGGAGTGCCGAGGCATCAAGCAAAGGTTTCCATATCAGTGCAACAAGACCAAGACCAGCCGGACGGCAGGACGAAGGTCACCATGGAGCCCAAGACGGCATCATCACCAGAGCTTTTTGAAGGCGAAGACCGCTTTTGTCAGGATAAGCTGTACTAGCTGTCCCCTTTCAAAATGGCCGTTGTTGGCTCCCTTCCCGCTCAATATTTGGGGAGAGGGCTAGGGCCTATATAAGTAGAACTAGCCACCGTAGTGGAGGCAACTCATCTTGAACTGGATCCACACACCCACAAGTCCGCAGAGCATAAGAACACCTCAACCTTAGGAGGTTGTTCTTCCCCTTGTACTATTCATCATCAGCCCGAGAGGCAATCCACCACCGCCACACTGGAGTAGGGTATTACACCACAACGGTGGCCCGAACCAGTATAAATCTTGTGTCTTTGTGTTGCGAGTTCGTCGAGTTCGTCCGCGAGATCCTAGTGAGATAGGGCGTAGATCGGTAGGAAGGAAATCTTCGCGCGCACCCCGGTGTTCGAACCTTAAGGGTTTTGCCAGAACCCAAGATCCGACAGTGGCCTGGGTCCAAACTAATAAAAGTAGCACAAAAACATTTTTTTAGTGTAGGCTTTTCCTTGCTCAAGCCTGCCTACTAGAATCGCCAGTGCTTGAAAGGAAAAGTGAATGAAAAACATAGGAATTGGAAAGTTTCCTATGGTACTACTTTTCATGAATTTGGTGCAAAGGAATGGAGCAAAGGAAAACTATATGATTTGTTCCTTTAGTGTCTCCTTGAAAGAAAAACTGTAGGATTTTTAATTTCCACTTGTCCTCCTTTTCAAATTCCTATTCATGAAGCACAAGACTAAGAGATAGTAGCATAATAGCATTATAACCGTACATTTTCTTGTGGTTTGACTTAATCTCACCATGCTTCTTTGCTTCATGTGATCTTCCAATTCTTGTGAACCAAACACCCAGATTGGCAGAAATCCTGTGTTTTTAAATTCTCTGTTTTGCACGTGCATTCCTATCCTATTCCTGTCTATTTCCTATCCCTGCATTGTTAGAATCCTCAATTAAAACAAGCCCTTACACAATTACTTCTGTTACAGATATGTGTCAAAGAAAACCTTGTGTGGTTTGTCCTGCTCCTGCGGTGCTGTGTTCCACCCCAGCTCAGCTGCTCCAACGATGGAAGGGTTCACCACAGCAGGGATCCGCTCTCCAGACTGTCTTTTGCCGCCTCAGATCTTCTTCCCCACCGCTGGCAGCCACGACAACTGCATTACCATCATCAACTGAGCAGATGACCTTGAGGACTACACGGGTCCGCAAGAGAGGTCGCACTCTTCTGTGTCTGCTTACGTTATGCATCGCTTAATATGATGACATGCTACTTTATCGTCATGTTCACCTATTAGACTCCGAGTCAGGTCCAAACTTATGCTGAAACTTGAGTTTTTAAATGGTTGTGGGGTACATATTGGGGCAGCAATCAATACTATCTGTCTACTATCTGGTTAATCTCGGGTGTCTACTATGAGTTTCATGTTGGTTGCAAACAAACATTAAAGGAGCCATTATCTGTATTTTTTAACTAAAGCTATTATCTGCCTGCTATCATTGGTTTTGGGTCTATCCACAGTTTGCTACCATCACTCTGGATTTGTGCATGCACTCCTTACATAATCTCACTATGTTTTATTCCTATGCATGTCAGTTATTGTACACAATGGAACTAAACATGTAGAGCAAAAGAGACGAGCCTTGCGTGGCAATAAAATTTCATGCAGACGTCGCTCCATGGTGGGCGCAAAGGCAGCCCCCCCTCCACCCATTTCGGATCATAATCAAGAGGAAGATAACTGTTCTGAGGGGGATTCAGAAGCAGAAGACCACTCCTATTTACCCCATGAGGTCTTCGCTCTAACTTGGCATGCTGATGTTGGTAATATCATGCATATGGTGCCTTGCATTGCTTACTGTATACATCAAAGATGTCATCTGCTTAGTTTAGACATGCTTTATGTCTATGCCATCTGTTTAGTTTCTTTATCATATATGTGAGTCATGCAATGCCATCTTGTTTAGCCATGTATCATATATGTGAATTTTGCAATGCCACCCTAGTTAGCCAGTCATCTTATATGTGAATTATATCACGACAGCATTTTTTTATTACGTGATAAATTTGTCAACAATTTTAGTACATTCAACTACTCTTCCTGTGCATCAGCCATTCGGCACGGTCATGAAAAAATCTGGAGTGGAAACAAGGTCTTCAGAGCAGACAATGCTATCTGACGAAGCGCGTGTCTTGCTGGTTACAGATAGGTCCTCAGAGGAGGATTCAGAGCCAGATGACCAGTCCTATCCCCCCCGAGGTGCATGCTCTAACTTGGCAGGGTTATGTTGCTCATATCGTGCGTATGGTATTTTGCATTGCCATGTCATTTGCTTAGTTTAGACATGCTTTGTGTGAATGCCACCTGTTTAGTGTCTAATTACCATATATGTGAATTATGCAATGCCATCTTGTTGCAAGACATTATATATGTGAATTATGCAATGCTATCTTGTTGCAAGGCATTATATATGTGAATTATGCAATGCCATGCTGTTTAGCCAAACGTCATATATGCGAATTATATCATGCCGTCCTTTTTTGTATTTCTCATTGCTTTTGGTGAGAATGTTTGTATATTCAACTGCTCTTCCTGTGCATCAGCCATTTGAATTGGTGATGGAGAAATCTGGAGTGAAAACAAGGTCTTCAGAGTAGACAATGCTACCTGCTGAAGCAAATATCTTGCTAGTTACAGATAGCTCTTCAGAGGAGGATTCAGAGGCAGATGACCAGTCCTATTATCTCCCTGAGGTGTATGCTCAAACTTGGCAGGGTTATATTACTCATATCATGCATATGTAGTATTGCAATGCTTAGTTTTTACATCATATACACGATATTGAATGCCATCTCCTTAGTTGACACATCATATATGCGATTGCCCTCTGCTCACTTCCTTAGTATATAAATCATATATTTGAATTATATCATGCCATGATGTTTACATAGACAACATGTATCTGAATTATGGCATGCCAACCCATTTTCTAAATACATAATATAGTTATATCATGTCATCCTATTTACATAGTCATCATATTTTGAAGTATGTCATTCTATCCTGTTTAGTTAGCCATCATACATGTGAAATTGTGTCATGCTATCCTGTTTAATTAGCCATCATATATGTGAAATTATGTCCTACTATTCTGTTTCGTTAGACAACATAAATGTGAATTATTTCATGCCCTGTTTTCTTCCCTACTATCCATTGCACCTGTCTATCTTACAATGTCTGTAAATTCAATTACTTTTCTTGTTTATCAGCCATTTCAATTGGAGGGGGTGATGGCAGTATCTGTGGGAGTAAAAACACGGTCTTCAGAAAAATATCGTGCTACCTGTCGATGGAGATAGAACCAAGGTTGTACTTGCCCAAGAACCAGCCCCACCACACATAACCCAGACTCACGCAGATTGTACCCCTACCCAGTTGGACAGAGAACCAGCTACACCCTTCTAACCCCAACCCCAGCAGATAGTAACCCAGTTCCCGTTGACACAGCACCCTCTCCACCACAGAGCACCCAAACTCGAGCAGTTAGTAAGGCAACTGCAGTGCCCAAAGCATGAGGACCACCACTCCGAACCCCAAGTCAACGCTTAAACACTACAGGAATCAGCTACTTTGCCATCTGCCACGGCAGACGGAAAAGGCAAGGATGGCGGACGGCAAAGGCCTTTGCCGTCTGCCACGGACGGCAAAAGGCTCCGGCAAAGTAGGCTACGGTAAAGATCTTCTTTGCCGTCTGCTTTCTGAAGCGGACAACAAAGGGACCTTTGCCATCAGCGGCTGACGGCAAAGAAGCCCTCCCTTTGCCGTCTGCCAAACGCAATCTTTGCCGTCAGCCTCGTAAAATCATGGACGGCAAAGAACTTAGTAAATATTAAAAAAACATTCGGTGAGCAGCCTGTCCAGCGTCCTGCGTTTGGCGTGTCCGGTGCCCGGCAAGCAGTACTCCAACAATACAAACCGACGAGAGGAATGAACGGACGACGATAAACACTACATTACCATCAACACTTGCTCCAAGAATCGACAAATGAATTTCACAATACATTACCCACAAACACTACAGTATACACGAACAAATTACAAGAGATTTGATTTAACGAGGAGCTCCAATCCGCCCGCATCTGCGCCGGAGCTCACCACGCTCATCCAGGCGCTGGATCCGGTTGCGACCCCACCCTTCAATGAGGGCCAGCACCCAGCACCCTTGGTTACGGGCAGAGCTGCCGCAGGCCGCTGCTGCTCGAGGTGGCAGGGGCAAACAGGGACCGGGCCAGGCACGGCGGTGTTGAGGGCGAAGAGAGAAGGGGCCGGCGCCAGTGGGCGAGGTGGTGGCCGGAAGGGGCAATGGGGGCTGGGGCCGGCGGGGCAAAAGGGGACGGGGCCGGGCACGGCGGCGTCGGGGGCGAAGAGAGAAGGGGCCTGCACCAGCGGGCGAGGTGGTGGCCGGAAGGGGGCGATGGGGGCCGGGGCCGGCGGGAGCAAACGGGGAGAGGGCCAGGCACGGCGGTGACTGGGGAGAAGAGAGAAGGGGCCGTGCCGGCGGGCAAGGTGGTGGCCGGAAGGGGGCGATGGGAGCCGGGGACGGCGGCCGGCTGGGGCGACGAGAGGCGGGGAGCAGAGGCGTACGAGAGAGAAGGGAGACAGATCGTGGTGGGGGTGGCTCTCAGGAGGATAAGGGAGAGAGAGAGAGTGGGTGGTGGGGGCGTGGGATGGGCCGCATCAGTTTTGCGTTGTGGAGATGCATGTGTGGAGCAGATCATGCCATGTCATCGATCCGTGTGGTGTGCTTTCTCTTTGCTGTCCGCTAGCGGACGGCAAAGAATTTTTGCCGTCCGCCAGCAGACGGCAAAGAAACTGGCCATTAGGTTGTCCTCGTAAGCCCGGCACCCACCCTCTTTGCCGTCAGCTAGCAGACGGCAAAGCTTCTTTGTCGTCCGCTAGCAGACGACAAAGATACGGCTGATGGCAAACCCTATCTTTGCCGTCCGCTGCCTCTTTGCCGCCCGCTTTCTGGTGGCTGATGGCAAAGCCTTCCTTTGCCGTTCGCTGGCTGACGGCAAAGAGTCGGCAGACGGCAAATGTGCTGATTCCAGTAGTGAAAGCAGAAGAAGAATTGTTCTCAGGTCAGGTTCCATAGCTATGGTTCATACTAATTTGCTCTTGCATCACTGTATTTACTCATACCAACTAATTTCAAATTTGAAGGATGCAATTGAAACTCCAATGGTGCAACAGGTATGTTTTAAACCTGTTTCTTTAACGTGTTTGCTGTTGTAACTTGCTCTATGTTGATTTCAGTTTTAATTGAATAAACAGTTATGTTCTCATGCCATGCACATTACAAGTGTTGTTATTGCTGTGTAGTTTCCCACACTTATATTCTGTCTATGATGCTTTGTCTTAAATAGATATGATTCGAACTGTATCTATCTTGATTTGGCAACATAAACTAGAATGATATAGACCATACAGTGACCATACTACATAGATATATGTTTGTTTCATGCTGTTATCCTGTCCACCTTACTACTGAACTGGTTTACCAAAATGAGCTTCATATACTACATTGTAAACCTGTGATGTGTTTGTTTGTTTCTCTTTTAGAACGCGGATAAAATATTGGAGAAGAGTACCCCATTATGCAATGGTAAAGGAAGTAATGCAGTTAAGGTTCAAGATAGTGAGACATCCCTGTTGGTCTCCAAGAAAGCTGATAAAAACTATATTGAAGACACTGAGACAACCCCAAAGTCCTGTCTTGATGTAGTGTTCGAGTTACTAGCTACTACTACTGGCACCAGCTCTTCGAACTTGCTGCCTGAATCAGTTCGGCTTCTTGAGTCTCAACTTCAAGTTGAAAGACATCGATCAGATGTTATGCAACAGGAAGCCGAAGGACTGAGGAAGTCCCTGTAGAATTCAGATGCATACTTTCTGGTGCAACAACAAGTGCTGGAGGATTTAAGCGCCAAACAAGAGAAAGTTAATAAGCTTGCTAAGCATCTTGCCAGCATTATGGGAACCCAGGATATTGTTTCTTGAGCTCTTCTGATGTGGTTTCAATTCTGGACTTGTTTTGTTGCGGCGTTTATATGCTGCTTTGTTCCCTATATTTGCACTGGTGGCGAACTTTGATGCCCAGTGGATGTAATATGTGTAATAGCCGTGATAGCCTAGCGTAAGTTGCTTGCCTATTTATTTCCTTATTGTCTTGTTTATTTGTTTTCTTGTAGTCAGTGCAGTTCTTTTTCCGCGGTTTGCTAGTGGCTGCAATAACCTATTTTTTTAAACTAGGCCACATTAACCATGGGGTACATATTTACTGTGGTTAACATGGGCCTCCTACGGGCCGTAGAAACAATGGGCCTTCTAAGGGCCGTAGAAACAATGGGCCTTCTACGGGGAGTAGAAACAATGGGCCTTATACGGGCCGTAGACACAATGGGCCTTCTACGGGCCGTATCATCAATGGGCCTTATACGGGCCGTAGACACATTGGGCCTTCTACGGGCCGTATCATCAATGGGCCTTCTACGGTCCGTATGATCGGTTGGCCAAACATGGGCCAATAACATACCACATTATGGCCGTAAATGGGCTAGAGTTGAAATCGTCCGTTCATGGGCCGACCATAACGGGCCGTCGTTAATCGGCCGTATTTGATGACGCTATGAAAACGGCCCAACGTATTAACGGGCCACAAACGGGCCGACTGTAACCACAGGCTGAATTTGGCCCACAAGCAGAAAATGACAGTAACGGGCCGAAAGTAAACGAATGCTGGAAATGAGCCCAAGAATAAATGGGCCCTGAGAAGGCCGAAAGATAACATGGGCTGGAAATGGCCCAACGGAATAATGGGCAGTTAATGGGTATAAAGTGATACACTGTTCATTACGGGCCAGTTTTACCACGGGCCATTAATGGGCCGAGGGTTACTAAGGGCCTCATATGGGCCGAAAAACGTCATGGGCCATACATGGGCCGGAAGTTAAAATGGGCTGGAATTATATTGGACGGCCCAAATGACGCTACTGGGCCTAATTCGGATAGGCCGTAAATAGGCCCTGGGTTAGCGGGCTGTAAATGGGCTATATGCGAACAGGCCGTTAACAGGCTTGCCGTGGGACGGCCCGCCACCTTTTGACCAAGTCAAACGTGCCCATCTTTTCACAGGAATGGGCCTCTGTTGGGCCGTGCCACGTGTTGACATATCATAGGCGCTTTGGGTCCAATGAGTGGATGACATCTATCCCAACGGTGAGCCCACACGTGTTTCCTCCAGCCAATGATGATTTTACACGTGGAAAATCCCCATTGGTCGGGGCTGTTAACGGGTTATCGGATCCAAAATCGGACCCGATAGCTTAACGGCGTTCCGTTACGGTGGATGCACGTGTCGGTCACCCTTGACGAAAGCACTTCTGTGACGCGCGATTTATCGTCATGGAAGTGGACACTTCCGTGACGATAATTTGGGTAATGTCATGGAACACTTCTACGACAGCACAGCTCTGACTATCTTGATTCTGTCATAAAATTGTCATGGATGTACATGCATGACAGAAAACGTGACCTACTGTGACAAACACGTATCATCACGGAAGTGAATTTTTTTGTAGTGTTGGATTCCCAAGGAGGAAAGGTGATGTAGCATAGCAGCGGGAAGAATTTCCCTCAGTTAATAAACAATGTTTACCGAACCAGTAGGAGGCACCACACTAACAATGTTAGCAGTACCTTCACACAAACACAACAATTTCTTGCACAAAACAAAGGCAAGGGGGTCGTCACTGATACGTCTCCATCCTATCTATATATTTTATTATTTCATGCCAATATTCTGCAACTTTCACATACTTTTGGCAACATTTTATATTATTTTTCACACTAACATATTGATCCAGTCCCCAGTGCCAGTTCCTGTTTTTTGCATGTTTTTGTTTCGCAGAAAATCCATATCAAACAAAGTCCAAACGTGATAAATTTTTGCAGAGATTAATTGTGGAAGATATGTAATTTTTGGGAGGTGAAATCAATGCAAACAGAGACCCACTACCTTCACAAGGCATCAGGGCGCCACCACCCCCGGCCGCACGGGGTTGCCTTGTGGGCACCTCGTAAGTCGGTTTGAGTCCTTCTTCGGTCGCAAGGAAGCATATATTGAGGAAAAAATCGTGTTAAAATTTCAGCCTGATCGGGCCTACGAATCTCCAGGAATATAAGAAATGGTTTTTGGCCAGAAAACATGATAGTGAAACAGAAGAAAAGAGAGAGAGAGAGATTCAATCTCGGAGGGGCTCTTGCCCTCCGAGAGCCATGTCTACCATCGGCCATAGGAGAAACTCACCCCCATCTGGGGGGAGGAAGAAGAAGAGGGGGGGGGGGTCTCTCCCCCTCTCTCCCGGTGGCGCCGGAACACCGCCGGGGCAAACATCGTGACGACGATCTAAACCACCAACTTCGCCGCCGTCAACACCAACACTCTCCCCGTCTATGCAGCAGTGTAACCTCTCTCTTCCCATTGTAATCTCTACTTAAACATGGTGCTTTATGCCACATATTATTATCCAATGATGTGTTGCTGTCCTATGATGTTTGAGTAGATTTGTTTTGTCATATGGGTTGATTAATGATCGTGATTGGTTTGAGTTGTATGTTCTATTTTGGTGCTTTCCTATTGTGCCTTCTGTGGCGTGCACACGTGGGGGATTCCCGCTGTAGGTAAGTAATTCTAGTTTTATTCTTGCAAATTACTCATAGTTTTATTCTAGCTAAGTAATTCTAGTTTTATTCTTGCAACTTATCCTATTACACCTACAAAGTTAAGTGTGCCTAGAGTTGTATCGGTGGCCGATAGAACTTGAAGGAAATATAAATTATACCTTTAGCTCCTCATTGGGTTCGACACTGTTATCAAGAAAGGCTAAAATTTGATCCCCTATTCTTGTGGGTTATCAAGACCTTTTTCTGGCGCCGTTGCCGGGGAGCAATAGCGTGGCGTGAATATTCTTGTGTGTGCTTGTTTGCTTTATCTCTAAGTAGTTTTTATTTTTTTTTCTCTTGTTTTCTATCATTAGTTATGTCTAGGAAATGCAAAACACCAAAAAATTAGTTGTACTTGCTAACCCAGTGGTTGACGAACCAGCCAAAATCTGCCATACTCCTGAAGCTTTTTACTTGGATCATTTGTGCTCGTACTAAAAATCCAACTAGCTTAGTTGAGGGAAAATCATTAGATGAACATGCTTATTTTATGTGACACCTCTTGTCTAAAAAAGGAAAACTATTATGGCATCAAAATAATAGTTTGCATTGCTATGCTTGGAATTTATGCGAATACATGATTTTACTTGTTGTTTCGAAGACCCTAAAAACACCTTCCCTTCCAATGTGAACTTAACGATAATGGAATCTTATCTTCTTGTGTTAAAGGTGTTTATAATTACTAGGATATTGAACAAACTAAAGAATTTGTTTCTTTTAAGGGTGCCAATGAAATTGCTTCTTTGATTGAAAAGTGCTCTTTGCAAACCTGAAAATTTTGCCATACTTAAATATTGGTATGAAAACTATGCTTCTAATGCTTATGTTAAATAATATATTGAGGAAGCCTCTGCTATCCAAGAAGAGATTAACATTTTGCATGAATCTATGGAAGAAGAAATTGCTGAAACTTTGAGCTCATTAGATGAAAAATATTAGGAGGAGAGCGAAGAACAAAAGGAGGAAGAGCGGATTGATCACCCGTTCCCACCTTCTAATGAGAGTAACTCTTCAACTTGTATTTATTTAATTTCCCTTCATGCTTAACGAAGGATGAATGCTATGACGATTGCTATGATCCCTTGGGTTCATTTGAAATACCCCTTTTTGATGAAATTGATGCTTGCTATGCTTGTGAACATGATGCCAATATGAATTATTCTTATGGAGATGAAATTTCTATAGTTCCTTATGTTAAACATGAAATTGTTGCTATTTCACCCACACATGATAGTCCTATTATATTTTGAATTCTCCCAACTATACTATATCGGAGAAGTTTGCGCTTATTAAGGATTATATTGATGGGTTGCGTTTTACCATTACACAGGATGATTTTGATGAATATAATATGCATGTTCTTGCTGCTCATAATTGCAATTATTATGAGGGGGGAACTACATCTCCGCCTTTCTATGTTTCCAATACGATAAAATTGCAAGAAACTGTATATGCTATGTATCGGCCTTTGTTATATGTGCATGAATTGTTCTTTTATGACATGCCGATGCATAGGAAGAGAGTTAGACTCCTTTGTTATGTGATATATGTTGCTTTGCGCTCACTAGTAAACTATAAATCATTGTTAATTAAAATTGGCTTTGATATACCTTGGGATCCGTGTGGATCAATTACTTGAGAACTATATGCCTAGCTTCATGGTTTAAAAAAAGCACTGCCTGGGAGACAACCCAAAAGTTTTAGAGTGTCATTTTATTCTATTGTGTGCTTTTAGAAAAGTTGAAAAACAAAAAATATAGAGGGGAACCTAAAACTGTTAGAAAAATAAAAGTGGAAGTGAGAGAGACAAGCAATGTGGAAGTTGGGCTAGCCTTGAACTTTGTTCACGCCCATGGGAACTTTGTGAACCTTGATTACAAGAACTTTTCAAGAAAACTAATTATCCCTTGTACAAATCCATTTTATAAAGATAATGTGCCAAGATTTACCTTTAGGGTATTTGAATTGTTGGTTTAGTGTCTGCTGTGCAAAAACAAAAACTTTCTCTCTAGTGCGTGGATTTTGATAATTCGTTGGAACGTCGAAAAGTTCTGAAATTTTTACACAGTACAAATATGCAATTTTTTTGTCTTAACATTTTAGAATTATTTGAGTTACAGAAGTATATGTACCATCTGCATCTTTACACACTGTCCTGTTTTCATAGATTGCTATTATAGTTTCTTTATTTGCTTATGTTTGGAATCTTGTTGAGCCCCATTGACTTGGGAGCCATAGAATTGTGATAGAGTACAATGGGTAATTGAAACGTCTCTAATGTATTTACAATTTTTGGTTGTTCCATGCTATTATAGTATCAATCTTGGATGTTTTATATACATTTACAAGCAATTATATATCATATTTTGGAACTAACTTATTAACTTAGTGCCCAGTGCCAGTTGATATTTTTCCTATTTTGGGTTTTTCAGAATGTCAGTACCAAACGAAGTCCAAATGCCATGATACTTTTTTGAGATTTTTTTCCAAAGAAACGAGACACTAGAAGCTTTGGGAGAAGACCAGAAGATGGAACGTGAGCCCACGAGCCACCAGGGCATGCCCGGGGGGTGGCCGCGCCTTGGTGGCTTGTGGGCTCACGTGATTCCGTTTGACCTAGCTCCGCCTCTATAAATTCTCTAAAATAAAGAAACCGACAGAGACCCAGCCAAAATATTTTTTTCGCCGCTGCAAGTTCCAGAACCACGAGATCTAATCTGGAGGCCTTTTCCGGCACTCTAACGGAGGGGGATCCGATCATGGAGGGGCTCTACATAAACCTTGCCGCCCTTTTGATGATCTGTGAGTAGTTTACCACAGACCAACGAGTCCATAATTATTAGCTATATGGCTCTCTCGCTCTTTTTGATCTTCAAGACAATGTTCTCCCCAATGTTCTTAGAGATCTATTCGATGTCATAACTTCTTGTGGTGTATTTGTTGGGATTCGATGAATTGTGAGTTTATGATTAGATTTATCCATGAATATTATTTGAGTTTTCTGAACCCTTTTATGCATAGTTGCAACAGCTTCGTATTTCCCTTTGATCTATTCATTTGGTTTGGCCAACTAGATAGATTTTTCTTGCAGTGGGAGAGGTGCTTTGTAATGGGTTTGATCTTGTGGTGCTCAATCCCAGTGACAGAAGGGAACATGACACGTATTTGTATCATTGACATTGAGGATAAAAAGATGGGGTTTATTCATGCGTAAGTTTACTTTGTCTACATCATGTCATCTTGCTTAAGGCGTTACTCCGTTCTTTATGAACTTAATACTCTAGATGCATACTGCATAGCGGTCTATGTGTGGAGTAATAGTAGTAGATGTAGGCAGGAGTCGGTCTACTTGTCTCAGACGTGATGCCAATACACATGATCATTACCTTCGATATCATCATGATTATTTACTTTTCTATCAATTGCCCAACAGTAATTTGTTTACCAACCTATGCTATTTTCAAGAGAGATGCCTCTCGTGAAAACTATGGCCACCGGGTCTACTTTTATCATATATAAAATCCTAGAAATACCTTGCTACAATTTTACTTTATTTTATTTTGTAGTTTTGTTCGATCTATCTATCAATTGCTACATAATTTAATCTTGCACGTAACCGCCGAGGGATTAACATCCGCTTGTTCGCGTTGGGTTGCAAGGATTTGTTTTTTGTGTGCAGGTGTTGCTAATGAGGTATTGCATGGTTCTTAACTGAGGGAAATACTTATCTCTACTGTATTGCATCATCCTGTCCTCTTCGGGGAAATCCCAACACAGTTCACAAGTAGCAGGAATAATTTCTCACGCCATTGCCGGGGAGACATCATCAACACCTATCAAGTACCTATGCATACTTTCATCTCCTTGCATTTACATTATTTGCCATTTGCCTCTTGTTTTCTTCTCCCCACTTCTAAAACGTTTTCACAAAAACACGAAAGTATGTTTGCCTTTTTGCTTGCTTTCTTGTTTTGTTTGCCTTCCTATGCACACTTAAAACAGAAAATGAAAGCGAAAATTAAGATGACTATGGATTCACATAAATTTTTCTACTTGGATCATCTTTGATCCATATGTGCTCGTGTTGAATCCCCAAGTAGTTCAGTTGAGGGAAAATCATTAGATCAGTATGATCATTTTGTGCATCACCGTTTGTCTCAAAAAGGGAGACTATTATGGAATCAAATAAATTGTTTGTTATGCTATGCTTGGAATCTATGTGAAATTTATGATTTTACTTGTTGCTCGGAGAACCCTAAAAAACACCTTCCCTGCCTATGTGAGTTTAATGATAATGAAATCTTATCTTCTTATGCCAAAGGTGTTTATAGTTACTATGATATCTAACAAATCAAAGAATTTGTTGCTTTTAATGGTACTTATGAAGTTTCTTCTTTGATTAAAAAGTATGATATTACTCTCTACAAACCTGCAAATTTTGACATACTTAAATATTTCCATGAAAACTATGCTTCTAAAGCCTATGTTAGCGAATTCATGAGGAGAATGTCTGCTGCTTTGGAAGAGAATAATGTTATGCATGAATCTATAGATAATTATGATTCCATTGATTTGATTGAAATATCCACACTTGATGAACATGATGCTTGCTATTCTTATGGACATGATGCCAATATTAGTGATGCTTATGGAGATGAACTTGCTATAGTCCTTATGTTAAACATGAAATTATTGCTATTGCACCCACACTTGATAGCCCCTTGAATGAAAAGCATGATTGCAATGGTGTTACTAGAAATTCTACTAGTGACAATTGTGCTAATGATATGCAATGGGATGATAACTTTGTTATGTTTACTACTTATTGCAATGATCATGATTGGGGTGATAATGTTTCTTATGATCTTGAAAATTTATTTAAGCCTCATGATGAATATGATATTGATAATAATGTTTGGCATAATATTTAAAGTGGGCTTGGAAGAGCGTCAACTTTAGGTAAAAATAATCCCACATATTTGGAGAGTGTTCAATCTTATGAAATATTTGATAAAAGTGGGATTGGAGAGGTCATGAATCTACTTGATATTAATCCCACTACCTTGGAAGATTGTAAACTTTTCTGCATGTAGATCATGGAGAGAAAATATTATATGATAGCTATATAGTAGAATTTGATTATGATATTAGATGTAATTATTATGAGAGAGGAAAATATGGTTGTAGAAATCTTCATGTTACTAAATTACCTCTCTTCATGTTGATATTGTTATTGTTTCTTTCTTCTTACTTGCATATGCTAGATATTACATGTCTTGATAATTTGTTTACTTATAAAATGCCTATGCATAGGAAGAGAGTTAGACTTAAATGTGTTTGTCTCATGTTTCATGATGCTCTCTTTATGTTTCAATTAGTATCTTTCATGTGAGCATCGTTGAAATCTCAAGCCTATCTTAATGGCTATAAAGAAAGATCTTATTGGAAGACAACCCAATGGCTATCTTTTTATGTTTTCTTGTGTGCACACAATTATGATACTATTATGGTCATTTTTTTTTGTTTTAATTAGTGTTTTTTCCAAGCAAAGCCTTTGGGATGATTTTGATGATAGTTGCTTTGATTCCGTGCAAAAATAGAAACTTTTTCGCTCAGTAACAGGATTGTTAAAATTCACTAGAGCGTCAAAAAATTCTGAATGTTTTACATATGATTGATATACAATTTTTTCCAATTTGTCCTAAATTTTCCGAATGTTTCGAGTTACTGAAGTATAATTATTTTTTGAATTGCCACAGACTATTCTGTTTCTGACAAATTCTGTTTTTGTTGCGTTGTTTGCTTTATTTGATGAATCTATGGATTATGTCGGGGGGATATAAGACATGATGGAGTTAGAATACAATAGGTATAATGAAATAATAAAATATTAATTTGTTTGAAATAGTACTTAAAGTAGTGATTTGCTTTATTATACTAATGGATCTCACGAGGTTTTGTTAAGTTTTGTGTGCCGAAGTTTTCAAGTATTGGGTGAGATCGCGATGGATGAAGGAATAAGGACGGACAAGAGCCTAAGCTTGGGGATGCACGAGGCACCCCCAAGGTAATATTCAAGTACTCATAAGCAACTAAGCTTGGGGATGCCCCGGAAGGCATCCCCTCTTTGTTCTACCGACCATCGGTAACTTGGAGCTATATTTTATACATCACATAATATGAGTTTTTCTTGGAGCGTTGTGTATTATAAGAGTCGTTGTTTTGTTTGCCTTTTAGTTTGTCACAATCATCTTTTTTGACACACCTATTTGAGAGGGACAAACATTTTTCATGATTTGTTAGAATACTCTATGTGCTTCACTTATATCTTTTGAGCTAGGCACTTCCTCTAGTACTTCACTTATATCATTTTGAGCACGGCGGTGAATTTATTTTGAAGAAATACATGAACTCTCATGCTTCACTTATATCTTTTTGAGAGTTGATAATAGTAATGGTAATTTGCAGAAGATATGAATTTGTTCCCAATATGATGAATATTCAAGAAGGATATAATAAAAACTTTCATGTAGATCATTGGATATGATAAGTGTGATTCCTTGCAAAGTTTTGTGATATGGAGATGATAATCTGTGAGTCCTGCTTGTGAGTAATTGTGATTTAGTAAGAATATTGGTGTAAAGGTTTGTGATTCCCTATGCATGTAGGTAAAGTCAATAGTTATGCAACAAAGTTGCATCCTACTTATGGTGCATTATTCAGTGTTAGTTATTCTCAATGCATGTTTATGACCGTTTTCATTTTTTGGTTGGTTGCTTCTCAATCTATTTGCTAGCCTTCATTTGTACTAAGCGCAAATACTGCTTGTGCATCCAATTCCTTAAACCCAAATTTGTGCCAAATGTTTCCACCATATCTACCTATAAGCGGTATTTACATGCCGCTTTAAGTAAATTTGCATGTGCCAACTCTAATCATTCAAGAAAAAACCGTTTTGTGTGCCCGTACTGCTCATGATGCGGCAGGGGGTGGCCACTATCTTCCATGTTAGGTGGGTTATTCTCACGATGAGTGTTTATTCACTTGTCATTGCACGAGAAAATGGCAAGGTAATAGGGATGCCCAGTCCCGAAATGAATCAAAATGAAAAAAATACAAAAAATTCCTTGGAATGTTGTTGGTATGGAGGGCACCCGTAGATACGTTAGCCATGGATTGTGAAAGAATGGTGGAAAGTAAATGAACTTTATTTTCTGTTTGGGAACTGCCTATAATCTGTCTAGCATGGAAGATGTTGGGAACTTTCAGTCGTATCGTTGACAGGAAAAGGATGCCTATCTTAAAAATAATTTTATCTCTGTTTTAAACTTTGAGCTCTGTCACTCTGCAAATCTATGCTTCCCTCTGTGAAGGGCCTATCTATTTTACTTTTATGCAATATTTTATTTTTGTTTTGAGTCTCCATCTTCTCTTATAAAGCACCAACTAGAGAGCACTATTGTCATAGATATGCATTGGGTGTAGTTAATATTGAGTGTGTTTCATTAATAGATCAATGACTAATCATAATGGTCTAGGGATAGCTTTCTTTAGCATTGATATTTTTAAAGGCATGGTTGCTTGTTGGTATGCTTGAGTATTTATGTTTTCATGTCAAACTATACACTATTGCTTTGAATAATCCAAGTCCAAATATCCATGCCACAAAAGAGAATATTATATGATGAATGGGATGGGTAGCATTCCACATCAAAAATTCTGTTTTTATCATTTACCTTCTCGAGGACAAGCAGGAATTAAGCTTGGGCATGCATGATAGGTCTCCAACGTATCTATAATTTTTTTTGTTGCATGCTATTATAGTATCAATATTGGATGTTTTATATACATTACATGCAATTATATATCATTTTTGGGATTAACCTATTAACTTAGTGCCCAGTTCCAGTTGCTGTTTTTTGCCTATTTTTGTTTTTTTAGAATATCAATACCAAACGAAGTCCAGATGGCACAAAACTTTTTGGAGATTTTTTCCAGACAAAAGAGACACTAGAAGCTTCACGAGAAGACCAGAAGATGAAACATGGGCCCACGAGGCACCAGGGTGCGCCCATGGGGGTGGCCGCGCCTTGGTGGCTCGTGGGGCCCATGTGTCTCCGTTTGACCTAACTCTGCCTCTGTAAATTCTCTAGAATTGAGAAACCAACACAGAGCCAGCCACAATACTTTTTCTTCCGCCGCAAGTTTCAGAACCACGAGATCCCATCTGGAGGCCTTTTTCGGCACTCTGCCGGAGGGGGATTCGATCACTGAGGGGTTCTATATCAACATTGCTGCCCTTTCGATGATGTGTGAGTAGTTTAACACAGATCTACGGGTCCATAGTTAGTAGCTAGATGGCTCTCACTCTCTTTTTGATTTCCAATACAATGTTCTCCTCAATGACCTTGGAGATCTATTTGATGTAATGACTTTTTGCGGTGTGTTTGTTGGGATCCGATAAATTGTGAGTTTATGATCAGATTTATCCATCTATATTATTTGAGTTTTCTCTGAACTCTTTTATGCATGATTGTTATAGCTTCGTATTTCTGTTTGATCTATTCATTTGGTTTGGCAAACTAGATTGATTTTTCTACCAATGAAAGAGGTGCTTTGTAATGGGTTCGATCTTGCGGTGCTCAATCCCAGTGACAGAAGGGGACATGACACGTATTTTTATCATTGTCGTTATGGATAAAAAGATGAGGTTTATTCATGCGTGAGTTTACTGTCTACATCATGTCATGTTGCTTAATGCGTTACTCCGTTCTTTATGAACTAAATACTCTAGATGCATGCTGGACAACGCTCCATTTGTGGAGTAATAATAGCAGATGCAGGCAGGAGTCGCTCTACTTGTCTCGGACGTGATCATTGCCTTGGATATTGTCATGATTATTTGCTTTTCTATCAATTGACCAACAGTAATTTGTTTACCCATCGTATGCTATTTTCAAGAGAGAAGCCTCTAGTGAAAACTATGGCCCCCGCGTCTAATTTGGTCATATATAAAATCCTAAATTTTACTTTATTTATTTTATTTTGTATTTTTGTTCGATCTATCTATCAATTACTACACAATTGAATCTGGCATGTAACCGCCGAGGGATTGAGAACCCCTTGTTCGCGTTGGGTTGGAAGGATTTGTTATTTGTGTGCAAGAGTTCATGTTTGGTAAATATTCAAGGAGACACAAGCGTCTAAACATGGGGATGCCCCGAAAGGCATCACATCTTTCGTCTTCGACAATTATTGCTATGTCTCGGTTTCTGTTTTGTTCATATGATATGCGTAAATTCTTGGAGCGTCTTTTGTGTTTATTTTTTCCTTTTCCTTTGTGCACCATGCTGCTATGAGATAGTCCTTGGTTGAGAATGCTCTTTGCACTTCACTTACATCTTTTGAGTATGGCTTTATAGAATTCTTCATGTGCTCCACTTATATCATTCGAAGTTTGGGAGCTCGTTTCTCTACATAGGAAAACTGTTATTTATAGAATTCTCTTTTGCTTCACTTATATTTATTTGAGTGTGGTCTTCTGTATAAAGGATTAAACTCTCATGCTTCACTTATATATATTTAGAGAGTCAAGAGGAATTGGTCTTTCACATGGTGAGTCACAAAATTCTACATAAAACTTGTAGATCACTGAATATGATATGTTTGGTTCCTTGCAATAGTTTTGCAATATTAAGATGGTAAAATGTGGGGGTATTAGTGAATGATTGTGGTTTAGTAAGAATATTTGTGTTAAGGTTTTTCATTCCCGAAGCATGCACGTATAGTCTCCCATTATGCGATGAAGTTGGAGCATGATTTATTATTGAGTGTCTACCTTTTGAGTGGCGGTTGGGGACGAGCGATGATATTTTCCTACCAAGCTATCCCCCCTAGGGGAGTATTACTTTGCTTCGAGGGCAAATAAAACTTTACAATAATTATGTGAGTTCTTTATGACTAATGTGAGTCCATGGATTATACGCACTCTTACCTTTCTGCGATTTTCTAGCCTCTTCGTACCATGCGTTGCCCTTTCTCACCTCAGGAGTCGGTGCAAACTTCGCCGGCGCATCCAAACCCCGTGATATGATACGCTCTATCACACATAAGCCTCCTTATATCTTCCTCAAAACCGCCACCATGCCTACCTTTTATGGCATCTCCATAGCCATTCCGAGATATATTGCCATGCAACTTCCACCGTTCCGTTTTTATGACATACATGTTCATTATCATGTTGTTTTGCATGATCATATAGCTGACATAGTATTTGTGGCTCACCCACCGTTCATCATTACTATACATGTTATGCTAGATCATTGCACATCCTGATACACTGCCAGAGGCATTCATATGGAGTCATATTGTTTCAGTCGAGTTATAGGTAAATAATAGTGTGGTGATCATTATTATTAGAGCATTGTACCAGTGAGCAAAGGATGATGAAGACAATGATTCCCCCACAAGTCGGGATGAGACTCCGGACTAAAAATAAAAAATAGAGATAAAAAAGAGGCTAAAAAGAGCCCATCAAAAAAGGAGAAAAAGAAAGACAAAACAAAAAAATGAAATGAGAGAAAAAGAGAGAAGGTGCAATGTTACTATCCTTTTACCAAACTTGTGCACCTATTCTTCATATATGGAGTCTCCTTAGTTATCGCTTTCATATACTAGTGGGAATTTTTGTTTATAGAACTTGGCTTGTATATTTCGATGATGGGCTTCCTAAAATGCCCGAGGTCTTCATGATCAAGCAAGTTGGAATCAAACCCACTTAGTTTCAGTCAGAGCTTTCATACACTTACAACTCTTAGTGCATTCGTTGCATGGCAATCCGTACTCCTCGCATTGACATCAATTGATTAGCATCTAATACCGCATTGATTAGCCGCATCGATGTGAGCCTATCTTCCTTTTTGTTGCCCTTATTGATCTCTATCACCGCATTCTATTCCATCCATAGTGCTATGTGCATGGCTCACACTCATGTATTGCATGAGGTTGAAAAAGCTAAAGCGCGTTAAAAAGTTTGAACCAATTGCCCAGCTTGTCATCGGGGTAGTTCGTGATTTATAATTTGTGTTAGGAAGACCAAGCATGACAAGGCTATATGATTTTGTAGGGATAGCGTTCTTTAGCATTTTTATTTTGAAAGGCATGATTGTTTGTTGGTATGCCTGAGTATTGATGTCTTTATATCAAATTATAGACTATTGCCTTGAATCACTCGTATCTTAATATTCATGCCATGATTAGACTATTTGATCAAGATTATGCTAGGTAGCATTCCACATAAAAATATATTTTTATCATTTACCTACTCATTGAGCTTTGACCTCTGGCACCTCTACAAAAGAAATTTATCTCTCAATCTAAGCTTTGAGCTCTGGCACCTCTACATATCCCTACTTCCCTCTGTGAAGGGCCTATCTATTTAATTTACACAATTTTTTATTTGAGTCTCTATCTTCTCTTATAAAGCACCAACTAAGGGGCACTATGATCGTACTTGAGCATTAGATGTAGCTAATATGCGAGTGTGTGTCATGAATGGATTAATGATTGAGCATGATGGGCTAGGGATAACTTTCTTTAGTGTTGATAGTTTGAAAGACATGGTTGCTTGTTGATATGCTTGAGTATTGAAATCTTCATGTCAAAACTAGACTATTGCCTTGAACCATATAGAAGTCCAAATGTCCATGCTACAAAAGAAAAGAATATTTGATGAACATGTTAGGCAGCATTCCACATAAAAAATATGTTTTTATCACATACCTACTCGAGGACGAGTATGAATTAAGCTTGGGGATGCTAATACGTCTCCAACATATCTATAATTTTACCTGTTACATGCAGTTATATTATCATTCTTGGATGTTTTACAATCATTTTATAGGAACTTTATATCATTTTTTGGGACTAACCTATTGACATAGTGCCCAGTGCCCGTTGCTGTTTTTTGCTTGTTTTTACTTCGCACAAAATCATTACCAAACGGAGTCGAAACGCAGCAAAACATTTTGGAGAATTTTTCTAGACCAGGAGGCACCTGATGGGCCCAAGAAGAACCAGAGGGGGCTCCAAGGGGAGCACAACCCACCAGGGCGCGCCAGGAGGCTCAGGCGTGCCCATGTGGGTTGTGCCCACCTCGGTGGCCTCTCGCACCGCCTCTTCGCCCTATAAACCCCAAATATTCCAGAAACCCTAGGGGAGTCAACGAAACACAATTCCAGCCACAGAAAGTTCAAGAACCACGAGATCCAATCTAAACACCATCACGGAGGGGTTCATCATCCTCATTGGTGCCTCTCCGATGATGCGTGAGTAGTTCATCATAGACCTACGGGTCCGTAGGCTGTGGCTAGATGGCTTCCTCTTTCTCTTTTGATTCTCAATCCAATGGTCTCTTGGAGATCTATTTCATGTAACTCTTTTTGCGGTGTGTTTCTTGGGATCCGATGAACTTTGAGTTTATGCTTAGATCTATATCCATGAATATTATTTGAGTCTTCTTTTGATCTCTTATATGCATGCTAATTTATAGCCTCGTATTTCTACTTCAAATCTTTGGTTTATTTAGGCCAACTAGATCGATTTTTGTAGCCATGGGAAGAGGTGCTTTGTGATGGGTTCAATCGTGCGGTGTTCTTTCCCAGTGACAGAAGGGGCAGCAAGACACTGATGTATCGTTGCTATTAAGGATAACAAGATGGGGGCTATTCCTACATGAATAGATCTCGTCTACATCATTTAATAGTTCTTATTGCATTACTCCATTTCTCCATGAACTTAATACACTAGATGCATGCTGGATAGCGGTCGACGTGTAGAGTAATAGTAGTAGATGCAGGCAGGAGTCGGTCTACTAATCTTGGACGTGATGCCCATATATTGATCATTGCCTTGGATATCGTCATAACTATTCGATTTTCTATCAATTGCCCAACAGTAATTTGTTTACCCACCGTGTGCTATTTCTTGAGAGAAGCCACTAGTGAAATCTATGGCCCCTGGGTCTATTTTCTTTATCATATTTGCTTTCCAATCTATTATCTGCCACTTTTATTTCCAGATCTATAATTCCAAAAACCCAAAAATACATTGCTACACTTTTTCATTTCGCGTTTTATTGAGATCTATTTTATCCAATCTACATAATTTTTATCCCGTCAACTTGACAATTCCAGGCGCTGTTACGCGAAAAGGGATTGACAACCCCTTATACACGTCGAGTTGCAAGTATTTGTTCTTTCTTTGCAGGTACAGTTTACATATTGTTGCTTGGTTCTCCTACTGGATTGATACCTTGGTTTCATAACTGAGGGAAATACCTGCCATAGTTATGCTGCATCATCCGTTCCTCTTTGGGGAAATACCATCATAGTTCAAGCGACATCAGCACACACCGGCAAGCATCGCCAAGCAGGGCCTCCTGAGGGGCGGCCTCCCGAGGCTGCCTCCCGAGGGGCGGATACTTCTAGGCTTGCCACCCTACCTCGTGATGCATGTGGGTGAGGCGAGCCATGACAAGTGGAGCCAGGAGGGCGCCAGCGGGCGCAGTCCAGGGCAGTTTCCTCTTTGGTGCTAGAGGGACATGGCCAGCACGCGGGTTCCCAAGGGATCCCCCAAAGCTTACCTCTTCGGTGCAACAAGACCAAGACCACGGGCTCAGCAGGACGTAGGTCATTACCGAGCCCACCTGCATGTCACGACCAGAAGCTTTGCAGACGAATACCACCTTTAGTGAGGCTAGGGTGTACAACTGTCCCCTTTCAAATTGGCCGCTGTGGCATCTCTTCCCGCCTAAGCTTTGGGGAAGAGGACCGAGGCCAGTATAATTATAGGCTAGTCTCCACCATAGAGAGCGATCGAATCCATTCCCCCCTGAGCCCTCACGAGGTAGCTCACACTTGTACTAGTTCATACTCATCCTCACGAGGCAATCAACCAGGAAGCAGGAGCAGGGTCTTACACCGCAAGGTGACCCGAACCTGGGTAAACCACCATGTCCCCCTTCTTCTTCCCGTTCCTCGAGCATGATGGAGCATCACCGTTGGGCGGTGAGTGTTGAGCTCTAGCTTGGCAGAGTCCTTCGTGCACACCCCAGAGTTCGAACCTTCCTTTGGATCCTTGGAGCCCCGATTCCGACATTTGGCGCGCCAGGTAGGTGTATGCCGCAAATCCTTCGTTTTATTCCACTCCCGCTCCACCGCCCCCATGGTCGATGCTCGCCGTGTTCGTGCTGAGCGTCGGGCTGCTCATGTCCCCCAAATGGCACCGGCGGGTCGCTCCGGCTCCCGCGACTCTATTTCTGCCGCGGCCAACGCTGCTGCCGACCCCGCTGCATATGAGCAGCAACATTCTTCCTTGCCACTATTCGTGCAGCGTGATGGTCGCACAACCACACCTTCTCTCACTCCGGCCACAGCTTCGTCCTCCCACGCACGCCATGGGCCGGTGAACCCGCAGGTTGCGCTGCTCATGGAGCGTGAGCTGCCGTGCTACTGCCCCACCGATGAAGTCTACGATGCCTGGCTTAGCCGCATCATCGAGCTCGTCAATGCTGTGGGCGAGGCCCCGGCACCCTCTCACTCGCTCCATCCCCTGCCTTCTCATGCGGGCAATGTAGCGCACGGCGCGCCTCCACCTCCTCCCTTGCACAATAACGACGCCGTACCCCCGGTGTGAGGCACGACTGCGTGGCCCACCACGTGGGGCGCCGGCACAGGACGAGGCTAGCTGTCAGGTCGTCCAGCAACCGCTGCATGATGTGCTAATGCGGCTTGAACTACGTCGGTATTTCCCTAAAGAGGAAGGGATGATGTAGCACAGCTACGGTAGGTATTTCCCTCAGTGATGAGTCCAAGGTTATCAAACCAGTAGGAGAACCATGGAACACCACGTAAACAACTCCTGCACACAAAGAACAAATACTTGCAACCCGACGTAAAGGAGGGGTTGTCAATCCCTCATGGGTAATAAGATAAGTAAAATTGTAGTAGATTGGATAAATAGATCTCGCAGGAACGCGAGATAAAATAAATAAATAAAAATTGCAGAAAAGTATTTTTGTATTTTTGGATTAATAGATATGAAAATAAAAGCAAATAAAAATAGATCGTGAAGGCAAATATAATAAAGAAGAGACCCGGGGGCCGTAGATTTCACTAATGGCTTCTCTCGAGAAAAATAGCATATAGTGGGTAAAGAAATTACTGTTGGGCAATTGATAGAAATTCAAATAATCATGACGATATCCAGGCAATGATCATTATATAGGCATCACGTCCAAGATTAGTAGACCATCTCCTGACTGCATCTACTACTATTACTCCACACATCGACCGCTATCCAGCATGCATCTAGTGTATTAAGTTCATGGAGGAACGGAGTAATGCAATAAGAACGATGACATGATGTAGACAAGAGCTATTTATGTAGAAATAGACCCCATCTTGTTATCCTTAATAGCAACGATACATACATGTTGGTTCCCCTTCTGTCACTGGGATCAAGTGCCGTAAGATCGAACCCATCACAAAGCACCTCTTCCCATGGCAAGAAAAATCGATCTTGTTGGCCTAACTAAACCAAATATTCGAAGAAGAAATACGAGGCTATACGTAATCATGCATATAAGAGATAAAAAACTGAAATAACTTTCATGGATAAAAACGTAGATCTGATCATAAACTCAAAGTTCATCGGATCCCAACAAACACAACGCAAAAAGAGTTACATCAAATAGATCTCCAAGAGACCATTGCATTGAGAATCAAAAGAGAGAGAGGAAGCCATCTAGCTACTAACTACGTACCCGTAGGTCTACAATGAACTACTCACGCATCATCGGAGAGGCACCAAGGAGGATGATGAGCCCCTCCGTGATGGTGTCTAGATTGGATCTGGTGGTTCTGGAACTTGCGGCGGCAGGAATTGATTTTCGTCGACTCCCCTAGGGTTTCTAGAATATTGGGGTATTTATAGAGCAAAGAAGCGGCGCGGGAGGCCACCGAGGTGTGCACAACCCACCAGGGCACGCCTGGGCCCCCAGGCGCGCCCTGGTGGGTTGTGCTCCCCTCAGAGCTCCCCTCAGGTACTTTCTTGTCCCAACAGGTATCTTCTAGTCCAGAGAAAATCACCAAAAAATTTCGCTGCGTTTGGCTGCGTTTGGTATTGATTTCCTGCGAAGTAAAAAAACAAGCAAAAACCTGCAACTGGCACTGGGCACTATGTCAATAGGTTAGTCCAAAAAATGATATAAACTTGCTATAAAATGATTGTAAAACATCCAAGAATGATAATATAACAGCATGGAACAATAAAAAATTATACATACGTTGGAGACGTATCATGCGCGGGCGCTTCCCGCACTGCTACGCCAGAACCAAGACCAAGCCATGCAGGAAGCTGGAGCACGTGGGTGCCAGGACCGCGCTCCTCCCGAGCAAGTCACGCCCATGAGCATCGCTGACTGCCGCGCGTTCACCTAAGAGCTGCGCCGGGCGGTCTGGCCAGTCAAGTTCAAGCCGGAGTTGCCCCGACGCTATGACGGCATCCTCGACCCTACGGAGTTCCTCCAGGTATATGTGCTGAGCATCGAGGCAGCGAAGGGCGACGACAAGGTCGTGGCGAATTGGTTCCCCATGGCTCGCAAGGACGGCGCGCGCTCCTAGATCATGCACCTCCCGAAGGGGTTGCTCTTCATGGGATGAGCTCCGTGAGTAGTTTATCGCCAACTTCCAAGGCAGCAGCGGCCGCTCCGCAAGTACATTCATCGCTTCACCCAGGTTCGCCTCAAGATCCCGAAGGCCTCGGACGAAGCCATCATCTCAGCGTTCACCGACGACATCACGGACGTCATAATGAGCGAGGAGCTCGCCATCAACGATGACTTGTGCAGGGCCCTGGAGTTGTTCAACTTGGCCGACAGGTGCGCCAAGGCAGAAGAAGGCCACCTCTCTCTCCTCGACCACCCGGATGTCGATCCCAAAGATAAGAAGGCCATGGCCAAAGAAGTGAAGCGCAAGGGCCCCGCCGTGCTAGCAGCAGAGCCTGAGCTGAAGCACGGCCATGATTCCGACGAGCCCTCCAAGGATGGTCGTCCATTCAGCGTCTCCCACAACGTGCACACCAACAACACCGATGACTGCCAGGAGGTCAGGGTGCTCTAGGACGAGCGCCTAGGCCGCCGCCCCGAGCGCAGTGACCGTGGCTTTGGCCGCAGAAGAGGCCGTGCAGGAGGCCGCTGGGACAACCGCAACCCCCATCAAGGCTGGCGTGATCAGCTTCGCAAGGGTGCCTGGCGCGATCAGCCTCGCGAAGACCGTCCTTAGGGAAACATTGGCCTTCCACCACTGCTCCCACCGCCCAGGAGGAATGACGACAACCAGCAAGACTAGGGGGCTGTGGGCCACGAGGAGCCTCGCACGGTTGGCTGCATCCTCGGCGGTGCTCAAGCACCCCTTCAAACTGCCTCTTCAAGAAGTTCTCCTGCGAGGTGAACGCAGCCGTCCCGCGGCTCGGGGCTGCGCGCCCACTCAAGTGGTCACAGTACGCCATCACGTTCGACTCCAAGGACAACCTAAGGTGTTCCGCCACTACTGGCATGCTCCCCATGATGTGCACGCCACCATCAGCAACTTCTGTGTCACCAAGACCGTCATCAATGGCGGCACCGGCCTCAACGTGCTCTTTGTCGAGACCTTTGAGACGTTTCAGGTGCCGTATGACCAACTCATGCCCACCAAGCCATTCTCAGGGGTGACCAGCGGCTCCACCACTGCCCTGGGGCAGGTGCGCCTCCCAGTCACCTTAGACAATCGTGACAACTACCACACCGAGCTGATCGACTTCGACGTGGCCCACATTGGCCTCCCGTACAACACCATCCTGGGGTACCCTTCCCTCGCCAAGTTCATGGCAGCCACTCATCATGGCTACAATGTCCTGAAGATGCCAGGGTGCAATGGCGTCATCACTGTTGCCTGTGATGAGAAGGACGCGGTCTGCTCCCTCGAGCACGCATACTAGGCCGCAACAGCCGAGAACTCTGATGTTGAGGGCGGCATCGTGCCTCCCGAGGCTGCCCTGCAAAGAAGAAGAAGCTCCTCTCCAAGAGCCGCCCAGAGGCGAAGAAGCCCGCCAGCGATGCCTCGGGTGCCCCGCCTGCCGCCTGGGCGTGCCTTCCCCCCGCATAGGAAGGCGGGCCTGGCGCTTCCCTCAGGACAGGCTCGGGGGCTTTCGTTTGGAGGGCCTCTGACCTGACCAGTGCAACGAGCGAGGTGCTCGGGCACCACTTGGAGGTGTGCTTCGAGGCGCCCCCACCCCCGCAAGCAAGGAACATGGTGCGAGGCGTCGGGAGCATGAGAGTTCATCACCGAGGTGATCAAGGAACTTCAGGAAGCACAAGCCATGCGCGACGTGCGTTATCCCACGCATCCTACCGGTGTAGCTGCTGCTCCCGAGGCGGGCAGCGAGCTGTGCGTCTGCGTCAACAACCCGGGCCTCAACAGGGCCACTTCTGAGGACCTCCTCTATCCGTCACGTGTCGGCCAAGGAACGGCTTCCCCTGCAACTACATCCGCATGCCCTTCGGCCTGCTGAACGCGGGCGCCTCCTACCAGCGGTTCACGCGGCTCGACACTAGTGTCTCACGAGGCTAGGCACTCGGCGCAGGTGCCTCACGAGGCCCCAGCTCCTCGCGAGCCTCCCAAGCATCAGGAGCCGTCTGGCTCATGTGGAGCGAAGCTCCACGACATGCTTCATCGGCTACCTTGACGCTTCCGCATCATCATTGCCAGGTGACTTTTTTGGTTTGTTCAATTGAGGGCGCCCCTTGGGCTGCATTATCCTTAAGATGGCTAGGGTCCACCCCTACAGCTGCGATGTTTTGCTCATGTATCAGAACTTGTTGTGCCTGGATAAAATTTCCCTCATAAATTGATTTTCCTGACACCCTCGTGAACCCACTCTCGACCGCCTCATGACTAAGTACTGGCACGACATTTGTGCTTGGGTCCGTCCCTGCAGTGTTGTCAAACCCAAGTGACCGAGCTCTGTCTCGTGGGACAGCTCCCATGTATGTCACCTCCCGAGGTCCTTGGTGCCTTGTCCTCTCGTGAGCTCATCATGAGTAGGTGAGTAAGGGCGCGCGGCCTGGTTCGTACAACCGCGATGTTGGCGTTTCGCCATTGTGGGAGCCACGCATCGAGTGTTGTTCCTTTAGTTGTTGCATGAGAAGACTCGACACGGCGCCTATTCTTTGGTTCGTCCCTGCAGCGTCGATAAACCCAAGTGACCGAGCTCTGTCTGGCGGGCCGGACTCGTACATGTCACCTCCTATGGGTCCTTGGTGTTTGGCCTTCTCATGCATAACCCATAACCCAGGACGTCATTCTCCTAATGCCTCTGGACGGTCATTCGGCGCAGGTCGTCCCCATAACCCAGGTGACACGAGTGCGCCCCCGCACCAAGAGCTAGGCACAACCCGCCTGAGGTAAGACCTCCTGAGCCCCGTGCTAGCTCACGAGCGTCTAAAAACACCTCCACAAGTTCTGCCCTTCAAGCTACGCGTACGAACGAAATAGGGCCGTACACGCCCGGAGACTCTAGCATAGAGCTCCTACCCACACCCAGTGCAAGCTCCATGCTCAGCACTGGTGGATACGGCGGTAATATGGTCATGCCCACGCCTAGTGGAAGCCCCATGCTCTGCGCCGGTGGATAAACAACTGCAGAGTGTAGAAACTAATCATGATTAGCTGTGTCCCCAGTTATGGACATCTTCAGTATCCGGTGCTTGAATTATTATGTTGATCTCATAACTTTACCTAATTAACTTGTTTGGTTAATGATTATTAATTTGGGATTGAGATGGGGTTACCATTCTCAATGTTTTCAACAAACTTTGTAGTTAAATAAAATATATTCCTTTGTTGTAGAAAAAATTAGCTTTCTACAAAAATTTAACCATAGAGCCTCCACCAGCCAAATGTGCATATAGTTATAGTTGTTACATATTCATTGCTCTACAATGTTATTTTTCCGGCATATTCCATGTGCTGACCCGATTCGGGCTGCAACGTATTATGTTGCAAACTTTTCAGACGAAGAGTAAGGTGCGCTAGGTCGTTGTCGTGCACTCAGCTATGGCGTTGGAGTTGATGGACTCATTTACCTTCGAAGCTTCCACTGTTATCTTCATTAGATGGCCTTTAGCCATATTATTGTGTTAAGTTCTCTTTTGAGACATTCGATGTAATAAGTGTGTGATTGAACTCTGTTATAAATCCTTCAAGTATTGTGTGTGTCAGCATTACCGATCCAGGGATGACACTTATGCACAAAGATTTGACCGTTTGAGGTCGGATCGCTACAAGATGGTATCACAGCCAAGTTGACTGTAGGACGCGACCACTAAGATAAGCCATAGGACACTCTTCTCTACTCATTTCTGACTCTTCTCCATTTTCTACTCTATAGATGGCGGACCCAAGGAACAAGTTTGCTCAACCGGATGAAGATACCCCTTTTGGACGACACTTGAAGGAAGCCACTAGATACCTAAACATCGGAATACCGAGCTTCACCGGGACCTACACCGCCACTCTACCCGAGGAAGAGTGCTGGACAATTCGAGTACATGTTCCCGGAAGGACATTCACACCAGTTACTGAGCCCATAGAGTTTTCCTTTGATGCACCAACCTGGAGTCTAGGAAGGAGCATGGCAGCTCACATCGCCATGGGACGTATCGGCGAAGTTTACCATAAGGATCTTAAGGACACCATCTACCAGATATGTGGACGCCGAGATGAGCAATGGGAGATGATATTTACCAGGAGGGACAAGTCCATTGCAGCCTACATCCAGGAGTTAAACCAACACATTCATCGACAGGAGAACCAGATGTGCGCCAGCATGATAGACCTGAAGAAGATGATGACCAGGAACATGGAGCTAGAAGAGGAACTCAGGTCTACACGCGATGGATATGAAGAGGAAATTGCAGTACTACTGGAGAAGAATGAAGACATGAAGAAGAAGCTAGGAATATTCATGGGAGATCCCACACCTAGAGAGGACAAACAACCTGAAGACTACATCATCATCGATGACACCGACTCCGACCCCGACAATGATGATGATTATGAAGATGAAGCTAGAGCAGATATCATGGAGTCTTCCACTGATCAAAATTTCTAGTCGACCACCAAATTATCAGTAGTATTTCCCCCATGTATATAGTAGTAGTCCGAGTATTTTGCAATGGTAGCTAGATCGATTGTATGCCCTTGTTTGAATTGAGTGGTGTGATATGAATGTGTTTGCCTCATGTGCATATGGGTAGTGATTTTCTCCTTAGACTTCACTCTATTCTAATCTCTCCCCTCTAAACCCATCAGATGCCTCCGAGACGTGACCCCGGATTTGTCTTCCCACCGGAGCTCACTCAGTTGATCCAATAGCAGAATGACTTTGATGCAGTTGCTAGTCCAGAACCAAGGCAACAACAACAACAACCCACCACCACCACCTCCAGTTGACAACTTAGCCCGTTTTCTGAGGTTGAATCCGTCGGTGTTTTCCAGTAGCACCGAGCCGATTGTTGCTGATGACTGGCTCCGCAGGATTGGAAGGGAGCTAACCACCGCAGGTTGCACAGATGCTGATAAGGTGCACTTTGCCGCACATCAATTGGATGGACCAGCAGCCTCATGGTGGGAGAATTACACCGCCACTTTTCCCATAGCCAATGTCACATGGGATCAGTTTCAGCAAGCTTTCCGCACAGCCCATGTCTCTACAAGAGTAACGACTATGAAGAAGCGTGAGTTTTGCAACTTACGCCAGGGAAATCGTACTGTGGGGCAGTACGTGGATGAGTTTAGCAAGTTAGCTCGCTATGCCCAGATGATGTGGCCACAGATGCTGCAAAGCAGGAGAAGTTTATGGAAGGGCTGAATGATGAGATGAGTATGCAGTTGATGGTGGCAACATTTACTAACTACTAGGAGTTGGTAGACAGGTCCCTTATGATTGAAAGCAAATAGCAGCAGATAGAGAGCCGCAAACGGAAGTATGGACAGGGGAAGTACAATTCTGGAGCTCAGCAGAAGCCCCGCTTTACCCCTAACTCTGGAGGTTACACCCATAACCATGGAGGCCATACTCATAACAGAGGGAGCACACATAACCACAGTGGCCATAAGAATGGGAATGGGAATGGAGGAAGCAGCAGCTAGAACCATCCCAATCCAGCAACACCCGCTAAGAAAGACCTGAGTATGTCACCTGTTACAAGTGCGGGAAGACTGGACACTACGCCAACGATTGCTCAGAGTTGAAGAACGGCAATGGTAATGGAAACTCTGGGAAGAATCCCAACCCTTTCACCAGAGGACAAGTGAACCACGTTAACATGGAGGAGGTTGAAGAACAGCCAGATGTAGTTATAGGTAAGTTTTTTATTAAGTCATTTACTGCAATAGTTCTTTTTGAAACTGGTGCATCACATTCATACATATCAAGGTGATTCATGGATAAATATAGGTTGCCCCCCAAAGTTCTTAAGACACCTATGTTAGTAAGCTCACTTGGAGCGGAGTATATGGCAAGCAGTGGATGTTTTCAGATGCCATTGACCATAGGTAGGCATGTTTTCCCCTCAGACCTGATAATTTTGGAGTCGCAAGGATTGGATGTGATATTAGGAATGGATTGGCTAACCATGTATGGAGGAAATATCGATTGTGCTAGTAAGTCAATTTTACTCACCACCCCGGAGGGAAAAAGGATCAAGTATGTGTCTAGGCATGCGCCAAGGAGGACCCAAGTAAATTCTCTCTCGGGAATTGTTCAGGAAGAAGTGCCTGTAGTGAAGGATTACCCGGATGTATTTCCAGAGAAACTACCAGGCATGCCGCCAGTTCGAGACATAGAGTTTTTGATAGAGCTGTTGCCAGGCACCGGACCAATATCGAAGAGACCGTATCGGATGCCCGCAAATGATCTGGAGGAAATTAAGAAGCAAATTAAGGAGTTATTGGAGAAAGGATATATTCGACCAAGTTCATCACCGTGGGGAGCCCCAGTGCTCTTAGTTGAGAAAAAGGATGGATCTTTGAAAATGGTGGTTGATTATCGGGCGTTGAATGAAGTGACGATCAAGAATAAGTACCCACTACCGATGATCAATGATTTGTTTGATCTGTTGCAAGGAGCTAAAGTATTCTCCAAGATCGATCTTTGATCAGGATGCCACCAGTTGAAGATCCGAGAACAGGATATACCTAAGACAGCTTTTACCACAAGGTATGGGCTATATCAGTACACGGTCGTGTCTTTTGGATTGACTAATGCCCCTGCCTATTTTATGAGCATGATGAACAAGGTGTTCATGGAGTTTTTGGATAAGTTTGTTGTGCTGTTCATTGATGATATTTTGGTGTACTCAAAGAATGAAGAGGAACACAAGGAACACTTGCGCTTAGTTCTCGAGAAGCTCAGGGAGCATCAGCTATATGCCAAGTTTAGAAAATGTGAGTTTTGGTTGAAGGAAGTTGGTTTTCTTGGACATGTTATATCAGGAGAAGGTATAACAGTAGACCCTACCAAGGTTAAATCCGTCACTGAGTGGTTGGCACCCACTTCAGTTGGAGAGATCCGCAGTTTTCTGGAAATCGCAGGATATTACAGAAGGTTCATTGAGAATTTTTCCAAGATTGCGAAACCCATGACGGAGTTGTTGAAGAAGGAAACCAAGTTCAAATGGACCGAGGATTGTGAGCCACTTTCTAGTTGTTGAAGAAACGTTTGGTTACAGCCCCAGTGCTGATTCTTCCGGATATACGCAAGGATTTCCAAGTGTATTGCGACGCTTCTCGCTTAGGACTTGGAGGTGTACTTATGCAGGACGGAAGAGTTGTTTCAGACGCCTCACGCCAGCTTTGACCTCATGAGTTGAATTATGCCACCCATGATTTGGAGTTAGCAGCCGTAGTGCATGCGCTTAAGACCTGGAGACATTTTCTTATTGGAAACCATTGTGATGTATACACGGATCATAAGAGTTTGAAGTATATTTTCACCCAGAAGGAGTTGAATCTCAGGAAGAGGAGATGGTTGGAGTTAATAAAGGATTATGATATGAAGCTGCATTATCATCTAGGAAAGGCCAATGTCGTAGCAGACGCTTTGAGCCGCAAGAGTTATGTCAACACCCTCGTAAGCGGAGGATTACCACAGGAGTTAGCCGACGATCTCAAGGAACTTCGTTTGGAGATAGTTCCAAGAGGTTTCGTTGCAGTAATGGAGGTTCAGTCTACATTATTGGGAAAGATTCGACAAGCTCAGAAGGATGACAAGGAAATTTCCGAGATAAAGGAGAAGATGAGTGGAGGAAAAGCCAAAGATTTTCGTGAGTATGAGCACGAGACTTTGTGGTTTCAGGATCGAATATATGTGCCCAATAATGCGGAGACCAGGAAGTTAATACTTCAGGAAGCTCATGATTCGCCATACTCGATTCACCCAGGAAACACCAAGATGTATTTGGATTTGAAGTAACATTTCTGGTGGACAGGTATGAAGAAGGATATTGCCGAGTATGTAGCGGTATGTGATGTATGTCAGCGAGTGAAGGCAAAACATCAAAAGCCTCCAGGATTACTCCAGCCTATGCCGATACCCGAATGGAAGTGGGACAAGCTTGGCATGGATTTCATTACCGGATTACCCAGGATCCGATCGGGATATGATTCTATCTGGGTAGAGTTGATCGCTTGACCAAGGTAGCTCACTTTATCCCAGTGAAAACTACTTATACGAGCGCGAAGTTGGCCAAGATATATATGACTAGGATCGTATGTCTGCATGGAGTTCCGAGACCATCGTATCAGATAGAGGGACACAGTTTACCTCAAAGTTTTGGAATCAGCTGCACCAGATTTTGGGTACCACGCTAGAGTTCAGTACAACCTTTCACCCGCAGACAGATGGACGAACCGAGAGAGTCAATCAGATTTTGGAGGACATGTTGAGAGCTTGTGCGCTAGATTATGGATCTAGTTGGGATGATAATTTGCCTTACGCAGAGTTCTCATACAACAATAGTTATCAGGCTAGTTTGAAGATGACCCCTTTTGAAGTTCTGTATGGAAGGAGGTGTAGGACACTGTTAACATGGGATGAAGTTGGAGACCGTCAGTTGTTTGGACCAGATTTGATCAAAGAGTCTGAAGAGAAGGTTAAGTTGATTCGCGATAGACTGAAGGTAGCTCAGTCCAGGCAGAAGAGTTATGCCGACCTAGGTGGTAAATAGAAGTGGTCGGCTCCCTCTGAATCCCCGTCTGAACAGTTATCTTCCTCTGGAATACAATCTGGAATGGTGGGAGGGGGCCCCACTTTGCCCACCATGGAGCGGCATGTGCATGGCATTATATTCCCACGCAACGGTCTTCTCTTTTTCTCTACATGATCAGTACGATTGTGTACAATAACTGACATACATAATAAAAAAACATAGTTAGATTATGTAAGGCCTAAGGGGTGCATGCAGAAATCAAGACTGATGGTAGCAAATGAGTGGATAGATCCAAAACTAATGATAGCAGGTAGATTATAGCTTTAGTTTAAAAAATAGACAATGGATCATCTACTGTTTGTGTCCCACCCAACATGAACCACATAGAAGACCCCAGATGAACTACATAGTAGATAGATACTATTCGTTGCTGCCTCGATATGTGCCCCATGGGCATTTTAAAACTCAAGTTTGAACGATAAAGTAGTAGGTAATAATAACCGATGTATAACGTAAGCAAACACGAAAGAGTGCGACCTCTCTTCCGGAACTGTGTAGTCCTTAGGTTCATCTGCTCAGTCGATGATGGTAATGCAGTTGGCGTGGCTGCCAGCAATGGGGAAGATGATCCGAGGCAGCGAAAGAAAGTTTGCAGGGGGAATCTCTACTGCAGTGAACGCTTTTGTCGATGTTGCACCACGGGTGGGGTGGATGACGGCACGGCAGGAGCAGGACATAACACACAGAGTTTTCTTTGACGCATATCTGAAAATGAAGTAAATCTGTAAGGGCTCCTTAGAATTGGAGGATTCTATAAACGCATGGATAGGAAAAACACAGTAATAGGATAGGAATGCACGTGCAAAACAGAGCATTTAGAAACATATGATTTCTGTCAACCTGGATGTTTGGTTCACATGAATTGGAAGAACACAGGAATGGAGAAACATGGTCAAATTAAAGTCAAACCACATGAAAATGAAAAAAATAAGAATCTTATTATGCTAGTAATGCAATTAGTCCTGTTCTTCATGCATATTAATTTGAAAAGGACGTCCAAGTGGATATTAGAATTCCTACGTTTTTTCTTTGAAAGAGACACCAAACGAAAAAAAATCCTCCAGTTTTGCTTTGCTCCACTCCTTCTAACCAAATGCACGAATAGTAGTACCATAGTAGTTCCATAGCACAGGTCCCTGAGGGATCAACATGAATGCAGAGTAACAAAGTGATGCGATGAGTGTACAACCTCTTTGGCATAGCCTTGTCGACCTCAGCATCATTGGGTTGGACGTGGAGGATGGTGATGCTGGTGTGATTGTCGGAGGCGGGGAAGAAGATCTGAGGCCTCTGTAAACGGCGCCGAGGGTACTGCCCCGCTGTGATGGACGGTTTTGTCGTTGGAGCAGCTCCGTTGAGGTGTACGGCGGCGAGGCTGAAGCAGGACAAGACAGACAACGTTAATCTGAAGTGGGACTCTAATATCATCTGCAATAGATGATGTAAAATACATCACCAGAAAGTGCTAGATGTAAAACGCATCAGCCGCACCATGGCTGCTCTGACAGATGCTGTAAATACTATTCACTCTGAACTTAACTGAAGAAACTAAACTTTACAGTCGAAACTGAATTTTACTGTCAAAACTGATTGAACTAGTAGCAGAGCATTGCAATAGATGTTTAGGGCGTTCGAGCACTAGTACCAGAGAAGCAGTGATCTAAATCAGCGGCCGCTCGAGCAGGGAACGCACTTACAGAGAGCAAGTCGTGCAGCAGCATCGCGAGCGAGTGCTAAAGCAGCAACTCCTGTAGCTACCGGAGGTCGTGCAGCAGCAGCAGAGCGAGCGAGAGCAAGAGCAAGAGCAGAGCAGCAGCACGAACGAGAGCAAGAGCGGAGCAGCAGCGCGACCGACAGCAATAGCAGAGCAGAGCAGCAGCATGAACGAAAGCAAGAGTAGTGCAGCAGCGCGACCGACAACAAGAACAGAGCCGCAGCGCGAGCGAGAGCCGGAGCAGCTGCAGCTAGTGCCGGTGTGGAAGTCGCTGCCGAGGAAGCAACGACATGGGGGAAAGACGCCGTGGATGAAGAGGCCGGCGACGGCGCCGTCGATGGAGACCCGCCATGGCTGCTCGGTATCGAGCACCGGCAGTCCCGTGAGATCGAATAAAGGATAAAATGCAGCGGTGAGTGCAGAACCTCCTTGATGGCACTGGGTAGGCCTCGACTTCATCAGAGGAATTGGTGAGGGTGCTGTGGGGATGGAGGTGGCGCGATAGACGAGGCAAACATTGGGGCAGCTCCTTGGAGGTGGAGGACAGGGCGGCTGATCCGGCGGGACGACGAGATCGACAACGGATCCTCATCCGGTGCGGTGGATGAGGGACGACGAGCTATTGCGGTGGGCGACGTCGTCGGGGAAGAGTCTCCGACAGAGCGGCGGTCGGGAGGCCGACGGAGGAGCGTGGGGTTTCATGGGTTTTGGCGGCCTCGGTGTACAAATGGGGGGGCGAAGGG
The DNA here is from genome assembly GCF_018294505.1 of Triticum aestivum. Taxonomy (NCBI): domain Eukaryota; kingdom Viridiplantae; phylum Streptophyta; class Magnoliopsida; order Poales; family Poaceae; genus Triticum; species Triticum aestivum. The sequence goes on from NC_057799.1 coordinate 295,049,557, forward strand.
GAAGGTAGGGGGGAGCCATGGCTTAGGGACGCGCTTGTCCGAAATGTAGGGTAAGTTACCAGCGTAACCCCACCGGTTTTGACCATGCAGCGTCTGATGTCGCTTGAAGCTACATCAGTTTTTCCCCAAAGAGGAAGGGATGATGCAGCATAGCGGCGGTAGGTATTTCCCTCAGATATGAAACCAAGGTTATCGAACCAGTAGAAGAACCAAGCAACACAACGTAAACATCCCCTGCACACGGATAACAAATCCTCGCAACCCGACGTGTTAAAGGGGTTGTCAATCCCTTCCGGGGTACGGCGCCTCAAGATCGGCAAACAGACGTGAGATAAATTTGTAGTAAATTGATAGATAGATCGTAAATAAAATAAATAGAAATAAAACGCAGCAAGGTATTTTTGTATTTTTGGTTTAATAGATCAGAAAATAAATGTAAGAGAGAAGAGTAGATCGCAGAGGCAAATATATGACAAAGAAGACCCGGGGGCCGTAGGTTTCACTAGTGGATTCTCTCGAGAAAAATAGCAAACGGTGGGTGAACAAATTACTGTTGGGAAATTGATAGAACTTCAAATAATCATGATGATATCTAGGCAATGATCATTATATAGGCATCACGTCTAAGATTAGTAGACCGACTCCTGCATGCATCTACTACTATTATTCCACATGTCGACCGCTATCTAGCATGCATCTAGTGTATTATATTCACAGAAAAACGGAGTAATGTAATAAGTATGATGACATGACGTAGACAAGATCTATGTATGTAGAGATAGACCCCATCGTTTTATCCAGAAACGATACATACGTGTCGTTTCCCTTTCTGTCACTGGGATCAAGCACCGTAAGATTGAACCCACTACAAAGCACCTCTTCCCATTGCAAGATAAATAGATCAATTTGGCCAAACAAAACCCAAATATCGGAGAAGAAATACGAGGCTATAAGCAATCATGCATATAAGAGATCAAAGAAACTCCAATAACTTTCATGGATATAAAAAGATAGATCTGATCATAAACTCAAAGTTCATCGATCCCAACAAATACACCGCAAAAGAGTTACATCATATGGAGCTCCAAGAGACCATTGTATTGAGAATTCAGCGAGAGAGAGAAAGCCATCTAGCTACTAACTATGGACCCGAAGGTCTACACAGAACTACTCACGCATCATCGGAGAGGCACCAATGGAGGTGGTGAACCCCAGCCGAGATGGTGTCTAGATTGGATCTGGTGGTTCTGGACTCTGCAACAGCTGGATGAATACTTCGTCAACCCTCCTAGGGTTTCTGGAAAATTGGGGTATTTATAGAGCAAAGAGGCGGTCCCGGGGGCACCCGAGGTGGGCACAACCCACCAAGGCGTGCCTGGGCCTCCTGGCGCCCCTGGTGGGTTGTGCCCCCTTGGGCACCCCCAGGCGCCGACAGGGCCCGTTTTGTTCCTTCTGGCCCGTAAAAATTCTCCGTGGAGTTTCGTGGCATTTGGACTCCGTCTGGTATTGATTTTCTGAGATGGAAAAAAGATGGAAAAAACATCAACTGGCACCTGGCACTATGTCAATAGGTTAGTACCATAAAATGACAATAAAATGATTATAAAACATCCAAGATTGATAATGTAACAACATGGAACAATCAAAAATTGTAGATACATTGGAGACGTATCAACATCCCCAAGCTTAACTCCTGCTCGTCCTCGAGTAGGTAAGTGATAGAAACAAATTTTTTGATGTGGAATGCTGCCTAACATGTAATATCATATTCTTTTCACTATAGCATGGACATTTGGACTTTTATATTGTTCAAAGCAATAGTCTAGTTTTGATATAATAATTTAGATACTCAAGCATATCAACAAGCAACCACGTCTTTCAAAATATCAATGCTAAAATAAGTTATCCCTAGCCCATCATGCTCAAACATTGATCCATTCATGAAACACACTCGAATATTAGCTACACCCAATACTTAAGTACGATCATATTGCCTCCTAGTTGGTGCTTTTATAAGAGAAGATGGAGACTCAGAAATAAAAAATTGCATAGAGTAAAAGAAAGGCCCTTCGCAGAGGGAAGAGGGATTTGCAGAGGTGCCAGAGCTCAAAGCGAAAAACTTAGAGATAAAAACATTTTGGGAGGTGTATCAATCCGAACAACGAAAATGACTTAGAGTTCCCAACACTTTCCATGCTAGATATATCATAGGCGGTGTCGGTGGGAACGACACCTATGGGATCACTGGAATCCCTTCCACTGTCGGCGGGCGCAGGGTTGTGAGAAGAGCAGGTCCAAGAGCCAGCACAAGGATCGTTTACCCAGGTTTGGGCCGCGAGGATGCGTAAATCCCTAGTCCTGCTTTGGTGGTTGTATTGAGTGTTCTTGAGCTTTCAAACTAGCTACATTGGCTGCGTAGTTCCAAAAAGCCGAATCCCTCTCCTAGTCGCCTCGGGCCTCCTTTTATACGGAAAAGGGGTTGCCACAGTGGAACAGAGGAGGTGGAAAGGCCTACAGTGCGCGAGCTTATCGCACGGCATTACGGGACAAAGCGCATTAAATGCGTGAAATAGGTGTCCATTAGCTTAATCGGGGACGGGAACGAGGCCCGTCCCGTCCGTCGCCGCTCCTCCTCACTTCGACACGCGCCCATGCCAACGATTCATGCGGTGCCATGTAGGCAGGCAGGCTGCTGAGGTGGCGCGGTGGAAGGGTCTTCACGAAGATCTGCATGCCACTATGTAGGTGCTTGCTGAGTTGGTGTAGAGGCCGCTCGTCGCCACGCAGGTGCCTGCCCAGCTGGTTGAGCTAGCAGCTGCTTGGGGACGACAGTAGAGTCTTGGCTGGTCCGGGCCTGGCAGTGGCCCTGCTGGCGCCCTCGGCAAGGGCCTTGCCAGGGGCCCGACAAGGGTCTTGCCGTGGCGCTGCAGTCGTCCCCGGCAAGGCGCTTGCCGGGGGTCTTGTGGATCTCCTCAGCAAGGATCCCGCTGAGGGTCGCCGTCTTCTGGTTCTCATCTGATCTCGTGTGTTTATGATCTTGAAAAAGATCTGCATGCCACCACGGAGGTGCCTCCCGAGCCCTGGTCCCAATATAGTTGGTTGCGTTGGAACCTGTGGGCTCAAGGGTGGCTCGCTCTATTGGCGTTGGGCAAGTTGCCCCGGCAAGGATCTTGCCGGGGCCGCGGAGGCCGCCCCGGGAAGAGTCTTGCCACGGGAGTCCACCTTGCCCCCTTTGCTCTTTGTGTTTCTCGTCTTGGTGTTGCCTTGGGCTTCGGCTTCTCTCCGGCTCCCCTCCTCTGCCCTGCTTAGTGTGGCCACGGCGCGCGGCTCCGACTGCCCGTGCACAAGTAAAGGGGTACAAAGGAGTGCCCCTACTTTTGTACACCGACAGGAGCCCCCGGGCCTGGGCCACACATAAGCGCGACACGTTGTTGGGCCAGGCCCAAAATGGTGCGCGGGCAGGCGGGGCGGATTTTTACCGCAGTAACTCTTCGTCCGCTGTGCTTCCCCACAACCTGCGCGTGACGTGGAGGGTCGTGCGTGACGTGGGGGTCATGCGTGGGGCGGTTTGCGCATGCATGCGTCACATCATGGTAAAGAGGCGGCTCGCGCCTTCCCCATAAAATGAGGGAGGCGTGGAGGCACGGCTCATTTACTGGGTGGACTCGGGTCGCAGTCTTCAAGGCGCCCATGCCCCATGATCACGGGGTGGGGAACGGTCGCCTCACCCATCCTTTCGATCCTGCGCGCTCGCCACGGGTCCTCCATGCAAGTGGCAGGCGATGGAGGCAGGAAACCAGGCCGTCGCTGATTGGGGCAGCGGGTCGGTCCTGATTCCTTGCACCCCCGATGGCTGGATTGGCTGAGTGGGGCGGCCGAGCCTCGACCCCGCCCCTTTATAAGGAGGGGGCGTCATCCCACATTCCTTCAGTATCCATCCTCCTCCACCTTCGCTCCTTTCTTCCACCTGCCATGGCGAGAGGAGGTGCTGGGCCTTCGACGGTGGCGGCGAGGGTTGCCGCTCGTCAGCGCGTCCCTCCTTCCCACGAGCCCGCGGCGGCGGAGCCGACCACGAGAGGAAGGGGGAGGGGGCGTGGCCGAGGTTGCCGTGGCGGTCGGGGGAGAGGGGGACGAGGCGGCGCGATGACCATGCCTCCGCCAGCGGTGCCTCCCGCGACGGATGGTCACGTCGGGGACCAGCCCCGCGAGTTCTTCATCAGGCTGCGCCGGCCACCGCGTCGTCGCCTCCGTCTCCCCACCCCCTTCGCTCAAGAGATGGAGCTCGATCCCCCCAAACCCTGAGATTGCACATGAGGGGCTGCGGGACCGGCGGCACGCGGGTCGAGGTCGACTTCCCCACTCCTCATGTTATGTATCTCCATCGTGGATGGAAGACATTTGCTCGCATCCATAGCCTGACAGTGGGGCTCGTCCTCTACTTCAAGTTAATGGAGGGCGGCCTGCTCTCCGTCAAGGTCTTCGAAGATCTTGGAACTCGCCTGAAGTGCTGCGTGGAGAGCTCCTCCGATGATGAAGATTCGTCCTCAAGTGGGAGTGACGAGGAGGACAGCGACAACAACGACGAGGGAGTCGAGCGGCAGGATGCCGACTCCAACTTCGACTGACCTTGCCGCCCCTTCCTTGGCCACGCGTCCTGCCGAGGCCCTTCCTCACCAAGCTCTCCATCGGGGCGCTCCCTGTCGTCTCCTTGGGCGGCTGGCGTAGGAGTGCCGGAGAGGGCGAAGAAGGCAGGTGGCGGCCGTCAAGTCAGAGTACGCGGGCACCGACGCCTTCGACGCGTATTGCCGGCCCGCTGCCTCGTCTTCCAGCTCCTTTCTCGGCACCAAGATGCTCTCTTGGTGCCTTCTGCTCCTCGTACCTTGCCTAGGCGCTCTTTTTGCCCTCCTGCCGCCTTGTTCTACCTTCTGAGGAGAGGGACAAGAAAGGGATTATGTGCACCTTATCTCTTTTTAGTTTTTAAGCCTGCGGGCACTTGTTAATCTTAAGACTTGTAATCCCCTTGCTCATGTTTTTAATTCCGTATGAACTGTACCTGTATGGGATGTTTTTAACGAAAAAGGGTGCTTGCCGGGTTCTTTGTGCGTGAGCGAGGCCCACGCCAAGGATGAATCCTTGTTATTTTTAAGATAAACATTGTTGCCCAGCAACATGCCTTGCCGTCTCCCCACTTCAGTCGACCATTCTCGCGCTCTTGGCGGAGGCTGGAGCGAAGTAGAGTTAGGCCCCTCGTTCATCTCCTCGCCATCGTGACTACTACCAAATTCCAACCCAGAGGTAGCTCTTGGGTACAGGAAAGGGGGAGCACGGTGGTTTTAAGAACATGAACGAGGTTTCACATGTCCCAGTTCTATACGGAAACGCATAACAGGGGGATGAAAGACTTATCTAAATCCGCAGCCTCCGGCACCCTTGGCTTGTCGTGGTTGGATCCTAGTATCTTCAGCCCCCCGGCAGTATTGGCCTGCCGGGGCCGGAGTGCCGGTTCGTTCTCTTTTTCCCAAGCGGCCCAGCAGAAATGTCCGCATGCCCTGTGAACTAAAGAGAACAGAAAGACGCACACTCGACCTCTAGGCTAGGGGTTAGTCGCCGCTAAGCACTATCAACCCTAACCGAGGGAGAGACTTAACCTAGCATGCATGCTATAACTTAGGGCGCCAGCGCTTCGTTTATTTATGCTCAGGGACTGCGCCTGGCTTTGTACAGAGGGTTACATGCCTTGCCGGCAAAGCTTGTACAAAAGGTGGCTTGCTGGGAAGCCCGGCAAGCCGCGCCTTACGGGTAAAACTTGCGAAGATGCTCGATGTTCCAGGAGTTGCTCACTGGGACAACATATTCGGTCTCCAGGCAGACTGCGCCGGGCCTGGTGACTCATATTACCCGAAAAGGGCCTTCCCACTTCGGCGTCAACTTGTTCGAATTCTTGGCCGACTGAACGTGCCGAAGAACAAGGTCGCCTTCCTCAAAGCTTCGGGCATGAACCTTGCGGCTATGGTAGCGGCGCAAGGCTTGCTGGTAGCATGCTGCTCTCACAGCCGCTCGAAGACGACCTTCCTCAAGGAGCGTTGCGTCGTCTTGCCGCAACTGCTCTTGCTCAAACTCGTCATAAGCGAGCACTCGAGGTGACCCGTATATGAGTTCTGTGGGGAGAACTGCTTCTGCCCTATATACTAGGGCAAAGGGTGTCTGGCCGGTGGCTCGATTTGGCGTCGTCCTGATCGACCAAAGAACCGCCGGCAACTCATCAATCCAGCGCCTTCCGCTCTTGTGCAGCCTGTCAAAAGTCTTCGTTCTCAGGCCTCGCAACACTTCAGCATTTTCCCTCTCCGCCTGGCCATTGCTCCGGGGGTGTGCCCGAAGCAAAACAGACATTGCTGCCGAGGTCTTGGCTGTACTGCATGAATGTGTGGCTTGTGAACTACGTGTCGTTGTCAATGATGACTCTGTTTGGTACACGGAAACGGCAGACTAGCCCTTTGAAGAACTTGACGGCTGACTATGCTGTAACCTTCCTCACTGCCTCCACCTCCGACCACTTTGTAAACTTGTCGATTGCAACGTACAAGTACTCAAAGCCCCCGACAGCACGGGGGAAGGGGCCTAGTATGTCGAGCCCCCAGACCGAAAATGGCCAGGAGAGAGGGATTGTTTGAAGGGCTTGAGCTGGTTGATGAAGCTTCTTTGAATGGAACTGACACGCTTCACACTTGGTTACTAGTGTTGTTGCATCCTAGAGGGCAGTGGGCCAGTAGAAGCCTTGCCAGAATGCCTTGCCGGCAAGGGCCCTTGACCCTATGTGGGAGCCACATATGCCTCCATGTATCTCTGCCAACAGCTCCTGTCCTTCCTCCCGGGGGATACACTTCAATTTCACACCGTTCGGTCTTTTTTTGTACAGGACGTCATCGACGAACTGGTACAGGGCAGACCGGCGGGCTACTTTTTCCGCTTCTTCCTGCTCCTCAGGAAGTTCCCCTGTCTGGAGGAAATAGACGTTGTGCTGTGACCATGCCGGAGCCTGGGCTCGATGGCAAGGACCAAAGGCATCTCTTCTACCATGGGGGAAGCCGTCTCTACGGCCAGGGCTTGGCGCCCTGCCAGAGCCAGCTGCCCCTTGGCAGGCTCAGAATCCACGGCAACACCCTTGCCGGCACCCCCTGGAGGCTCGGTGGGAAAGTACTTGCCGGATCTTGATTTCCTCCGCTTGTTCTGCTCCGTTGATGGTTTGACGGATGGTTGAGTTAACCGGATCAAAAAGGTACCTGGTTCCATAGGTAGCTTGAACGCAGCGTGCTTTCACAGGTAGTCAGCGATGTCGTTCTCCACTCGGGGAACGTGCTCCGCTAGTATACCGTCGAAGTGCTCCTCCAGCTTTCTCACCTCATCTACGTAGGCCTCCATCAACGGACTCTGGTAATCTTTATTGACTTGTCTGACGACAAGCTGTGAATCACCCCTCACGATGAGCTTCTTCACCCCGAGGTCTGCCGCGATCCTGAGACCGGCAAGCAGCCCCTTGTACTCAGCAGTGTTGTTTGTAGACATCTCCCTGGGAAAGTGAATCTGGATCACATACTTGAGGTGCTCTCCAGTGGGTGCGACAAGCAGCACACTGGCATCGGCACCTTGCAGCGCGAAAGCCCCATCGAAGTACATGATCCAGTCGCGACTTGCTTCCTTGCCGGGGGGAGCGGTCTCCTGGATTCCTTCGTCAGGCGTAGAGGTCCATTCTGCAATGAACTCTGCCAAGACTCTACTCCGGATTGTTGAAGTACTTTCAAACTTCAACCCAAAGCTTGACAACTCCAAGGCCCACTCCACAATCCTTCCAGTTGCATCTGGGTTGTGCAGTATCTGTTGCAATGGGAGGCGGGTGACGACAGTGATCTCGTGGGCTTGGAAGTAATGACGCAGCTTCCTCGAGGCCATAAGGAGGCCGAAGAGCAATTTCTGCACATCGGAGTACCTTGACCTAGCCCCCTGCAAGAGGGAGCTGACGAAGTAAACCGGGTGCTGCATCATCTTCTTCTTCTGCAGCACTTCATTTGGCTGTGCGGGCCCTATCCTGATGGCGTTAGATTCCGCCGGGGGCCTTGCCTTGCCGGCACCAGGCCCTGCCAGGGGAGTTTCGGGCTTGCCATCCGCCGGTCCTGCCGTTTCCACTGCTTCTTCGTCGACCTCCCTGTGCACTACCAGCGCGGCGCTAACCACTTGATTCGTCGCCGCTAGGTACAGCAGCAACGGCTCTTGTGGTTTGGGCGCCACCAACACTGGTGTAGAGCAGATGTACTTCTTCAGGCTCTGCAGTGCCGCGTCAGCCTCCGGGGCCCATTCCATCGGGCCCGCCTTTTTCAAAATCTTAAAAAAAGGAAGGGCGCGCTCGGCAGACATGGAGATGAATCGGCTCATGGCGGCAACGCAGCCAGTGAGCCGACGCACATCCTTGATCCGCTTGGGCGCCTCAATCTGCTCGATAGCCTTGATCTTGTCTGGGTTTGCCTCTATCCCACGCTGCGACATAAAGAATCCCAGAAGTTTGCCAGATGGAACGCCGAGGACACACTTCTCAGGATTCAGCTTGAGGTTGATCTTGCGCAGGTTGGCAAACGTCTCTTCTAAGTCTTGTACAAGAGTTGCCTTGTCCTTGGTTTTTGACCACTATGTCATCCATGTATGCTTCCATATTTCTATGTAGCTGGGGTTCAAAACCAATTTGGACCGCTCTTGCAAACGTTGAGCCAACACTCTTCAACCCGAAAGGCATTCGTAAAAAGCAATACGTACCACATGGGGTGATGAATGCTGTCTTCTCTTTGTCTTCTCTCATCATGAAGATCTGGTGGTAGCCCGAGTAGGCGTCAAGGAATGACAACAGATCACACCCAGCCATGGAATCAACAATCTGGTCGATGCGCGGCAACGGGAAGGGGTCCTTAGGACAAGCCTTATTGATATCTGTGTAGTCAATACACAGTCTCCATTTCCTGTTCGCCTTGCGCACCACCACCGGATTGGCCAACCACGTTGGATGGAGTACTCCCCTCACCAAGCCTGCTGCTTCCAACTTCCTAATCTCTTCCGTGATAAACTCTAGCCTTTCCAGAGCCTGCTTCCTGACCTTCTGCTTGACGGGCCGCGCATGAGGACAGACAGCTAGGTGGTGCTCAATCACCTCCCTGGGAACACCGGGAATGTCGGATGCTTGCCATGCAAACACGTCAACATTCGCCCGCGCGAAGGTGACGAGCGCGCCTTCCTATTTGCTGTCGAGGGTGGAGCTTATGGTGAAAGCCCCTCCCGTGCCATCCTCCCTAACGGACACCTTCTTGGTCTGCGGTGGCGCAGCTCTGGATTTCTTGCTCTTGCCGGTGGAGCTCTCTAGCACGTCCTCGACGGTAGCACAACACTCCGAAGAGGTGCGCTTGCCGGAGTGGGTGCGAGAGGTCTTGCCGGGATTCTTCCTCCCTCCCGGGGCTTCAGCGGCAGGAGCAAGTGCCTTGGCGGCAGCTGCTGCAACTGCTTCCCGGTAGAGTAGGTCGGCGCAGATCAGCGCATCCTTCTTGTCGGAGGGGACGGTGATGATGGTCAACGGCCCAGGCATCTTCAGCGTGTTGTAGGTGTAGTGCGACGCCGCCATGAACTTGGCTAGTGTCGGTCGGCCGAGGATCCCGTTGTAGGGCAAGGGGATCTCGGCCACATCAAAGACGATCCTCTCCGTCCTATAGTTCAACTCACCTCCAAACTTCATGGGCAATGTGACCTTCCCCTTCGGCTGGCTCCTTCCCGGTTGACCCCTTGAAACGTACCCGTTTCCTCGAGGTCTCCATCAGGAATTTGCAGCCTTTTGATCACGACGGGCGAGATCAAGTTCAGGCCGGCCCCGCCGTCAACCAACATCTTGTTCACCTTGAGGTTGCGTATCGTTGGCGATACCAACAACGGCAAACACCCGACCGTAGTTGTGCGGTCAGGGTGGTCCTCGGGGTCAAAGATGAGGGGCGTGCTGGACCACTTCAATGGCTTCTAAGCGTCGAACGACGGCTCTGCGGCTGTAATCTCACGCGCCCACTACTTGAGCTCGCAGTGAGAAGTATGCAGCGAGGTGCCACCATCGACGCACATGGCCTCCATAGCCTTCTGGAACTCTTGCTCGCCGGACTCGTCGTCCTCGTCATGATCATCATATTCTTGCTTCTTGTCACGGCCCCGGGCGGGTCTCTCTTGCTTGGTTCTCCTAACCGCGGTGGCCTCCTTGCCCGCCACGCTTCTTGCCGGACCCTTCGGCACCATCCTAACCCTTCTCCTTATCCTGCCTCTCATACTCGGCCTTTTGCTTTTCGGCAAGCAGCTTGACCTGTCAGCAGTTCTGGAGGTCGTGGCCCTTGGTGCGGTGGATCTTGCAATACTGCTTGTCGGAGCCCCCCGACTTGTCGGCAGCTGCCAAGGCCCGGCAAGCGGCGCACCCGGCAATTTCCTTGCCGGGGTCGTCTGCCTTGGCCTTCTTGGCGGCGCCGGTGCTGTCGGATCCCTCGACAACATGGATGGTCTTGCCCTTGCGTTTCCTGTTGTGACACCGGCCCTTCTTCGTCGGGGCGGCGGTGTCTTCATCTGTGGAGTCGGTTTCCACGCCGGCTTCCTCGCCAGGGTACTTCCTTCCCTCTTCAGCCCGGGCGCACCTATCGGCCAGAACATAAAGCTCGACCACATCCTTAACCTTGTTCATCGCATGCTCTACACGCATCTTGCGGTTGCGCATGTTCTGATGGAACGCGCTGATCACAGTGGCAGGGTGAACATCGGGGATGTTGTACTGCACCCGACTGAACCTCTGGATGTACTTGCGCAGGGTTTCCCCTTCCTTCTGGGGAATGATATGCAAATCACTGGCCTGGCCATGAGCTTGGTGGCCTCCAATGAAGGCACCAACGAACTCATGGCACAGATCCGACCAAGAAGAAATAGAATCCGCCGGCAAGTGCATCAACCATGACATGACGTTGGGCTTCAGTGCTAACGGGAAGTAATTGGCAAGCACCTTGTCGTCGCGAGCGCCGGCAGCTTGCATCACGATGGTGTAGATGCTGAGGAACTCTGACGAATGGGTCTTGCCGTTGTACTTCTCGCCGACGTCGGGCTTGAACGTGCGGTGGGATGGCCACTGGAACTGCCGCAGCTCACGGGTAAAGGCTGGGCAACACACCTCGTAAGGTAGGCCACCAGAGCCCCCCGGTGCTGGGCGGTCCATAGCGGGTCCCGCTCGCTTATCCGACTGGTGGCGTGTATCACACCGGCGCTCGATAGTGGTTCGAGCATCTTCGTGGGCTCGTTCTCGAAGAACTTAGTGCTGGTCGCGGTGGGTCCGTGGGTCGGACGACGCTATGGAAATGTTATCACATGCGTCGTCACGACAGATCGACACCGGCGGCAGCCGGCGCGGGGGAGGAGAGTGTACTGTGGCTGCAGCTCCCCCGGTCCTCCCACCGCTGGCATGTTGTGGCTCGACGGAGCGCCGGCCCGAGGGCCCTGCCGGTCGCGGATCATCTTTATTGGCGATGGCGACGAGGCTCCGGATGGTGGCTCTCCACTCGTCGAGCTTCTCCGCAGCAAGAGGAAAGTCGAGGAGCAGCTGCGCGCGCGCCAAGGCTTCTGCTGGCGTGGGTCGTGGCGGGAGCTGCGTGGACCGTGGCGCGCTTCGACTTCTAACCACGTTAGAAGGAGCTCTGTCACGGCCCAGCGGCTGCGTGCCATTTTCGCCAGCACTTCGGCAGGCATGCTGGACTCCTTCGTCCCGCGGGCAATGCACAGGGCTTTTCTGACGGCGGTGTCCAGGGTCACCGGTGTGGTGACGCTGCTCGTCTCGCACACCATGGGAAGAGTGCACCGTGGTTGCCGGGCTGGGCATCTTGGAGGTTGCTGCGCCGCTCGTAGGGGCTACAGCGATGCCCCTGGAGGGCCCCGCGCCGCCTGCGGGGGGCCCAGCCCCGTCTTTGGACTTGGCGGCGTGCGGCTCGTCGTCTGGTGCATGAACGATGCCGCTCGCCAGGCTCTGACTGACGGGGCGATGTTGGTGCTCGCGGGCCGCGGCTCGGGTTCTGTCCGCGACCGGCCCGCTGTTCGCCCGCACTGGCGCGGGCCGCTCGACTCCCGACGAGCCGACCGTTGTGATCGTCTTCTTCTTGGGAGCCATGGCGACGAAGAACTGCTAGGCTAACTGCTATACCAGATTCTCACAATTGCGCCCCCTGCCTGGCGTGCCAAAGATGTCGGTGGGAACGACACCTATGGTATCACTGGAATCCTTTCTACGGTCGGTGGGCGCGGGGTTGTGAGAAGAGCAGGTCCAAGAGCCAGCACAAGGATTGTTTACCTAGGTTCGGGCCGCGAGGATGCGTAAAACCCTAGTCCTACTTTGGTGGTTGTATTGAGTGTTCTTGAGCTTTCGAACTAGCTACGGTGGCTGCGTAGTTCCAAAAAGCCGAATCCCTCTCCTGGTCGCCTCGGGCCTCCTTTTATAGGGAAAAGGGGTTGCCACAGTGGCACACAAGAGGTGAAAAGACCTACAGTGCGCGAGTTTATCGCACGGCATTACGGGACAAAGTGCATTAAATGCGTGACTTAGGTGTCCATTAGCTTTATTGGGGACGGGAACGAGGCATGTCCCGTCCGTCGCCGCACCTCCTCGCTTCGACACGCGCCCAGGCCAGCGATGCATGCGGTGCCATGTAGGCAGGCAGGCTGCTGAGGTGGTGAGGTGGCAGGGTCTTCATGAAGATCTGCATGCCACCACGCAGGTGCTTGCTCAGTTGGCGTAGAGGCCGCTCGTCGCCATGCAGGTGCCTGCCCAGCTGGTTGAGCTAGCAGCTGCTTGGGGGCGGCAGTGGAGTCTTGGCTGGTGCGGGCCTGGCAGTGGCCCTGCTGGAGCCCTCGGCAAGGGTCTTGCCATGGCACTGCAGTCGTCCCCGGCAAGGGGCTTTCCGGGGGTCTTGTGGATCTCCTCGGCAAGGATCCCGCCGAGGGTCGTCGTCTTTTGGTTCTCATCTGATCTCGTGTGTTTATGATCTTGAAAAAGATCTGCATGCCACCACGGAGGTGCCTCCCAAGCCTTGGTCCCAATGTAGTTGGTTGGGTTGGAACCTGTGGGCTCAAGGGTGGCTCGCTCTGTTGGCATTGGTCAAGTTGCCCCGGCAAGGATCTTGTCGGGGCCGCGGAGGCCACCCCGGCAAGAGTCTTGCCGGGGGAGTCCACCTTGCCCCCTTTGCTCTTTGTGTTTCTGGTCTTGACGTTGCCTTGGGCTTCGGCTTCTCTCCGGCTCCCCTCCTCTGCCCTGCTTAGTGTGGCCGCGGCGCGCGGCTCCGACTGCCCGTGCACAAGTAAAGGGGTACAAAGGAGTGCCCCTACTTTTGTGCACCGAGAGGCGGTTCCCAAATAGAAACTAAAGTTTATTCCTTTTTCCACCATACTTTCACTTTCCATGGCTAACCGTATCCATGGGTGCCCTCCATACTAACACTTTCCAAGGAATTTATTATTTGACAACATAAAGTAAATTCTATTTTCAATTTCGGGATTGGGCATCCCTAAAACCTTTGCCTTACTCTCGTGCAATGACAAGTGAATAAACACTCATCGTGAGAATAACACATCTAGCATGGAAAATATTAGCCACCCCTCACCGCTCCACGAGCGAAACAAACACGCAAAAGAGAAGTTTATTTTGAAAATTAGAGATGGCACATGCAAATTTGCTTAGAACGGCAAAAGAATACCGCATGTAGGTAGATATAGTCGACTCATGTGGCAAAACTGGTTTAACGGATTTTGGATGCACAAGTAGAGATCATACTTGGTGCAAAATGAAGGCTAGCAAAAGATTGAGAAGCGACCAACCAAGAAATGAATAATCTCATAAGCAAGCATTAAGGATAAATAACTATTGACTTTCGTACTTGCATAGGGAATCAGAAACCTTAACACCATTATTCTTACTAAAGCATAATTACTCATTAATATAACTCACATATCACATCATCATATCTCAAAACTATTACTAAGAATCAAGTTTATTTTGTCCAATGATCTTCATGAATGTTTTTATTATATCCTTCTTGGATATCTATCACCTTGGGACTATTTTTCATGTGTTGCTTTTCATAAGCTCAAACAAATATAAGTGAAGATCATGAGCATAATTTTTAATTCTCTTAAAATAATTTAAGTGAAGCAAGAGAGAATTTCTTGAAAATTTTACTAACTCTCAAATAAATCTAAGTGAAGCAAGAGAGCATTTCTGCAAAAATACTAAGCACACCGTGCTCAAAAAGATATAAGTGAAGCACTAGAGCAAGTCCATAGCTCATAAAAAATTTAAGTGAAGCATAGAGAGCAATGCTAACAAGTCATGACATAATTTTGGATCTCTCAAATAGGTGTGTCCAGCAAGGGATGAAGAATTAAAACACAAAATAAAACGAGCAAAGACTCATATCATGCAAGACGCTCCACGCAAAACACATATCATGTGACGAATAAATATATAGTTTCGAGTAAAATACCGATGATCGTTGGAAGAAAGCGGGGATGCCACTCGGGGGCATCCCCAAGATTAGTTGGTTGCTCATTTTTGGATAATAGCTTGGGATGCCGGGGCATCCCCAAGCTTAGGCTCTTCCATCCTTCCTTCATCCATCGTAAGATAACCCAAAACTTGAAAACTTCAATCACACAAAACTCAACAAAACCTTCGTGAGATCCGTTAGTATAAGAAGGCAAACCACTACTATAAGTACTGTATCAAACCAATCATATTTTTTTTTTGTATTATATCTACGGTATTCCAACTTTTCTATGGCAAAAAATCATCAAAGAAAACCATAGAGCCATCAAATAAGCACACAACACAAAGAAAACAGAATCTGTCAAAACAGAACAGTATGTAGCAATCTGACTTTTTCGAAAACTTCTGGAACTCCAACAATTCTGAAAAAATAGGACGACCTGAGAAATTTGTATATTAATCTTCTTCAAAAATAATCAGGGCAAAATCTCTTTCTGATAAAAAATTAGAATTGTTTTCGTGAGCACAAAGTTTCTGTCTTTTTCAGCAAGATCAAACAACTATCACCCAAGAAGATCCTATCGGTTCTACTTGGTACAAACACTAATTAAAACTCAAAAAACACAAACATAACAGTATCATAATTGTGCTAACACTCAAGAACAGAAAGCAAAAAGCAGAAATAAAATTTATTCATTGGGTTGCCTCCCAACGAGCGCTATAGTTTTAAGCCCTTAGCTAGGGATAAAACAAGGATCTAAGTTTTGTCATCTTTGGTTCGAGATCCATAAGATGCCCTCATGATTGATTCATAAGGTGGCTTAATTATTGTTCTAGGAAAGTGTTCCATACCCTTCTTCAAAGGAAATTGGAACTTAATATTGCCTTCTTTCATATCAATCACGGCATCGATAGTGCGTAAAAACGGTCTACCAAGAATAATTGGGCAAGACGAATTGCAATCAATATCAAGAACAATAAAATATATGGGCACATAATTCCTATTTAGAAGAATAAGAACATCATTAATTCTTCCCATAGGCTTTTTAATAGTAGAATCCGCCAAGTGCAAATTCAAAGAACATTCTTCAAGATTAGTAAGACCAAGCACATCACATAAAGATTTCGGACTTGTAGAAACACTAGCACCCAAGTCACACAAAGAAAAACACACATAATTTTTAATCTTGACTTTGATAGTAGGTTCCCATTCATCATGCAATTTTCTAGGAATTGATACTTCTAATTCCAATTTTTCTTCAAAAGCCTTCATCATAGCATCAACAATATGTTTAGTAAAAGCTTTATTTTGTTCATAAGCATGGGGTGAATTTATCATGGATTGAAACAAAGAAATACAATCAATCAAAGAGAAACTATCAGAATTAAACTCTTTGTAATCCAAAAGAGTGGGCACATCACTAGTTAAAGTTTTGACCTCTCCAAACCCACTTTCGTAAATTTTCTCAACAAGATTTTCACCCTCCGAAATATTGGGACGCCTTCTACCTAAAGTTGACTCTTCTCCAGTCCCTTTTTCATCAATCTTAACTTTAGTAAACAAAGAATCAATATAAGAAATACCAATCATTTTAAGATCTTCATCACTTTTACCTTCCAATGAGATTGGTTTAGCAGCCATTTGATTTACCAAGGTAGCTTGTGCATCAGATATTTTTCCCAACAAACTTTCAGCGAAGGCATACTTAGATTGAAGATTGCAAACTTCTCTACTAATATCATCAAGTTGTTTTGTAATAGCATCTAGCACAATGGAGTGTTCCTTAAGTTCTTCGGTAAAATACTTATTGTGCTCAAATTGTGTAGTCATATATTCCTTAGTACTTCTTTCAATTTCAAGCAAAATATTTGGGTAAGGAACATCATAATATTTCCTTTGAGGCATCATGACTACGCTAACAAGAAAGCACACAAAAACAGATCCGGCAAGAAAATGGCAAACGGAAAACGAGAGGCAAATAAAAGAACAAATTTTTGTGAAGTGGGGGAGAGGAATACGAGAGGTAAATGGCAAATAATGTAAATTGCAAGGAGATGAGATTTGTGATTAGGAACATGGTATATGTTGAAGATCCTCCCCGGCAACGGCGCCAGAAGTTCCTTTTGATGTCGCTTGAAGCTACGTCGGTTTTTCCCCAAAGAGGAAGGGATGATGCAGCACAGCGGCGGTAGGTATTTCCCGCAGATATGAAACCAAAGGTTATTGAACCAGTAGGAGAACCAAGAAACACAACGTAAATAACCCCTGCACATAGATAACAAATCCTCGCAACCCGACGTGTTAAAGGGGTTGTCAATCCCTTCCGGGGTACGGCGCCTCAAGATAGGCAAACAGACGTGAGATAAATTTGTAGTAAATTGATAGATAGATCGCAAATAAAATAAATAGAAATAAAACGTAGCAAGGTATTTTTGTATTTTTGGTTTAATAGATCTAAAATAAATGCAAGAGAAAAGAGTAGATCGCAAAGGCAAATATATGAGAAAGAAGACCCGGGGGCCGTAGGTTTCACTAGTGGCTTCACTTGAGAAAAATAGCAAATGGTGGGTGAACAAATTACTATTTGGCAATTGACAGAACTTCAAATAATCATGACGATATCCAGGCAATGATCATTATATAGGCATCACATCCAAGATTAGTAGACCGACTCCTGCCTGCATCTACTACTATTACTCCACACATAGACCGCTATCTAGCATGCATCTAGTGTATTAAGTTCATGGAAAAACGGAGTAATGCAATAAGAACGATGACATGATGTAGACAAGATCTATCTATGTAGAGATAGACCTCATCGTTTTATCCTTAGTAGCAACGATACATACGTGTCATTTCCCTTTCTGTCACTTGGATCAAGCACCGTAAGATCGAACCCACTACAAAGCACCTCTTCCCATTGCAAGATAAATAGATCAAGTTGGCCAAACAAAACCCAAATATCGGAGAAGAAATACGAGGCTATAAGTAATCATGCATATAAGAAATCAAAGAAACTCCAATAACTTTCATGGATATAAAAAGATAGATCTGATCATAAACTCAAAGTTCATCGATCCCAACAAACACACCGCAAAAGAGTTACATCATATGGATCTCCAAGAGACCATTGTATTGAGAATTCAGCGAGAGAGAGAAAGCCATCTAGCTACTAACTACGGACCCGAAGGTCTACAAAGAACTACTCACGCATCATCGGAGAGGCACCAATGGAGGTGGTGAACCCCATCCGAGATGGTTTCTAGATTAGATCTGGTGGTTCTGGACTCTGCGGTGGCTGGATGAATATTTCGTCGACCCTCCTAGTGTTTCTGGAATATTGGGGTATTTATAGAGAAAAGAGGCGGTCCGGGAGGTACCCGAGGTGGGCACAACCCACCAGGGCCTGCCTAGGCCTCCTGGCGCGGCCTGGTGGGTTGTGCCCTCCTCGGGGCACCCCAGGCGCACCCAGGACCCATTGTCTTCCTTCTAGCCCATAAAAATTCTCCGTGGAGTTTCGTGGCATTTGGACTCCGTTTGTTATTGATTTTCTGCGATGTAAAAAACATGGAAAAAATAGCAACTGGCACTTGGCACTATGTCAATAGGTTAGTACCAAAAAATGATATAAAATGGCTATAAAATGATTATAAAACATCCAAGATTGATGATACGTTGGAGACATACCAGCGTCGAGCCGGCATTTCCGACTGAGGGGTAGAAGGGGGATTTCGCGTGTCTGGGCTGCAGGACCGATTTCGGATGAGGAGGGAGTTTTCACGCGCGTCAAAATTTTGAGATAACAAGGCGCGACGCGGGTTGAAGAGGCGGGAGTTTCACAGCAGATGAGACAAAAGATACTCGAGCTTGAAAATTTTGGGATAACAAGGCGCGAATTCCATGTTCGGCAGAACAAACGTAACGTGTACAAAAACAAACAATTCATACAAGACACAAGAGATTCATGTCCCCTTTTACTATATTGCTATAAATGCCATTGAAAAAACTACAAGAAAAATGTAAAAAATTCGAGAGAACTAATTACCCTATATAGTAACAAATCAATACGCACTTCCCTCAACAACAACAAAAAACAAATCAATTCCCACCACAAGAAAGAGTCATGTCCCTTTTTATATGATTACAAATGCAAGGATCTTGAATTTCAATTTTTGAATCCACGTTGAATTCGAATATATCGTTAGGTGACCTTGCGGTTTATGATGGATGTAGTCCTACATTTTGATGTTCCTTCATATATTAACATTTTACTCCACCCTATGAACATATATATTGTCGTCTACCATATGGACTAAATTTGAATCAATTTTCCTTGTTTGAATACGATTGTTGTCAAGTTATACCATCATTTAAATATTATCTTGATAACAAAAAACATGCATATAGCAGTAATCATATTTCACTATGAACTACATGTACCATACGATCTCCAATTCAAATATTTGTATCCATTTTATGTTGAATTCAAATCACAGTACATTGGTCTAGGTAGCGATATGTTCGGGATAGTCTAAACCCTGTTTTCATATGTATAATTTTTGGCTGAATTGTGACAAATTTTGGTATAAGCTTCTTGCAAAACCAGAGATTGTCTCAACAAGCCTCGTGGTTCCGAGAGGGAACGTGTCACCTTTGTGTATGAAATGATATACGCTGCCTCCCCCTGATTTTCTTTACAGAGGCAACATAGAACTATATGAGTGCCCTCTTAAATTATGGAATTATTCCGGGTTCATTAGGCCTTTTTTATACACTAGCAAAACATGCATGTGCGTTGCAACGGGAGGGAAAAAACATCATTCATACACACCTCCGATAACATCAACAAACAATATTTTTTTAAAAATATTTATTGACACAATTTCAAACAATATGAAAATCAATTTTAAGCCTCTGGTTTACATAAAACTTGTTGGGGATATACCCCACGGTGTAACCCGGCTAGATGTATGACCCGGCTGGATCTTGGTGACTCACTGGTGACCTGCCCGGAGCTTGGCGACTCATGGGTAACCCGCCCGATCTTGGCGACTCATTAATAACCCGATGGGCGGGTCAGATGGACGACAAGGCCCAAGGCCCAGTAGGCCGGTTCGTATGATGGTGGGCCGGCTTAAGAGGAAAGGCGTAAGGAATATTATTCTACAAAGGAAGCAAGACTAGGACTCCACTTGTAATAGAGTAATCCTAATCCTACTAGGACTAGTCATGTAACCCACCCCTTCAACATATATAAGGAGGGGCAGGGCACCCCAAGAGGGACAAGAAATAATCTTAAGGCTAGACACAACTAGGAGAGCAAGTTTACGGCGACTCCCTGATGAGCATAATGAGACCTAGCCACAAACAGCATGTAGGGTTATTATCGGATGATGTTTCCCGAGGCCCGAAGCTGTCTAAACCCTTGTCTTGTGTTGCGTCTCTCGATTCCGATCAACCCATCTCAAGATACCACATAGATGCGTTGGCCTCACGACTAAGTCCTCACACTAGGACATCTGTCGTGACAATTCCACGACAGTTGGCGCCCACAATGGGGCCTGCGCACGGTGGTGTTGAGTTTTTGGAGGGATCTCTCTCAGGGATCAAGAAGCTCACGATATGTTGGATGAAAAAGAGCCGATGCAGAAGACGTCATCATCGACGAACAGTCAAAACAACATATACAAGATCAAGAGAAATTAGGGTTGCACGTTCATCGTCCGCTACACACGCCGTGGTAAACCGTTGAGTCCCATGGAGAAGAGCGATTTATCTAGGAGCAGTTTCCTTTGCAATTCAAATATTACAGCAAAGCGTGATCAAAGAAAAAGGAAGAGTCGCCGCCGGTTCTGCCTTCACCGGAGTCACCTCGCCCCCGCGGCTTTGCGCTAAGTCGCCGCCACCTCACCTCATCTTCGGCGCGTCGTCTCCGCCTCGGCTAGCACGGACTTCAACCCGCCGCCTTGACTGATAGCTGATTTGGAATCTGCCTCCCCTGAATCGCCATCGTGACTCATCTCTAGACTCCGGTCCGAGTCGCCAATGCGCCTCGCCTCCCGTCCGGGTTACCATCAGACTTGCCGGCTTTTTCCGCGTCCGTCCATGTTGGGACTCCTCCCGAGTGCCCCTGCTTCGCTGAGTCGTCCGCGCCTGCGAGCTGCCTTCACCATCATGGCATGAGCCACCTCAAACCGCCCTCGCGCGGACCTCGTGTCAAGTCACTGGCCGCCTTCATCGACACAACCGCAGGCCCCGAATCGTCGACCCCGCGCCTCCGCTCTAAATCATTGAGCCGCTGACTCGCTGACCCCGCGTCGCGCCGCTTCTACCGCGGCCGCCTCCGAGCGTCCTCGCTTCCTCTGTCAGGCCGCTGCTCCGCCTTGAGCTGCCGGTCGCCGTCGCCTCACTTTAAGCCAGTCCAGCTCCACCCGGCTACCTCCGACGCCGTGACATGCTTCTGCTGCGCCGACTCTGGCCTACTGCTCGCCTGAGCCGCCCGCCACCAGAGCTTCGTTGAGCCGCCTCCGCTTCTTCGGGTCGATTGAGCCGCCACCACGCCGAGCCGCCCCCGCCATTGCTGAACCACCCCCGCGGTTCCGCTGAGGCGATCGCCTCGCTGAGCTGCAGCTTCATCGCCAAACTACTTTGTTGCCACCATGACTCGTCCGTGGACCCGCCTCCGAGCCGACGTGAGTCACCGCGAACGGTTACCCGGTTGCCTTTTTTTGCCACCCATTGTGCTGAGCCGTCCGGCGGCCGTCGCGCCCTCATCGTTCGACCCGCTGGGTCAGGAGCCTCATCAGCAGCTCGCCTGCGCCCAACTCCATGCCGCCGCCCACACGCCGTGATGCTGCCTCGGCTGTCCAGCGCGGGCCTGACGGCCCCGTCTGTTTCTACTCTGAGCCGCCTCCATGGCCGGCTCCCACTTGCCTCTGAGCCACCCACGGCAGAGGTGCCTGCCTCCGCCAAGACGCTCGTTTCTGCCTCGCATCTATTGGCCTCGCGTCTCCTCCGCTCCGCCGCGTCGGCGGGTCACGCTCCTACACCTGTCCGTCCGGCTCCGCCTGCGACGGTTCTAGGCCCTGCCTTCACAGCAGGCTACTGCGCTGCTCCTGCGTCCAAACGACCCCGCGCCACGCCGCCTTCCCCGGGCAATACTCTCCTCCCAGCGTGCCCACTGGCCCAGGCCGCTCTTGCGCTCGCTTGTTCTGCTACCGGGTGGAGAAAACAGAAGCAGAGTTGCAGAAGCATGTATAAGAGATGACCACGAGCTCCCTCATCATCAACCAAAGCAAGGACAAAATTAATTAGGCTTCAGGGAAGGCAAAACCCAGTCACTCTGGGTACTGGTGTTTGGAAATAATGCAGCAGTATAAAAAAAGCTCCTGGTCTTGATGAAGCCCAGCCTATGCCCTGGTTGCCTTTTTCAAAGCCAGATCGTGACGTCCGCAGCTGGGCTCGACTTTTGAGGCAGTAGCAGACAAGAAACTGGACAGCAGTCGTGTCCCTGTTGCCTGCAAAGCAAGCATTACCAAAGAGCACGCTCCTGCATTATCTAGCATCAGCTTTATATTCCCCAACAAAAGTATCAGGTGCTATTTGCCCTATCTATTTTTAGTACATATTAATTCATCCGAGCAAAACTACTTTGCCCTGCTGTATTTATATGCAGGAGAATTACACATTACAAGGTGGCATTATACCGCGGAGATAGAGGTGCACCAAAATCATTCGGCACAGGTGGTCGTCCTTACTCAACAGACTCCCGCACCGGCTTACGACGCCATAGACGACTTGCCCGTCCGCTCTCGCGGCCGTTTCACATGTCCGCGCCGGCTTACAACGAGGAGGACAACTTGCTCATCTGCACCGTCTTACAACGCCACGGCCCACTCATCTGTCTGCTCCGGCGGCCGACTCGCTCGTGATTGATTTCAACTTCACCATAGTGACCATCAACTCCGCGGCGGATAATTTCCAGCCTAATATATCAGGTGAAATTCATCCAGTATGTTTTTATATTACATATTGCTTCTTTAAAAAGAGAAATTACTCTGGCTTGCAAGTGTTTCAATGCAGGACAAATTGACTAATGCAAAAGAGATTTTTATATCACAGTGTTGTTGAATGACTCATACCAGTTTATATCACGATCAAATATGGAGAATCTCAAGACAACTCCTCGAGTCGCCTTGAGACTTGGGGGCTACGATGACATGACTCAGTAAATGACTGATAGTTTAAAGCAAGTCAAGAACTCCGAGTCAGTGGAGGGAAGATAACCCGGTCCCGGAGGCTGCTGTTATATTGATGAAAATTTAAATGTCGTCAAAAAATTTCCGGCTCAAAATGAAGATTTCGGTTTAAAATCCAGCTCAAGAGACATTTCTCTCCCATAATGCTTTGAAGCACTCAATATCCGGTTTAACATCCGGTTCAAAAAGAATCCATCTCTCGCAAGTTCGAGTTCTCAGGAAAAACTAAAAGGTTGCCAAAGAGAATTTGTTGCCATGATGCGCGGTTCAAACATGTGTATCCCGCCTTATTGGCTTATCTTATTGGTCACTTGGGGGCTTCTTGCTTAATGAGCATAGCTATGCTTACCCTCTTGCTCCGGCTTACACGCCTTATTAGAAATCACTTGGGGCTTGCTGCCCAAATTAAAGGATTGCCAAAGAGAGCTTGCTGCACTACGTGGTTCAAACATAGGTATCTTGCCTTGAGGCTCATTATATGTCATTTGGGAGCTTCCTGTTCAAACATAGGTGTATTCACCAAAGAGAACATAGCGTTACTACCCTCTTGATTGGCATGGATGCCAGGTGTATTCACCAAAAATCCGGGTTATCCTGCCTGTATGCCAGATGCTCTTCGACCAGGTAATCCTAGATGACCCGCCCTGTTCTTAACAAGTCAATCTCTTAAATGAGACCCTGAACTTGTCAAGGTTAAAACATTGATTGGGTCATGAAAGAGCCGGCTTACGGAAAGCAAGGAGAAGCTCAGGCTGATAAGCCGCCTTCCTTGAAACTTGGTTAAACCGGCCTATTTTGCACGATGCTACTCCGACCCCGCCATACTCTCGATAAGTCAATCTTTTAAAGACCCTGAACTTATCCAGGTTAAAATGTCGATTGGGTCATGTGAGAGCCGACTCACAGAAAGCGCGGATACTCCAGCGACTATCATGCTAGTTTCATTGAAGAAGATATCTTGGCTCGGCGGCCTATGAAAGCCTCGTGTTTTTTGGGTTTTTTATTTTGGATTTGTATCACCCCTTTTTCTTAACATATGGTTTTTACAAGTCGGGCCAAGCAGCCATGATTGTGTCTCATATTTCGGATATTACCCCCTACCCTGGTTATGGACTTTCATGGTCACCAGCGGACTTATACTGGGCATCATTACCCGCCCTACGGTAAACCGCCAGGGCACTTATGATTTGTTTGTGTGCAGGAACCGGTTTTCAAATCGGGTTATATTATTCAAATCTTTAATAGCCAACATGGCTAGATTTTTATTATGGTTATGAATAACCAATATTATGATTGAGATTTTGAAAGTCGCTTCAGCGCAATGGCTATTATTTTATCAATGGATATGATTTATTCTACAATGGAGGGAATAGTCCCGAATCGCTGCAGGCTTACGACCCGGCACTTGGGGGCTACATTATTCAAGTTGAGATTACATCAAATATGCAAGTCCCATGTCACTGCCAGCATGCACCATGACACTTGGGGGCTAATGCAAAGTCATTTTTCCTGGCCTTATTGAAGACCCGACTCATCACATCATAATGAGCCGGCCCTTGGGGGCTACCAATTGCTCCTGTCAAAAATTCAAGCTACACAAGTCTTAATCCATTATATTGAAAGGTCCACTACTCAGTTGGTAGAGTATAAAGCTGTTAACCTTATGGACGTGGGTTCAAGCCCCATGGTGAGGGTTACATCATATGATATTATTTTCAATGAAGCATATATAAAGTCCCTGCTCATTATTGCATAATGACCCGGCCCTTGGGGGCTCAATTGGTTGAAGTTTTATGAGCATAAGGCAATTACAAGTCCCAGGTTGCTGCAAGCATGACAACCCGACACTTGGGGGCTACATATATGGAATATTCAGTTTTGACTGGTGGCTGAGATGAATAGCCTGGATTTCTTTAAGTGGTAGTATTTATATTGAAGCAAGTCTTAAGTCATCACTTTGCTCTGCTCAAGACTTGGGGGCTATAGGTAATATGGATATGAGGGAGAGAAATCTTCAAAATTCTCAGTTTTGACCCGACGCTGGCAACAATCATGAACTGGTGTTGGTAACAATCATGACCCGGAATTATCAGTTTTTATAACCTGGCGATTTTGGAAATCATAACTCGGCAAGTTCTACATTTTCAAGCCGGCTGGATATCAGTTGAATATTCAAAGACCGATATTTTTGTCAAGTCAGAGCATTGAAGGCCGACTCAAATGGATTATTTATTTACAATATTTCTTCTACAAGCAAATTGATTATGAAGCTGGCCTATTGACCCGGATTTTCTGGAAGGAGGAAATGACAATGACTTAAGGATGATCAGGTGCCGGAATATTTAACCCAGAGCACAACCTATCAAATTTGTTCGTGTGTTTATGTTGCAGATCAGTTTAACATGGATATATCCAAATTAAACTAGGGGCTAATGTCGGGGATATACCCCGCGGTGTAACCCGGCTGGATGTATGACCCAGCTGGATCTTGGCGACTCACTGGTGACCTGCCCGGAGCTTGGCGACTCACGGGTAACCCGCCCGATCTTGGTGACTCATTAGTAACCCGGTGGGTAGGTCAGACGGATGACAAGGCCCAAGGCCTAGTAGGCCGTTTCGTATGATGGTGGGCCGGCTTAAGAGGAAATGCGTAAGGAATATTCTTCTACAAAGGAAGCAAGACTAGGACTCCACTTGTAATAGAGTAATCCTAATCCTACAAGGACTAGTCATGTAACCCGCCCCTTCAACATATATAAGGAGGGGCAGGGCACCCCAAGAGGGACAAGAAATAATCTTAAGGCTAGACACAACTAGGAGAGCCGGTTTACGGCGACTCCCTGATGAGCATAATGAGACCTAGCCACAAACAACATGTAGGGTTATTACCGGATGATGTTTCCTGGGGCCCGAAGCTGTCTAAACCCTTGTCTTGTGTTGCATCTCTCGATTCCGATCAACCCCTCTCAAGCTACCACATAGATGTGTTGGCCTCACGACTAAGTCCTCACACTAGGACATCTGTCGTGACAATTCCACGAGAAAACTCGTATCAATAGTTTAATGTGCATCATCATACAGGGGTTGGTAGTGCACTGTGCATAACAGAGAAGATGATTATGTACTTGTTTTAACCTTTAGGATATGGTAGTTGATAGGAATCAACATACCCTATAGTGCCAATAATAGATTATGTGAGAGCATCAAACTGTCATATCTACTAAATATGAATAGGGTAGAAAACATATATAATAGACATTTATTAAATGCCCCACATAGAGAAGATATTAATTAAGTTTACATTTTGTTAAAACTTGGAATTAGTCCGGGTTCCTTTGGCCTTTTTATACATTAATTGAGTTTCTGGTCATTTAGTGTGCATAATTCAATTTGGAACTACAAGCACATGCTCAGTGCACCAAAGTTGGTTGAAAAATAGCATGTGTGTCCTCGGGTGAATTTCTAGGTCCCATGCAAGAAATGGGAATGAAATTCAAACATCTGGGCGTTGTGGCTCGGTCGAGAACATTGAGAAACTTGGTTTTAAAATTCATGTAAATCCAAAACACGTCTGAAAATCATGAAACTTGGCATGGTGTTATGTCATGGTACTAACATGCTGTGGTAAAAATATTGACTGAATTGGAACAAATTTTGGTATAAGCTTCTTGCAAACCGTAGCTTCTCTCAACAATGCTCGTGGTTCTGAGAGGGAACGTGTCACCTTTGTGTACGAAATGATATACGCTGCCCCCCTTGATTTTATTTACAGAGGCAACATAGAACTATATGAGTGTCGTGTTAAAATTCGGAATTATTCTGGGTTTGTTTGGCCTTTTTTATACATTAATTGAGTTTCTGGTCATTTAATGTGCATAATTGAAATTTTAACTACAAGCACATGATCCAGTGCACCAAAGTTGGTTGAAAAATCACATGTGTGTCCTCGGGTAAATTTCTAGGTCCCATGCCAGAAATGGGAATGAAATTCAAACATCTGGGCGTCGTGGCTCGGCCGGAAACATTGAGAAACGTGGTTTTTTTAATTCCTGTAAATCCAAAACACGAATGAAAATCATAAAACTTGGCTTGGTGTCATGACATGGCAGCAACATGTTGTGGTAATTTTGTTGTACGATTTGCGAAGGCGCACAGATTAACAATCAACAAAGTCATTTTGGATCAAGTGTTGTCACGTTACAATCGGAAACACAAGTATTATTGAAACCGTGCGCGTTCTACTTGTTGGATTCTGGGTTCCGGCAAACCTGTGAGGTTCGAACACTGGGGTGCGTGCGAAGATCTCTCTCTCTCTCTCTCTCTAGCTCACTCTCGCAACAATCTCTAGGCCTCACTCGTCGAACCCAAAGAACAAGTGACACAAGGGTTTATACTGGTTCGGGCCACCATTGTGGTGTAATGCCCTACTCCAGTGTGGTTTGGTGGATTGCCTTGCCGGCTGAGGATGAACAGGTACAAGGGAAGAACAGCCTCCTGAGGAGAGGTGCTCTTGAGCTCGGTGAGCTTGTGTGGTGGCCTTGGCGGAATGGATCCAGTCCAATATTAGATGGCTCCCACGGTGGTGGCTAGTCCTATATCTAGAGACCCGGGTCCTCTTCCCAAATATATTCGGCGGGAAGGGATCCCACAACAGCCAATTTGAAGGGGGAGAACTAGTACAAGTTATCCTGACAAAAGGTGGTCTTCGCCTGCCAAAGACTCTGGTGGTGACGCCGTCGTGGGCTCCGTGGTGACCTCCGTCCTGCCGTCCTGCTGGTCTTGGTCTCGTTGCACCAATATGGAAACCTTTGACTGATGCCTCCAGACTCCCCGCCTGCGCTTGCCCCTTTAGCACCAAAGAGGCAGCGAGTACTCTGCGCCCGCTGGCGCCCGCCTGGCCTTGGTTGTCATGGCTCACGTCACGAGCACCTCGCGAGGTGCCCCTTGCCTTGATATCTTTGCTCCTCATGAGCCAGCCTAGGGAGGTTGCCCTTGAGGAGGTCTTGCGTTGTCCGCCTCGCGAGGCTTGGCCCCTTGCGAGGGTCTTCAGTGGTTGTTGATGAAGATGGGCCATACCAGGCCGCTGGATGAGCCACACCCTGGGCCGCAGGTAGGCAAGTCTGGGTACCCCCGTTCCTAGGACGCCGACAGTAGCCCCCGGGCCCAAGGCGCACTCGGACTTGGCTTCGAGGCGAAGCCAAGGGTCAAGTTCGGAGCGCCGCGGGCCCCAATAGCCTGTGGCCTTGATTGACGCGTGGCGATTGACAGGACGTGGGCGTCTCCACTTCCCCACGCAGCCTCGATTTCCGCTTGGCTAAGCAGCCACCGTTGCCTACACAGCACCACCCCCATCGCAGGCGAGTGCTCCGTGGCTCCCTCGTCTTTTGGCAAACAGCGGATCTTTTCCCTCGGCCCAATCTGACACCAGCTCTCCCCGCTGCCATGGCGCCAAGCCGGAAGAAGAAGGGGAAAAACGTGTCCCGTACCTCTGCTCCTGCACCGCCGATCTTCGAACCCGCTGTCGAGCGGTCGGTGGTGCTCAACCAGGAGGCGATGGGCAAGGTGCGCCCGGCGCTCGCCGCCAACTCCAATGAGTGGGGGCCGACGGTGGCCTGGCCTGCTTCCCGCGCTGAAATTGACATGACGGCCACTGAGGTTCCCCTTCATCTTCACGCCCTTTGGGCCGGTCTGATCCCTCCCTTCTCTGACTTCTTCAATGCGGTGCTCTCGCATTATCAGATCAATGCGTTGCACCTTGATCCCCAATCCATCATCCTTCTTGTTGTCTTCGCCTTCGTCTGCGAGGCCATGGTGGGCATTGCCCCTTTCGTGGCCTTGTTCCGCCATTTCTTCTCCCTGCATCTGACAGACGCTCGCCAGCACTCGGGGTGTGTGTCTTTTGAGGCTATGGCTGCGACAGCCGGCTCGGGGATCGACTTCGAGCTCTCGCCGGTCATCGGTGGTTTCCAGAAGCGATGGGTGTATGTGGGTATTGGCGTGCGCAATCCCTTGCTGCTGCTTCCGCGGATTCCGGCCGCCCCAAGCTCCGGCTGGGGGCACGCCCGGTATTGTCGACCAGTGGCTTGCTCATGTCTGGCTTCGGCTGGCCAGGCTGAAGGGCCTCGGGGTGACGGCGCCTATGGTGGTGAAGGAGTTCATCCGGCACCGTATTGCTCCGCTTCAGCATCACTCCCGGCCGATGTGGACCTTCTCCGGCTACGGGGACCGCATGAGGCTTCAGGTGCCGGCTCTCGCCCCTGAGGCTTGGCGCATGGTGCTCGAGCTCCTGACTGGCGACCCAACGCTAGCCAGCCTGCCGGGAGAAGGTTGTCTTCTATACTGTTGCTCGAACAAGGTGGAGTTCGCGAAGCAGATGCCACCCTTCGACGAGTGGGGACTATGCCCAGCTAGACTCGAAGGGCTTTGCAAGAGCCCTGTCTTCGTGGCTCCCTTGCGAACCGCCAGCACAGTGATCTCCCCAGAAGTGGGCGCAGGGGGGCGACCACTGCTGGCCTCTAGCGACGTGGCTGCTGAGGAACCGGTGCCGCTCGGGGCTCCCAAGGGGTCATCCTGCAGGCCCCTAGAGATCCGTTCTGAGGGAGCGGCCGGAGGGACGATGCAGCCTGATGCTCCTGAGGCCGAAGCCCCCGAGGCCCCGGCGAGTCGCCACGGGGCGAGGGGCAAGGTCTCCACGCTGTTCAGTACCCTTGAGGTCGCCTCCTCAGGAGCCACACCAGACGCGCCCGGCACTAGTGACCGCACCCAGGCCTTCGGCCGGGTCCGATCGAACTTCGATGTGCTCCGAAAGAGGAAGGGATCTCCAAGCTGCAGCGGTGATGCCTTCCGGCCATTGAAACAGAGGAAGTACATTGCCAAAGATGAGTGAGTACCATATCTTTGTAATTTCTCGAGTGCTGCTTCCCCTCCTGACTATGGTTTCTCAGGGCCCCTTCTGCTAAGACGATGATGTCTCCCGAGAGGCAACCTCCTCCTGCCTCGATTCCTCAGCTGACCTTGGGCGCCCCAAGCCGGCCTGCCGCACTTGTTGCGAGGTCGGCCGGCAAGGTAAGCGCGCCAGCCTAGCGTCTCGACCCCGCGTTCTTGCCGCCCCTCCTTCGCGGCCTTGCCTGGGATGCGGAAGGTGTGCCAAGGGCTCCTGCTCTGGTTATTGACCGCGGCTGGGTGGCCTCAACCCTCTCCTCTCCTTCGGGCAACGAGCTTTCGCACCTCCGGGCCCCCGACGGGGCCCGAAGGGCGACTGGAAAGGCGCGGGCCCCTAGCCCCCTACTAGGAGAAGGCGAGCCACCTTGGACCTCTTCAGCAACTTCCGGTGTGGAGGACGGGCCCGATCATGCATTCAAGCAGGCACGTGATGTCAGGTCCCCAATTCCAAGTCACATCGATCTAGCCGGTAGCACCTCATATCACTTTGCGGCCTCACGCACGGTATTCCCACGGGTGTCGCCCTACCATGGCCCGGGACCGTTTGCGCCTTTTGGCTCATGTATATGATAGTGTCGCTAGCATCCATATGACAAAGAACCCGGGCCGACATGACTAGTCGTGAACCCAAAGTGGCACTAACTTACGGGGACAGGCATACATGAATCAACATCGAGCATGTCGGTCAGCAGCGTGCGAATCCGGGCTATAGCACTGGGCTAACAGGACTCCGGTGAACCGGGCTGTAGCAGGCTAGGCAGGACTCCGGATGTCACCGCGTGACATTTCCCCGAAGGGACAGACACAGGAACGAAGTGAACCACATGCCGGCCAGTCAAGTGTTCCGGAGTAGTAGTGCTGGGCTAGCAGGACTCCGGTGAACCGGGCTGTAGCGGACTACTATGGCTCATGGAAGCACAAAACTACATTTCCCCATAAGAGAGGCTACCAAGGATAAACAACTAGGTTGTCGGATCCCACACATACCAAGCATTTCAATCATACACACAATATGCTCGATATGTGCAAATACAACATGGCATCATAGCATAACTCTACGACTCAAGTATTTATTCAATAGGCTCCGAGGAGCCAAGTATTACAATCATGGTCCCATGAACCAACATACAGAGCATACAAGCATCGAGCGGAAGCATAAACATGTCTGAGTACAGACAACTACAAATGAAAAAGGCCGACAAGCCTGACTATCTACAAGACCCTCCCAAGGGTACAAGATCGTAGCTGAGGTAACAAGCTAAACGTCGAAGTGCACGCGGAACTACTAGTGAGACTGAAGTAAGCCAGCTTTGACTCAGTGGCTATCCTATACTACGACTGCGAGTAACTCTTTTGGGGTGGCGCACACGAGTCCACATATTCACCATATCAATACACCACTATGGATCCGCTCCCGTCTCCCTATGAGAAGGCCATCCATAGCACTCACGCTTATCTTGCGCATTTTAGGGTATCCACTTTCACTTGTCTATGAACTGTACAGGCAACCCGGAAGTCCTTTTCCGCGGACACGGCTATTCGAATAGATGAAGTTAACCCTGCAGGGGTGTACTTCTTCACACACGCTCTCGCCACTTACCACCATGTACACGTCGTGTATCTCGGCAACCTTCAATTGGAAGCCTGGCGAGGGAGTCGGCCACGACCTGACTAACCACACAAGTCCCTAGTCCGGGTTTATCGCCTATTCGGGTTCCATCTGCAAGGAGATCCGGCCGGGGTGTCGCTCACGGCCCCAAACGATGTGAGCAGGGTTCCCAAGCCCACCATCCGGGTGCCACTTGGTACACCGTGCCACTGTGCCTAGTCTGTCCCAAGCCCACCTGTACTAGGCGCCACTTGGTAGACTACTAACACTACCTACAAACACCAGAAACTAGTTGCAACTCCTGGACAGAGATCAAGTTGGTTAATAAGTCGAGAGGGGTCGTGTTACCGGAACCCAATGTGTGGTAGTAACTGTTCATGGATCACAAACACAAGACACAGTTCCTGAGGACGGTTTCAATGAGACAACCCACCATGTACTCCTACATGGCCTCTCACCGCTACCTTTACCAAATCGTGTTCACACACTTAGCTCTCAACAGTAGGACATGTTCACAACTTCCCAATTCATCCCCGATGAATCAGACCTGACACAACTCTAAGCAATAGCAGGCATGACAAACAAGCATGAATGAGTAGGCACATCAGGGCTCAAACAACTCCTACTCATGCTAGTGGGTTTCATCTATTTACTGTGGCAATGACAGGTCATGCAGAGGAAAGGGGTTCAACTACCGCAACATGTAACAGTTGAAGCGTTGTTGTCCTAACGTAGTAAAAGAGAGCAGGAGCGAGAGAGTGGGATTGTATCAGAATGAACAAGGGGGTTTTGCTTGCCTGGCACTTTTGAAGATGATATAGCTCTTCATCGGTGTCATCGAACTCATCGTCGGAACATACGTCTACTGAGGGGGTACAACCACCGACAAACAAGAGGGAACACAATCAATGCAATGCCACAATATGATGCATGAATGTGACATGGCAAAATGCTGTGAGTTGAACTAATGCAGCTAGCAACGATTTAAATGGAGTTGGTTTGAACACTAGATTCAAATTCAAACTCCACATAAGGCATTTCAAATGCCATTAATTCAAATTGATTCATACAGCAACTTTAATTTGTTCAAACATGCATGAAAATGGTACAAATGGATAGATTGGATTTTTCTGATCATTTTTCATATATAATTTATTTCATTCTGAGTTACCGTTGATTTTCTATGAATTTTCGAAGTTTGGGGTATTTTCTGAAATTTATAAATCATTTCTGATTTATTTTAATTCCAGAAAAAGATTTATGACGTCGGAGTGACATCAGCACCATGTCAGCAAGTCAACTGGTCGTTCCAGGTCAAACCTGACCAGCGGGGCCCGCTGGTCAGTGACCCGGTGCTAGTTTGTCTCACAGACAGGTGGGGCCAGGTCAACGGTGACGTCAGCGGGTCAACTGACGTGTGGGGTCCACTGTGTTTAGGTTAAAACTTAGCAGGGGGTTTACCCCATGGTTAAAATAGGCGGTGGGGCCCACATGTCATCGACACGTGACACTAACTAAACACGATTAACACCTAAACTAATGGCGCCACATCAGCGTCATCGGAGTTAGGCGCCGGCGACCTCAAGTCGCGGCGGAAGGTCGCCGGAGCGGCGCTACGGGCGGCAGTGGGTCAAGCCAAGGGCATCAGTGGGTTGCCCTTGCTCGCCCGCATCCAGGGGTGGCACCTGCTGGTCATGGGGCGATCTGTAGCAGCAGCGGCGGCAAGTTGGGCGGCGGCCGGAGTTCGACCAAGGCGGGGCTATGGCCTAGAAGTCAAACGCGGCCAGGGAAGAAGGGGGAAACGACTCGGGGGCTCACTACGAGTTCGTAGGGAGGGTAAGTGGGCTCGGGGACGTCCTGTCGGCGGCGAATTCGGCAACGGCATTCTGTGGCCGAGGCGGTGAGGAAGATGGCAATGGCGGCGACGCTGCAGGGCATCCGGGGCGCGTTCTTCGGCTTGGAGATTCACGGCGTCGAGGTGGAGCTAGTGGACGCAGCCACGGAGCATGGGGGCGGCGGCGGACGCGGTGCTACACGTTCACGGGACGGCGGTCGGTAGCTGCGCTCGGACACGAGCGAGGAGAGAGCAGAGGGGGGAGCCAGAGAGCGAGGGGGAAGTGAGGGGAGGCGTCGGGCGTCTCCGCGCGTGGATTAGGTCGAGGGAGGCAAGCAGGAGGTGGAAGGGAACGCACGCGCGCGCGCCACGCTTCCCCTCTGCCTACTGGCAGGAGGAAGAAGACGGCTCTGCCCTCGGTGGGCTGGGCCGCTACAGTGCCAGAACAGGTAGGCCGGCCCAGGTAACTCTCTCTCTCTCTCTCTCTCTCTCTCTCTCTCTCTCTGTTTTCTAATTTAAATTGTTTCTGTTTTCTATTTATTCTTTTCGGTTTTGATTTAGTAAAATACTAAACCATTTTATAAAATCCTGAAAATAATTAGGGGTGCTGTCTGAACTATTCCGGTGACCCATAACAATTTCCAACATTTTTGGAGCACCTAAAATATATATAGCATTTAAATAGCTCCAATTCAAATATGTTTGAATTAATTCAAAGCCGAAATATGTCCTGCAAAAATGTAAACCATTTTTGGTAGATGCTTCCACCTCAACCCAGAAATGTTGAACATTTTAAGGGCATTTTGAGTTCAAAGAAAAAGATTTTATTTTAACCCTAGTCGAATTCATTTGGTGCTAGGGTTTGAGAATCCCCATTTCATATTTAAATGAAATTTAGACATGATGACATGATGATCTTGCAAGGACAAGCAAAGGCTAAGCTAGGGCTGTGACAACTCACCCCCACTAAACAAGAATCTCGTCCCGAGATTCAAGAGGTGAGGTAAGAAGACAGAGGGGATACAAGCTAACATGATCTTCATGATCCATTGCTTCAGATAAATCTTGGCGTCCTTCCTTTCGAGATCTTCATCCAACACGACGATAGAAATAAACTCTACAGGATTCGATCTTCTCAAGATCGAGCAACTCAAGATCAACTCATGGAGTGAGATATAAAACATCTCTTGAGCTGAGACACGAAACATACATTCAGGGGGATGGGGTGTAACAGATGACGAAGGTTCTAGTTGATAAGCACAATTCCATGCTGAACAAGATGGTGCATGGTTTCAAGATAACAAGGAGTTATCTGCCATGATTCCATAATGGCACCTTAGGGAAGGTGGATTACAGAAATATTCCCTTAAGTGGAAAAAGAATTACTTTTGATTCAGAGATCATTGAAATTCTCTATACCAGCCTAAGGCAATTCCCAAACGATCGTTTGAAGGAGTTCGGAGAAATGGCATACTCAGTTTGGAAGGAAACTAGAGTTACAAGACTACTCAGCAAGCGGACAACACATTCCAGATAATGCCGAGGATATAACCTAGTGACTGAGTGTGCTCTCAAGAACTTGAGCATTTCCATACTCATCAAGGTCTTACCAACATCCGTGTCGGGGATCCTGGCAACATATCATACTACCATGATGAATAGTGATGGATGATGCAGATACAAAGGAAGATAACACCTTCTCAGATTTCACCTTAGCAAGGCTAAGGAAACAGAATCTGGATGATCGACCGAGAGACATTTAGCACTCTGCTTCTAATGTTCTCCTTGATGTGCTAGCGTAATCCATTCATAGATATGGTTTGATATCTAGAACATCAAGTAAAAGGTTGGACTTCGGGAACACAAAAATCCATAAGGAACAACTATTGGAATAAATTCTACGAGATCCATATGGGGAGGTGGCCAACTTTCTCAATCAAGATACTACAATAATAAGTCTTCCAGTTGGGTGTGTTGGCCACAACATCCACTTTACCGGGTTACAAAGAGACCAATATTATAGTTCTTGAGGAACGTTCTAACCATCATATCTGCCTGAGATTCAGATCTGGCTGGTGTCAGGATAATCCAGACTCATCAAGTCTAGAAAGAAAAATGAAAGTTTGCAACACAATTCGACAAGATGACGTTGCGAGATTCTCGGGGAATGAACTACGATAGCAAGCTCCAAAACATGAGCTGGTTCTGCTACAAACCTGTGAACACACTATCCAAGACAAGCATGACCACGTAGTAGTCTTATAATAAAACACTACCGAGTTCAGGTGGGGAACCATCATCGAGGATATCGAAGTCCTTGCGTAAGTCTAGCTATTAAGAGGAAATTTCTTCTCCTTGAACAAATCAATCAGTGGCTTGGTGTGCTAGGAACACATACAGAATGGAGGCGGCCAACCTATCAAACCATAGACTACTTCGCACATATGCGTGACTAACTTGGGATGATTCCAGAGGAAACAAAAACAATCTTTCTCGAACTCACGGCGGCAGCTTGCACCAAATGCACATGAATTCGAAGAAGTCACTTCTTCCATCCAAGCATAAGCTTCATGAACGGAACACGAAGGCATTGCTTACAAAGTTTTCAACACTAGGTTGATGTTCAACATGAATCATGGGGGAGACAAAATGCTGCTGATGGGCTCAACAGCAACTCATCGGAATTTCCATATCACTGGACTTCCACCATCATGTGAACATGGTGATAGCATTGGTCAGACCAAAAGATGTAATGGTGTATGCTCGAGGAATCAACCACGAGTAAGACAACATTACGAACATTGTTGGTTCTGATTTGACTTGACAATAGCCCATACTCAAGTCAAAGTTTTGACAAGGCAATAGATCCAACAACTGATCACGAGGACCAATCGATGGAGATATCATCTTTCTTCAACACACACACACACACACACACACAAGGATATCCCTTAGTGATGAACTAAGTCAGACAAGCTTTCATCTTCCAACTCTCCAAGTTGTTGTTTAGCTTAACCAACTAGCTCAGGGGTATCCAACACAGATTCTTGGAGAATGGGTGGTT
Organism: Triticum aestivum; assembly: GCF_018294505.1. NCBI lineage: Eukaryota > Viridiplantae > Streptophyta > Magnoliopsida > Poales > Poaceae > Triticum > Triticum aestivum. The sequence goes on from NC_057799.1 coordinate 295,085,837, forward strand.
TAGAGGAAAACCAACATGATCACGAACGCAACATAGCGGTCAGGTGACAACCTGGTAATACTTCTGAGAAGATATTCGGAACATCACGAACCACAGATATGTTACTAAGCTCAAGAACAATCTTGCTTTTCAGAGTAAGACGATATGATCAAATAAGCAAGGGATTGAATAATCCTAACTCATTGATCGAAGAGTGCACCAGAAATAAGGACTAGGTAGCACAATCTATCTTAGAATGATGATTCAATAACCAACACGCTAAGAATGAGAATATTGTCCATTTACTACCAAGCAACTAGTTGCTAGGAGTATTGATTTCACACATCACGATTCACTTGTCGGTATTCCGGTTGCAACAACACGGAACGAAGGAGCGAATGATCATGGCGAGAAGTATCACTGCATCAAGAATTTACAAGAGTTGGTGCAATTATCATGACATTCCTGACATCAAGAGGGCAATACTTCAGGGTAGAACAGAATCAAAAGCTGGATTGGCATTTGATTTGCGGGATACAACTACTTTGACCCAATCCTGGATATGGATGAGGTACTGGAGTTTGTTTCTCCTAGTCATTCCGGAATAGAACGACTTGACGGACCTCAAGAACAAAAGGCAACAATGAACATGAATGCACATCTACTCCTGACCAACAATTGACAGACGAAGGTCAAATAACAACTAAGAGGGACAACTCAAAGGAACATATAACTTTCTAAGTTGTGGATGCATAGATTAGTATGTCGAGCAAAGTTCAACATAATTCTTCCGGATAACCCATGCAGAAAAGGAAGGACTGGCAGAGTCACAACATAGAATCGAGAACTCATCAAGAGCACTCTGGTTGTGATATTTTTGGTTCAAAAGAACTCCTGCCAAGAATGGTTCATGGTAATTGGAAGAGGGATGTACCACGAACCTCGAGGACTATCGCAAAGGTTACTAATATCCTAAAGGAACTAGCAACACTATCAACATGAGGTAAGTAGAGTGAATCTTGGGTCAAGAACCCAAGAGTAGAATACCTACTACTAGATGGCATCACGAGATGCTTTCGAGATTGGTGGCCAGAATCATCACACCTGGAACACAAAACACGGCTAGATTACTGGGTGACTCCCTAAAACACCTAGGGTCATAATAATAGCTCCAACATATATGTCGAGGCAACAGAGTACCTCAACTCACCGATTAGTGTGATTAATCTGGCCCAAATGGACATCAGGAACATGGAGGAATGATTGCAAGTGCATTAGACTATCTAGAAACCTGGGATGACTCGGACAGCATAACGGATGTAAATGCTCAGAAAAAGATTTGAGACATTCACAAGGATTTGCATAGTCACTTAACAACATCATATCAAGGTTCTGGTTCAACTGACAACATACTAGAAGTAGTAGAAACTGAATTGAGGCCTAGAACCAACAATCCTATAAGTCTATATCATAGTAACTCGTCATCCTAATAGATAGATGAGAAGGCCTAGTTCTTAACCCCGTAGAAAAGAAGATGTTGACTCGGATCAGAAGGGCATAAGGTACAAGGAGTAAAAAGAGCCTTACGTTCCCTTCCACAGACAATTCCCTTATATAACTAAAGAATTTCTGGACTCAACTTCGACCAGTTTGGCTTGGTAATCCTACAGGCAGTCAGGCTCTGATACCAAAGCTGTCTGGACCCCGATTCCAAGTCACATCGATCTAGCCGGTAACACCTCATATCACTTTGCGACCTCACGCATGGTATTCCCACGGGTGTCACCTTACCATGGCCCGGGACCGTTTGCGCCTTTTCGCTCACGTATATGATAGTGTCGCTAGCATCCATATGACAGAGAACCCGGGCCGACATGACTAGTCGTGAACCCAAAGTGGCACTAACTTACGGGGACAGGCATACATGAATCAACATCGAGCATGTCAGTCAGCAGCGTGCGAATCCGGGCTGTAGCACTGGGCAAACAGGACTCCGGTGAACCGGGCTGTAGCAGGCTAGGCAGGACTCCGGACGTCACCGCGTGACATTTCCCCGAAGGGACAGACACAGGAACGAAGTGAACCACATGCCGACCAGTCAAGTGTTCCGGAGTAGTAGTGCTGGGCTAGCAGGACTCCGGTGAACCGGGCTGTAGTGGACTACTATGGCTCATGGAAGCACAAAACTACATTTCCCCATAAGAGAGGCTACCAAGGATAAACAACTAGGTTGTCGGATCCCACACATACCAAGCATTTCAATCATACACACAATATGCTCGATATGTGTAAATACAACATGGCATCACAGCATAACTCTACGACTCAAGTATTTATTCAATAGGCTCCGAGGAGCCAAGTATTACAATCATGGTCCAATGACCCAACATACAGAGCATACAAGCATCGAGCGGAAGCATAAACATGTCTAAGTACAGACAACTACAAATGAAAAAGGCCAAGAAGCCTGACTATCTACAAGACCCTCCCAAGGGTACAAGATCGTAACTGAGGTAACAAGCTAAACGTCGAAGTCCACGCGGAACTGCTAGTGAGACTGAAGTCTCTCTGCAAAAACATAAAATAAGCAAACGTGAGTACAAATGTACCCAGCAAGACTTACATCAGAACTAGCTACATATGCATCGGTATCAATAAAGGGGGGTGGTGGAGTTTGACTGCAGCAAGCCAGCTTTGACTCAGTGGCTATCCTATACTACGACTGCGAGTAACTCTTTTGGAGTGGCGCACACGAGTCCACATATTCACCATATCAATACACCACTATGGATCTACTCCCGTCTCCCTATGAGAAGGCCATCCATAGCACTCACGCTTATCTTGCGCATTTTAGAGTATCCACTTTCACTTGTCTATGAACTGTACAGGCAACCCGGAAGTCCTTTTCCGCGGACACGGCTATTCAAATAGATGTTGTTAACCCTGCAGGGGTGTACTTCTTCACACACGCTCTCACCACTTACCACCATGTACACGTCGTGTATCTTGGCAACCTTCAAGCGGAAGCCTGGCGAGGGAGTCGGCCACGACCTGACTAACCACACAAGTCCCTAGTCCAGGTTTATCGCCTATTCGGGTTCCATCCGCAAGGAGATCCGGCCGGGGTGTCGCTCACGGCCCCAAACGATGTGAGCAGGGTTCCCAAGCCCACCATCTGGGTGCCACTTGGTACACCGTGCCACTGTGCCTAGTCTGTCCCAAGCCCACCTGTACCGGGCGCCACTTGGTAGACTACTAACACTACCTACAAACACCAGAAACTAGTTGCAACTCCTGGACATAGATCAAGTTGGTTAATAAGTCGAGAGGGGTCGAGTTACCGGAACCCAATGTGTGGTAGTAACTGTTCATGGATCACAAACACAAGACTCAGTTCCTGAGGACGGTTTCAATGAGACAACCCACCATGTACTCCTACATGGCCTCTCACCGCTACCTTTACCAAATCGTGTTCACACACTTAGCTCTCAACAATAGGACATGTTCACAACTTCCCAATTCATCCCCGATGAATCAGACCTGACACAACTCTAAGCAATAGCAGGCATGACAAACAAGCATGAATGAGTAGGCACATCAGGGCTCAAACAACTCCTACTCATGCTAGTGGGTTTCATCTATTTACTGTGGCAATGACAGGTCATGCAGAGGAAAGGGTTTCAACTACCGCAACATGTAACAGTTGAAGCGTTGTTGTCCTAATGCAGTAAAAGAGAGCAGGAGCGAGAGAGTGGGATTGTATCAGAATGAACAAGGGGGTTTTGCTTGCCTGGCACTTCTGAAGATGATATAGCTCTTCATCGGTGTCATCGAACTCATCGTCGGAACATACGTCTACTGAGGGGGTACAACCACCGGCAAACAAGAGGGAACACAATCAATGCAATGCCACAATATGATGCATGAATGTGACATGGCAAAATGCTGTGATTTGAGCTAATGCAGCTGGCAACGATTTAAATGGAGTTGGTTTGAACACTAGATTCAAATTCAAACTCCACATAAGGCATTTCAAATGCCATTAATTCAAATTGTTTCATACAGCAACTTTAATTTGTTCAAACATGCATGAAAATGGTACAGATGGATAGATTGGATTTTTCTGATCATTTTTCATATATAATTTATTTCATTCTGAGTTACCGTTGATTTTCTATGAATTTTCGAAGTTTGGGGTATTTTCTGAAATTTATAAATCATTTCTGATTTATTTTAATTCCAGAAAAAGATTTATGACGTCGGAGTGACATCAGCACCACGTCAGCAAGTCAACTGGTCGGCCCAGGTCAAACCTGACCAGCGGGGCCCGCTGGTCAGTGACCCGGTGCTAGTTTGTCTCACAGACAGGTGGGGCCAGGTCAACGGTGACATCAGCGGGTCAACTGACGTGTGGGGTCCATTGTGTTTAGGTTAAAACTTAGCAGGGGGTTTACCCCATGGTTAAAATAGGCGGTGGGGCCCACATGTCATCGACACGTGACACTAACTAAACACGATTAACACCTAAACTAATGGCGCCACATCAGCGTCATCGGAATTAGGCGCCGGCGACCTCAAGTCGCGGCGGAAGGTCGCCGGAGCGGCGCTACGGGCGGCAGTGGGTCAAGCCAAGGGCATCAGTGGGTTGCCCTTGCTCGCCCGCATCCAGGGGTGGCACCTGCTGGTCATGGGGCGATCTGTAGCAGCAGCGGCGGCAAGTTGGGCGGCGGCCGGAGTTCGGCCAAGGCGGGGCTATGGTCTAGAAGTCAAACGCGGCCAGGGAAGAAGGGGGAAACGACTCGGGGGCTCACCGCAAGTTCGTAGGGAGGGTAAGTGGGCTCGGGGACGTCCTGTCTGCGGCGAATTCGGCAACGGCGTTCGGTGGCCGAGGCGGTGAGGAAGATGGCGATGGCGGCGACCCTGCAGGGCATCCGGGGCGCGTTCTTCGGCTTGGAGATTCACGGCGTCGAGGCGGAGCTAGTGGACGCAGCCACGGGGCATGGGGGCGGCGATGGACGCGGTGCTACACGTTCACGGGACGGCGGTCGGCAGCTGCGCTCGGACACGAGCGCGGAGAGAGCAGAGGGGGGGAGCCAGAGAGCGAGGGGGAAGTGAGGGGAGGCGTCGGGCATCATCGGGCGCGGATCAGGTCGAGGGAGGCAAGCAGGAGATGGCCAGGAATACACGCGCGCGCGCCATGCTTCCCCTCTGCCTACTGGCAGGAGGAAGAAGACGGCTCTGCCCTCGGTGGGCTGGGCCGCTACAGTGCCAGAACAGGTAGGCCGTCCCAGGTAACTCTCTCTGTTTTCTAATTTAAATTGTTTCTGTTTTCTATTTATTCTGTTTTGTTATGATTTAGTAAAATACTAAACCATTTTATAAAATCCTGGAAATAATTAGGGGTGTTGTCTGAACTATTCCGGTGACCCATAACAATTTCCAACATTTTTGGAGCACCTAAAATATATATAGCATTTAAATAGCTCCAATTCAAATATGTTTGAATTAATTCAAAGCCCAAATATGTCCTGCAAAAATGTAAACCATTTTTGGTAGATGCTTCCACCTCAACCCAGAAATGTTGAACATTTTAAGGGCATTTTGAGTTCAAAGAAAAAGATTTTATTTGAACCCTAGTCGAATTTATTTGGTGCTAGGGTTTGAGAATCCCCATTTCATATTTAAATGAAATTTAGACATGATGACATGATGATCATGCAAGGACAAGCAAAGGCTAAGCTAGGGTTGTGACACGTGAGCGGGGTGCCGTCCGTCATGAGCTCTTCCAGGAGGCGATGGGTGCACTGAGCCGGCTTGGGGAAGAGCTCGTGGACTTCGACGCCCGCCTTGAAACTGAGGGTCTTCGGCTAGTGGACAAATGGCATCAACTGAAGGTGGCCATCAACCTTAGGTGTCTCCAGCGCGAGCGTGCCAATGCGAAGGCCAAGGCATCCCTTGCAACCTCGCGCGAGGCCAGTGCCTGAGCGTTGGAAGAGGCCAAGGAGGATGACCACCGCCGCGAGGTCGTAGAGAAGCGCATGCAGGAGCTCCTGGCCCTAAACGCCTCCCTAGAGCAGCAGGTCGAGGCCCGCGGGGCTGTTTTGGCGTTGATGAAGGGGACGCCTTCCAAAGAGGAGGAGATCTTGAGGCGCGAGGAAGCGCTGGTGCTGTAGGCTACAGAGCACAGCCTCGAGCTTGAACGGTTGGAGACGAGGGAGCGCTAAGTCGCCCAGGCAGCGGATGCCGCAAGCGCGAGAGAGGCCAGCATCCAGGAGCAGATTGACCACAGGGTGGCGGAGGGCCATGTGGATCTTGCCAACAGAGACGACCTGAAGTTGAAGCTCTTGAAAGCCGAAGCTGAGGGTAGAACCTCTGTCCTCCGGTCGAAGCTGAATGAGATGGAGCAGCGTGAGAAGGCCGCAACTGCGGCCCTGATCTCCGTTCAGGCCGAGTTGGCCTCTGCCCGTGCTGAGCTGCTCCCGCTTTAGCGGCAAGTTACCAACGCCGAGTCCTTCGTGCAGCAGAGCAGGGAAGAGGCGCTCCGCCGGCAGACGTTACTGCGCGAGCACACTCCCATGCTCTAGGACCTCTGGACGAGGGCCAATTAGGCACTAGGCATCATCTACGACAAGCATGCCCCTCACCCCCATGCCGAGGACCATGCCAGCCACCTTCGCTTCTTCACCGATGTCGTGACATGCCTGGAGAACAGGTCCGAGAGGGCTCGCGAGCTCGTGGATGAAAAGAGCGAGGCCTCCTCGGGCGCGCTTTCTCCCGCGTCTCAGCCATCTTCAAAATGCCGACCCCAACTTCGATTTTGACGCTGCCATCGCCCCAGTGCCCGGGGCTATCCAGGATAACCTGGCACGCTGGGTGGACGATAATGTGGATGCTCTGGTCAGGGCCTTCACCTCTAAGGATGACGTGGTGGTGGTTGTGGCGGATGAAGGCGGTGCGGTTGACGATGGCGGAGGCGACGCAGGCGACGACGATGGTGCCAGGAGCGCGTCCGGGAACGATTCGGAAGACACTGCGAGCGACATGTCCGATTAGGCCTGCGCTCCTTTGTTTTAAACCTGCGCAAAAGCTTGGGCATGGCCCTTCAATATGTAAGAGCATTTTTGGGGAGGAGGAGCCCCTCATGTAATCAGACTATTGTTTTATTCCTTGAGCCAGACTTAAAGCGTGCTTTTGTGAGCCCTTAAGTTCTTCTGCGAGCTTGCTGTAGCGACTTACCTCAGTCTCGACAGACCTTGGACCATTCTTGTGGTTGCCAGTGTGTATTTCTCCCGAGGGGAGTCCTTTGCGGGCCCGCAAGGTGTTGGGCTCCTGAGGAGCCTGCTAGTCCGCCCAAGAGGGCCTCGCGAGAAGCAAGCGCCTGAGCGCGGCAGGATGCGCACGCATGCCACACACAGCCCCCGCTCGCGAGGTGCTCGTGAGGGAGGGGTAGCAGGCGCGGTCCTTAAAAACAAGGCGCAGGACCAGAAAATTCAAGAAACCAATGCAATGATAAAAAGACGGCCCCGCACTTGTCAACGAAAATACAATTTCAAGTTCAAATCCGAAAAGGCGGCAAACTGAGCTACAGAAAAGAGGGGTTGAAAGCAAATGGCCGCGTCCAGCACCTAGCTAGTCTTCTTGTCTTCCCACCAGAACGGAGCATGGTGCTTCCACTAGGACGTGGGCGGGAGCCCCCGAGGCCCGAGGGCGGCTCTCCAGAGACTCCGGGGCGTGTACAGCCCCACTCATTATTACGTGAGAGTTTCACGGGTGGAGACCTTCACAGGCATGAGCCTTACTTCATATCGCCAGATGAGGGCCCCGCCTTGCGCAGCCCTCGACCACCGTTGGGGCATCCGGAAACCAGGAGGATGCCAAGGGGCAAAGGGGACGCTAGCGGCGCCCTCGGCGACCACGGGCCCTCTGCAGGGGGGAAGGCTCGCCGGTGCCTCCCCGACAAAGGACCTACCTCCGGGCGACGCCTTGCTCCATGTGACGCGGAGAGGGCCCTCGCCCCAGGCCCCTCCCGCACAGCCCCCAGTCCGCTTCCCCTGGTTGAAGCGAGGTTGCCGCGCCGATGTGACCTGGTCCACCTGCGACCCATGGTTAGCGTAAGCCTGCTCCCGAGAGATTAGCGGTACCCTGCGGTTGTTGTTGTTGGCAGGGTCGATGAGGCTCCTGGGTGGTTCATGGAAGGCCTCAACTTCCAGCATCTCCTCTTCCCAACCCGGCTCGAGGAACGAGCCGGGGTCATCCTCCGGTGTGTATTCTCGATCCACCATGCGGGGCACATAGGCTTCAGGAGCCGCCACCCCGGAACCCCCGCCGAGACGCCCCGCGCTCCACACAGCCGGGCCCAGCGCGCCACCCTGGTAGTGGTAGGGTGGCATCCCGCTGGGGTCGCCGGGGGCAACGTCCGTACCTGCGCCCGCTGGGGGAAGCACGGGTGCGGCCGGGTGCCCGGCACCGTTGGCCGCGCCGACGCCGATGAACCCTCCTGGTGCGCCTGGCAGCACGCGGGCGCGACGAGGCCCACCATGTGATCTGGCCACAACTTGAGGCGTAGGTAAGGAGCAAAAAGGTGGCGTACCCCTGGTTGCGGCGTCCAACAGCTCAGCAACGCGCTCCAGCAACGCATCGCGGCCGCTCTCCGCCCCCCGACACCGCAGCAGCTCCCGCGCCTCTATGAGCGCGGCTCACATGTTTGCTTGTTCCCGTCGGGTGTGTGGCGCTGTCACTCCTACATAGCTTGAGGCCCTTACGGCGGCCCGCGCGCGCCGCAGTGTGACGGTGGAAGGCGTCAGACCACAGCGCCCGCGCCCCGCGGCGTTCGGCGGTGCACGGTGTCAGTGGAAACGACACCCATGGGATCATGGGGAATCCTTTCTACGGTTGGCGGGCGCGGGGCTGTGGAAAGAGCGGGTTTAGAAGATCAACACGGGGAATTTATCCAGGTTCGGGCCGCAGGTGATCCGTAATACCCTACTTATGCTAGTTGGTGTTTATCTGATGTTCTTGGACTAGCTACAAAGCATGCAAGGTCCAAAAAGTCCGAATCCTCCTCCAGTATGCCTCAGGCCTCCTTTATAGCCAAAGGGGTCGCCACAGTGGCACACAGGAGCTAGAAAGTTTGTACTGTATACAAGTCTATCGCCTGGCACCGTAGGCAAAATGCATTTAATGCGATGCCGACGTGTCCTCTCACTTTATCGGGGGCGGCAAGGAAATTCGCCCCGTCCGCTGCCGCTTCGCCTCGCTCTGACGCGCGTCCAGGCTGACTAGGCGTGCAGCGCCACGCTGGCTGGCTGGCTGCTGAGTTGGTGCGGTGGCAGACTCTTCACGAAGATTTGCATGCCACCACGTAGGTGCTTGCTGAGTTGGCCTGGAAGCTATGCCACGCAGGTGCCTGCCTTGTTGGCAGGTTGACTTCTGTGTTGGAACGGCGGTGGAGCCTTGGCAGGTGGGGGCCTGGCTGCGGCCCCGCGGATGTCTCCGGCAAGAGTCTTGCTGGGGCCCCGCCAAGGGCCTTGTCGGGGTCTCGCAGGCGTACCCGGCAAGGGTCTTGTCGGGGGTTTCTATCTTCTGGTTCTCATGAAGCATTGTATGTCCTTGGTCTTCACAAAGATCTGCATGCCACCATGCAGGCGCCTCTCGAGCCTTGGTTCCAACATTGTCGACGGTGTCGGAACTCTTAGGCTCAAGGGTGGCGGCTCCGCTGGTGTTGGGCAAGTTGCCCCGGCAAGGCTCTTGCCAGGGCCACGTAAGCTCCCCCGGCAAGGCTCTTGCCAGGGCCACGTAAGCTCCCCCGGCAAGGCTCTTGCTGGGGCCCACCTTGTCCCTTCGCTCCTCGCGCCTCTGTCTTGGCGTTGCCCTGGTAGTCTTGTGTCTTTGATTCCTCTTCTATCCTGCCAAGCGCGGCCGCAGGCGTGCGGCTGTGACTGCCCGCGCACAAGTAAAGGGGAACAAAAAGGACCCCTACTTTTGTACACCGATAGGAGCCCCCGGGCCTGGGTCACATATAAGCGCGGAGCGTTATTGGGCCAGGCCTAGAATGGTGCGCGGGTACGCATGGAAGAGTTTTATCGCAGTAACTCCTTGGCCAGTTGCGCTTCCCCATGACCGGCGCTGAATGCGTGACGTGGGGGTCGTGCGTGGGGCGGGTGCTGCACGCTTGCGTCACAACATGGCGAATAGTAAAGAGGCAGCTCGCGCCTTCCCCATAAAAAGAGGAAAACGCAGGGGCGCAGCTCATTTACTAAGTGGACTCAGGTCGCGGCCTTCAAGGCGCCTGCGCCCCATGATCACGGGGTGGAAAACAGTCGCTTCACTTGTCTTCTCGATCCTGGCCTGCTCGCCACGTGTCCTCCATGCCCCAAGGATGGTAGGTGGTGGACACGGAGGGCACGGGCCTTAATGGCGAGTCGGGAAACCGGGTCATCGTTGATTGGAGCAGCGGGTCGGTCCCGATTCCCAGCGCCCCTGGTGGCCGGATTGGTTAAGTGGGGCGGTCGAGCCCCGGCCCTACCCCTTTATAAGAAGGGGAGGGGGATGGCACCCTTCAATCCTCCAATATCCATCTCCTTCCATCTTGACTCCTTCCTTCCCTTCGCTATGGCGAGAGGGCGTGCCGGCGCTCCGATGGCAGCGAGAGAGTCTCTGCTCGATAGTGTGCCCCTCCTTCCCAAGAGCTCGTGGCGGAGCCTGCCATGAGAGGAAGAGGGAGGGGGCGAGGCTGAGGCCGCCGTGGCGCTCGAGGGATAGGAGGACGGGGTGGCGCATCAGCCTCGCCTCCACCAGCGGCTCCTCCCCCAATGGAGGGCCATGTCGGAGACAAGCCCCACGAATTCTTCATCGGGCTGCACAAGCCAGTGCGCGGTCGCCTTCGTCTCCCCACTCCATTCGCTCGGGAGATGGAGCTCGACCCGCCACAGGCTTTGAGGCTGCATATGAGGGGCTGCGGGAATGGCAGCATTCAGGTTGACGTCAACTTCCCCGCCCCCCATGTTATGTATCTCCGCCATGGATGGAAAACCTTCGCTCGTGCCCATAGCCTGTCGGAGGGGCTCGTCCTCCACTTCAAATTGATGGAGAACGGCCTGCTCTCCGTCAAGGTCTTTGGGCACTTGGGAACTCGCCTAAGGTGTTGCATGGAGAGCTCCTCCTCCGACGAAACCTCCTCCTCGGGCGAGAGTGATGAGGAGGACAGCGACAGCGACGACGAGGGCATCAAGCGGGAGGTCTCCGATTCTAACTCCGGTTGACCGCATCATGATACGTCTCCAACGTATCTATAATTTTTGATTGTTGCATGCTATTATATTATCCATCTAGGATGTTTTATATGCATTTATATGCTATTTCATATGATTTTTGGGACTAACCTATTAACCTAGAGCCTAGTGCCAGTTTCTGGTTTTCCTTGTTTTTGAGTATCGTAGAAAAGGAAAACCAAATGGAGTCCAATTGACCTGAAACTTCACGGAGATTATTTTTGGACCAGAAGAAGCCCACGGAGCATCGGAGATAGGCCAGAAGAGTCCCGAGGCACCCACGAGGGTGGAGGGCGCGCCCTACCCCCTGGGCGCGCCCCCTACCTCGTGGTCGCCTTGGGGACCCCCCTGACTTGTTCCCGACGCCAACACCTCTTATATATACCCAAACTTCCAGAACATAACCTAGATCAGGAGTTCCGCCGCTGCAAGCCTCTGTAGCCACCGAAAACCAATCTAGACCTGTTCCGGCACCCTGCCGGAGGGGGGAACCCTCACCGGTGGCCATCTTCATCATCCCGGCGCTCTCCATGACGAGGAGGGAGTAGTTCACCCTCGGGGCTGAGGGTATGTACCAGTAGCTATGTGTTTGATCTCTCTGTCTCTCTCTTGTGTTCTTGATTTGTCACGATCTTGATGTATCGCGAGCTTTGATATTATAGTTGGATCTTATGATGTTTCTCCCCCTCTACTCTCTTGTAATGGATTGAGTTTTCCCTTCGAAGTTATCTTATCGGATTGAGTCTTTAAGGATTTGAGAACACTTGATGTATGTCTTGCATGTGCTTATTTGTGGTGACAATGGGATATTCACGTGATCTACTTGATGTATGTTTTGGTGATTAACTTGCGGGTTCAGTGACCTTGTGAACTTATGCATAGGGGTTGACACACGTTTTCGTCTTGAATCTCCGGTAGAAACTTTGGGGCACTCTTTGAAGTTCTTTGTGTTGGTTGAATAGATGAATTTGAGATTGTGTGATGCATATCGTATAATCATACCCATGGATACTTGAGGTGACATTGGAGTATCTAGGTGACATTAGGGTTTTGGTTGATATGTGTCTTAAGGTATTATTATAGTATGAACTCTAGGATAGATCGAACGAAAGAATAGCTTCGTGTTATTTTACTATGGACTCTTGAATAGATCAATCACAAAGAATAACTTTTAGGTGGTTTTGTACCCTACAATAATCTCTTCGTTTGTTCTCCGCAATTAGTGACTTTGGAGTGACTCTTTGTTGCATGTTGAGGGATATTTATATGATCCAATTATGTTATTATTGTTCAGAGAACTTGCACTAGTGAAAGTATGAACCCTAGGCCTTGTTTCCTAGCATTGCAATACCGTTTGTGCTCACTTTTATCAATAGTTACCTTGCTGTTTTTATAATTTCAGATTACAAAAACCTATATCTACCATCCATATTGCACTTGTATCACCATCTCTTCGCCGAACTAGTGCACCTATACAATTTACCATTGTATTGGGTGTGTTGGGACACAAGAGACTCTTTGTTATTTGTTGCAGGGTTGTTTGACAGAGACCATCTTCAACCTGCGCCTCCCACGGATTGATAATCCTTAGGTCATCCACTTGAGGGAAATTTGCTACTGTCCTACAAACCTCTGCACTTGGAGGCCCAACAACATCTACAAGAAGAAGGTTGCATAGTAGACATCACAACGCCCTCCTCCCTTGGCCATGCGCCTCGCCGGGGGGTCTTCCTCGTCAAGCTCTCCATCGGCGCGTTCCCCGTCGCCTCCTTTTTGCCTTCACCTGTCGCACCTGGGAGGAAAGGGGCAAGAACGGGGATTACAGGGAACTTATTTTTCTTTTAAATTGTAGGCACTTGCCAAATCTTATTTTCTAGATAATGTAATCTATCGAGACCATGCTTGTGTCTTGTAACCTCTGTTCTTGCATCAGCATGTTAATGAAAAAGTCTAGCCTTGCCGGGAACCCATGCACGCATACGCTCGTGCAGAGCCGAAATGCCTCCTTAATGTAAATAAACGAGTCCTCCCGGCAAGCTGCCCTGCCGGCGCCCTCTGCGCCTGCCGGAGAATCATATCTGCCAGGTTACACACAAAGGGTCCAGCCCCCCGTCCACCTCCTTTTAGCAAGGGCTACTATGACCACTCCGACCGAAGCAGCGTTCGGGCCAGAAATAGGAGCATCCGTGTTTTTAAAGGAGAGTGGTGAGGTTTTATAAAGCACAAGTCATAGGTTACGAACACGAATGGGCAAGAGGTAAACTTTATGTGTTTGGTTTGCCGGGGATCGCCGTGCCGGGTGGTCTTCTCGACTTCTTGCCGGAGCTGGGTCCTTGGCCGAATCGCGCGCCCTTGCCGTGGCTGGAAAGAAGAGAGGGCAAGAGCATGGAACCTCGGTGGTCCACTAACATTTATTGGAATCAAAAAGCAGTACAGTACCCTAGACAAGCATGCATATACATATACACATAAACATGGAAATCAAAAGGAAACTATACATACTAAGGGATTTCTTTCCCTGACTGTGCACAGGGTCTACGCCTGGCTCTGTACATAGGGTTACATGCCTTGCCGGCAAGGCTAGTACAAAATGGGGGTTGCCGGGGCTCCCGGCAACCGCGCCTTGTGACTCGTATTCCAGGAATTGCTCACTGGAATGCCATCTTCGGCCTCCAGGCGGACTATGACAGGCCTGGTGACTCGTATTACCCGATAAGGGCCTTATCACTTTGGCGTCAACTTGTTTGAATTCTTGGCGGATTTGATCCGCCGAAGAACCAGGTCGGCTTCCTCAAGGCTTCGTGCCTGAAATGTGCGGCTATGGTAGTGGCGCAAGGCCTGTTGGTAGCAAGCGGCTCGCGCAGCAGCCCGAAGACGATCTTCCTCAAGGACCGTCACATCCTCTTGGTGCAATTGCTCTTGTGCAAGCTCATCATAAGAGAGCAGTCGAGGTGACCCGTATATGAGTTCATTGGGGAGAACTGCTTCTGCCCCGTATACCAGGGCAAAGGGTGTCTGGCCAATGGCTTGATTTGGTGTCGTCCTGATTGACCAAAGATCCGTTGGCAATTCATCAATCCAGTGCCTTCCGCACTTGTGCAGCTTGTCAAAAGTTCTGGTCTAGAGGCCTCGCAGCACTTCTGCATTCGCCCTCTCAGGCTGGCCATTACTTCTGGGATGAGAACCAGAAGCAAAACAGACCTTGCTGCCGAGGTCGTGAATGTGCTACATGAAGGTGCGGCTCATGAACTGTGTGCCGTTGTCGGTGATGACTCTGTTTGGCACACCAAAACGGTAGAGTAGTCCCTTGAAGAACTTGATGGCTGACTGTGTTGTCACCTTTCTCACTGGTTCCACTTCTGGCCACTTTGTGAACTTGTCGATCGCGACGTACAAGTACTCAAAGCCCCCGACAACGCAGGGAAAGGGCCCAATATGTCGAGCCCCCAAACTGAAAATGGCCAAGATAGAGGGATTGTCTGAAGAGCTTGAGCTGGTTGATGGAGCTTCTTTGAATGGAACTGGCACGCTTCACACTTGGTTACTAGGGCAGTTGCATCCTGCAGGGCGGTGGGCCAGAAGAAGCCTTGCCAGAACGCTTTGCCGGCAAGGGCTCTCGACCCTATGTGGGAGCCACACATGCCTCCATGTATCTCTGCAACAGCCTCAGTCCGTCTTCCCGAGGAATGCACTTCAACTTCACGTTGTTCGGTCTCCTTCTGTATAGGGTACCATCCACAAACTGGTACATGCTGGACCGACGGGCTACTTTCTCTGCTTCTTCTTGTTCCTCGGGAAGCTCCCCTGTTTGGAGGAAACGGACGGTGTGCTGTGCCCATGCCGGAGCCTGAGGCTCGACGGCAAGGGCTAAAGGCAGATCTTCGGCCACAAGGGCAGGTGCCTCTACGGTCAGAGCTCGAGGCCCCGCCGGGGGTTACTGCTCTCCGGCAAGCTTGGGGCACCCGACAACGTCCTTGCCGGTGGCTCCTAAGAGCTCAGCGGGAAAGTACTTGCCAGTGCCTGCCTTCCTTCGCTTGTTCTGTCCTGCTGATGGCTCGACGGACGGTTCAGTTAATTGGAGCACAAAGGTACCTGGTTCCACAGGCAACTTCAGGGAAACGCGCTTTGACATGTTGTCAGTGAAGGAAATATGCCCTAGAGGCAATAATAAAGTTATTATTTATTTCCTTATTTCATGATAAATGTTTATTATTCATGCTAGAATTGTATTAACCGGAAACATAATACATGTGTGAATACATAGACAAACATAGTGTCACTAGTATGCCTCTACTTGACTAGCTCGTTAATCAAACATGGTTAAGTTTCCTAACCATAGACATGAGTTGTCATTTGATTAACGGGATCACATCATTAGGAGAATGATGTGATTGATTTGACCCATTCCGTTAGCTTAGCACTTGATCGTTTAGTATGTTGCTATTGCTTTCTTCATGACTTATACATGTTCCTGTGACTATGAGATTACGCAACTCCCGTTTACCGAAGGAACACTTTGTGTGCTACCAAATGTCACAACGTAACTGGGTGATTATAAAGGTGCTCTACAGGTGTCTCCGAAGGTACTTGTTGAGTTGGCGTATTTCGAGATTAGGATCTGTCACTCCGATTGTCGGAGAGGTATCTCTGGGCCCTCTCGGTAATGCACATCACTATAAGCCTTGCAAGCAATGTGACTAATGAGTTAGTTGCGGGATGATGCATTACGGAACGAGTAAAGAGACTTGCCGGTAACGAGATTGAACTAGGTATTGAGATACCGACGATCAAATCTCGGGCAAGTAACCTACCGATGACAAAGGGAACAACGTATGTTGTTATGCGGTTTGACCGATAAAGATCTTCGTAGAATATGTTGGAGCCAATATGAGCATCCAGGTTCCGCTATTGGTTATTGACCGGAGACGTGTCTCGGTCATGTCTACATAGTTCTCGAACCCGTAGGGTCCGCACGCTTAACGTTCGGCGACGATCGGTATTATGAGTTTATGTGATTTGATGTACCGAATGTAGTTCGGAGTCCCGGATGAGATCAGGGACATGACGAGGAGTCTCAAAATGGTCGAGATGTAAAGATCGATATATTGAACGACTATATTCGGACATCGGAAAGGTTCCGAGTGATTCGGGTATTTTTTTGGAGTATCGGGGAGTTACGGGAATACGGAGAAGAAGTATTGGGCCTTAATGGGCCTTAGTGGGAAGGAGAGGCAGCAGCTAGGAGGTGGCGCGCGCCCCTCCCAAGCCCAGTCCGAATTGGACAAGGGGTTTGGGGCACTTCCCCCTCTCCCTTCCTTCTCCCCTCCCCTCATTTCCCCCCTTCTCCCAGTTGGACGAGGAAAGGAGGAAACCTACTCCTACTAGGAGTAGGAATCCTACTCCCTTGGCGCGCCCCTCCTAGGGCCGGCCTCCTCCTCCCTTGCTCCTTTATAGACGGGGGCAGGGGCACCCCAAGACACAAGTTGATCTGTTGATCTCTCACAACCTTGTGCGGTGCCCCCGTCCACCATAATCCACCTCGATCATATCGTAGCGGTGCTTAGGCGAAGCCCTGCGTCGGTAGCAACATCATCACCGTCATCACGCCGTCGTGCTGGCGGAACTCTCTCGTGAAGCTCTGCTGGATCGGAGTTCGCGGGACGTCATCGAGCTGAACGTGTGCTGAACTCGGAGGTGTCGTACGTTCGGTACTTGGATCGGTCGGATCGTGAAGACGTACGTCTACATCAACCGCGTTGTGCTAATGCTTCCGCTTTCGGTCTACGAGGGTACGTGGACAACACTCTCCCCTCTCGTTGCTATGCATCACCATGATCTTGTGTGTGCGTAGGAAATTTTTGAAATTACTACGTTCCCCAACAGTGGCATCCGAGCCAGGTTTTATGCGTAGATGTTATATGCACCAGTAGAACACAAGTGAGTTGTGGGCAATACAAGTCATACTGCTCACCAGCATGTCATACTTTGGTTCGGCGGTATTGTTGGATGAAGCAGCCCAGACCGACATTACGCGTACGCTTGCGTGAGACTGGTTCTACCGACGTGCTTTGCACATAGGTGGCTGGCGGGTGTCAGTTTCTCCAACTTTAGTTGAACCGAGTGTGGCTACGCCCGGTCCTTGAGAAGGTTAAAACAGCCCTAACTTGATGAACTATCGTTGTGGTTTTGATGCGTAGGTAAGAATGGTTCTTGCTCAGCCCGTAGCCGCCACGTAAAATTTGCAACAACAAAGTAGATGACGTCTAACTTGTTTTTGCAGGGCATGTTGTGATGTGATATGGTCAAGGCATGATGCTATATTTTATTGTATGAGATGATCATGTTTTGTAACCGAGTTATCGGCAACTAGCAGGATATGGTTGTCGCTTTATTGTATGCAATGAAATGGCCCTGTAATTGCTTTACTTTATCACTAAGTGGTAGCGATAGTCGTAGAAGCAATAGTTGGTGAGACGACAATGATGCTACGATGGAGATCAAGGTGTCGCGCCGGTGACGATGGTGATCATGACGGTGCTTCGAAGATGGAGATCACAAGCACAAGATGATGATGGCCATATCATATCACTTATATTGATTGCATGTGATGTTTATCCTTTATGCATCTTATTTTGCTTTGATTGATGGTAGCATTATAAGATGATCTCTCACTAAATTTCAAGATAAAAGTGTTCTCCCTGAGTATGCACCGTTGCTAAAGTTCATCGTGCTGAGACACCACGTGATGATCGGGTGTGATAAGCTCTACGTTCATCTACAACGGGTGCAAGCCAGTTTTGCACACGCAGATTACTCGGGTTAAACTTGACGAGCCTAGCATATGCAGATATGACCTCGGAACACTAAGACCGAAAGGTCGAGCGTGAATCATATAGTAGATATGGTCAACATAGTGATGTTCACCATTGAAAACTACTCCATCTCACGTGATGATCGGACATGGTTTAGTTGATTTGGATCACGTGATCACTTAGATGATTAGAGGGATGTCTATCTAAGTGGGAGTTCTTAAGTAATATGATTAACTGAACTTTAATTTATCATGAACTTAGTCCTGGAAGTATTAGCATATCTATGTTGTAGATAAATAGCTCGCGTTTAGCTCCCCTGTTTTATTTTTTATATGTTCCTAGAGAAAACTAAGTTGAAAGATGTTAGTAGCAATGATGCGGATTGGATCCGTGATCTGAGGATTATCCTCATTTCTGCACAGAAGAATTATGTCCTTGATGCACCGCTAGGTGACGGACCTATTGCAGGAGCATATGCAGACGTTATGAACGTTTGGCAAAGCTCTGTATGATGACTACTTGATAGTTTAGTGCATCATGCTCTATGGCTAAGAATCGGGGCTTCAAAGACGTTTTGAACGTCATGGAGCATATAAGATGTTCCAAGAGTTGAAATTAGTATTTCAGACTCATGCCCATGTTGAAAGGCTTAAGACCTTTAACAAGTACTTTGCCTACAAGATGGAGGAGAATAGCTCAACTAGTGAGCATGTGTTCAGAATGTCTGAGTACTACAATCGCTTGAATCAAGTGGGAGTTAATCTTCCAGATAAGATAGTGATTGACAAAGTTCTCTAGTCACTATCACCAAGTTACTAGAACTTCATGATGAACTATAATATGCAAGGGATAACGGAAACGATTCCCAAGCTCTTCATGATGCTGAAATCGACGAAGGTAGAAATCAAGAAAAAGCATCAAGTGTTGATGGTTAACAAGACCACTAGTTTCAAGAAAAGGGCAAAGGGATAGAAGGGGAACTTCAAGAAGAACGGCAAGCAAGTTGCTGCTCAAGTGAAGAAGCCCAAGTCTGGACCTAAGCCTGAGACTGAGTGCTTCTACTGCAAAGGGACTGGTCACTAAAATCAGAACTGCCCCAACTATTTCGCGGATAAGAAGGATGGCAAGGTGAACAAGGGTATATTGGATATACATGTAATTGATGTGTACTTTACTAGTGTTTATAGCAACCCCTCGGCATTTGATATTGGTTCAGCTGCTAAGAGTAGTAACTCGAAACGGGAGTTGCAGAATAAACAGAAACTAGTTATGGGCGAACTGACAATGTGCGTTGGAAGCAGTTACAAGATTGATATGATCATCATCGCACACTCCCTATACTTTCGGGATTAGTGTTGAACCTAAATAAATGTTATTTGGTGTTTCCGTTGAGCATGAATATGATTTGATCATGTTTATTGCAATATGTTTATTCATTTAAATTAGAGAATAATTGTTGTTCTGTTTACATGAATAAAACCTTCTATGGTCATAGACCCAATGAAAATGGTTTGTTGGATCTCGATTGTGGTGATACACATATTCATAATATTGAAGCCAAAAGATGCAAAGTTAATAATGATAGTGCAACTTATATGTGGCACTGCCGTTTAGGTCATATTGGTGTAAAGCGCATGAAGAAACTCCATGCTGATGGGTTTTGGGAATCACTTGATTATGAATCACTTGATGCTTGTAAACCATGCCTCATGGGCAAGATGACTAAGACTCCGTTCTCTGGAACAATGGGGCGAGCAACTGACTTATTGGAAATAATACATACTGATGTATGCGGTCCGATGAGTGTTGAGGCTCGCGGCGGGTATCGTTATTTTCTGACCTTCATAGATGATTTGAGCAGATATGGGTATATCTACTTGATGAAACATAAGTCTGAAACATTTGAAAAGTTCAAAGAATTTCAGAGTGAAGTGGAAAATCATCATGACAAGAAAATAAAGTTTCTATGATCTGATCGTGGAGACAAATATTTGAGTTATGAGTTTGGTCTTCAATTAAAACAATGTGGAATAGTTTCACAAATTCGTGCCACCTGGAACACCACAGCATAATGGTGTGTCCGAACGTCATAACCATACTTTATTGGATATAGTGCAATCTATGATGTCTCTTACCGATTTACCACTATCGTTTTGGGGATATGCATTAGAGATAGCTGCATTCACGTTAAATAGGGCACCATCTAAATCCCTTGAGACGACACCTTACAAACAGTGGTTTGGCAAGAAACCCAAGTTGTCGTTTCTTAAAGTTTGGGGTTGCGATGCTTATGTGAAAAAGTTTCATCCTGATAAGCTCAAACCCAAATCGGAGAAATGTGTTTTCATAGGATACCCAAAGGAGACTGTTGGGTACACCTTCTATCACAGATCCGATGGCAAGACATTCATTGCTAAGAACGGATCCTTTCTAGAGAAGGAATTTCTCTCAAAAGAAGTGAGTGGGAGAAAAATAGAACTTGATGAGGTAATTGTACCTTCTCCCGAATTGGAAAGTAGTTCATCACAGAAATCTGTTCCAGTGATGCCTACACCAATTAGTGAGGAAGTTAAGGATGATGATCATGATACTTCTGATCAAGTTACTACCGAACCTCGTAGGTCAACCAGAGTACGTTCCGCACCAGAGTGGTACAGTAATCCTGTTCTGGAGGTCATGTTACTTGACCATGACGAACCTACGAACTATGAGGAAGCGATGATGAGCCCAGATTCCGCAAAAATGGCTTGAGGCCATGAAATCTGAGATGGGATCCATGTATGAGAACAAAGTGTGGACTTTGGTTGACTTGCCCAATGATCGGCAAGCCATAGAAAATAAATGGATCTTCAAGAGGAAGACGGACGCTGATAGTAGTGTTACTATCTACAAAGCTAGACTTGTCGAAAAAAGGTTTTCGACAAAGTTCAAGGTGTTGACTACGATGAGATTTTCTCACTAGTATCGATGCTTAAAGTCTGTCCGAATCATGTTAGCAATTGCCGCATTTTATGAAATCTGGCAAATGGATAACAAAACTGCAATCCTTAATGGATTTATTAAAGAAGAGTTGTATATGATGCAACCAGAAGGTTTTGTCAATCCTAAAGGTGCTAACAAAATGTGCAAGCTCCAGCGATCCATCTTTGGACTGGTGCAAGTATCTCGGAGTTGGAATATACGCTTTGATGAGTTGATCAAAGCATATAGTTTTATACAGACTTGCGGTGAAGCCTATATTTACAAGAAAGTGAGTGGGAGCACTACAACATTTCTGATAAGTATATGTGAATGACATATTGTTAATCGGAAATAATGTAGAGTTTTTTCTGGAAGGCATAAAGGAGTATTTGAAAGGA
Organism: Triticum aestivum; assembly: GCF_018294505.1. Taxonomy (NCBI): domain Eukaryota; kingdom Viridiplantae; phylum Streptophyta; class Magnoliopsida; order Poales; family Poaceae; genus Triticum; species Triticum aestivum. The sequence continues at coordinate 295,107,257 of NC_057799.1, forward strand.
GTTTTTCAAATAAAGACCTCGGTGAAGCTGCTTACATATTGAGCATCAAGATCTATAGAGATAGATCAAGACGCTTGGTAAGTTTTTTCAATGAGTACATACCTTGACAAGATTTTGAAGTAGTTAAAAATGGAATAGTCAAAGAAAGAGTTCTTGCCTGTGTTACAAGGTGTGAAATTGAGTAAGACTCAAAGCCCGACCACGACAGAAGATAGAAAGAGAATGAAAGTCATTCCCTATGCCTCAGCCATAGGTTCTATAAAGAATGCCATGCTGTGTACCAGATCTATTGTATACCCTACCACTGATTTTGGCAAGGGAGTACAATAGTGATCTAGGAGTAGATCACTGGACAGCGGTCAAAATTATCCTTAGTGGAATAAGGATATGTTTCTCGATTATGGAGGTGACAAAAGGTTCGTCGTAAAGGGTTACGTCGATGCAAGTTTTGACACTGATCCAGATGACTCTAAGTCTCAACCTGGATACATATTGAAAGTGGGAGCTATTAGCTAGAGTAGCTCCATGCAGAGCATTGTAGACATAGAAATTTGCAAAATACTTACGGATCTGAATGTGACAGACCCGTTGACTAAAATTATCTCACAAGCAAAACATGATCACACCTTACTACTCTTTGGGTGTTAATCACATAGCGATGTGAACTAGATTACTGACTCTAGTAAACCCTTTGGGTGTTGGTCACATATCGATGTGAACTATGGGTGTTAACCACATAAAGATGTGAACTATTGATGTTAAATCACATGGCGATGTCAACTAGATTATTTACTCTAGTTCAAGTGGGAGACTGAAGGAAATATGCCCTAGAGGCAATAATAAAGTTATTATTTATTTCCTTATTTCATGATAAATGTTTATTATTCATGCTAGAATTGTATTAACCGGAAACATAATACATGTGTGAATACATAGACAAACATAGTGTCACTAGTATGCCTCTACTTGACTAGCTCGTTAATCAAAGATGGTTAAGTTTCCTAACCATAGACATGAGTTGTCATTTGATTAACGGGATCACATCATTAGGAGAATGATGTGATTGACATGACCCATTCCGTTAGCTTAACACTTGATCGTTTAGTATGTTGCTATTGCTTTCTTCATGACTTATACATGTTCCTGTGACTATGAGATTAGGCAACTCCCGTTTACCAGAGGAACACTTTGTGTGCTACCAAACGTCACAACGTAACTGGGTGATTATAAAGGTGCTCTACAGGTGTCTCCGAAGGTACTTGTTGAGTTGGCGTATTTCGAGATTAGGATTTGTCACTCCGATTGTCGGAGAGATATCTCTGGGCCCTCTCAGTAATGCACATCACTATAAGCCTTGCAAGCAATGTGACTAATGAGTTAGTTGCGGGATGATGCATAAAGAGACTGTTCGGTAACGAGATTGAACTAGGTATTGAGATACCGACGATCGAATCTCGGGCAAGTAACCTACCGATGACAAAGGGAACAACGTATGTTGTTATGCGGTTTGACCGATAAAGATCTTCGTCGAATATGTGGGAGCGAATATGAGCATCCAGGTTCCGCTATTGGTTATTGACCAGAGACATGTCTGGGTCATGTCTACATAGTTCTCGAACCCGTAAGGTCCGCACGCTTAATGTTCGGTGACGATCGGTATTATGAGTTTATGTGATTTGATGTACCGAAGGTAGTTCGGAGTCCCGGATGATATCCGGGACATGACGAGGAGTCTCGAAATGGTCGAGACGTAAAGATCGATATATTGAACGACTATATTCAGACATCGAAAAGGTTCCGAGTGATTCGGGTATTTTTCGGAGTACCGGGGAGTTACGGGAATACGTGGAAGAAGTATTGGGCCTTAGTGGGAAGGAGAGGCAGCAGCTAGGAGGTGGCGCGCGCCCCTCCCAAGCCCAGTCCGAATTGGACAAGGGGGTTGGGGCGCGGCCCCCCTTTCCCTTCCTTCTCCCCTCCCGTCCTTTCCCCCCTTCTCCTAGTTGGACTAGGAAAGGAGGAAACCTACTCCTACTAGGAGTAGGAATCCTACTCCCTTGGCGCGCCCCTCCTAGGGCTGGCCTCCTCCTCCCTTGCTCCCTTATATACGGGGGCAGGGGGCACCCCAAGACACAAGTTGATCTGTTGATCTCTCCCAACCGTGTGCGGTGCCCCCCTCCACCATAATCCACCTCGATCATATCGTAGCGGTGCTTAGGCAAAGCCCTGCATCGGTAGCAACATCATCACCGTCATCACGCCGTCCTGCTGACGGAACTCTCTCGTGAAGCTCTGCTGGATCGGATTTCGCGGGATGTCATCGAGCTGAATGTGTGCTGAACTCGGAGGTGCCATACGTTTGGTACTTGGATCGGTCGGATCGTGAAGACGTATGACTACATCAACCGCATTGTGCTAATGATTTCGCTTTCGGTCTACGAGGGTACGTGGACAACACTCTCCCCTCTTGTTGCTATGCATCACCATGATCTCTTGTGTGCGTAGGAATTTTTTTGAAATTACTACATTCCCCAACAGTCAGCAATGCTTGCAATCCGTCAAAACGCTCTTCCAACTTCCTCACTTCGTCCATGTAGGACTCCATCAACGGGCTCTGGTAATCCTTATTGACTTGCTTAACGATGAGCTGCGAATCACCTTTGATGATGAGCTTCTTGATTCCGAGGTCTGCCGCGATCCTGAGACCGGCAAGCAATCCCTCGTACTCCATCGTGTTGTTCGTTGATTTTTCCCAAGGAAAGTGCATCTGGACTACGTACTTAAGGTGCTCTCCGGTGGGCGCGATGAGTAGCACACCGGCACCTTGAAGTGAGAAAGCACCATCAAAGTACATAACCCAATCACGACTGGTCTCCTTGCTGGGAAGGGTGGTTTCTTGAATTTCTTCGTCGGGCGTTGCGGTCCATGCCGCTATGAATTCTGCCAAGGCTCGGCTCTTGATCGTTGAAGTACTTTCACACTTCAGGCCAAAGCTCGACAACTCCAATGCCCACTCCACAATCCTCCCTGCCGCATCTGGGTTGTGCAAAATCTGTTGCAAAGGGAGGCGGGTGACGACGGTGATCTCATGCGCTTGGAAATAGTGACGCAGCTTTCTCGAGGCCATGAGGAGGCCGAAAAGTAGCTTCTGCATACCAGAATATCTTGATCTAGCCCCCTGCAAAAGGGAACTGACAAAATAAATGGGGTGCTGCACCACCTTCTTTTTCTGTTCTACTTCGCCCATCTGCTCAGACTCTGTCTTGCCGGGACCGGGCCTTGCCGGTGTCAGGCTCTGCCGGGGAGATCCCCGGCCCGCCGTCCGACAGCTCTGCTGCTACTGCTGCTTCTTCCTCAAGTTCCCTCTGCGCCAACAGCGCAGCACTGACCACTTGATTCGTTGCTGCTAAGTACAGCAACAACGACTCTTGTGGTTTAGGCGCGACTAGTATTGGCGTGGAGGAGAGGTACCTCTTCAAATCTTGCAGCGCTGCCTCTGCCTCTGGAGTCCACTTTACTGGACCCACCTTTTTCAAAACTTTGAAAAAGGGTAGGGCGCACTCAACAGATTTGGAGATGAACCTACTCAGGGCAGCCACGCAGCCGGCGAGCCTACGGACGTCTTTGACCCGTTTTGGCGCCTCAATCTGCTCGATTGCCTTGATCTTGTCGGGATTTGCTTTAATTCCGGGTTGAGACACAAAGAACCCAAGAAGTTTGCCAGAGGGGACACCGAACACGCACTTCTCTAGGTTAAGCTTGAGGTTGATCTTGCGCAGATTTGCAAATGTTTCTTCTAAATCTTGCACGAGTGTGGCCCTGTCCTTGGTTTTGACCACTATGTCATCCATATAAGCTTCCATATTTCTATGTAGCTGGGGCTCAAAACCAATCCGGACTGCTCAGGCAAACGTTGAACCAGCGCTCTTCAACCCGAAAGGCATTCGTACAAAACAGTACGTACCACATGGGGTGATGAACGCGGTTTCTTCTTCGTCTTCCTTCATCATGAAGATCTGGTGGTATCCTGAATAAGCGTCGAGGAATGACATCAGGTCACACCCGGCAGTGGAGTCCACAATCTGGTCGATGCATGGCAGAGGGAAAGGATCTTTTGGATAGGCTTTATTGATATATGTGTAGTCAATACACAGCCTCCATTTCCCATTCGCCTTACGTACCACTACAGGATAAGCCAGCCACGTAGGGTGGAGCATTCCTCTAACCAGGCCTGCCGCCTCTAACTTCCTGATCTCCTCGATAATGAACTCTTGTCACTCCAAAGCTTGCTTCCTGACCTTCTGCTTGACAGGCCACGCATGAGGATAGACAGCAAGATGGTGCTCAATCACCTCCCTCGAAACGCCGGGGATGTCGGATGCTTGCCATGCAAACACATCGACATTCGCCCGCAGGAAGGCGACGAGCGCGCTTTCCTATTTGCTGTCGAGGGTGGAGCTTATAGTGGGAGCCGCGCCCGTGCCGTCCTCCTTGATGGACACCTTCTTGGTTTCTGGTGGTGCAGTCTTGGAGTTCTTGCTCTTGCCGGTAGAGCTCTCTGGCACGTCCTAAACAGGAGCGCAGCACTCAGAAGAGGCGCGCTTGCTGGAGTGGGTGCAAGAGGTCTTGCCGGAAGAGGTCTCACCGGAAGGGGTCCTGCCGGCAAAGGTTTTGCCATCCTTCTTCCTTCCCGGGGCTTCAGCAGCAGGAGCAAGTGCCTTGGCGGTAATTGCTACAACTGCCTCTCGGTAGAGTTGGTCGGCGCAGATGAGCGCGTCTTTCTTGTCAGAGGGGACGGTGATGATGGTCAGTGGCCCTGGCATCTTCAATGTGTTGTAGGCATAGTGTGACGCCGCCATGAAGTTGGCCAGCGCTGGGCGGCCAAGGATCCTGTTGTACGGCAAAGGGATCTCGGCGACATAAAAAACGATCTTCTCCGTCCTGTAGTTCAGCTTGGCCCCAAACGCAACGGGAAGCGTGATTTTTCCCTTTGGCTGGCTCCTTCCCGGGTTGACCCCTTGAAACGTGCCCGTCTCCTCGAGATCTCCATCAGGAATCTGCAGCTCCTTGATCACAGTGGGCGAGATCAAATTAAGACCGGCCCCAACGTCAACCAGCACTTTCGTCACCTTGAGGTTGCGTATCGTTGGTGAAACCAACAATGGCAAACACCTGACCGCAGTTGTGCGATCAGGGTAATCCTTGGTGTCAAAAATGATGGGCGTGCGGGACCACTTCAGTGGCTTCTGGGCATCGAACGATGGCTCTGTCGCAGTGACCTCACGCGCCCACTGCTTCAGTTGGCAGTGAGAGGTGTGCAGCGAGGCGCCACCGTCGACGCACATGTCCTCTATGGCTTTCTGGAATTCATACTCATCGTACTCGTCATCCTCGTCGTGATCATCATCTTCCTCCTTATCGCGGCCCCGAGCGGGCCTCTCTTGTTGATTATCTTTGCCGCGGCGACCTCCTTGGCCGCCACGCTTCTTGCCGTTCCCCTCAGCACCATCATGACCCTTCTCCTTGTCCCGCCTTTCATATTCAGCTTTGTGCTTTTCTGCAGCTCAACCTGTTGGCCGTTCTGGAGGTCATGGCCCTTGGTGCGGTGGATCTTGCAGTACTGCTTGTCGGAGCCTCCTGGCTTGTCGGCGCACCCGGCAGGCGGCAGGCGGCGCAGCCGGCAACCTCCTTGCCGGGGTCGTCAGCCTTGGCCTTCTTGGTGGCGCCGGGGTCGCCGGATCCCTCAACGGCAAGCACAATCTTGCCCTTACGCATCCTTTTACGGTGCCGGCCCTTCTTCGTCGAGGCGGCGACTCCTCGTCCGTGGAGTCGGTTTCCGCGCCGGCATCCTCGCTGGGGTACTTCCTTCCTTCCTCAGCCCGAGCACATCTATCTGCCAGAACATAAAGTTCAGCTACATCCTTGACCTTGTTCATTGCCAGCTCTTCACGCATCTTGCGGTTGCGTACATTTTGATGGAACACACTGATGACAGCGGCGGGATGAACATCTGGATGGTGTACTACACACGGCTGAATCTTTGTATGTACTTACGCAGGGACTCGCCCATCCTTCTGGGGGATGACGTGCAAGTCACTTGCCTGGCCAGGAGCTTGGTGGCCTCCGGTAAAGGCGCCAACAAACTCGTGGCACAGATCCGACCAGGAAGAGATGGAATCCACTGGCAGGTGCATCAACCACGACATGACGTTGGGCTTAAGCGCCAATGGAAAGTAGTTGGCGAGCACCTTGTCGTTGCCAGCCCCGGCGGCTTGCACCGCGATGATGTAGATGCTGAGGAACTCCGACGGGTGCATCTTGCCGTTGTACTTTTCCCCAACATCAGGCTTGAACATGCGGTGGGAGGGCCACTTGAACTGCCGCAGCTCTCGGGTAAAGGCCGGACAACCCACCTCGTAAGGCAGGTCGCCAGAACCCCCCGGCGCTGGGTGGTCCATAGCAGGCCCCGCACGCCAATCCGACTTATGGCGCGCCTCCCGCCGCCGCTCGATGGTAGTTCAAGGGTCCTCCTGAGCTCGCTCTCTAAGAACTCGACGTTGGTCACAGCGGGTTCGCGGGTCGGACGACGCTGTGGAAACGTTGTCACAGGCGTCGGCCCGACGACCATGCCCTCGTAAAATTTTGAGAAGGTTTGGCTTATGTCGTCGTGCACGCTCTTCATAAATCGAACCATCACTGACAAAGTTTCATGGTTTTGAGAGGAAAATCACCAAGGTTGAAGGGGAATCCAAATTTCCTTTGTCATTTGTCCTTGATTTTTTTCTATGATGAACATATACCCTGCAAATCATCATGTTCAAATTTGGCGCTTTTTCAGGCTCATTTACCATATTGAGGTGATTTTGAGTATTTTGAAGACATTTAGCGCAGATAAATCCAATCCAGCTACACCTATACGGTTGTGATGAGAGGGACGTGGATTTCCGTTCGATCACGGGGCATCCTATGGTGCACACGCACGATCCGCGTGGCAGGGGTTCCGGCCAATCAAAACGCAACTAACAATAGGGTGAGCGAACACTGTTTTCGGAGGTGATGGAGATCAACCATTTGCGATAATGAATGACCAGGATTGTAGGGGAAGCCAGACTTTCTTTGTCATTTGTCCTTGAGCTCTCAAAAACCACCACACTATATGATTGTCCGGCCACTCCGCCCCAGAGCTCTCTCCAAGTGTCGTTCATGGCACCGCGCCGCACAGTAACTGGTAAGGAAGCAATGGCATCCCACTGCACCGAGTTCCTCGCCGCCCCTGACTGCATACAAGGCAAGGAAGCGATGTCATCCCACCGCGCCGAGTTCATCGGCGCCCGTGGCCGCACAACTACATCGGCGGACTTTGAAGCTGCCATGGCCGAATGGGCGGTGGATCAAGAGGCGGCCAAAGCCGCACAGAAGGAGCAGAAAAGGCAGAAAGCAGTCAAGAAAAGAGATTCACGCCGCCGAAAGAAAGAAGAGGCCGCACGTCGTGCCTAGGAGTGCTCGGCGGACATCCAAGGATGGTGGGCTACCGCCGACAAGGCCGGGAAGGAGACCAACGACGTCTGGCCAGCATGCCCCGATGCCTCCACCTGCCAGGATCACAGAAGGAGCAGAAAAGGAAGAAAGCAGTCAAGAAAAGAGAGTCACGCCGCCGAAAGAAAGAAGAGGACGCACGTCGTGCTGAGGAGATCTCGGTGGACAACCAAGCATGGTGGGCTACCGCCGACAAGGCCAGGAAGGAGAACAACGACGTCTGGCCAGCATGCCCCGATGCCTCCACTTGCCAGGATCGCGGCAGTAGCTACCGCGACACTGATGAGAGCTACGCAGAGATCCAAGCACGGTGGGCTGCCGCCGACAAGGCCGGGAAGGAGAACGATTACGCCTGGCCAGCATGTGAGAAGTGGTTAGTGCTTGTGTCGCCCGTAAGTTTCAACAATTAATTACAAGCATCTACTAGTACTACTTCCTAGTTTTAGAGCAAAGTACTAGTATCTAGTAATTTAAGTTGGTACTATCTATTATTAACGTACAATGTCGACAAGCGAATCCTTTTAGGGATTTGAGCATTGCTTAGCATGTGTCCACTGAATTTTTGTAGCCGTACCCTGGCCCTAAATCCTCCCGAAATGTCCGCCCGCAGCCACCTGAAGCCACGAGAGATGAGCTGGCCATAGCTGGTTTTTAGTCCCACCTCGCCGCGCGAGTTGGCCGCATACCGATTAAATAGCCATGCTGGTGGATGGCAGCAAGCATATCATTTGTTGCATAGGATCAATTCTGGCTATGTGAACGAGGCAGATTGACACTTGATTGCATTTCATAAACTGATATTTGTTCATCGAGTGTCACCTTTGCCTTGTTCATATAAATTGAATAACCCTACTACAATGAAAGAGATTTTTAAATTTGGAGGTGTGGCTGTAGATGCTGATAGATATAAGAATTATTAGAAGATCAGAAAACACACTGTTTCTATGGCGTACCCATGTGCATTTTTTTGCGTTAATGATCCATAAATCCTTTACCCGTTCGATGTTTACTAATAAAGAAAGCGTACCATTGACCGATTTAATCAACTACACGTGTAGATTTTTTTGGAGACGGGATCCGCCAATTTTCTCTTTTCACACACACGAGTATTTTATGTGCTTCTTCTGCGTTGCGTGTTTCCCCCTCCCAAGGTTCAAGTTTCACAACAAAATTTTCATTAGGCGCACGATTTCAGAATTTATTCCTTCCACCACATCCCCAGCCATCACATTTCCACAGTATTTCCCCACCCCGCTCCCTCCCGACAGCTCAAACCGCCACCTCCGACGCCGCAACCACAACTTCAACCACATCACGTTTTGCCCGAGCATCGGCGATCCAGTCAGGTAACCCTCCGATCTCTATCATGGCCCGGACCGTATTGCTTAAATGGAGCATGTGAAACATCCTCATGCCTCCAAATCCCCACTGCCCCTACTCCGGAGCATCGTCGTGCAAGCCCAACTAAATATCACGTGCACGTCGAGGAGCTGATGGCGGTCGATGGCACGATGGCCGTTGTGCATGTCGACCCAGAGAAATACGTCGCCTCCGCCGCCGCTGACTTGGGGCGGACTCGGGCCCGGATGAAGTGCCCAGCGACTACCCCCAAGACTTTCCAAGTATGATCTAACCATCTCAATCTTACCAATACCAGTTGCAATGGCTATGTTTTGACCGGTTGATGTATTAAGCATATTGGTGCCTTGCTTATTTCAGTACTACACACTGATGTTCAAGTATGAACAGTCCAGCTCAATTTCACCAATACCAGCTACAAACTTATGATACGTCTCCAACGTATCTATATTTTTTTATTGTTCCATGCTATTATATTATCCATCTAGGATGTTTTATATGCATTTATATGCTATTTTATATGATTTTTGGAACTAACCTATTAACCTAGAGCCCAGTGCCAGTTTTTTTCCTTCTTTTTGAGTATCGCAGAAAAGGAAAACCAAACGGAGTCCAACTGATCTGAAATTTCACGGAGATTATTTTTGGACCAAAACAAGCCCACGGAGTATCAGAGATGGGCCAGAAGAGTCCCGAGGCACCCACGAGGGTGGGGGGCGCTCCCTACCCCCCTAGGCGCGCCCCCCTACCTCGTGGCCGCCTCGGAGACCCCCCTAACTTGTTCGCGACGCCAAAAAATCCTATAATATAGAAACCCCCGAAAAGAAACCTAGATCGGGAGTTCCGCCGCCGCAAGCCTATGTAGCCACCAAAACCAATCGGGACCCTGTTCCGGCACCCTGCCGGAGGGGGGATCCCTCACCGGTGGACATCTTCATCATCCCGGCGCTCCCCATGACGAGGAGGGAGTAGTTCACCCTCGGGACTGAGGGTATGTACCAGTAGCTATGTTTTATCTCTCTCTCTCTCTCTCTCGTGTTCTTGATTCGGCACGATCTTGATGTATCGCGAGCTTTGCTATTATAGTTGGATCTTATGATGTTTCTCCCCCTCTACTCTCTTGTAATGGATTGAGTTTTCCCTTTGAAGTTATCTAATCGGATTGAGTCTTTAAGGATTTGAGAACACTTGATGTATGTCTTGCATGTGCTTATCTGTCGTGACAATGGGATATTCACGTGATCTACTTGATGTATGTTTTGGTGATCAACTTGTGGGTTCAGTGACCTTGTGAACTTATGCATAGGGGTTGGCACACGTTTTCGTCATGACTCTCCGGTAGAAACTTTGGGGCACTCTTTGAAGTACTTTGTGTTGGTTTGAATAGATGAATCTGAGATTGTGTTATGCATATCGTATAATCATACCCACGGATACATGAGGTGACATTGGAGTATCTAGGTGACGTTAGGGTTTTGGTTGATTTGTGTCTTAAGGTGTTATTCTAGTATGAACTCTAGGATAGATCGAATGGAAAGAATAGCTTCGTGTTATTTTACTACGGACTCTTGAATAGATCGATCACAAAGAATAACTTTGAGGTGGTTTCGTACCCTACAATAATCTCTTCGTTTGTTGTCCTCTATTAGTGACTTTGGAGTGACTCTTTGTTGCATGTTGAGGGATAGTTATATGATCTAATTATGTTATCCTTGTTGAGAGAACTTGCACTAGTGGAAGTATGAATACTAGGCCTTGTTTCCTAGCATTGCAATACCATTTACGCTCACTTTTATCGCTTGTTACCTTGCTGTTTTTATAATTTCAGATTACAAAAACCTATATCTACCATCCATATTGCACTTGTATCACCATCTCTTCGCCGAACTAGTGCACCTATACAATTTACCATTGTATTGGGTGTGTTGGGGACACAAGAGACTCTTTGTTATTTGGTTGCAGGGTTGTTTGAGAGAGACCATCTTCATCCTACGCCTCCCACGGATTGGTAAACCTTAGGTCATCCACTTGAGGGAAATTTGCTACTGTCCTACAAACCTCTCCACTTGGAGGCCCAACAATGTCTACAAGAAGAAGGTTGTGTAGTAGACATCAAGCAGTTTCTAGCACCGTTGCCGGGGAGGTGAGTGCTTGAAGGTATATCTTTAGATCTTGCAATCGAATCTTTTAATTTATTGTTTTATCACTAGTTTAGTCTATAAAATAAAACTACAAAAAAATGGAATTAAGGTTGCCTCATATGCTTCATCTTTTTGATGTCTTTCGTGAAAATAATGATTCCGATAATTGTGCCATACTGTTAAAAGAAGAATGCATTAAAATATTTGGCACTAAATCTTTGAATGATGAGCATGATTGCAATGTTGTTACTATGAATTCTTTGAATAACCATGATGCTAATGATATGCAAAGCCACAAGCTTGGGGATGCTATGTTTGATGAAGATGATATGTTTTGTCCCCCAAGTTTTGATGGGCAAATTTATTATGATGATAGCATGCCTCCTATTTATGATGATTATTTTGATGAAAGTGGGTTTGGAAGAGTGTCAACTTTAGGAAGTAATGATCCCACTATTTTGGAGGATGTTGAATCTTATTGCGATAATTATGAAAGTGGATTTGGAGAGGTCATGACTTTATTTAGTGATGATTCCACTATTTCGGAAGAGGTTCCAATTGATTATGAGAATAAAGTTGCTATCTATGATGATTATTGTGATGACATGTATGCTATAAAGAATAATGATAACCATGAAACTTGTCATCATGATTTTAGTTTTCAATTGGATTATGCCTCACATGATACTTATTTTGTTGAGTTTGCTCCCACTATTATTCATGAGAAGAAATTTGCTTATGTGGAGATTAATAAAAATTCTATGCTTGAAGATCATGAAAAGAATGCTTTATGTGATGGTTATATTGTTGAATTCATTCATGATGCTACTGAAAATTATTATGAGGGAGGAATATATGCTTGTAGGAATTGCAATAATATCAAGTTTCCTCTCTATGTGTTGAAAATCTTGAAGCTATGCCTGTTTTGCTTTCCTATGCTAGTTGATTATTGTTCCCATAAGTTGTTTGCTCAAAAAATCCCTATGCATAGGAAGTGGGTTAGACTTAAATGTGCTAGTCATATTCTTCACGATGCTCTCTTTATGTTTCAATTCTTATCTTTTATGTGAGCATCATTGATATCATCATGCCTAGCTAGGGGCGTTAAACGTTAGCGCTTGTTGGGAGGCAACCCAATTTTATTTTTATTCCTTGCATTTTGCTCCTGTTTAGTAATAAATAATTCGTCTAGCCTCTGTTTAGATGTGGTTTTATGTTTTAACTAGTGCTTGTGCCAAGTAGAACCTTTAGGAAGACTTGGGTGAAGTCTTTATGATCTTGCTGTAAAAAACAGAAACTTTAGTGCTCACGAGATTAGCTGCCATTTTTTACTGGAGAGTGATTTTAGGTTGATTATTTTTTCAGATGATTAATAGACAAATTCCTCAGGTCCACCAATTTATTTCAGAATTTTTTGAGTTCAATAAGTATACGTTTGATACAGATTACTACAGACTATTCTGTTTTTGACAGATTCTGTTTTCTGTGTGTTGTTTGTTTATTTTGATGAATCTGTGAGTAGTATCGGAGGGTATGAACCATAGAGAAGTTTGAATACAGTAGATATTACACCAATGTGAATTTATAATGAGTTCATTACAGTACCTTAAGGTGGTGGTTTGTTTTCTTATACTAACGAAGCTCATGAGATTTTCTGTTGAGTTTTGTGTTGTGATGTTTTCAAGTTTTTGGGTAAAGATTTGATGGATTATGGAATAAGGAGTGGCAAGAGCCTAAGATTGGGGATTCCCAAGGCACCCCAAGGTAAAATTCAAGGACAACCAAACGCCTAAGCTTGGGGGTGCCCCGGAAGGCATCCCCTCTTTTGTCTTCGTCTATCGGTAACTTTACTTGAGGCTATATTTTGATTCACCACATGATATGTGTTTTGCTTGGAGCGTCTTGTATGATTTGAGTCTTTGATTTTTAGTTTACCACAATCATCCTTGCTGTACACACCTTTTGGGAGAGACACACATGAATCGGAATTTATTAGAATACTCTATGTGCTTCACTTATATCTTTTGAGCTAGATAATTTTGCTCTAGTGCTTCACTTATACCTTTTTAGAGCACGGTGGTGGTTTTATTTTATAGAAATTATTGATCTCTCATGCTTCACTTATATTATTTTGAGAGTCTTTTAGAACAGCATGGTAATTTTCTTTGGCTATAAAATTAGTCCTAATATGATAGGCATCCAAGATGGGTATAATAAAAACTTTCATATAGGGTGCATTAAATACTATGATACTTGATAGTTGTTTTGAGATATAAAGGTGGTAATGTTAGAGTCATGCTAGTTGGGTAATTGTGGAATTGAGAAATACTTGTGTTGAGGATTGCAAGTCCCATAGCATGCACGTATGGTAAACGTTGTGTGAAAAATTTGAAGCATGGGGTTTTCTTTGATTGCTTTCCTTATGAGTGGAGGTTGGGGACGAGTGATGGTATTTTCCTACCAATCTAACCCCCTAGGGGCATGCGTAGTAGTACTTTGCTTCGAGGGCTAAAACTTTTGCAATAAGTATATGAGTTCTTTATTACTAATGTGAGTCCATGGATTATACACACTTTTACCTTTTCGCAATTTGTTAGCCTCTACGGTACCGTGCATTGCCCTTTCTAACCTCGAGAGTTGGTGCAAACTTCGCCGGTGCATCCAAACCCCATGATACGATACGCTCTATCACACATAAGCCTCCTTATATCTTCCTCAAAACAGCCACCATACCTACCTATTATGGCATTTCCATAGCCATTCGGAGATATATTGCCATGCAACTTTCCACCGTTCTGTTTATTATGACACGCTCCATCATTGTCATATTGCTTTGCATGATCATGTAGTTGACATCGTATTTGTGGCAAAGTCACCCTCATAATTCTTTCATACATGTCGCTCTTGATTCATTGCATATCCCGGTACAGTGCCGGAGGCATTCACATAGAGTCATATTTTTGGTCTAGTATCGAGTTGTAATATTGAGTTATGAGTAAACAAAAGTGTGATGTTCATCATTATTAGAGCATTGTCCCATGTGAGGAAAGGATGATGGAGACTATGATTCCCCCACAAGTCGGGATGAGACTCTGGACGGAAAAAGAGGGGGAGGCCAAATAAGCCCAAATAAAAAAAGAGGCCAAAGAAGCCCAAACAAAAAAAGGGAGAAAAAAATGAGAGAAAAAGAGAGAAGGGACAATGTTACTATCCTTTTTCCACACTTGTGCTTCCAAATAGCACCATGATCTTCATGATAGAGAGTTTCTTATTTTGTCACTTTCATATACTAGTGGGAATTTTTCATTATAGAACTTGGCTTGTATATTCCAATGATGGGCTTCCTCAAAATGCCCTAGGTCTTCATGAGAAAGCAAGTTGGATGCACGCCCACTTAATTTCTTTTGATGAGCTTTCATATATTTATAGCTCTATTGCATCCGTTGCATGGCAATCCCTACTCCTCGCATTCACATCAATTGATGGACATCTCCATAGGCCGTTGATTAGCCGCGTCAATGTGAGACTTTCTCCTTTTTTGTCTTCTCACATAACCCCCATCATCATATGCTATTCCACCCATAGTGCTATGTCCATGGCTTGCACTCATGTATTGCATGATGGTTAAAAAAGCTGAAGCGCGTTAAAAAGTATGAACCAATTGCTCGGCTTGTCATCAGGGTTGTGCATGATGGGAGCATTTTGTGTGACAAAAATGAAGCATGGACAAACTATATGATTTTGTAGGGATGAGCTTTCTTTGGCTATGTTATTTTGATAAGACATAATTGCTTGGTTAGCATGCTTGAAGTATTACTACTTTTATGTCAATATTAAACCTTTGTCTAGAATCTTTTGGATCTGAACATTCATGCCACAATAAAGAAAATTACATTGATAATTATGTTAGGTAGCATTCCACATCAAAAATTCTGTTTTTATCATTTACCTACTCGAGGACGAGCAGGAATTAAGCTTGGGGATGCTTGATACGTCTCCAACGTATCTATAATTTTTGATTGTTCCATGCTATTATATTATCCATCTAGGATGTTTTATATGCATTTCTATGCTATTTTATATGATTTTTGGGACTAACCTATTAACCTAGAGCCCAGTGCCAGTTTCTGTTTTTTCCTTGTTTTTGAGTATCGCCGAAAAGGAAAACCAAACGGAGTCCAATTGATCTGAAATTTCACGGAGATTATTTTTGGACCAGAAGAAGCCCACGGAGTATCGGAGATGGGCCAGAAGAGTCCCGAGGCACCCACGAGGGTGGGGGGCACGCCCTACCCCCCTAGGCGCGCCCCGTACCTCGTGGCCGCCTCGGAGACCCCCCTGACTTGTTCCCGATGCCAAAAATCCCTATAAATATAGAAACCCTCGAAAAGAAACCTATATCAGGAGTTCCGCCGCCGCAAGCCTCTATAGCCACCAAAAACCAATCGGGACCCTATTTCGGCACCCTGCCAGAGGGGGATCCGTCACCGGTGGCCATCTTCATCATCCCGGCGCTCTCCATGACGAGGACGGAGTAGTTCACCCTCGGGGCTGAGGGTATGTACCAGTAGCTATGTATTTGATCTCTCTCTCTCTCGTGTTCTTGATTCAGCACGATCTTGATGTATCGCGAGCTTTGCTATTATAGTTGGATCTTATGATGTTTCTCCCCCTCTACTCTCTTGTAATGGATTGAGTTTTCCCTTTGAAGTTATCTTATCAGATTGAGTCTTTAAGGATTTGAGAACACTTGATGTATGTCTTGCATGTGCTTATCTGTGGTGACAATGGGATATTCACGTGATCTACTTGATGTATGTTTTGGTGATCAACTTGCGGGTTCAGTGACCTTGTGAAATTATGCATAGGGGTTGGCACACGTTTTCGTCTTGACTCTCCGGTAGAATCTTTGGGGCACTCTTTGATGTACTTTGTGTTGGTTTGAATAGATGAATCTGAGATTGTGTGATGCATATCGTATAATCATACCCACGGATACTTGAGGTGACATTGGAGTATCTAGGTGCCATTAGGGTTTTTGTTGATTTGTGTCTTAAGGTGTTATTCTAGTACGAACTCTAGGATAGATCGAACGGAAAGAATAGCTTCGTGTTATTATACTACGGACTCTTGAATAGATTGATCAGAAAGAATAACTTTGAGGTGGTTTCGTACCCTACAATAATCTCTTCGTTTGTTCTCCGCTATTAGTGACTTTGGAGTGACTCTTTGTTGCATGTTGAGGGATAGTTATATGATCTAATTATGTTATCCTTGTTGAGAGAACTTGCACTAGTGAAAGTATGAACCCTAGGCCTTGTTTCCTAGCATTGCAATACCGTTTACGCTCACTTTTATCGCTTGTTACCTTGCTGTTTTTATAATTTCAGATCACAAAAACCTATATCTACCATCCATATTGCACTTGTATCACCATCTCTTCGCCGACCTAGTGCACCTATACAATTTACCATTGTATTGGGTGTGTTGGGGACACAAGAGACTCTTTGTTATTTGGTTGCAGGGTTGTTTGAGAGAGACCGTCTTCATCCTACGCCTCCCACGGATTGATAAACCTTAGGTCATCCACTTGAGGGAAATTTGCTATTGTCCTACAAACCTCTACACTTGGAGGCCCAACAATGTCTACAAGAAGAAGGTTGTGTAGTTGACATCAACTTACAATACATGACTCAAGATGCTGTTAAGCCTATTATAATTGGCAATTGTATCCATTTTTTAATCCATCCCTTTGCTACCGTGCTACTCTCTGCAATGAAGATATGACTAGAGATGCTATCGTTATATTTCCGTTTTCTATTTTGGTGGATGCTAACCCTGTTGTACTTAACATGCCTTTTCATGTACTTACGTAGGGCCATGATGGGCAGTTCTCTTGTTTGCTGTCGAGGTTAGCTGCACCCCATGTCTTACAGTATTTTACATCATTTGTGCAATTGCAGTTTAGCTTCTAGCATTTACTTGCTTCTTGTAGGTACCCGTGTGCAGTGGCAGTGATCCACACTTTGACCCAGAGGAACACATCGCCTTCGCCGCTGCTAACTTGGGGCGGGCTCTGGCCAAGATGAAGTGCCCAAGCAACTTCCCCTTAGAACTTACCAACTATGAATTGACCAGTTCAATGTTACCAATAGCAGTTGCAATGACTATGTTTTGTGCGGTTGATGTATTATGCATGTTGTAGTAAATAGGCCTAACACGTCTGAGCTATTATCCTACCTTTTGTAGACAACTAGGCCATTCTCTGCTCTGGCAGCACTTGCCTTGTGATGTTTAACTCTGTCAATTGCAGTTTTATCAGTACCAGCTTCAATGGCTATACCAGATTGCCTGTAGTTAAATCTGCCTTGTTATTTTCAGTACTGCACACTGTGTGATGTTCAAGTGTGAATTATCCAGCTCAATTTCTCCAATACCAGCTACAAACGAACAATACATAACTTAGGATGCTATTAAGCCTGTTGTAATTAATAGTTGTATCCATTTTTAATCCTTCCCTTTGCTACCATGCTCCTCTCCGCAATGAAGATATCACTAGAGATGTTGTTGTTTTATTTCCATTTGCTATTTTTGGTGGATGCTAACCTTGTTGTAGTTAACATACCTTTCCATGTACTTACGCAGGGCCATAATGGGTGATGTTGTTGTTTGACATCGAGGTTAGCTACATCCCATGTCTTACAGTATTTTACATCATTTGTGCAATTGAAGTTTAGTTTCTAAAATTTACTTGCTTCTTGTAGGTACACATGTCAGCGGCACTGATCCATGCTTCGACCCAGAGGAACACCTCGCCTTCGCTGCGGCGGACTTGGGGCAGGCATTGTCCCATATGAAGTGCCCCAGCAACTACCCCTTAGGAATTACCAAGTATGAACTGACCAGTTCAATCTTACCAATACCAGTTGCAATGGCTATGTTTTGTACCGTTGATGTATTAAGCATGTTGTAGTAAACACGCCTAACCTATATTATCTATTTTCCCTACCTTTTTATAGACAACTGGCTCATTTTCTACTCTATCAGCACCTGCCTTGCGATGTTTAACTCGATCAATTTCATTTCTATCAGTACCCGTTTCAATGGCTATACTAGGTTGTCTGTAGTTAAACCTTCCTGTTTTAGTAAACAATTCTACCCTTTTTTAATCCGTACCTTTGCTACCATGCTACTCTTTCACAATGAAGACATCACTACAGATACGGTCGCTTTATTACCATTTGCTATTTTTGGTGGATGTTAACTCTGTTGTAGTTAACATTGCCTTTCCATGTACTTACGCAGGGCTACAATGGGTGATGTGTTATTTGCCGTCGAGGTTAGCTGCATTCCATGTCTTATACACCCTTTGTTCCTAATTATAAGTCTTTTTAGTGATTCCAATTAGACTACATACATAGAAAAATGAGTGAATCTACATTCTAATATAAACTATGTATATATACATCCGTATGTAGTTCATATTGAAATCTCTAAAAATACTTGTACTTAGGAATAGAGGTAGCTGTATTTTACATCATTTGTGCAATCGCAGTTTAGTTTCTAACATTTAGTGGTTGCCTGTAGATACATTTATTAGTGGTACTGATCCACGCTTCGATCCCTTTTGCGTATGGGGCAATGATATATTCATGAACAAGCGTCAAGTGAGGAAACTAAGAAAGATTGTTAGGCGAAAGAGACGGGTGATGGGACTTAAACTCTTTAATAACACTTTGTCCAAGACAATAGTGAACTTTAGGATCGTAAGTAATGTGTTGCCTTTTCCCCTGCCCACAACGAGTTACTCTATTAGACATGAATATCTGAAAGTCTTCTCTTTTTAGTGGATTCCGAAGCAATTTACTGATCATTACCTTGCAAGCTACATGACCGTAGTGGAGGCAACTAAGGTTAAAGTATATAATTCATACTACGATGATAATGGTCTGGAAGTGTTCCTAAAGGCGGTGAATGATGGGCAGGCGATCGTCACAAGGGATTGGGCACGTTGTTCGCACCTATGGCATGTAGGAAGGCACATTATGGGCGTTCTGTTTCTTCAACACCATCGGCATCCAAAATGATTTACACTTCTATCTTCACCTTTACCGCCTCTAAATATTACGGTTCATCATAGATAATTGTTGCCTAATCCTGTCATTACTGAACATATTGGACTGAGAATTTTATTTACGGATTGTTGTTGAACCATTGTGCTGAGAATTTGAATTCCACGTTTCATATTTCAAAATATTCAATTTGAATAATAAATTATAGGGGGAAATAAAATTAAGAAGGAGGGAGTAAAATAATGTACACACGTTTAGAAAGAAAACAGCATGTGCGATGGAGAATGTAGAACAGACGGTTCTTTGATGTGAAAAGTTTGCGATGCTCGACGGACGCACACACGGTTTCGTCTCATATGTGTGTGAGATTCATGCTAATACGACAAATGTTTCAAACCTGTATGGGTTTGTAATATTGGACAAAAAGAATACGGTGCATATATGGAGCCCGTGTGTGATAGGAATACCTATCGCCCACTGTTATGAAAATGGAAACGTTGGCGATAGTAGAGGCACCGCACACATTTTACATTTTTGAACTATGTGCGATAATGTACCTATCGCAAACACATCGGTAGATTAAATGCTTCTGATATCCACATTTTTCACATGACTATAACATCGTGCTACTTCTTGAGCTTGCATAGATTTTTTCCCTTGAAGAGGAAAGTGTGATGCAGCAAAGTAGAGATATGTATTTCCCTCAGTTAAGAACCAAGGTATCAATCCAGTAGGAGGCACAAGCAAGTCTCCAATATATGCACCTGCACAAACTGACAAACACTTGCACACAACGCGAAATAGGGGTTGTCAATCCCTTCACGGTCGTGAACAAGAGTGAGATCTAATAGAGATAGGTATAAAAGATAAATAAAAGAGCAACTAAAGTAAATATAAATAAATTGCAACAAGGTATTTTTGGGTTTTTGGTTTATAGATCTGAAAATATATGATGAAAAATAGACCCGGGGGACATAGGTTTCACTAGAGGCTTCTCTCTTCAAGATAACATACGGTGGGTAAACAAATTACTGTTGAGCAATTGCTAGAAAAGCGCAAAGTTATGACGATACCTAAGGCAATGATCATGAATATAGGCATCGCGTCCCTGACAAGTAGACCGACTCCTGCCTACATCTACTACTAATACTCCACACAACGACCGCTATCCAGCATGCTTCTAGAGTATTAAGTTCATAAGGACGGAGTAACGCCTTAAGTAAGATGACATGATGTAGAGGGATAAACTCAAGCAATATGATATAAACCCCATCTTTTTCTCCTTGATGGCAACAATTCAATACATGCCTCGCTACCCCTACTATGTCACTTGGTGAGGACACCGCAAGATTCAACCCAAAACTAAGCACTTCTCCCGTCGCAAGAAAAACCTATCTAGTTGGCCGAACCAAACCGATAGTTCGAAGAGAAATACAAAGATATTTTAATCATGCATAAAAGAGTTCAGAGAAGACTCAAATAATATTCATAAATAATCTAATCATAAATCTACAATTCATCGGATCTCAACAAACGCACCGCAAAAGAAGATTACATCAGATAGAACTCGAAGAACATCGAGGAGAACAACGTATTGAAGATCAAAGAGAGAGAAGAAGCCATCTAGCTACTAGCTATGGTCCCGTAGGTCTGTGGTAAACTACTCACGCTTCATTGAAAGAGCAGCAAGGTTGATGTAGAGGCCCTCCGTGATTGAATCCCCCTCCGGCAGAGTGCCGAAAAAGGCCCCAAGATGGGATCTCACGGGAACAGAGGCTTGATGCGGCAGAAAAGTATTTTGGTGGACGCTTATGATGTTTGGGGAATATTTGAGAATATATAGAGCTGGAATTAGGGTTAGTGGACTCCCGAGTGGCCAACAAGCCCGGGGGCACCCCCCTGGGGCGCGCCCTGAGGGATTGTGGCCTCCTCGAGACTCTTTTGGCCCTCCCTCCAAGTCTTTTGGGTGTCTTCTGGTCGAAGAAAAATCATAGTAAAGTTTTATTCCGTTTGGACTCCGTTTGATATTACTTTTCTGTAGAAGTCAAAAACAAGGAAAAACCACAAACTGCACTGGCTCTAGGTTAATAGGTTAGTCCCAAAAAATATAAAATAGCATATTAATGCATATAAAACATCTAAAATAGATAATATAATAGCATGGAACAATAAAAAATTATAGATACGTTGGAGACGTATTAAGCATCCCCAAGCTTAATTCCTACCCGTCCTCGAGTAGGTAAATGATAAAACAGAATTTTTGATGTGAAATGCTACCTAACATATTTCTCAATGCAATCTTCTTTATTGTGGCAAGAACATTCAGATCCATAACATTCAAAACAAAAGTTTAATATTGACGTAAAAACAATAATACTTCAAGCATACTAATAAACCATGCATGTCTTCTCATAAAAATATGGCCAAAGAAAGTTATCCCTACAAAATCATATAGTCTGGCTATGCTCCATCTTCATCACTCAAAGTATTTCATCATGCACAACCCCGATGACAAGCCAAGCAATTGTTTCATACTTTTAGTGTTCTCAAACTTTTTCAACTTTCATGCAATATATGAGTGTGAGCCGTAGATATAGCCTTATAGGTGGAATAGAATATGGTGGTTGTGGAGAAGACAAAAAGAAGGAGAAAGTATAACATCAACTAGGCAAATTAATGGGCTATGGAGATGCCCATCAATTGATATCGATGCAAGTGAGTAGGGGTTACCATGCAACGGATGCACTAGAGCTATAAACGTACGAAAGCTCAAAAAGAAACTAAGTGGGTGTGCATCCAACTTCCTTGCTCACGAAGACCTAGGGCAATTTGAGGAAACCCATCATTGGAATATACAAGCCAAGTTCTATAATGAAAAATTTCCACTAGTATATGAAAGAGACAAAATAGGAGACTCTCTATCATCAAGAACATGGTGCTACTTTGAAGCACAAGTGTGGAAAAGGATAGTAACATTGTCCCTTCTCTCTTTTTCTCTCATTTTTTCCTTTTTTTGTTTGGGCTTATTTGGCCTTTTTTTATTTGGTCTTCTTTGGCCTCTTTTATATTTATTAATGTCCGGACACTCATCCCAACTTGTGAGGGAATCATAGCTTCCATCATCCTTTCCTCACATGGGACAATGCTCTAATAATGATGATCATCACACTTTTATTTACTTACAACTCAAGAATTACAACTCGATACTAGAACAAAATATGACTCTATATGAATGCCTCATGCATATGAGAACAACATGACAATGATGGTATGTCATAATAAAACAGAACAGTGGAAGTTGCATGGCAATATCTCGGAATGGCTATGGAAATGCCATAATAGGTAGGTATGGTTGTTGTTTTGAGGAAGGATATATGGTGGGTTTAATGCACCAGCGAATGTTGTGCGTTACTTGAGGGGCTACCAATGGTGGAAGGGTGAGAGTGCGTATAATCCATTGACTCAACATTCGTCATAAAGAACTCACATACTTATTGCAAAAGTTTATTAGCCATCGAAACAAAGTACTACACGCATGCACCTAGGGGATAGATTGGTAGGAGAAGACCATCGCTTGTCCCCCGACCGCCACTCATAAGGAAGACAATCAAAGAATAAATCATGCTCCGACTTCATCACATAACAGTTCACCATACGTGCATGCTACGGGAATCACAAACTGTAACACAAGTATTTCTACCGATCCACTATTACTCACTAGCATGACTCTAATATCACCATATTTATATCTCCAAACAAATGCAAAGAATCAAACTTCTCATATATTCAATGCTCTTATATGAAAGTTTTTATTATATCCCTCTTGAATGCCCATCATGTTAGGACTAAATTCGTAACCTAGCAAATTACCATGATGTTTAGGACTCTCAAAATAATATAAGTGAAGCATGAGAGTTCTCCAATTTCAATAAAATTAAACCACCGCCGTGCTCTAAAAAAGATACAAGTGAAGCACTAGAGCAAACTGCCTAGCTCAAAAGATATAAGTGAAGCACATAGAGTACTCTAATAAATTCATGATTAAAGCGTGTCCCTCTCAAAAGGTGTGTACAGTAAGGATGATTGTGGCAAACTAAAGAGCAAATGCTCATATCATACAAGACGCTCCAAGCAAAACACATATCATGTGGTGAATAAAAATATAGCCTCAAGTAAATTTACCGATGGATTGAAGACGAAAGAGGGGATGCCATTCTGGGCATACCCAAGCCTAGATGCTTGGTTGTCCTTTAATATTTCCTTGGGGTGCCTTGGGCATCCCCAATCTTAGGCTCTTGCCACTCCTTATTCCATAGTCCATCAAATCTTTACCCAAAACTTGGAAACTTCACAACACAAAACTCAACAGAAAACTCGTGAGATCCGTTAGTATAATAAAATAAATCACCACTTTAGGTACTATTGTGAACTCATTCTAAATTTATATTGGTGTTATATCTATTGTATTCCAACTTCTCCATGGTTCATACCCCCCGATACTACCCATAGATTGATCAAAATAAGCAAACAACACATAGAAAATAGAATCTTTCAAAAACATCACAGTCTGTAGTAATCCGGAAATTTCGTATACTTCTGTAACTCTAAAACTTCTGAAAAATTAGGACAGCAGAGGCAATTCATATAGCAATCTTATGTAAAAAAATCAAAAAGATTCTACGCTCCAGTGAATTTAAAAAATTCTATTATTGGACAAAATAGTTTCTGTTTTTTAGCAAAACCATATCAACAATCTACAAAATCCTTTTAGCTAGGCGTTGATAAATTTAATGATGCTCACATGAAAGACAAAAAATTGAAGCACAACGAGACCATCATAAAGCATGTGAAAAAGAAGTTTAAGTATAGCATACTTCCTATGCATAGGCATTTTATAGGGAAAAGATTTATCAAGACAAGCAAAAACTAGCATATGTAAGGAAGAAGAAAGAAACAATAGCAATCTCAACATAATGAGAGGTAATTTAGTAACATGAAAATTTCTACAACCATATTTTCCTCTCTCATAATAATTACATGTAGGATTGTAATCAAATTTGAAAATATAGCTATCACATAAAATATTCTCTTCATGGTCCATATGCATGCAAAGTTGATATTCTTCCAAAATAGTGGGATTTTCATCAAATAAAGTCATGACATCTCCAAGCCCACTTTTATCAAAAATTTCATAAGATTGATCATTCTCCAAAGTAGTGGGATCATTATTATGTAGAGTTGACACTCTTCCAAACCCATTTTCAATATAATTGCAAACACTATTATCAATATCATATTCGTCATGAGGCTTAAATTAATTTTCAAGATCATAAGAGGCATTATCACCCCAATCATGATCATTACAATAAGTAGTGGACATAGCAAAATTAGCATCCCCAAGCTTAGATTTTGCATATCATTAACACAACTGACATTAATAGAATTTATAATAACATCATTGCAATCAAGCTTTTCATTCAAGGAGCTATCGTGAATCACTTCATAAATTCCTTCTTTTAACACTTCATCACAATTTTCAGATTCACGAATTTCAAGCAAAACATCATAAAGATAATCTAGTGCACTCAACTCACTAGCAATTGGTTCATCATAGTTGGATCTTTTAAAAATATTAGAAAGTGGATAAGGATCCATAAACTTTTTGCTTTCTAATTTTGAATAAATACACAATTATGGCAAGCAAACAAACCAAGTAAGACATAAAGGTAGACAGAAAGAAGGCAAATAAAAAGGCATTTTTTATTTTCTGAAAACTTTTTAGAAGTGGGGGAGACGAAAAGGAGAGGCAAATGGAAAATAATGTAAGTACAAGAGATCAGAGTTTATGATAGGTACTTGGTAGGCTTGATGTAGAACCTCCTCGGCAACGATGCTAGAAATTCTTCTTGCTACTTCTTGAGCTTGCGTTGATTTTTTCCTTGAAGAGGAAAGTGTGATGCAACAAAGTAGAAATAAGTATTTCCCTCAGTTAAGAAGCAAGGTATCAATCCAATAGGAGGAACAAGCAAGTCTGCAATATATGCACCTGCACAAACTAACAAACACTTGCACACAACGCGAAAAAGGGGTTGTCAATCCCTGCATGGTCACGAACAAGAGTAAGATCTAATAGAGATATAGGTATCAAAGATAAATAAAATAGAAAAGTAAAGTAAATATAAATAAATTGCAGCAAGGTATTTTTAGGTTTTTGGTAGATCTAAAAATATATGATGGAAAATAGACCCGGGGGCCATAGGTTTCACTAGAGGCTTCTCTCTTGAAGATAACATACGGTGGTTAAACAAAATACTATTGAGAATTTGATAGAAAAGTGCAAAATTAGGACGATATATAAGGAAATGATCATCAATATAGGCATCATGTCCGTGACAAGTAGACTAGCTCTTGACTGCAT
The DNA here is from genome assembly GCF_018294505.1 of Triticum aestivum. Taxonomy (NCBI): domain Eukaryota; kingdom Viridiplantae; phylum Streptophyta; class Magnoliopsida; order Poales; family Poaceae; genus Triticum; species Triticum aestivum. The sequence goes on from NC_057799.1 coordinate 295,132,780, forward strand.
CTAGTACTATTACTCCACACATCGACCGTTATCCAGCATGCATCTAGAGTATTAAGTTCATAAGAACGGAGTAACGCCTTAAGTAAGATGACATGATGTAGAGGGATAAACTCAAGAAATATGATATAAACCCCATCTTTTTATCCTTGATGGCAACAATACAATACGTGCCTCACTACCCCTACTATGTCACTTGGTGAGGGCACCGCAAGATTGAACCCAAAACTACGCACCTCTCCCATTGCAAGAAAAACCAATCTAGTTGGCCAAACCAAACCGATAGTTCAAAGAGAAATACAAAGATATCTTAATCATGCATAAAAGAGTTCAGGGAAGACTCAAATAATATTCATAGATAATATGATCATAAATACAATTCATTGGATCTCAACAAACGCACCGCAAAAGAAGATTACATCGAATAGAACTCCAAGAACATCAAGGAGAACATTGTATTGAAGATCAAAGAGAGAGAAGAAGCCATCTAGCTACTAGCTATGGACCCGTAGGTCTGTGGTAAACTACTCACGCTTCATTGGAAGGGTAGCAATGTTGATGTAGAGGCCCTCCATGATCGAATCCCCCTCTGGCAGAGTGCCGGAAAAGGCCCCAAGATGGGATCTCATGGGAATAGAGGCTTCAGCGGCGAAAAAGTATTTTGGTGGACGCTTCTGATGTTTGGGGATATTGGAGAATATATAGAGCTGTAGGGTTAGGAGACTCCCAAGGGGCCCACGAGCTAGCCCCCCCGGTCGGGCGTGCCCTGAGGGCTTGTGGCCTCCTCGGGACTCTTCTGGCTAGTACTGCAGGATGCTGCTAACGCGACACTATGATCAGAGACCCTTCGACGAAACTGTGTGTGATGCAATAATCGCAAACGGTGGTGTAAACAACCGTAAAAAAAGGTGCAAAACGTTTGTGATGACAGATGCATCAAACACGGTTCGGATTTTAGTTGCGTGTGCAATGCAGGGCATATGGTTCAGTTCAATTAACTATTTGCGATGAGGTGGAACAAAAGAAACGGGTAGCCAGATGAAGGTGTGTGCGATATACAGCATACGGTTCACTCGGATGAACTGTTTGTGATTAGGCAACACAAAAGAAACGGGCAGCCAGATGAAGGTGAGTGCGCTATACAACATGCGGTTCACTCGGATGAACTATTTGCGTTGAGACAAGATAACAGCAACGGTTCAATATAACAAGATGTGTGTGATACGCGGCAAACAGGTCTCTAATCAGAAAGGTGTGCGAAGACCGCTAATAACACAGACGATTGCTTCTAATAAGATGTATATGATATGCTTTGTCTACACAACATCTATTGGCCATTGGGGGACGGGCAGTCATCCGGATACGCCATAAGGATGTGAAGAGGCATCCTATATCACCAAGGACTAGCTGTTCCACCAGTAGCTCATGTAAGAGAACTCTCAAGTTAAGTGTGCTCAGGCTGGAGCAGCCATCAGATGGGTGACTGGATGGGAAGTTCTGTTGATGTGAAATTAACTGATAGGATGGGTCGTATTTGTCAAGTTAAATGACTGATACGGCCCATCCCATGAGTTAATTTAACCTAGAGGTACTTGTATTTTAATTTTTTAATTTTTTTAACGCATGTTAAAGAAGGTCTACTGCATTACTTTTTGACAATGTGCCATACATGGCATACAGTTGATCCATTCGACCTGTTTGTAATGGAATAAGCCATGTGGGTTGTGGGCAAACGCTTGCTAGTATTCAACCATTTGCGATTGATGAATTCATCATCGACGGGTTCCCTAGTGTGGTCCGTGTTCATCTGATCATCATCTACTTCTTGTGCTAGCTCCATGTTCCTTCTATGCTAAGTTTCCATTAATTGATGGCGTTTTATGAACACGCCACCGTTTCACGCCATTTCCTCACCTATTTCCCGCCGCCCAGCGATATTGCGCATAAACCTAGGCGATGCACGACGCACGGAGGCGACAAGCGCAGCCTGTAGCACATCCACCTTTTCCAAGCATGCCAAGCCACCAAAGCGTCGCCTCTGCCGTCAACCTCGTCCACGAGGAAAACGAGCAGGTGCCACGGCCCGTCGAGGCCGAGGCGCTCCCCGGCAACGCGATGGACGATGCCGTGATGCGCGTCATCGCCAGGGTTGAGCGCTCTAGATGTACCGCGGGCGTGTTGACCGCTTGGACGAATGCCTGCACGAGTTCAGGCAGAGCCAAGAGCTACCGTAGGCAAGAGCTGCTGGTCATGGTCTCATGGACACGTTTTATTTTGTTGAGTCGTTTCGACGTGGATAGCTATTTATTCACAGAAATCATAGTATTGCTCTATTTATTCCTCTGTTTCAATGTGTGTGCTCTGTTTTCCGTTCTTATATGTTTTGTTTCAATGTGTGTGTATACGCTTTCCATTCTGTATATGTGGATGATAACAGCTAGATTCAAATTAGTATACAAAAACAGATAGAAAATGGAATTCATAATATATATATTAATTGTTCATTAGTTCATCATAGAATATATATATATATATAATCACATATACGTGATGATACTTAACTACTAGGTACAATGCATAAAATTGAAAATGAACAATACTAAAACTAATAATCCCTCCTGGGGCCAGTATTCCGGTAGCCCCTCGCCAGCAGCTCCTTGGTGGGCGGCGTCTTCCCAGTGCGGAGGCACTACTCCACCTCCTCCGCCTCGCAGCGCTTGACGTACCGATCTGCCTCTTGCTGGCGGACGTGCACGAATGATCTTGCCATTTCGTTGGGCGCCCACCGGAGCTCCTCGTCGGTGGCATGCTGGAGCTTATCGGCCCACCTCCACGCAGCGACGAGGCGCCCAGCGCCTATGACCACTACAAAAAAAAGACACGTCCGTGACATTTTGGGCCGAACGATTTTTTTTTCTATCATGCTTATGACACTTCTATGACGATAATTGTGACAAAACCCGGTATCATCATAGATGTGGTGGGCTCCTACTTTTATGACAAAAACTCATGACAGAAAATGGGCTTTTCGTCTTGGGCGGGCCAGAGACGCAGCTGCATGACATTCTTTGGGCCATCCATGATGGAGAAAACCGTGGTAGAAGCGAGGGCGAGGAAAATATCGGGGGAGTTCCTTCTTGCTACCTCTTGAGCACTGCGTTGGTTTTCTCTTGAAGAGGAAAGGGTGATGCAGCAAAGTAGCGTAAGTATTTCCCTCAGTTTTTGAGAACCAAGGTATCAATCTAGTAGGAGGCTACGCGCGAGTCCCTCGCACCTACACAAAAAAAAATCCTCGCAACCAACGCGATAAGGGGTTGTCAATCCCTACACGGTCACTTATGAGAGTGAGATCTGATAGATATGATAAGATAATATTTTTGGTATTTTTATGATAAAGATGCAAAGTAAAATAAAAGAAAAGGAAATAACTAAGTGTTGGAAGATTAATATGATGGAAAATAGACCCGGGGGCCATAGGTTTCACTAGTGGCTTCTCTCAAGAGCATAAGTATTTTACGTTGGGTGAACAAATTACTGTTGAGCAATTGACAGAATTGAGAATAGTTATGAGAATATCTAGGTATGATCATGTATATAGGCATCACGTCCGAGACAAGTAGACCGACTCCTGCCTGCATCTGCTACTATTACTCCACACATCGACCGCTATCCAGCATGCATCTAGAGTATTAAGTTCATAAGAACAGAGTAACGCCTTAAGCAAGATGACATGATGTAGAGGGATAAATTCATGCAATATGATAAAAAACCCCATCTTGTTATCCTCGATGGCAACAATACAATACGTGCCTTGCTGCCCCTACTGTCACTGGGAAAGGACACCGCAAGATTGAACCCAAAGCTAAGCACTTCTCCCATTGCAAGAAAGATCAATCTAGTAGGCCAAACCAAACTGATAATTCGAAGAGACTTGCAAAGATAACCAATCATACATAAAAGAATTCAGAAGATTCAAATATTGTTCATAGATAAACTTGATCATAAACCCACGATTCATCGGTCTCAACAAACATACCGCAAAAGAAGATTACATCAAATAGATCTCCACAAGAGAGGGGGAGAACATTGTATTGAGATCCGACAAGAGAGAAGAAGCCATCTAGCTAATAACTATGGACCCAAAGGTCTGAGGTAAACTACTCACACATCATCGGAGAGGCTATGGTGTTGATGTAGAAGCCCTTCGTGATCGATGCCCCCTCCGGCGGAGCTCCGGAACAGGCCCCAAGATGGGATCTCGTGGGTATAGAAGGTTGTGGCGGTGGAATTAGGTTTTTGGCTCCGTATCTGATCGTTTGGGGGTACGTAGGTATATATAGGAGGAAGGAGTACGTCGGTGGAGCAACGTGGGGCCCATGAGGGTGGATGGCGTGCCTGGGGGGTAGGCGCGCCCCCCTACCTCGTGGCTTCCTGGTAGCTTTCTTGACGTAGGGTCCAAGTCTCCTGGATCATGTTCGTTCTGAAAATCACGTTCCCTAAGGTTTCATTCCGTTTGGGCTCCGTTTGATATTCTTTTTCTGCGAAACTCTGAAATAGGCAAAAAACAACAATTCTGGGCTGGGCCTCCGGTTAATAGGTTAGTCCCAAAAATAATATAAAAGTGAATAATAAAGCCCAATAATGTCCAAAACAGAAGATAATATAGCATGGAGCAATCAAAAATTATAGATACGTTGGAGACGTATCAGGTGCCGTCGTACCTAAAGTGGATGTCAAGGGCACCTTCCACGTGGCAAACCCGAGCGACCTCGCCCCAGCCGCGGGTCATGAAGATCTTGCCAGGGGAAATGGCTTCCACCTCCGCCCCAGTCGCCGGGGCGTCGCAGTTGGCGTGCTGCAGCCAAAGCTCAAGGGGCACATTGGCGGCATCTCGGTGGAGAAGAACCGCGGGAAGCGGATCCAGGTGCGCGGAGGCATCGCTGCCCACATCACGAGCTTGCGCGAGGAGTCCGCGGCGTGGACTCCTGGGGTGACGGCGTGCGTCACCACGGCGCGGCGACCGCGGCCCCGGCGTAGGCGGCGGTGCTTGTTGCCTCTTCCTCCAGAGCCCTCAACTGGGGCATACAGAGGCAGCGGGTACCCAGGAGGAGACTGCTCGTACCAAGGCCTCGACACCACTGGCCTCGCGACCATGTTGCGGCGGTGGCTCGGTCTCTTCTTTGGCGGAAGTGGCCCAGGCTCGTCGCGGGGTTTTTTTCCCTTCTCCACGGTCAAGAACCTCTGAATAGGCGCGATGGGAGCTGCAGCTAGCGATGAAGAGAGGAAGGAGAAGCGAATGGAGCAGGAAGAGATGAGCAACGGGGGCTCCGCCCCCTCCTCATTCATAGTGGGAGAAGGCCAACCGGCGACCCCCACGACCACAGGTAATGATGATTTTTCTCTGCATTCAGCAGGGACTCGTCAAATCGGGCAGTTGCCGAGGCAGCATGGGGAAGCGAAGACGCCCACGTCCAATCAATCGCCACACATCAAGCGGGGCCACAGGCTGTCAGGGCCCGCGGCGCTCCACACTTGCCCTTTGGCTTCTCCTAGAAGCCAAGTCCGAGCACGCCTTGGGCCCGGGGGCTACTGTCGGCGTCCAGGGAACGGGGGTCACCAGACTTGCCTGCCTGCGGCCCACGGCGTGGCTCAGCCAGCGGCCCTGTATGGCCCATCTTCACCAGCCAACACTCAAGACCCTCGCGAGGCGGACGACACAAGACCTCCTCGGGGAGCCGCCTCACCAGGCTGGCTCGCGAGGGGCGGGGAGATCATAGCAAGGGGCACCTCGCGAGGTTCCCCTGACGCAAGCCATGACGACTGGAGCCAGGCGGGCGCCCGCGCACGCAGTGTCCTTGTTTCCTCTTTGGTGCTAAAGGGGCAAGCGCGGGCGAGGAGTCCTGAGGCATCAGTCAAAGGTTTCCATATCGGTGCAGCAACGAGACCAAGACCAGCATGTTGACAGGACGGAGGTTATCGTGGAGCCCAAGACAGCGTCACCACCAGAGCCTTTGGCAGGCGCAGACCACCTTTAGTCAGGATAACTTGTACTAGTTGTCCCCCTTCGAATTTGGCCGTTGTTGGATCCCTTCCCGCTCAATATTTGGGGAGAGGACCAGGGCCTCTATAAATAGGACTAGCCACCACCGTAGAGAGGGGACGGATTCAGATCATCCTCAACCACACACAAGTTCACCAAGCACAAGAGCACCTCTCCTCAGGAGGCTGTTCTTCCCTTGTAACTGTTCATCCTCAGCCCAGGAGGCAATCCACCACACCACACTGGAGTAGGGTATTACACCACATCGGTGGCCCGAACCATTATAAACTCCTATGTCTCTCTTTATGCGGGTTCGTCGAGATAGGCTTTGAGATCGCGGTGAGGGCGAGGGCGTGATTAGGTAGGGAGAGATCTTCGTGTGCACCCCAGTGTTCAAACCTCAAGGGTTTTGCCGGAACCCGAAATCCAACAAGCACAGCCGGACACGGGAGGCAGGAGCCGGCGGCACGGTAGACACTTGTTTGGGCGGCTGGAGCAAGAAGACTAGAGGTTGAAGAAGCACTAGTGGAGCTAGAATCGTTCATATTGACTAAGTTGACAAAGCCCTCCGTCCCAGTCATCTCAGTAGGCCCACAAGTCAGCCTCCCACTATGGTGGGTCCCAGCTAGCAGGGGGAGTATTCATTTTTTTGTGCGTAATAAGGAGGCACTTCCTTGCGTGCGAAGATATAGCTGGTGGGTCCGACCTGTCAGCGCGAGGAACGTTTTTTCACGAAATACAGAGGCCCTTCCGGTGGGTCCCACATGTCAGGTCGAGGAATCATTATTTTGCGCGTAATAAGGAGGCATTTTCTTACCTCCGGTCGTGGACCCAGCTGTCAGCCTCTCCACGTACAGTTCATGTCCGATGGATGTTGTTCGTTGACCATGTTGACCACGCCGCGCCGAGAGCACAAGGGCGGTGGATGACGGCGAGGCCTGGGAAGGGAACAACACGGAGCCGGGGAAGACTTGGCAGTGGTTGCCCATGCGGTGGGGAGTACGAGGGTTTACTGGTCCGGCTGCCATCGCCGGAAAATAACAGGAAGTGTGGGTGAGTAGAGGAATGGCTTGGCCAGCAATGGAGTAGGGTGGGGCGGTGCGGCCTGTGCGGCAGCACAGCCGGCCACGGGAGGCGAGAGCAGGCAGTACCACCGGTGCTGGTTTGGGCTAGTAGACCCACAAGTCAGCCTCCAAATCTGTCCCAAACAACATACAACCCAAAATTTCTAGCCAGATTCAAATTAATTTAAAAATTAAACATACGTTAATTTAAATCCAATGAAATTTTACCCGCACAAAAACAATGAAATTGAAAATATCAAAATCCGAAAGGAAAAAGTATTTTGGAACTAATTGCGTGTTTGCTGTCTTTTTTTCATTTTATAGCCCATTTATTATTACTTACAGCCCATTTCTTATTACTTATAGCCCAATTTCTGGGCAAAATGCATCCCTCCTCGTCTTGAAAGATTTCCGGCCCAGCAGGGTGTAGAAAAGCAAGTAGGCCTACGTTGGTTATTCTGCAAAAAAATAGCTGGGCTAGCCATTTTCAGAAAGGAAAAAAACAAACTGGGCTGGTCATGTGCTAAACATATAAAATAAAAGCCTGGGCTAGACGGTCCACAGCTCCCGCACAACCTAGTTGATACCCTTCGCCCGTTCTCTGTCCCAAAAAAACAAAATTACTACGCGTGCAGCTGGGTCCCTACTTTCATCCTCACCATGCACAATCATCTCCTTATTCCTCTCGGTTGTTGACCATGTTACAACACTAGAGGGTGGCGCCACGATGAGCGAACCAAGGTGGAGGACGATGGTGACGCCTCAGACGGGAACAAACAGGAGCCGGGGAAGATGCGCAGAGTTTTAGGGTGCGATGTGGCCATGATGCGTGCGCGGCAGCACAACCAGCCATGGGAGGCGGGAGCAGGCGGTCCCGCCGGCGTTGGTTTGGCTTTGGCGGCTGGAGGAAGAAGAGACTGAAGAAACATGACAGACGTTGAATGTCAATCCAACGGTCAAGGTTGGCACAATCGTTTGTTGACTAAGCCGACACCAAGTAGCATACTTTTTGTATATAGGAAGAAAATAAAAGCTGGGCTCGTTCGCCTGGTAACATTCCTGAAACTACTACCGTTCAATCTTGCGTCACAACTAAAACTGCGATGAAAATGCGTTCGTCTGCCGTCCTCCTCCCAGGGAACGTTCGCCACATAAGTGACTAGCATCCTTGGTTTTCAACCAAGAGGCCTTGGGTTCGAGTCCTAGGAACTCTCAGTTTTGTCCTCCTTCCTTCCTCGCAAAAAAGAAAGAAAATCAAAGACTTGAGAAGGCGTACAGAACAAGCTAGTGTACCAGTAAAGAGACGTTGCTGAGTTTTAGAAAAAAGAGAGACGTGCTCATGTAGCTGGTTCGAATCCAAACCTAGACTATGACTATATATGGTGCTATGCTACTCTGCAAGTAATGAAACTGACATATCCAATGTTCGCTTCTCCTCTTCTCTACTTACTCTGCCTAGCATCAGAAGCTCTGGCCGCAGTAACCATGTCCGCAGGCTGCTCGTCCACCTGCTCTTCAGTAGGCAACAACCAGATATGCACCAAGTCGCCACCCGTACCATCGCCTGTGGGTCTCATCACACCCCCGCCGGCACACGCACCGCAGCCGGTTGCTCATCACAACCCGCTGCCGTTGGTGTGGTGCCACTGCTGCAAATCACGCAGAGTCATCCGTCGCGTCACAACCACAATCCTCAACCCTGGCCGAGTCTTCTACAAATGCCCGAATCATGGGGTAATAATATGTGTAAGTGTTGTTCTGCTGCTTTCAGTTGCTGGTTTTTTTAATAGTTTGGTTGACGATCTTCCAATTTGGTTCATGTAGAAAAGGGAAGATTCGTGTGATTTTTATTTCTGGGAAGTTGCTGATGTGGGGGAATGCAACTACGCTGATTATTTGGTTAGCCGAGGAATCCCAATACCAGCAGGTTGGGGTGTTGGACAAGTAACTGAAGGAATCGCAGAAGAGGAAGATGTAGAGCAGAAGGCTAAAGATGCAGTTCCTCTTATCATGGCCAAGCAACAGCTGCTGAACGGCCTTGACAGCAATGAGGAGATGAAAGAGCTTGTGAAGATAATGGGCAAAATCGATGTGCTCTGTAGGATGATTGTCTCTTTATTTGCAGTGTATGTAGCACTCGTGATGTATTCAGTGGCTATGACATGAGCACTTTGCTGAAACTAGTAATGAATGAAACCTGTGTAGCAGGCTGGGCATAGTGTTGCGAACATCTAATGATTTCTATTAACGGAAATCGGGGGGTATCCCCTTTTGCTCATAAATAAATAAATTAGCAGAGGCCCTATCGGGTCAGCTTTGTTCCCATTCGAAGACGTCGAGCAAATTGCAGTCCAAACAACAAACTGTGTCATCAAATTCAAGTTTCACAGCCAAATATGAGTACAACTAAACAACAATGTCATCATGTTTTACTCGTCATAAAATCACCAAATACAAATCAACATACATAACAAGTGATGTTCTCACAGCAAAATACTAAACAACACGTTCATCAGGTTTCAATTGTCATAGCAAACACAATTTCACATAGTAGATAAAAAACGTCTTCTGACAGCCAAATACGACAAAAGCAATCTAATCATCATCCGCAGCAGCAGCGTCAACATCTTCGCCATGTGTATCAGTCTGAATCGTAATTCCCTAGAGTGTCATCTTCTTCTTCATCCTCAATGTCCTTGAACATTGCCTTCGTCTTGATCAACTCTTGTATATCCACAGCACGACAGGCAATCTTTTCGCCAGCGTCATTGACGTGATGGTTCTCAAAGATATTAGGAACATCTGTGGAATCTTGTACATCAGGAGCGGTGTAAGCATCATCTTGTTGTGCAACTTCATTAAACGAGTTCCTTTGCTCAAACCTTTGCAATACTCTCTAGTCATCGCTATGTGCAAATGTGTCTTCCAAGAAAAATAACTGTTGCTTGATTTGCCAAAATAAAAGGCTCGTTGGTCTGGTACGCCGCCTTGACATTGATGGATTTGAAATAATCATCAGCTCTGGGTTTTGCGATCCTGGAAAATAGGTTATACCAACGACAGTACAACAGAACCACACACCGATGATCCTTGAAACTGGAGATATACTGCAACTGAACAATGTCTGTTATGTTAGCATACATTTCAGTTGTCACTCTGTCATACGTATCCGTGCTCATGATGGCACTGTTTTGTGTCTTCCTGCCTTTGTTGCGTGCAAGGGTGTTGTAGCGCACATCTCCAACAATGCAAGATTCATAATGTCTTACCCGAGTATCAGGACCCATTGCTAGTGCGTAAAGGGAATCATCAACTGCCTCCTCATCCTCCCGCATCTTCTTAACCTATGTTTAGAAAATAGACAAGCTGATCATCTTATGTACTCAATATATTAAAAAAACTGACAGTGCAATTCAAAAGCTTACATGGCTCTTGAACCATTTCGCAAATCCTGCCATAACCAGTTTGTCAATGTTTCTTGGATTTTGCAGTAGTAACTCCTTTTTGTAGATGATGCACAACATAGTGATCACGTCAAACATCTAAATATATAAGAATGTGCTGCAAGTTTAGTAGATTATGATGTATAAGCTGCAGTACTTAGCACTTACTTGATATAAGGTAGTATCTCAGGACAGTTATTCAACACATACCAAACCATTTTGTCCAAATCTTTAGGTTTGTCCTCTTGTCGACTCTTCCCTGTAACTCGAACAGAATAATCGAAAACATTGAGCCCGGGATTGTCTTCACCCACCTCTTTGCTAAGCTGATCAGCTGTTTCAATGTATTTTGAGCAGAATGTCAACCCTCAGGTCTAGCTCTGTTCCTAACATAGCCCTTGAAAGTGCCTAGCCGCCTTTTAATAGGGTACATCTAGCCATACTGTACTAGACCTCTAAGTAGTGCCTCATTAGGTAGATGAACAGTCAAATGCACCATCACATCAAAGAAGGCTGGAGGATATATCTTCTCAAGGTCGCATAGGATAGTTGGTATCTTGTCTCTAAGATGCTCCAAAGCATCTATCCTGAGATTTCTACTGCAGAGTTCCTTGAAGAATTGTCCCAACTCTGCAACTGCTCTGTATAAGTCAGGGCGGCCCAATCCTCTAAGGATAACAGGTAAAACCCTTTGAAGTAGGACGTCGCAGTCATGAGTTTTCAACCCTTGTACCTTGTTTCCATTTGCACTGACTCTCCTTTCAGGGTTGGAAGCAAATCCAAGTGGGAATCTCACACGTGACAGGACCTCTCACAATTCTTTTCTTTTTACCTTGTCCAAGACATACACAGCTGGTGCCATATCCCGTGGTTTACCTTCATTTTGCACCTGCAAATCCCTTCTGATACCCAGGTGTGTCAAATCAATCCTAGATTTTAAGGTATCTTTCGTCTTGCCTTCAATATTAAGAAGTGTGCCAATAATGTTGTCACATATATTTTTCTCGATGTGCATCACATCAAGATTATGCCGCAGATCCAAATCTTTCCAATACTCCAAGTCCCACAAAGTGGACCTGCGGGTAAACAATAATCTCTCTTCCGCGCTGACACACTTCCTTTTCCCGCTACCATTACCAGGATGGTTTCCTGGTGTAATATGCCTGACCTTCTCTAATTCCACTTGCAACTCATCGGCGGTGAGCCTCTTTGGCGCATCACGGATTTCATGCTTTGCATTGAACACATGTCTTCGGTATTTTGGACGACGCGGCTTGTCCTTGGCAAGGAAATGTCGGTGTCCAATGTAACATATCTTGCTCAGTATTGCGTATGACAGCGGATTCCTGTCACAGCGAACACATGCATTGTAACCATGTGTCGTTCGCGCTGACATAGAGCCCAAAGCCAGATAATCATGGATGCACCAAATTATAATAGCACGTAGAAAGAAATCAGCTGGTGAGCTGCTATAGGTCTCGAGTGAGAACACCCCTCCATAGCTATTGAAGTTCCTCCACGAGAGGCTCCATGAATAAATCAAAATCCTTTCCAGGACTTTTTGGACCTGGGATGAGCAAGGCCATCATGTAGTTTGATTCTTTGGTGCAGACATTTGGAGGCATGTTGTAAGCGATAACAAGCACTGGCCACATGCTATACGTAGCGCTCTGGTGGCCAAATGGGTTAAATCCATCTGAAGCTAAGCCAAGTCTAATGTTTCTCGAGTTAGCAGCAAAATTTTTGTGTTTCTGATTGAAGCTTTGCAACTTACTACCATGAGATGGATGGCTCTTTACATTCTGATCTCTGTACTCCTGGTTCCTAGAATGCCACAGTACATCCTCTCTTGTTTAAGCATCATGAAACAACCTCTGCAATCTTGGTGTAATTGGAAAATGTCTCAGAACATTATGAGGAATCCTCTTCACAGAATCGTCATCTTTCCATCTTGATGATTTGCATTTCGGGCATTCTCTTAAGTTGGCATAATCCTTCCAGAACAGAACACAATTATTCTTACAAACATGGATCATATCATATCCAATTCCAACTGCACGCAGGAAATTCTTCATTTTTACTTTAGGTGTGTGGTAGCTCAGACACATCCGGGAAAGATTTGCGGAAAGCAGCCAACATTGCCTCGAATGATTTGTTGGTCATCCACTCAGATGTCTTCACCTGAAGAAAGGTACCATAGCTGAGAATACTGACAACTTATTTCCTAGGGTGACAGCCACGTTGCATTGTTCCAACATGCGGACCCACCATTTTTCTTCTGCAGGTGAAAGTTCACGAAATGCACGAGCATTTCATAGCATTGCTTCAATGTTGGTCAAACTCACTGGCTCCGCCACCACCTCCTCCTCCTCCTCTTCCACCTGAGCATCAGGCAGATCAAGATGGTGATCTCCTGCTTCCACGTAGTCAGTAACATTGACGTTCACAGCTTCACCATGATGAACCCACCTAGTATATGTGACCGACATCCCATACAAGTGTAGATGATTTTGCAAAGTTGACTAGGGTCTTGTAATTGAATTCATACAACTGCTACACGGGCAGAGCACATCTAATTTCGGACCTTCATACTCAGCTCTGATAAAGTTCATGAAGTTTTCAAACCCCTCGACATATGCAGCGGAGAATCTTTGAGCAGAAGTTATCCAAGTAATGTCCATCTGTTAGACATACAAATTAGTTCTTCTACTAGATATTACAGGAAAAACATATATGATTTTTTATGAAGTCCAGAAAAAAATACCTAGGTCGATGTCTAAAGCTATGGGAAGATATTTGGACGAGCAGATCTAAGTAACGAGATATATGTAAAGCTAATTCAGCAAACATATTTGAGTGCTAAATTATGGCAGGCTGTTTCAGCAGTCAATGAGGCCGAGCACACAGCCATCGAACTATCAAAGGCCATCGCAGCAACAAAGATCGAGTATAAAATGGTGTACAGCTATTTCACCTAACAGATTGGCTACTAGACCATGGCAATCTATGTCACAAAATATAGGGCAAGATATTTTAGCAACTAATCGGGCTTGGCATGCCATCTCAGCTAAGCAGATTGAGTGCAGAACAGGGCAAGGAAGCTTCTTAAGCAGATCATATTGACTGTAAACTACTTTGGCAAACAGTGAGATTAACAGCGTCTATCAGCTAACATTCAGCGCTACACCAACATGCACGGGGCCTCAGTCTAGAATGCGCGTACCATGGGAGAAGCTGACTGGCGTGCGTCTCCACACGAACGTCACCAGCGGTGGCGGCGCTGACCACTGTGCGCCTCCACAAGAACGTCGCTAGCGGTGGCAGCGCGGCTAGAGGACGATAGTCTATGAGAGCATACTGTGGGAGCGAGAGGATCACCGTGCGTCCCCTCGACGAGCCGCGGCGCGGACGTATCGGCGCGGCAGGGAGGGCGGCTTTGGCAGAATGAATGGAGTGGAGGGGATGGGGGGAGGGGGGTTTGGGGAATATTATTGGCTAGTTGGCCGAAGGGCGGCTGAATTTGGGATTTGGGGGGAATTTGGGGCGGTGACTTTCGCGCGGTGGGCGGGGGGAGTTTGGCGCATGGTCGGTTTCTCCAAGTGTAGTCCCACATGTCAGTGAAGAGGCAAGCCGAAGCGCGTTCCGTTTGCGTGAGCCGTGTGCAGGACCGAACGTGTGTGGGGTGCAATGCGACCGCGACAGGGGTGCTGTGAGTGTACCGCCTTTTTTCCTTTTAAACTAGGTGCTTCGCCCCCTAAAGAAAAAAAACTTGGTGCTTCACGCTATCCATCGGTACTACTACTAGTAATCCGGTAATCGCGACTAAAACGGCGCGGCCGGGTCTTTTCCCGCGCGATATGCTGGGAAGTTGGGTTTTGTAGGACGAGTATTGCTACACCTACGTAATCCCAGTTACGTAATTAACGTAATGTGAAACATGTGAGCTGTTGATTGTAGATTGGTGGGAGGGAGGGGCCCACCACCATGAAAATCAGGGAGGTGAGAGAGAGGGAATTTACGTTAACCCTTTTGTAGGTTCCCGTAGATGTAGAAAGATGTGAAATGTGTGGACGTACTATTGGAGTGCCTAAGATAAATTGTGTATGTAGACTATGTGTTTATTTACTTCGCATGTTAGCTTTGTCTGGTTCAATAAAAAGTAGAGTTGGTGATGATGGTGTGCCTGCCATCCTACAACATGGGCCGTCCGATCTATATCTAACAGATAGGAAGGAAACTATGACAATTTACCCGCACTCCTCTCCACATTTGCAGATAAGGCCTTCCCTCGTTCATCCTTTTCTCCCACAAGATCTTCATGTTCCGTGCAACGCACGGGCATCTTGCTAGTACTCCTACAATATACTATATTATTGTGAAAGTTCATATACACTGGCCAAGATTAATGCAAACACGACAGATTTTCATTACATTTCAAACTTTTATAGGACAGAAAAATAAAAGAAACCCGGCCCTAAACCTATTCTACGGCGGCGACCGACGTCCTCCATCTGCGATCTCCATGTACGGGGGCGGGGTTCAAGACCCGTGAAGTGAAGGTGCGGTCTCCGGCGAGGAAGAGTAGAACACGGGAAACGGACCGGCCAGTTGGCACACCATGCCCTGCCGCCTTCCATGCCCTACTCATCCTCGGAGGAATCCCCGACCTCGGCGGTGACGGATGTTGGACGGCGGCAAGTAGGATGCGTGGCTAACGGTGCTCCCGTCGTCGGCCGCCAGCGTGGCCACCGTTTGTGCGGTCACGTCCGCGTCCGGCTATGCCGCTATTGCATCGCGAGCGGCAACTTGAGCGAGGACGGTGACCTCGAGCTTCATCCCCGAAGACAAGCTCTCCCGCAGAGCGTTCGTGCTCGCAGTCATGGCGGATGTGGTGCCAGGTAGCAGGACGATGCGCTATGGTGTGGAGGTTAGTTGGGCGTTGCCGCTTTAAGTAGCGCATTCCGGTGAGGCCAAGCGTCCGGGTGCGTGATTAAGTCGCCGAAGTTGGTTCCTCGGGCACCGAGCCTCTTAACGATGGCATACGGACGAACGACATGAATGCGGGCAGCTGGCGCCGGCTGGGAACGCACCGCGCGACGACGCGAGGGACGAGGGTTTTTGGTGTGCCAGGGTAGTCAGCTGCGGTCGTGGCAACGTTGGAGATGCCCTTTGCTCACATGTGACCCCACATGTCATTGAAAAAGAAAGACGACCCGGCATGGTCTCAGGTCCTAGGGATGTAGTTGGCCGCGCTACACCACTCCGCGGACACGTCGCGGCGCGCACGCACTTCGGCGCCCCGTGCATCCTCGACGAGCCGGTGTTGATCTGATGGTCGTGCCATAGCGCTAACGCCACCCTCGGCACACTGAAACCGACCGTGTAAATCGACGATGAGCGTGTCGCTCCCGCATGCCTCATTTCAACATTCCGCCGAGTATCATTCGCATGTGGGCCTAGACCATGCTTGTATTTCCAATTTTGTAATTTGTCCGACATGCATACAAACAAACGGTTCGTTTAAAGTTTCACTTTGCCTCCACTACGTGTCGCTTCCTGTCTTAGTTTTGACATCCCATTCGGTTCATGCCCCAACAAATCTTGACGAGATCGATTGATGTTGAGAGATCAATTGCGCATCGTGCAAGGAGATAAAGGTTTGCTCTATTTCTATGATAGAAATGACCGGCGGGGGGGGGGGTTGTGGGGATCAGAGGGAGTATATTGTACGTTCATAAGCGAAACGAACGTATTATACCCACTCTAGTCCTCTTTCAATCGATCTCTGGACCCCAAGATGAAATCAAGAGAGAACGAGTGGGTGCATGTGTGATACCTAAGGCGGATTCAAAATTTTGAACCGGTGATCATAGCATCCACAAATCATATATAAAGGGTATTCAATGTTCGTTTTGCTCTGCAACGTACAATATACTCCCTCCGATCCTTTATAGTTTACATATAAGTTTTATGTGTAGTCAAAGTATCTCTACTTTGATCAAACTTACAGAAAAAAGTATCAACATTGAACAACGCCCAATCAATATTGTTAGATTCATACGTACTCCTAGATTTGTATTCAAACAGACATGGTTTCCAATTTGTTTTCAACCACGTGAATGTGCTTGTTCTCGCACATGCTCTTCCTACTAGGATTTCGCCACGTATAGCCAGTCCAATAGTAACTTTTTTTAAGCTCCCTGTCCAATAGTACTAGTGGAGTACTGACAACATCTGTAGTAGAGTATGTAGTGCTCATAGTACTCCCTCCTTCCATTTATATAGGGCCTATGTGGAGGAGAGAGATGTTAAAAAGTAAGGGGAGTGAGCTCTCATGCAAGAGCCTAGCTATATACGCATTCCTAGTTAAATACAATAAATATGAAGAAAGAGATAGAGAGGAGATGGAAAAAAGTACTAGCCAACCTTATATTTTTTTGCGGGAAATAGCCAACCTTATAGCCCACAATACTGTATGAGTGCATATAGATGATGGCTATAGATGACATGGCAGTTCCTTATAGCCATCGGCTGGCTATATTATTAACCATGCTCTAATGCATTTTTCAAAACCACCATTGACTATTGACAAGATTAATAGTACATGAGATGTATAATGTCAAAATTATATCATTGGAAGCTCCTTCCACATACGAATTTGACTGTATGCTTTGTGTAAGTTGTATGTCATATATTATTACTCTAACATTTGGTCAAAGTTAGCCTCGAAAAATGCATTAGGCCCTGTAGATGGAAGGAGGGAGTAGTAGTGGAAGTGGATCCTCTGACGTAGGTATCCCTGCCTTACCCTCACTTTCGTTCACTTACTGGCAGACCCAATGCTTGCTAGGCCCCGCATGTCAGTTACTCAATGGGTTTGGCCATGTCAGGGGATCCTCATCCTTAGTATACTCCCACTGTTTTTATTTACTCCGCATAAAACGGAGGGAGCTAGTATAAATGACGCGGGTGGGGGAGGGGGAGGGACATCGGTTTGCTCTCAACTAGGTCCCACAAGCGAGCCAAAACGCAAGACGAAGCGCATTCCATTCGGTGAGCAACATGGAGGGTCCAGCGGGCCGGGGTGCAACGCGAACGCGCCAAGAGCGATGTACAGTGAAAACCGATTGACCGGTCGTCACCGGAACCACTATTCACGCTAGAACCTTCGCTGCTCGGCCTACGCCAGCCACTGCCCGAAAACGACACCTCCTCTCCAACCCATTCTCCCACCTTTCGATCCCCTAGCCCGCATCAAGCGTCCCCTAGTTCACCGGAAAGCCATGGTGCGCCGCAAGATCACGTACTACAAGATGCTGACGCTGGAGCGCTGCGCAGAAATCGCGGCGGCGGTCGGCGCCACAGACCTCCGTTCCCAAGCTCACTTTGCGGCGGGCCAATCCCTGAGTTCTCTGGAGCTAATCTACGAGGAGGAGTGTCGGTGTCAAAACTGGCGGATCTTGGGTAGGGGGTTCCGAACTGTGCGTCTAAGGTCGATGGTAACAGGAGAGAGGGGACACGATGTTTACTCAGGTTCGGGTCCTCTCTATGGAGGTAATACCCTATTTCCTGCTTGATTGATATTGATGAATATGAGTATCATAAGAGTTGATCTACCACGAGATCGTAATGGCTAAAACCCTAGAAGTCTAGTCTGTATGACCATGGTAATGAGTATATCCTTTCCGGAATAAACCCTCCGGTTTATATAGACGCCGGGGGAATCTAGGGTTACATAGAGTCGGTTACATAGGAAGGAATCTTCATAGTTGATCGCCAAGCTTGCCTTCCATGCCAAGGAGAGTCCTATCCGGACATGGGTACAGTCTTCGGCCTTCATTTCTTCACAGCCCATCAGTCCGGCACATGGATAACAGGTCGGACGCCCGAGGACCCCTTAGTCCAGGGCTCCCTCAGTAGCCCCTGAACCTGGCTTCAATGACGAGGAGTCTGGCGCGCAGATTGTCTTCGGCATTGCAAGGCGGGTTCCCTTCTTTCTGAACTCCAAGATAGTCTTCGGATGCAATGATAGTATCCAGACCGTTTTGTGTCCTCCGTTCCACGTTCCGAGACGCGGTTGCCATTGGCACGTCTTGTCAAAGCAGAGATCGTGTCCCCTTATTGTGGGATTCTCATCAATGCAAGTATGGGTAACCCAACCGTTCCATTTACACAGGCCTTGGGAATAGGCGAGCTTTTAGGGCGAGTGGGGAGGCTCTTGATATTCGCGGCCTTTATAAGGGGATAAGGATTCCCTTTTTTCACCCACACCCTTTCTCTCCCTCAGCCCTTCCATCCTTGAGCTCCAGCGCCCAAGATTTAGCCTTTCCTCGTCCGAGAGAGCACTCCAAACATGTCCAGATCCAGAGCTGGAAGCAAGTGGATGGCCTCTTCCGTTAAGAAGAAGGACATCAAGGAGCTCCGGGAGGCCGGATACCTGGCCAAGGAGATTGCTCACCGACTCCCGGTCAAAGGACAGATCGTCCCCACTCCAGAGCCCCATGAGAGGGTTATGTTCCTCACACATTTTTCCGCAGGCTGGGATTCCCTCTCCACCCGTTCGTCCGTGGACTGATGTTTTACTATGGGCTAGACTTCCATGACCTAGCCCTCAACTTCATTCTCAACATCACGGCATTCATTGTCGTGTGCGAGGCCTTTCTCCGCGTCCCACCTCATTTTGGCCTATGGCTGAAGACCTTCAATGTGAAGCCGAAGGTGGTGAGCAGCCAACAAGCAGAGTGTGGAGGCGCCATGGTGGGCAAGATGCCCAATGTTACCTGGCCCGAAGGCTCCTTCGCGGAGACGGTTAAGGGGTGGCAGTCGGGGTGGTTCTACATCACCGAGCCGGGCGATACTGACTGGGCGGCGGCCCCCGAATTCCGATCCGGAATCCCGATGCGGCTCACCTCCTGGCAAGAGAGGGGCCTAACCTGGGGTCCCTCGAACGAGCTGACTGGGCTCCAGACATGCGTCTAGAACATGATAGATAGCAAAATCAAGCTTGTCAACGTGATCCAGGTCATGCTCATTCGTCGGGTCCTTCCGTGCCAACGCCGGACTTGCTATCTGTGGGAGTACGATCCGGCCAAGCACTATACGCTACTAGAGCTCTTCGGCACGACGCACGAAGACATCTGGAAAGTGCTCTTCAAGGTCGGCGAGACGTCACCGCCCGCGACTGAGGATCGCCGGCTCAGCTTAAAACGCCAGGCTAATTCGGTAAGTTCTTTCATGTTTTCAAGGTATACCCTTTACTAGCATATTTTGAGGAAAAAGCCTAAGCCTTCCTATCCAGGTTTTCAGGCCTGGATCGAGGTAGCAGGGGGATTAACTGTCCGGCTCCGCTGCCCGAAGACCAAGAATTCCCATTACTGACGAAAATGTTGTTTCCAGCACCTTATGAGGTGCCGGAGAAGACGACAAAGATGAAGGAAATATGCCCTAGAGGCAATAATAAAGTTATTATTTATTTCCTTATTTCATGATAAATGTTTATTATTCATGCTAAAATTGTATTAACCGGACACATAATACATGTGTGAATACATAGACAAACATAGTGTCACTAGTATGCCTCTACTTGACTAGCTCATTAATCAAAGATGGTTAAGTTTCCTAACCATAGACATGAGTTGTCATTTGATTAACGGGATCACATCATTAGGAGAATGATGTGATTGACTTGACCCATTCCGTTAGCTCAGCACTTGATCGTTTAGTATGTTGTTATTGCTTTTTTCATGACTTATACATGTTCCTATGACTATGAGATTATGCAACTCCCGTTTATCGGAGGAACACTTTGTGTGCTACCAAACGTCACAACGTAACTGGGTGATTATAAAGGTGCTCTACAGGTGTCTCCGAAGGTACTTGTTGAGTTGGCGTATTTCGAGATTAGGATTTGTCACTCCGATTGTCGGAGAGGTATCACTGGGCCCTCTCGGTAATGCACAACACTATAAGCCTTGAAAGCAATGTGACTAATAATGAGTTAGTTGCGGGATGATGCATTACGGAACGAGTAAAGAGACTTGCCGGTAACGAGATTGAACTAGGTATTGAGATACCGACGATCGAATCTCGGGCAAGTAACATACCGATGACAAAGGGAACAACGTATGTTGTTATGCGGTTTGACCGATAAAGATCTTCGTAGAATATGTGGGAGCCAATATGAGCATCCAGGTTCCGCTATTGGTTATTGACCGTAGAGGTGTCTCAGTCATGTCTACATAGTTCTCGAACCCGTAGGGTCCGCACGCTTAACGTTCGGTGACGATTTGTATTATGAGTTTATGTAATTTGATGTACCGAAGGTAATTTGGAGTCCCGGATGAGATCGGGGACATGACGAGGAGTCTCGAAATGGTCGAGACGTAAAGATCGATATATTGGACGACTATATTCGGAGACCGGAAAGGTTCCGAGTGGTTCGGGTATTTTTCGGAGTACCGGGGAATTACGGGAATACGGGGGAAGAAGTATATGGGCCTTATTGGGCTTTAAGGGAGAGAGAGGCAAGCCGCACGGCCCCCCAATGACTAGTCCGAATTGGACTAGGGGAGGGGCGGCGCCCCCTCCTTCCTTCTCTTCCCTCTTCCCCTTCCTTGTCTCCTACTCCTACTACTTGGAAGGGGAGGAATCCTACTCCCGGTGGGATTAGGACTCCTCCAGGGCGCGCCATAGGGGCCGGCCCTCTCCCCCTCCTCCACTCCTTTATATACGTGGCCAGGGGGCACCCCATAGACACAACAATTGATCTCTTGATCTCTTAGCCGTGTGTGGTGCCCTCCTCCACCATATTCCACCTCGATCATATCGTAGCGGTGCTTAGGCGAAGCCCTGCGTCGGTAGCAACATCATCACCGTCATCACGCCGTCATGCTGATTTGGAACTCTCCCGTGAAGATCTGCTCGATCGGAGTTCGCGGGACGCCATCGAGTTGAACGTGTGCTGAACTCGGAGGTGCCGTACGTTCGGTACTTGGATCGGTCGGATCGTCAAGACGTACGACTACATCAACTGCGTTGTGCTAACGCTTCCGCTTTCGGTCTACGAGGGTACGTGGACACAGTCTCCCCTCTCGTTGCTATGCATCACCATGATCTTGCGTGTGCGTATGAATTTTTTGAAATTACTACGTTCCCCAACAGTGGAATCCGAGCCTGGTTTCATGCGTAGATGTTATATGCACGATTAGAACACAAGTGAGTTGTGGGCGATACAAGTCATACTGCTTACCAGCATGTCATACTTTGGTTCGGCAGTATTGTTGGATGAAGCGGCCCGGACCGACATTACGCGTACGCTTACGCGAGACTGGTTCTACCGACGTGCTTTGCACATAGGTGGCTAGCGGGTGTCAGTTTCTCCAACTTTAGTTGAACCGAGTGTGGCTACGCCGGGTCCTTGAGAAGGTTAAAACAACACTAACTTGACGAACTATCGTTGTGGTTTTGATGCGTAAGTTAGAACGGTTCTTGCTCAGCCCGTAGCAGCCATGTAAAACTTGCAACAACAAAGTAGAGGACGTCTATCTTGTTTTTGCAGGGCATGTTGTGATGTGATATGGTCAAGACATGATGCTATATTTTATTGTATGAGATGATCATGTTTTGTAACTGAGTTATGGGCAACTGGCAGGAGCCATATGGTTGTCGCTTTATTGTATGCAATGCAATCGCCCTGTAATGCTTTACTTTATCACTAAGCGGTAGCGATAGTCGTAGAAGAAAAAGTTGGCGAGACGACAACGATACTACGATGGAGATCAAGGTGTCGCGCTGGTGACGATGGTGATCATGACGGTGCTTCGGAGATGGAGATCACAAGCACAAGATGATGATGGCCATATCATATAACTTATATTGATTGCATGTGATGTTTATCCTTTATGCATCTTATTTTGCTTAGATCGACGGTAGCATTATAAGATGATCTCTCACTAAATTTCAAGATAAAAGTGTTCTCCCTGAGTATGCACCGTTGCCAAAGTTCGTCATGCCGAGACACCACGTGATGATCGGGTGTGATAAGCACTATGTTCATCTACAACGGGTGCAAGCCAGTTTTGCACACGCAGAATACTCGGGTTAAACTTGACGAGCCTACCATATCCAGATATGGCCTCGGAACACTGGAGACCGAAAGGTCGAGCGTGAATCATATAGTAGATATGATCAACATAGTGATGTTTACCATTGAAAACTACTCCATCTCACGTGATGATAGGACATGGTTTAGTTGATTTGGATCACGTGATCACTTAGATGATTAGAGGGATGTCTATCTAAGTGGGAGTTCTTAAGTAATATGATTAATTGAACTTTAATTTATCATGAACTTAGTCCTGGTAGTATTAGCATATCTATGTTGTAGATCAATAGCTCGCGTTTAGCTCCCCTGTTTTATTTTTGATATGTTCCCTGAGAAAAACTATGTTGAAAGATGTTAGTAGCAATGATGCGGACTGGGTCCGTGATCTGAGGTTTATCCTCATTGCTGCACAGAAGAATTATGTCCTTGATGCACCGCTAGGTGACGGACCGATTGCAGGAGCAGATGCAGACGTTATGAACGTTTGGCAAGATCGATATGATGACTACTTGATAGTTTAGTGCACCATGCTTTACGGCTTAGAATCGGGGCTTCAAAAATGTTTTGAACGCCACGGAGCATATAAGATGTTCCAAGAGTTGAAATTGGTATTTCATACTCATGCCCGTGTCGAGAGGTATTAGACCTCTGACATTACTTTGCCTACAAGATGGAGGAGAATAGCTCAACCAGTGAGCATGTGCTCAGATTGTCTGAGTACTACAATCACTTGAATCAAGTGGGAGTTAATCTTCCAGATAAGATAGTGCTTGATAGAGTTCTCTAGTCACTATCACCAAGTTGCTAAAACTTCGTGATGAACTATAATATGCAAGGGATAACGGAAACGATTCCCAAGCTCTTCGTGATGCTGAAATCAAAGAAGGTAGAAATCAAGAAAAACATCAAGTGTTGATGGTTGACAAGACCACTAGTTTCAAGAAAAGGGCAAAGGGAAGAAGGGGAACTTCAAGGAGAACAGAAAGTAAGTTGCTGCTCAAGTGAAGAAGCCCAAGTCTGGACCTAAGCCTGAGACTAAGTGTTTCTACAGCAAAGGGTGTCGGAGTAAATGGCCACTGATAGCCTAACCGACTCCCCCTGGCTCTTCGAAAAATTATCAGGCCATTCGAGCCTTCAAGCATACAGAGCGCAGGGCCACCTTCCCCCGGCCGGCTATCCCCAGGGCCGGCTACCAGAAGGCGACCCGGCCTCAGAAACCTTCCCCAAGAAAGCTACGAGATGGCCGACTCCAGCAAGCCGGCCCCAAGTGGACCGCCTCCCAGAAGCCGGCCATGAAGAGAGCCGACTCCCAGAAGCCGGCCAAGACTACACCCACCAAGACTGCATCCACATAACGGTGATAAGACGGGGCGTGGCCGCAGTACAGCCCACTACCCCCGAATCCGGAAGCAGGCATGGCCACAGGGCGCCGTACGGGCCAGCCATCTCCCGTCCGGCGTGGCACTGTAACCATGTTGACCCCGATGTCACCCACGACAGGCGCCAGTATGGCCCACGGGCGGCGGGCCCCTTTAGCCAGAGAGACACTCGAAGGCGGCCCGGCCTCCCCTAGTCGGCCAGGGGCGTGGCCGGCTCCTAATAGCCGGCTACCTCCCTCCCACGAAACATGTGCCTCATTAAGGAGACAAGATGAGGTGAGGCTACAGTGAGAGCCCGCAAGGCGGCGGCACTATAGCCACGCTTACCTCGACAAAGCCCTCGTCATCAGAGGCGAGGCAACAGTAACCAGCCGCCGACAAGGCCCCCAAGCGGTGGGGCCAGACTGTCGGCCAAGAGGCCGGCAGTCGGCGG
Source organism: Triticum aestivum (assembly GCF_018294505.1). Lineage (NCBI taxonomy): Eukaryota > Viridiplantae > Streptophyta > Magnoliopsida > Poales > Poaceae > Triticum > Triticum aestivum. Next base: position 295,157,239 of record NC_057799.1, read on the forward strand.
GCCCCAATGGCCGGCGGAGAAGCCGGCGAGCATAGACACTGACGGCTGGGACCCGTGCCCAGCCGGATTACCATTGTACCCCTGGGGGATAGGCCTATATAAGCCCCCTGGGACACCCATGCAAAGGGTTGATCTCATAGAGTTTCACACACCACATAGAGAGGAAAGGAGAGCTAGCCTTGCCCTTCTTCTTCCTCTAGCCAAACAGCTCAAGGAGCACTTGTAGCTACTTGTATTGATCTAGTGATCATGCGGAGACCCCACAGAGCAGGACTAGGGGTGTTATCTCCACGGAGAGCCCCGAACCTGGGTAAGACCCGCTGGCGTGCATGTCTTCGCCTTATCCCGTTTCCAGGCACCGGCGATGTCTTACTGGCCCCCACAATGATAAGCCACCCATTGGCATATGTCGCACCTACCACCCGACATTTGGCGCCCACCGTGGGGCCAGGTGCAGCATCGTCCGGAGACCTATTCTGGACGGGAACCCTTTTCCTCCCCCGCGAGCATAGCCAGCCTGCTATGCCCGATGGCGCTTGCCCCGACGCGCTGCAAGGCGTCGACGACGCCTGCGTGGCGAGCTGCCTCGCCGACCTTCTTGGCGAGACTCGCATCTTTGACGAGCCCACGTCCGACGCGGGCATGGACTACCCCGAGAGCCGCCTCGTCAGCCTCCTCGACCAGCTTAACGTCTCCAGCGAGCTTGCTGTGGACTTGGAGTCAGTCGGTTCCACCGACCTGATGCTTGTCGACTCCGACACGGCATCGCTCGACGCCTACCCCTCCGACGTAGTAGTCTTCGACGACCCTCTCCCTCGAGCTGACAGTGGCAGCAGCGCTGTCATTGAGGTGCTGCTCATCAGCCACGTCGTCGACTCGGGCGAAAACGCCCACGACGCCCTACAAGCGGCGATGCATGACTTGTCCGTCCCCATCCCGGCCGACGCTGACGCCGAGACTCTGGAGGCACGCCGCCTCGCCCTCATCGCGGAGGGCCAGAAGATAGCCTCCATGAGACGCCTCACCGAGGCTCACCAGCGCGAAGTCGACCGCGCCGCCTTTGGTACGCCGCCTCATGGCGGGCCGAGCCGAGCCGGCCTCGTCAAGAAGCGCGGCGCGGCCATTGCCACCATCCTGGGGGCAGACCGCCCAGTCTACGCCACACCGCTCGAGAATCTGCGAGCCGCTCAGGCGGCCACAGAAGAGCTGAACGGGCTGGGGGTGATGAGCTCCCCTACATGACAAGGCGCATCCAGCAGCTGATCGACGCGGCCGCAGAATGGCATGAAGCCGGCGCCCGCGCTGAGAGTCCTCCCCCACGCCGAGAACACGCCGCGACATCCCGGTCGCCGACTGCGAGCGGCGCCCGCGCAAGGAAAGACAAGGAGCCGGCTGCTAGCCGCGGCCAGACTCGAATCACCATCGAGCGCGACGCAGAAGGCCGCCCCGAGCGGTGGAGCGCCAAGGCAATCCGCCTCCTCCCCCGCCTCGTGGGGAGAGATATCCCACCCCGCCGCCTGTCACGCATCCGACTCTCGGTGGCCGACTAGGCCACCGCGAAGGAGTCGGCGAGAACGACGCCCGCCACCGGATCGACCGCCTAGCACGATCCCTGGCGCTAGAAGAAGAAGACGATGTCGGCCCGCCTTGCTTTGGCCCCCGCATCCGCGACGAGCCCTTCCCCAAAGGGTTCTCGCTCCCCAGAGACACGCCCAAGTACAACGGCTCTATGAAGCCGGAAGATTGGCTCATCGACTACTCTACCACTGTCAGCATAGCGAACGGCAACAGGCGCGTAGCCGTGAAGTACGTCCCTCTCATGCTGCAAGGCACGACATGCACCTGGCTGAACAGCCTCAAGCCCTACAGCGTCAACAGCTGGCTGGACTTCACGGAAGTCTTCGTCCGCAACTTCACCAGCACGTACAAGCGGCCTCCAAAGCCCCGCCAGCTCTCCTTGTGCGTCCAAGGGCCCAGCGAATCGACTCGTGACTACCTCATGCGGTGGGCCGAGCTCCGCAACTCCTGCGAGGGGGTGCACGAGGTACAAGCCATCGAATACTTCACCGCCGGGTGCCGAGAGGGCACCCTCCTCAAGCACCGACTCCTCTGCGACGAGCCGGCTACCCTCGACGAGCTGCTGGTCATAGCAGACAAGTACGCCACGGCCGACTCCTCGATGAAGACCGAGCTCCGAGTGGACGCCTCTGGGAAGGTGCTCGCTCCGGCTCCCAAGACGCCGGCTGGTGACTCCAACCGACGCCCCTACCAGAACGACCACAAGCGCAAGGCCCCTATGCCGCCTTCCACCAGTCGGCAGGTGGCCACTGTCGAAGACGAGCAGCCCGAAGAGCGGCCCGCTCCCAAGAAGAAGGGCGGCAGGCCGGCTTGGCAGCCGGCCTTCTCCTACGAGCAGACTCTCGATGCCCCCTGCAAGTTTCACAGCGGCGCGAAGCCGTCCAACCACACGACCCGGAAGTGCCACTGGCTCACACGGATCTCCAAGGGCGAGGGGCTGGTGCCGCCTCCGCCTCCCGGCCCGCCGCCTCCAGCCCCCCAGCAGCCGGCTGCTCGACCAGCAGTCGGAGCCATTCAGGATGAGTTCCCAGATGAGCACGCCGCCTACGTCGTCTTCACGAGCCAGGTTGAAGACAAGCGCAGCCGGCGCCGACAGCACCAAGAGGTCAACGCGGTCGCCTCCAGCAACCCCGAGTTCATGCATTGGTCTGAAAGGCCTATCAGCTGGAGCCGGGCCGATCACCCAGAGGTGATGCCGTCTCCTGGCTCCTACGCATTGGTGTTGGACGTCACCCTCGCGACGGAGAGGCGAGCTGCCCGATTCTCCCGCGTGCTGATTGATGGCGGAAGCAGTATCAACATACTGTACCGCGACACCATGGAGAAGTTGAACCTCAAGGCGAAGCAGCTCATGCCAAGCCGGACCGTGTTCCATGGCATCGTACCCGGCCTGTCCTGTTCCCCAATCGGCAAGATCAAGATGGATGTTCTCTTCGGAGACAAGGATCACTTTCGCCGAGAAGCGATCTGGTTTGAGGTAGTGGACCTAGAGAGCCCTTACCACGCCTTGCTTGGCCGACCTGCCCTGGCCAAGTTCATGGCTGTGCCCCACTACGCCTACCTCAAGATGAAGATGCCGAGCTCGAAGGGGATCATCACTGTAGCCGGCGACTACAAGAAGTCCATCGAGTGCGCTGCAGCCAGCAGCCGACTGGCCGAGTCCCTCGTGGTTGCAGAAGAGAAGAAGATGCTGGAGCGAGTTGTGGCCATGGCCGGCAAGCAGCCGGCCCTGTCCCCCAACCCCAAGGAATATGATGCGCAGGGCTCCTTCCAGCCGGCCAAGGAGACGAAGAAGATACCTCTGGACCCGGAGAACCCGGAGAGGTTTGCTGTCATTGGTGCAAACCTGGACAGTAAATAGGAAGGCGAGCTCGTCGACTTCCTCCGTGAGAATCGAGACATCTTTGCATGGTCCCCAAAGGACATGCCGGGTGTTCCGAAGGATTTCGCCGAGCACAAGTTACACGTCCGAGCGGACGCGAAGCCAGTCAAGCAGCCTCTCCGCCGACTGTCGGAGGAGAAGAGAAGAATCGTAGGAGAAGAGATAGCCCGGCTCTTGGCCGCCGGCTTCATTATGGAAGTGTTTTTCCCAGAGTGGCTTGCCAACCCGGTCTTGGTGTTGAAGAAGAACAACAAATGGCGTATGTGTATAGACTACACTAGCCTCAACAAAGCCTGCCCCAAAGATCCGTTTGCCCTACCACGGATTGATCAAGTGATAGACTCCACAGCCGGATGCGAGCTGTTGAGTTTCTTGGATGCCTACTCAGGATACCACCAGATCAAGTTGGACCCAGCTGACCGCCTGAAGACCGCCTTCATCACACCATTCGGAGCTTTCTGTTACCTGACTATGACATTCGGCTTGAGGAATGCCGGTGCCACTTTTCAGCGTTGCATGCAGAAATGCCTCCTCAAGCAACTCGGCAGAAATGCCCACGTCTACGTAGACGATATTGTGGTGAAGACGGAGAAGCGCGGCACCCTGCTGGAAGACCTCAAAGAAACATTTGCCAACTTGCGCCGATTCCAGATCAAGCTCAACCCCGAGAAATGCGTGTTCGGAGTACCAGCCGGCCAGCTTCTAGGCTTTTTGGTCTCCGAACGCGGCATTGAGTGCAACCCTGTGAAGATCAAGGCCATTGAGAGAATGGAGATTCCCACCAAGTTGCGAGACGTTCAGAAGTTCACCGGGTGCCTGGCCTCCCTAAACCGCTTTATCAGCCGGCTAGGGGAGAAGGCTCTCCCCCTGTACCGACTCATGAAGAAATCCACTCACTTCGAGTGGAACGACCAAGCAGACCAAGCCTTCCATGAGTTGAAGAAGATGCTGACCACTCCACCTGTCCTGGCGGCGCCGACTGAGAAGGAGCCCATGCTCCTCTACATTGCCGCGACTAGCCGAGTGGTCAGTACAGTCATCGTGGTCCAGCGCCCAGAAGAAGGCCGAGCCCAGTTAGTCCAGAGGCCGGTATATTATTTAAGCGAAGTACTGTCCACCTCAAAGCAAAACTACCCGCACTACCAGAAGATGTGCTATGGAGTGTACTTCGCCGCCAAGAAGCTGAAGCCCTACTTTCAAGAGCATCCCATCACGGTCGTATGCACCGCCCCGCTTGCCGAGATCATAGGCAGCCGGGATGCATCCGGCCGGGTGGCTAAGTGGGCCATTGCGCTGGCTCCTTACACAATCTTCTACCAGCCCCGCACCGCCATCAAGTCCCAAGCATTGGCCGACTTCCTTGTCGACTGGGCCGAGACCCAGTACCTACCGCCGGCTCCCGACTCCACTCATTGGCGGATGCACTTCGACGGGTCCAAGATGCGCACCGGCTTGGGAGCCGGCATCGTCCTCACCTCTCCCAAAGGCGACAAGCTCAGATACACGCTGCAAATCCATTTTGCCGCCTCCAACAATGTGGCTGAGTACGAGGCGCTCATACACGGGCTCCGGCTAGCCAAAGAACTCAGCATACGCCGGATCCTGTGTTATGGCGACTCGGACTTGGTGGTCCAGCAGTCATCTGGCGACTGGGACGCCAAGGATGCAAACATGGCGAGCTATCGATTCCTCGTCCAGCAGATCAGTGGATACTTCGAAGGGTGCGAGTTCCTTCACGTGCCATGGGCCGACAACGACCAAGCAGATGCCCTGGCACAGATCGGCTCCACCCAACAGGCTATACCAACCGGTGTCTCTCTCTAGCGCCTCCTCAAACCGTCTATCAAGCCGTCTCCAGAATCGGACTCTATCTTCGTACCGCCCGCCCCTGATGTAGCCGGATCCGACTGGAGGAACCCAGCAGGCGGCTCGGGGACCTCGACAAGCGACCCGGGGACTGCCGTAGTCGCACCCGGCTCGGGGACTTCAGAACCCGGCCCGGGGACTGCAACAGTCGGCCCGGGGACTGCAGCGACACAAGAAGCGGTGGCCGACTCCAACTCGCCTCGGGTCACCATGTACACGGAGGCGGAGGCCAAGGAAGCACGAGAAGATGGCGTCGACCTGCTGGACGAAGGCCGGCTGTTAGCACTCAGTCGGTCCGCCATCTACCAGCAGGGTTTGCGCCGTTACCACAACCGGAAGGTCAAGCCAAGATCCTTCCAAGAGGGCGACCTTGTGCTCCAGCTGATCCAGCGAACAGCTGGCCAGCACAAGCTCTCGGCCCCTTGGGAAGGCCCTTTCGTCGTTAGCAAGGCACTAGGCAACGACTCCTACTACCTGATCGACGCACAGAAGCCAAGAGCGCGCAAGAGGGATGATTCCAGCAAGGAGTCGGAACGACCATGGAACGCCAACCTCCTGAGAAGATTTTACAGTTAAAAGGAGTATGTATCATGCTACCTTTTTGTATAAGTACGAGACAACAGGCCCCCCCGAGGTGCACTCGGGGACTGCCCTCCTTTATCTATGAATGACGAGTGTCATATTCATGAATGTCTTAGTACATTTGATTTTCTATCTGGCACCGGGTTCGACTAGTCGGCCCGGGGACTGGCCGCCTTAAGTTATATTAAAAGTTCTACCTGAAGTCAGACAAGTAGTGTGCCAGCACCCGAGCCCTCTCTTGTTGAAAGTTGCAGCTCGAAGAATCGACTGTCCGACTGGCAAGAGCCAAAGGCAGAAAGGATGCCCACACGAAAAACGGCTAAGGACTAACGAACTTATATAACACAAGCCGGCCTCCAACCACGCCTACCGGCTGTCAAAACAGCCGGCTGGCCGGTCTCCCAGTCACTTTGCTACAATCCAAAGCTTGAGTACTTGCCCTCCCAACCGGCCAAGCACTTCTCCAGCCACGGACTACAGAGCAGCTATCCGGCTGGGAAGGCGGCAACCAAGGGAGGGTGGCAAAGGAAACAACCGAAGGATGAAAAGCAAAGAACAAGGGAATGCCAAACGCATGCATAATTATATTTACACATAAGGCCTTCAACAGGTCGGCAGTCAATATAGTTCGAATACACCCCCAGTGGGTGGAATAGTGCAAACTTAACAAAATACTGTACCAAGAATAATAGACAGGAAAGTAGAGGCAGCAGATTAGACTAAGGGCGCAGCAGGGGAGCCAGGCTGGTCGGTGGAGACGGCGGCGCCGACTGGCGAGTCTCGGCTTGATCATCGCCGGCTGCAGGCGGTGCGCCCGCGCGTGCCCTGTTGCTGGAGGCACGGTCAAACTGAGGCTGACCGGCCGCTCCACCATCTGGCGCGGCGTCTTCACCCTCCTCCTCCTCCTCCTCGCCCGCGTCGCTGGAGTCGATCTCCTCCGCCGAGTCCTCGCCATCTGCCGGGTTCAGCCCGAACCACTCCTCCGGCTGGGCAACGCCGTTGTCATCTATCTCAGGAGCAAATGCGCTGGTGTCGGTGTAGTCGGCGATCGCCGAGGCTCGCTGGATGATAGCCGGCCGCACCGGCTCCAGCTCCGTGTCGGCCTCCTGCCGCCAGGTGGCCAGCTGGACAAAACTCAGCTCAGGATACCAGGCCTTGACGAACTCCAGCGCCTGCCTGGCACCGGACCGAGCCGCAGAAGCCTTCCAGGCCTCGAAGCGGCCGGCCGCCACCTCCAGCCAGTCGGCAGTCCGACTGGGAGTGCGGGGAATCACCTCACCAGGCCAGAGAGCGGCCAGCACCTGCGCCCCAACACGCTGAAGCCAGCGGAGCATGCGGTGAGCCAGCTGGAGGCGGGCTTGAATCGCCAAGAGCTGTTCCTCCAGCGACCGACGAGCGTTCGACGCGATCTCGGCGTCAGCCTACCTTTGTGCCTCGTGGTGGGCCTCGACGACCTGGTTGGCGGCAGTAGAGTAGCCAGGGAAGTACTCTGCGCAAAAAAGAAGAGAAAAAACACCAAGTCAGAAAATGAACCAAACGGCAAGAGGCAAGCAAGGGACGAAGAAGAGGGCGGCCTACCGTCAACCAAGTCTTCAATCTGGCCATAGCCGTTGATCAACGACTGCCTTGCCTCGGCCCAGCTTGCCGCCTCTGTCTCATATTCGGCTTGAAGGGCGGCCTCGCTGTCCTGCACCGCCTTCAGGGCCGCCTTGTGGCTCTCCTCCTGGTCGGCCAGCCTCTTGGCCAGGCCGTCACGCTCCTGGGCCAAGGCATCAAACTCGGCCTCCTTAGCACGAAGGGCGGTCTGAGTCCCACCCAGCTGCTCCCTCAGTTTGGCGTTGGCCGCTGCAGGCATGGCAGAGAAGAAAGAAGCAATAAGGAAGAAGTCGTCAAGAAAGATCCGACCCGACTGCTCAGCAGTCGGCCCGAATCTCGGGGACTACACCCAGTGGGTGCGCTGACGCGCCCCCACATGAGATAAAAGATGAAGCACTTACCCCGGCTCTCAGATAGATCAGCATTCTTCTGGGTCAGCTCCCGAGCCTGGGAATTGAAGGCAGTCGCGCGGAGGTTGTGGTAGTCCTGCAAGTCAGGCAGAGAAGCGAATGAGAACAAGATAGTAAACAAAGCCCGCTAAGAAGTTCCAAGCCGCCTGCTCAGCAGCCGACTCGGAACTCGGGGACTACACCCAGTGGGTGCGCTGACGCGCCCCCACGGAAGAAACCAAGATACAAAAAGCAAAAACGGGAAGACTAACCCGAATGGCCGCTCGCGTCGCAAGGAACTCGTCATTGTATTTCCTCAGCACCGCAGCCTGGGACTGAAGCCGGTTCCGGACTTCCTACACCGCCACGTTCACCACGGCCATCCCTCCACCCGGCGTCCACCCCGAGCTGGCGCTGGCCGCCTCCACGTCTCGGGCGGACGAGCCGGAGCCCGCGGCCTTCTGCGGGTCCGAAGTGGCCTTCCCCGCGCGCTGGCGCGATGGCGACTGGACCACCAGTTCCATCCTAGCAGCCAGGTCGCCCCCAGTCAGTTGTGTCAGCAGCGCGTTAGGCCGGCTGCCTTGGGCCGCCCCAGTCGGCGAGGACGGTGCTGCCTCCCTCTCTGGGACAACAACGTCGTCCTCCCTCTCCAACCCCGACAGGTCGCCGCCGGCTTCCTCCGACGGGGGCTCCGGGACCTCGGGCGCCGCGACACGCAGAGGGGTGACAAGCAAGGCCCCCTCCACTGTCGCCGTGGCCGCAACCTACGCTTGGACCTTGGCCGCCGCGTCGGCACGCGCCTTCGCCTCCTCCTCCTCCTCCTCCTGTGCCGCCTTGGCGGCAGCCGCCCTCAGCTCCTCCGCCTTCCGCTCCTCCCGCGCCTCCCGCGCATTTCGCTCCGTTGCCGCCTGAAGCTCGGCGCGGGGGTCCACACGGCGGGTGCTCCCGACGATCCAACCACGGAGGCGGCAGCAACCCGCTCAAGAGAAAGCGGAGCCCTGATTTTTTAGAAAGGGCAAGGATGCAGAAATCAACAAGAAAAGAAGAAAGAGTATGCAAAAGAATATACACTTACACCGACACCGTCTGCGGCTGCTTCACCGCCTTGAGGAAGCGGGCCGCCTTCGCGGCCGCCTCATCCCGCCTGGTCACCGCCGCCCCGCCCTTGGGCTTCTTCGGCCGACTGCCGAACAAGCCCGACGCGGCCCGGCGGTTCTGCCCGCCGCCCCGAGTAGGCGGCGCGGCGGAGGAACCCGCGCCATGACCGGACGCCGGCTGGCGGCGCGGGACTATTTCCGCCTCGTCGTCATCCGGTCAGTCATCGAAGCTGACTCCAATCCCGGAGCCGCCAGCTTCGCCGCCACCCGCCTTGGTGTTTTCGTCCATGGCGGCCGCCCCCAAGTCATGGTCCTCCAGGTCATGCTCCGCCCAGTCGGGGAGAAATCGGCAATCCGCCTCCAACCCAGACGCAGGTCGAAGGAGAGGGCTCTGCCAAGATGTGCCGACTGGTCAGAGTCGGCAAAGAAAAACTCGGCGACAAAACTAAGAGAAGAAAGGGTAAAGAGAGCATACCGTAGGCGAAGGATGTGCACGGGAGTATGGCTCCTTGCCAAACTGCCACTCTGCGGAGAGCTTGCAGTTTGCAAGATAATTCACCATATGAGCCACCTCGTCGTGTGGCATATCCTTGGTGCACATCCGACTCGGATCGAGTTGGCCACTCATCTGACAGATCAGGTGAGGGTGGCTTTGAAGCGGAAGCACCCGGCGCGCGACGAAGGCGGCCAGCAAGTCAGACCCAGTCAGGCCCTCCGACTGGATCATCACCCGGAGTCGGGCGACGGCCGCGGCTCTAGCCTGCGACAGCGTCACGGCCCGATAGGACCACTGGGGCCGCCTCCCAGCCGGCGGGCCGGCTACGTAAGCCGGCAAGTTGACGTGGTCGCCTTGCGAGGCGACGTTCCTCACGTAGAAATACAACTTCTTCCAAAGCTTCACCGACTGGATCAGCGTGATGACAGGGAAGGGGTTGTCGGCCGCCGGCCTCCGCATCGCGATGAAGGCGCCGCTCTGAGCCGGCACGCCCTGCATGCGGGTGCCGAGCTTAGATTGGAAGAACTCCCCCCAGAGCTCGAGGGTGGGGAGAACGCCAAGAAAGCCTTCGCACAGGGTGACGAAGGCAGACAGCAGCACCACCGTGTTCGGAGTGAGGTGGTGCGGCTGGAGTTGATAGAAGTCGAGGAAGGAGCAGAAGAAAGCGCTCGCCGGCAGGCCGAGGCCACGCAGGAAGTGCGAGTGGAAGACTACCCGCTCGCCTTCCTCCGGCGCCGGCGTGATCTCCTTCTCCGGCGCGAGACGGACCCGCACCTGGTCCTTGCTGGGCAATCGCCGCGTCTTGCGGAGGAAGTCGATGTGGTCCATATGGACGAGGGAGCCGTCCCAGTCCCCGCCGTACTGCATGGTGGCGAAAAGCTAACGAGGAAGAGTGCGGCGGCGGAGAAAGCACGGCCCTGCGATGGCAAAGCTGCGGGACGGGTGGGACGGCGCGGCCGCGAGGCGCTGCTGCGAGGGAAAGCAGGAGGAAGAAGATGGCGGAGAAGAGAAGAGCGTGCGAGCGTTTGCCTCTTCCCCTCCTCCCCCTACTTATAGCCTCATGCGGCGAAGCCGAGGAGGCGAGGCGTGGGGAGGAACGTGGGATTAACTATGCCCACTCCCCCACGTCCCACGATTATTGCGCCCTAACGGCGAGCGGAAACCGCCGCCGGAAGACGTGCGGACAGCTCTGGGCCACAGAGGATCCGTGCCTGGGCCTAGGCGTAGCAGTGGTGGGCCCCCGACCTACGGCGACGTCCTGTCGCGCGCGTGGGTTGGCAGGCTTTTTTCAGCCGGAGGATGCCACGTGGTTCGCAGGCGGTGAGCGGCCGTCCCGCGGCCCGGCGCACGCGCCAACAGACTCCCGCCTTCCTACTTTAGAAATTTCGCCAAGATAGCGCACCCAACCGAAGCCGGCCCCTAGCTGCCGGCTCGTCAAGATAAGAAGCTGACCAAGCTTCTCGACCTCCTCTCAGCCTCGAGGCCCAACCAGCTTCGGGGACTACTGTCGGAGTAAATAGCCACGGGTAGCCTAACCGACTCCCCCTGGCTCTTCGAAAAATTATCAGGCCATTTGAGCCTTCAAGCATACAGAACACAGGGCCGCCTTCCCCCGGCCGGCTATCCCCAGGGCCGGCTACCAGAAGGCTACCCGGCCTCACAAACCTTCCCCAAGAAAGCTACGAGATGGCCGACTCCAGGAAGCCGGCCCCAAGTGGACCGACTCCCAGAAGCCGGCCATGAAGAGAGCTGACTCCCAGAAGCCGGCCAAGACTACACCCACCAAGACTGCATCCACATAACGGTGATAAGACGGGGCGTGGCCACAGTACAACCCACTACCCCCGAATGCCGAAGCAGGCATGGCCACAGGGCGCCGTACGGGCCAGCCATCTCCCGTCCGGCGCGGCACTGTAACCATGTTGACCCCGATGTCACCCACGACAGGCGCCAGTACGGCCCACGGGCGGCGGGCCCCTTTAGCCAGAGAGACACTCGAAGGCGGCCCGGCCTCCCCTAGTCGGCCAGGGGCGTGGCCGGCTCCCAATAGCCGGCTACCTCCCTCCCTCGAAACATGTGCCTCGCTAAGGAGACAAGATGGGGTGAGGCTACAGTGAGAGCCCGCAAGGCGGCGGCACTGTAGCCACGCTTACCTCGACAAAGCCCTTGTCATAAGAGGCGAGGCAACAGTAACCAGCCGCCGGCAAGGCCCCCAAGCAGTGGGGCCGGCCTATCGGCCAAGAGGCCGGCAGCCGGCGGGACCCACCAGTCGGCGCGCCCCAATGGCCGGCGGAGAAGCCGGCAAGCATAGACACTGATGGCTGGGACCCGCGCCCAGCCGGATTACCATTGTACCCCTGGGGGGTAGGCCTATATAAGCCCCCCGGGACACCCATGCAAAGGGTTGATCTCATAGAGTTTCACACACCACATAGAGAGGAAAGGAGAGCTAGCCTTGCCCTTCTTCTTCCTCTAGCCAAGCAGCTCAAGGAGCACTTGTAGCTACTTGTACTGATCTAGTGATCATGTGGAGACCCCGCAGAGTAGGACTAGGGGTGTTATCCCCACAGAGAGCCCCGAACCTGGGTAAGATCCGCCGGCGTGCATGTCTTCGCCTTATCCCGTTTCCAGGCACCGGCAATGTCTTACTGGCTCCCACAATGATAAGCCACCCGTTGGCATATGTCGCACCTACCACCCGACAAAGGGACTGGTCACTGGAAGCGGAACTGCCCCAAGTATTTGGCGGATAAGAAGGATGGCAAAGTGAACAAAGGTATATTTGATATACATGGTATTGATGTGTACTTTACTAGTGTTTATAGCAACCCCTCGGCATTTGATACTGGTTCAGTTGCTAAGAGTAGTAACTCGAACGGGAGTTGCAGAATGAACAGAAACTAGTTAAGGGCGAGGTGACGATGTGTGTTGGAAATAGTTCCGAGATTGATATGATCATCATCGCACACTCCCCATACTTTTGGGATTAGTGTTGAACCTAAATAAGTGTTATTTGGTGTTTGCGTTGAGCATGAATATGATTTGATCATGTTTATTGCAATACGGTTATTCATTTAAATTAGAGAATAATTGTTGTTCTGTTTACATGAATAAAACCTTCTATGGTCATACACCCAATGAAAATGGTTTGTTGGATCTCGATTGTAGTGATACACATATTCATAATATTGAAGCTAAAAGATGCAAAGTTAATAATGATAGTGCAACTTATTTGTGGCACTGCCGTTTAGGTCATATTGGTGTAAAGCGCATGAAGAAACTCCATGCTGATGGGTTTTTGGAATCACTTGATTAGGAATCACTTGATGCTTGCGAACCATGCCTCATGGGCAAGATGACTAAGACTCCGTTCTCCGGAACAATGGAGCGAGCAACTGACTTATTGGAAATAATACATATTGATGTATGGGTCCGATGAGTGTTGAGGCTCGCGGCGGGTATCGTTATTTTCTGACCTTCACAGATGATTTGAGCAGATATGGGTATATCTACTTAATGAAACATAAGTCTGAAACATTTGAAAAGTTCAAAGAATTTCAGAGTGAAGTGGAAAATCATCGTGACAAGAAAATAAAGTTTCTACGATCTGATCGCGAAGAGAAATATTTGAGTTACAAGTTTGGTCTTCAATTAAAACAATCTAGAATAGTTTCACAAATCCGTGCCACCTGGAACACCACAACACAATGGTGTGTCCTAACGTCATAACCGTACTTTATTGGATATAGTGCAATCTATGATGTTTCTTACCGATTTACCACTGTAGTTTTGGGGTTATGCATTAGAGACAGCTGCATTCACGTTAAAAAGGGCACCATCTAAATCCGTTGAAACGACACCGTATGAACTGTGGTTTGGCAAGAAACCAAAGTTGTCATTTTTTAAAGTTTGGGGTTGCGATGCTTATAAGAAAAAAATTCATCCTGATAAGCTCAAACCCAAATCAGAGAAATGTGTCTTCATAGGATACCCAAAGGAGACAGTTGGGTACACCTTCTATCACAGATCCGAAGGCAAGATATTCGTTGCTAAGAATGGATCCTTTCTAGAGAAGGAGTTTTCTCTCGAAAGAAGTGGGTGGGAGGAAAGTAGAACTTGATGAGGTAACTGTACCTGCTCCCTTATTGGAAAGTAGTTCATCACAAAAATCTGTTCCTGTGACTACTACACCAACTAGTGAGGAAGCTAATGATGATGATCATGTAACTTCAGATCAAGTTACTACTGAACCTCGTAGGTAAACCAGAGTGAGATCCGCACTAGAGTGGTACCGTAATCCTGTTCTAGAGTTCATGTTACTTGACCATGATGAACCTACGAACTATGAGGAAGCGATGATGAGCCCAGATTATGCAAAAATAGCTTGAGGCCATGAAATCTGAGATGGGATCCATGTATGAGAACAAAGTGTGGGCTTTGGTTGACTTGCCCGATGATCGGCAAGCCATAGATAATAAATGGTCTTCAAGAGGAAGACGGACGCTGATAGTAGTGTTACTATCTACAAAGCTAGACTTGTCGAAAAAAGGTTTTTGACAAAGTTCAAGGTGTTGACTACGATGAGATTTTCTCACTCGTAGCGATGCTTAAGTCTGTCCGAATCATGTTAGCAAATTGCCACATTTTATGAAATCTGGGAAATGGATGTCAAAACTAAATTCCTTACTGGATTTCTTAAAGAAAAGTTGTATATGATGCAACCAGAAGGTTTTGTCAATCCTAAAGGTTCTAACAAAATGTGCAAGCTCCAGCGATCCATCTATGGACTGGTGCAAGCATCTCGGAGTTGGAATATATGCTTTGATGAGTTGATCAAAGCATATAGTTTTATACAGACTTGCGGTGAAGCCTGTAATTACAAGAAAGTGAGTGGCAGCACTACAGCATTTCTGATAAATATATGTGAATGACATATTGTTGATCGGAAATAATGTAGAATTTTCTGGAAAGCATAAAGGAGTATTTGAAAGGAGTTTTTCAAAGAAAGACCTCGGTGAAGCTACTTACATATTGAGCATCAAGATCTATAGAGATAGATCAAGACGCTTGATAAGTTTTTTCAATGAGTACATACCTTGACAAGATTTTGAAATAGTTCAAAATGGAACAGTCAAAGAAAGAGTTCTTGCCTGTGTTAAAAGTTGTGAAATTGAGTAAGACTCAAAGCCCGACCACGGCGGAAGATAGAAAAAGAATGAAAGTCATTCCCTATGCCTAAGCCATAGGTTCTATAAGGTATGCCATGCTGTGTACCAGATCTATTGTATACCCTACCACTGAGTTTGGCAAGGGAGTACAATAGTGATCTAGGAGTAGATCACTGGACAGCGGTCAAAATTATCCTTAGTGGAATAAGGATATGTTTCTCGATTATGGAAGTGACAAAAGGTTCGTCGTAAAGGGTTACGTCGGTGCAAGTTTTTACACTGATCCAGATGACTCTAAGTCTCAATCTGGATACATATTGAAAGTGGGAGCTATTAGCTAGAGTAGCTCCGTGCAGAGCATTGTAGACATAGAAATTTGCAAAATACTTACGGATCGGAATGTGACAGCCCCGTTAACTAAAATTATCTCACAAGCAAAACATGAGCACACCTTAGTACTCTTTGGGTGTTAATCACATAGCGATGTGAACTAGATTACTGACTCTAGTAAACCCTTTGGGTGTTGGTCACATATCGATGAACTATGGGTGTTAACCACATAAAGATGTGAACTATTGATGTTAAATCACATGGCGATGTGAACTAGATTATTGACTCTAGTGCAAGTGGGAGACTGAAGGAAATATGCCCTAGAGCCAATAATAAAGTTATTATTTATTTCCTTATTTCATGATAAATGTTTATTATTCATGCTAGAATTGTATTAACCGGAAACATAATACATGTGTGAATACATAGACAAACATAGTGTCACTAGTATGCCTCTACTTGACTAGCTCGTTAATCAAATATGGTTAAGTTTCCTAACCATAGACATGAGTTGTCATTTGATTAACGGGATCACATCATTAGGAGAATAATGTGATTGAATTGACCCATTCCGTTAGCTTAGCACTTGATCGTTTAGTATGTTGCTATTGCTTTCTTCATGACTTATACATGTTCCTATGACTATGAGATTATGCAACTCCCGTTTACCGGAGGAACACTTTGTGTGCTACCAAACGTCACAACGTAACTGGGTGATTATAAAGGTGCTCTACAGGTGTCTCCGAAGGTACTTGTTGAGTTGGCGTATTTCGAGATTACGATTTGTCACTCCGATTGTCGAAGAGGTATCTCTGGGCCCTCTCAGTAATGCACATCACTATAAGCCTTGCAAACAATGTGACTAATGAGTTAGTTGCGGGATGATGCATTACGGAATGAGTAAAGAGACTTTCCGGTAACGAGATTGAACTAGGTATTGAGATACCGACGATCGAATCTCGGACAAGTAACATACCGATGACAAAGGGAACAACGTATGTTGTTATGCGGTTTGACCGATAAAGATCTTCGTAGAATATCTGGGAGCCAATATGAGCATCCAGGTTACGCTATTGGTTATTGACCGGAGACGTGTCTCGGTCATGTCTACATAGTTCTCGAACCCGTAGGGTCCGCACGCTTAACGTTCGGTGACGATTATGAGTTTATGTGATTTGATGTACCGAAAGTAGTTCGGAGTCCCGGATGAGATCGGGACATGACGAGGAGTCTCGAAATGGTCGAGACGTAAAGATCGATATATTGGACGACTATATTCGGACATCGGAAAGGTTCCGAGTGGTTCGGGTATTTTTCGGAGTACCGGGGAGTTACGGGAATACGGGGGAAGAAGTATATGAGCCTTATTGGGCTTTAGGGGAGAGAGAGAGGCAGGCCGCGCGCCCCCCCAATGACTAGTCCGAATTGGACTAGGGGGAGGGGCGGCGCCCCCTCCTTCCTTCTCTTCCCTCTTCCCCTTCCTTGTCTCCTACTCCTACTACTTGGAAGGGGAGGAATCCTACTCCCGGTGGGAGTAGGACTCCTCCAGGGCGCGCCATAGGGGCCGGTCCTCTACCCCTCCTCCACTCCTTTATATACATGGCCAAGGGGCACCCCATAGACAGAATAATTGATCTCTTGATCTCTTAGCCGTGTGCGGTGCCCCCCTCCACCACATTCCACCTCGATCATATCGTAGCGGTGCTTAGGCGAAGCCCTGCGTCGGTAGCAACATCATCACCGTCATCATGCCATCGTGCTGACGGAAATCTCCCGTGAAGCTCTGCTAGATCGGAGTTCGCGGGACGTCATCGATCTGAACGTGTGCTGAACTCGGAGGTGCCATACGTTCGGTACTTGGCTCGGTCGGATCGTGAAGACGTACGACTACATCAACCACGTTGTGCTAACGCTTCCGCTTTCAGTCTAGAGGGTACGTGGACACACTCTCCCCTCTTGTTGCTATGCATCACCATGATCATGCATGTGCGTAGGAATTTTTTGAAATTACTACGTTCGCCAACACAAGAAAGCGGCCAAAGGGGCCCGGAGGGGCCGTCGCCGAAAAGGCGCTTCGGACGTGATGTCCGAAGACGAGACTCACTCTTGGTCCGCCGAAGACGATGATGAGGAGGAGGAACAAGAAGACGATTCCCCACCCGAGGTGGGGAGGAAGAAGAGAGCGGCCTCCACGAATCTGGAGGCGAAGGCGCCCAAGAGGGGGAGGGGCTCCCGCGCGGATAACTCCGCGGGGGATATCGATAGTAGCCCAGAGCGACCTCCACGGAACAAGCCTTGGGCTGCATCGTAAGTACCAAAATCCTTATGCGCGCCCAAACGCCCGGGCCTTTCCGGTTTTTAATATTGACATGTGTAAATTGTGTTATTCCAGTTCGGCCCGTGACGGCTCCCCGCGATCCTTGACAGAGGGTTCGCTAGACTCTAAGGAGATGGCTAGCATGTCTCCGCCGCCTGCTCATTCTGTCTCGCCCATGGGTGATGACGGGGTGGTGTCTCAAAGGACCTTCCTGGACTGGGGGGAGGTTCCGGAGATCGTTAGGGTGGCGCCCCAGGATGACTCCTCGGCCGCAGGACACATGGAGGGAGAAGCCCCCATGGGGACTGGTGATGGGGGCCAGGTTCTATTCGGCCCTCAGCCGGATACCATTCTGGAGACCTTCACGGCTCCGGAGTCCAGCGAACGGCCTTCCCCGAAAGGAGGAGGTGTGCCCGTTCCGCTGGTGACCACTGTCCAACTAGAGGCACCGGATAATCTGCTGGAAACGCTGCAAGGCGCTTCCATTGTGGATGAACACCGTACCCTTATGGGTACGGTGATCGAAAAGGTTCAGTTCGCCAAAAGCGGACTGACTGCAGCCTGCGCTAGCCTTCTAACAGGCTTTGAGGTGAGTAATGTAATTGTAGGAAGAATATCACAGTGTAGACAGTAGCCCCTGATGCTCTGTTCGGTGTTCGGAAAGAAAAAGGAAAACAAAGGATCAAAAATAATTTTCGCAGGAGTCTAACATAAGTTGTCTATGTGAATAAGCATGCCTCGCTGCGGGCTGCTACCGATCATACTGCGGAGGTCTCCGGACTGAAGCAAAAACTGGAGCGGGCCGAGGAAGAGCTCGGCCTTGTGAAGAAGCAGCTGGAGATACCAAGATATGCAGTAACCTGCATGTACATTTAATAAGGATGAATGGTCCGTGCGTACTAAAGTGTCATGAACTTTATTAGGGGCCACGACCGAGGTGGCGACCCTCAAGAAGGCATTAGCCGAGGCCGAGGACAAAGCGGCCAAGGAGCGCGCCGCATGTGAGAAGCACGAGGCCTTGTTTAACAAGGCCCAGCAAGAGCTCCAGGACGCCGTCGAGAAGCTCGAGTCCTTGGAGCGCGATTTTAGGACGCAAGAGTCCGAACTTGCGAAGGCACGCCAGAGCGCGCAGGATGCCCGAGCCAAAGCCTAGAGCGCCCTCCAGGAGATTCAGGCGGCCAAGAAGATTGCGGCGGGTAAGTCTTTCGCTATGCAAAGCAAGCATGCGAAGGAAACATTCCTTGTACTTACCCGAATTTAGGTTTTCCAGGGGCGTTTACGAATCTGCCACGCAGCATATCAGATGCTGCCGAGTTTTATCGAGCCGAAGAGGGGATGTCTACGAAGAGCTATTCTGGTCTCAATATCTTGGACCAGAACATCCAGTGCCCTTTGGCGACCAGCTGAAATAGTTGGTCGAGCTGCACCGGTCGGCCGAGCTAGCCATGAAGGACCTCATAGTCCGGCTATGGCCTGCCGAGCCCATACACAGTAGCTACTTCGGACTTGTGAAGCGGCTTGTGAGTGCCTGCCCACGGCTCGAAGCCGTGAAGCGATTGGTCTGCATTGAAGGTGCACAGATGGCATTCGCGCGCGTCAAGACGCACTGGGCAAAGATGGATGCCAAGAAGTTGATGACTGAGGGACCACCCGAGGGCAAGGAGCATCGTCGACCCGAGCTGTATTTTGACGGAGTCCTGGAGGGATCCCGCCTTGTGGCGGAGCAATGTGCGAAGGACGTGATATTCCCATGAAAACATTCGGGTTGTCCTGTAATATGAAACAAGATCGGTATGTAATATGATGCTTGTAATGAAATTTTACCTCATGTGCGGCCGCTTATTAAAATCTGAGGGTTGACCAGTCGTCGGCTTCTGCCCCCACGTAGATAGTACGGGGGTATTCGGGATAAATCTAAACGCTCTTTACTCCACATTCTGGTCCTTAAAGGAGGTGTTTGTCGGATGTGGGGTTCCGGCAAACCCTTAAGGTTCGAACTCTGGGGTGCACGCGAAGTCTTTCCCTCCTACCGATCCACGCCCTAGCTCGCTAAGATCTCGCGGATGAACTCGACGAACTCGCAACACAGAAAGACACGAGATTTACACTGGTTCGGGCCATCGTTGTGGTGTAATACCCTACTCCAGTGTGGTGGTGGTGGATTGCCTCTTGGGCTGATGATGAACAGTACAAGGGGAAGAACAACCTCCTGAGGTTGAGGTGTTCTTGTGCTCGGTGACCTGGTGGATGAGAACTCTGCGGATCAGAACTCTCGTCTCTACTGTGGTGGCTAGCTCTCCTTATATAGACCCTGGTCCTCTCCCCAAATATTGAGCGGGAAGTGAGCCAACAACGTCGAGCAAATTTGAAGGGGGACAGCTAGTACAAGCTATCCTGACAAAAGTGGTCTTCGCCTATGAAAGGCTCTGGTGGTGACGCCGTCTTGGGCTCCACGATGACCTCCGTCCTGCCGTCCTTCTGGTCTTGGTCTTGTTGCACCGATATGGCAACCTTTGCTTGATGCCTCGGTACCCCTCGCCTGCGCTCGCTTCCTTAGCACAAAAGAGGAAACAAGGACGCTGCGCCCGCCTGGTGCCGATCGTCATGGCTCACGTCACGAGAGCCTCGTGAGGTTTGCCCCACCTTGATATGTCCGCTCCTCGTGAGCCTGCCTGGCTAGGCCACTCCGGAGGAGGTCTGGCATCGTCCGCCTCGCGAGGCTTGGCCCCTCGCGAGGGTCTTGGATGCCTTGTTGATGAAGATGGGTCATACGGCCCGCTGACTTAGCCACGCCATGGGCCGCAGGCAGGCAAGTCTGGGGGCCCCCGTTCCCAGAACGCCGACAGTAGCCCCCGAGCCCAAGGTGCGCTCGGGCTTGGCTTCGCTCGGCCCCCAAAGCCTGCGGCCTCGGTTGACGCGTGGCGGTTGATTGGACGTGGGCATCTCCGCTTCCCCACGCCGCCTCGGCAACTGCTCGATTGGACAAAAGGCTGGCACGGACAGTGCTTGCCTTCACTGTTTCTACCTTGCCTTGCTCCAGATCCCCTTTCTCACTCCTCGTCACTGCTACCTCCAGATCTGCTCCAATCCCGCTCCGCATCTGCGACCCATGGCGCCGCGCAAGGTTAGGACTTCCTCAGCACCGGCTTGGTATGAGCCGGCCCTTGAAATGCCCACCATCACAGAGAAGAGCCTCGCCTCCGTGCGCCTGCCGACGGCGGGGGAGAGCAACGAGTGGGGGAAGACGGAGCTCCGGCTCACCTCCGATGTGCCGGAGCCTGAGGGAAGCAACTTCTTCCCCTTCTTCTCGAGTAGCATCGCCGTCGGGTTGGTCCCTCCGTTCTCCGACTTCTTTTATGAGGTTCTCGACCATTACGGGCTGCTGGCGCTGCACCTCCATCCCAACTCTGTCCTCCTCTTATCCATCTTCGCCTACTACTGCGAGGCGTACCTGGGCATGCTGCCATCCGTGGCGCTTCTGCGCCACTTCTTCTTCCTTCGCGTCACCGATGGGCCACTCTCCGGATGCGCCAACTTCGTCGCGTCTGGCAAGGCCAACTCGATCTCGAGCACCGGGAAGAGGGCCGACAATATCCGATCCAAATGGGTCATGATGGACGCCAAAGCGCGCCCATCCGCGCCTGGTGTTACCGACGCAGGCGCCCCAGCTCAACAAGGGGTGGCCCAAGGCGGAGCTTGCCGATGAGCGGGCACTGTCTGTGTTGGGGCAGATGACGACTGACTTGAAGCCGGGCAACGCGAAGGCAACCAAGGTGACAGGGGCAATGCTCCTGAGGGAGTTCTTGATGCTGCGAGTTGCCCCTCTCCAGGCATGCTCGCGCCCCTTGTGGGAGCTTGAAGAAGAGGGGAACAAGACCCGTCTGAGGCCTGGGGCCCTTCCTGGCGACGAATTGGATGTTGTCATGTGCCTCATAGTTGGGGACAACCAGGAGTACCCGCCTGGTGCCTTCGTTCCTTTGTTCCTCCGCAAGGACTGGGAGGAACTTGTCGCCTCCAGGCCGACCTTTGACGCGCGCGGCCTGGTGCCGCCGGCGCTCGCAGGAGCTCCTACAGCACCGAAGCCGGTGGAGGTGTCCTCTGACGAGTCCCGTGGAGGGGAGGAGGAGGAGGTGGACTCGGAGGAGACTCTTGAAAAGGTGGGGGAGACTTCTCCTCTGAGCAAGGCGGAGATAATCCGCGCCCTGCCCGATGACGCCGAGGCCGATGCCCGCCAGGAGGAGAGGGAGCAGCCCCTCATCCCGACAAGGGGCAGGTCGTCGTTGGTTCCTCGAGATGCCGCCCCTGTCTCGACGCCTCCTGAGGCCGGCTCCGGCCCTCCTGCCGTCGGGGCCCGCGTGCCCACTCCTCAAGTCCCGATGCTGTCAGGCTTCAAGCTCCCCAAGCGGAAATATGTTGAAGTGGATCGGTAAGTGCCTTTAAGCTTCACCTTGTCACTGCTTGTACTTGTTATTTCCTGACGTTCGCCCTTGGTCGATCAAGCCGACGCCTTTAGCAAAGAAGAGGAAGGAGGATACGGCGGCCGTGCCTTCCTCCGTAGAGAAAGGAGGCAGCAGCACCCGCACCTCCCCAACCCGGTCGTCCTCGCAAGGCCAAGAGGAACATTGCCATGTGGAATTAGTCCCCATGGCCCCGCTGGCTCCGGAAGTGCCGGCGTCTGACGCGGTTGATGAGGTCCCAGCTACTCCGGAACCCGCAATCTCCCAGGCCCTGTCGACGACGTCGCCTCCTCCTACTGCTGCACCTTCACTCCCAGGTTCTTCTACCTCTGCTGCTGTCCTGGAACATGCTCTTTTAGAGATGACCCAGTTGCAGGTAGATCTCCTGAGCGCGGACCCGCGCCTGGTGGCCGGGTGCCTGGAGCTGGCCTCTGGCTGGCTTCACTCCAACTTGGCGGTTCACGCGACGCTGAGTCAGGCCGCGGCGTCCTCCGAAAAGGAGAAGCAGAGTGCTGCCACTGTTGTAGCCGATCATGAGGCGGCACTGAAGGATGCCAAGGCCGCCCGCGACCGCTGCCGAGAGCTGGAGGACGAGCTAAAGAGCCTACGTGACAAGCACGCCAAAGAAGCACGCTGCCGCCAAGCGAAGGAGGAGGAGATGAAGGCCCTGGAGGACACTGTCAAGAACTGTGATGCTGAGCTGGCGGAGTTGGGGAAGACGCAGGCCACCAAGCGCAACCGGTTCGAAGAGCTGGAGCGGAAGGTGAAGGCGAGGGACGCTGATCTTGATGCCAAGGCGCGAGTCCTGGCCGAGGACCGCGTGGCTTTTGCCGACCTCGAGGAGAGATCTCGCAAGGCACTGAAGACGCTCTACGAGCATGGCCTGGAGAAGTCGATGGCCACCGATGAGGACGGCCCCGCCCGGCTGCTTCCCCTCTTGGTGAAGGCGCTCGAGGAAGTCGTTGATGGTGTCGGTCCCATGGTGGAGGCAGAAGCTCGCGTCCTGTCTTCAGCTGCATTGACCCGCGTCATCAGCCACCTGCACCTTCGCGACCCCAACGCTTGTCTTGACGAGTTGCTGGAGCCTGTGGCTGGAGATCAATGCGAGGCCGCCGCCGCAGCTGTACAGGGTCAAGTGGAGGCCTTGCTGAAGAAGTTCCGCGGCTTTGTCTCCGCTCCTTTGTCCGGCGATGCTGCCGATCCTACAACTGGTGATGAAGACAACGTCACCCACGGAGGACCACCTTTTGCAGGCGATGGCGGTGTCCAGGGGTGACCTGCGGCTATTCTCCTGTTTCGTCCCTGCAACATGCATCAGGCATTGTGGAGGCGTTTAGACTTGTCATTTGGCATTGTGAGGACATCATGTTTGTAATATTTGCTCCGAGATTTTGTGCTTCCCTTCCTATTTGCTTTGTGTTTTGCGTCGGCAGAGCCCGGCCCCGCGCATACCTCAACTGCCATCGGGCCGAACGGAAACCAGGACGGACCAAGGAGTGAGGGGCTACGTGACTAGTTAGGCTCCTGAGTCACGATGCTCAGGAGTCCCCCTTGACGCGCAAACAACTTATAGGGAGAGTATGCGAGGATGGACTAATGTTCTACGTCGACAGAGCCCGGCCCCGCGCATACCTCAACCGCCATTGGGCCGACCGGAGACCAGGACGGACCAAGGAGTGAGGGGCTACGTGACCAGTTAGGCTCCTGAGTCGCGATGCTCAGGAGTCCCCCTTGACGTGCAAACAATCTCCATACCTTCCCTCGCCGAGGCCTCAGGAGGGGCGTGCGACGACCGGGTCCGGGAGACCCGTTGGGGCGGCGTGCGCTTGGGCGTGACCTGAGAGCAGCCCCCAGGCCCAGGAGGCCTAGTTGGGTGGCGTATGCTTGGGCGTGACCCGAGCGCAGCCCCCGTGTCCTGCCCCCTCGTGCGGCTCTCCCGATGGGAGGCGTTGCGGTGAGGCTGTACGGTGAGCTTTGGGCTCCCCGAGGTTGGTACGACCGTGGAGCCGCCCTCGGTTGTTTATCACCAGCGCGGAGCATAGTGCTTCCGCTTGTGCACGGGCATAGCCGCTCCTCGGCAGTCTCGACGGCCAGCGCGCAGCATGGTGCTTCCACTTGTGCGTGGGAGGGGGGGGCCTCCGGGAGGAGCCCCCTGGGCGTGTACAGCCCCGCCCTGACACGTGGCTTGCACGGTAGGGCTGCGACGTGTATCTGGGCACTCGTGAGCCAGCGCGGGACTCACGAGGCCCTACCTCAAGGCAGGTTGCGCCTCGTCTTGAGTCTTGGTCGCTGTGTGTTCCTGCAACGCGGTTATGTGCAAGCACTCTGCGTCCTCAGGTCCCGGCCCTTGAGCGAGCTCAGCCGCCGCTGGTATGCCAGGTCGCGATGCCGTGGTCAAGGCCAGGGGTGAGGGCTGGAGAGCCAGTAAGAGCTCCTGAGTCGCGATGCTTAGGAGCCCCCTTTTAACGCGCAAGCGAATTGCACGGGATGAATGGACCCATGGAGGGTGGCGATCGAGTAGGTGATAACCGTAGGCAGGTTAAGCATGGAAGGCAAATCAGCTTGGGTAAATGCAGGAAGGTACATGCCACTGGGTCCGGCCCGAGTGGCTTGAGGATGATGCAGCCCGAGGGGCGCCCCCAGCAAGGTAAGCTAAAGACATAAGCAAAAGGGGCACATGCCACAGGGACGGACCCATACGGCCTGGGAATAATGCAGCCCGAGGGGCGCTCCCAGCTAAATGAGCTTGGGAAATGTCACCTGGTTCTGTAGACGAAGTAGAGTTGGTGCAGCTGAAGGCGTGTGTTGAAGGAATGACTCCTCACGAGCCACCGGGGCCCTGAGCCTCGGGAGGCTCTGGGGGCTCGGGAGGTTCCTTGAAGACCGTCTCCATTTCTTCCAGGATAGCGTGGTACCTGGCCTCCTGAGCCGCCAGGACGCGCCGCACATTGTGCTGATAGGCTGATGCCACGCTCGGCAATCCGAAGGGCATGCGAACGTAGCTATGTGCCGGGCCCTCGCAACGGCCCACACGCGAAGGCCAGAAACGCTCCTGAGATGCGGCCCTGTTGAGCCCTGGGACATCCATGCAGACACGCAGCCCAGCATCCTCGCCTGGATGGGGAGCTGCGCCTCGTGAGCGGCTGTCGCCGCGCATGGCTCTTGCGTCTTGCAGTTCCTGAGTGGTCTTGGTGATGAACTCCTGAGCGGTGGGCACTCCTTGCCCTATGTTCTCCTGAGGGAAACGCGCCGCGAAGCACGCCTCCAAGTGGTGCCCAAGCGCCTCCCTCGTGAGGTTGGCAAGGTCTTAGGCCCTCCAGAAGAGTGCCCCCGAGCCCTGCCCGAGGAGGGCACTGGGCGGGCCTTCCTATGCGATGGAGGGAGGCGCGCCTAAAGCGGGCGCTGATCCTGATGAGGCTCCAGCCGCGTCGCCGCGCTCCTGAGATCCTGCTCGGCGCAGCTGCTTCTTCTTCTTGGGGAGGGCCTCGGGAGGGCCCTCGCTTTTGCGGTCGGGGTCGTTGATTGCTGCAGCTTGGAAGGCGCGCTCGAGGGAGCACAACACATCTCTCTCTTCGCATGGGACCGTGATGATTCCGCCGCTTCCCGGCATCTTGAGGATGTTGTAGCCATGATGGGTGACTGCCATGAACTTGGCCAGGGCCGGATACCCGAGGATGGCGTTGTACGGCAGGCGGACGTGCACGACGTCGAAGTCGATGAGCTCGGTGCGGTAGTTCTTGTGCTCTCCGAAGGTTACAGGCAGGCGGACCTGCCCTATCGGTGTGGTGGAACCGTCGGTCACTCCTGAGAAAGGCTTGGTAGGCTCAAGCTGCTCATATGGCACTTGGAGGTTGTCGAATGTGTCGACGGACAGGACGTTGAGCCCTGCGCCGCCGTCGATGAGGGTCTTGGTAACTTGCACATTGCTGATGACTGGTGAACAAAGCATCGGGAGAGCGCCAGCGGTGGCCGCGCACTTGAGCTGATCTGCCGAGTTGAAAGTGATGGCGCATTGGGACCACCTGAGCGGGCGCGTGGCCTCGAGCTTGGGGAGCACCTCGTTCACTTCACGAGCGAACTGTTTGAAGATGCATTGAGAGGCTGGGGCCTGCGTGCCGCTCAAGATGTAGGCGATCGCACGCGGCTCCTGGAAGCCCCCATCCCCCTCATCCTGATGGTGATCGTCGTTCCTTCTTGGTGGCGGCAGCGGGGGAAGACCGGAGTTGCCCTAGGGGCGATCCTCACGAGGCTGGTCCCTCCAGGCGTCCTCGCGAGGATGGTCCTGCCAGCGGTCCTCACGAGGCCTGTCGCGCCACTCCTGGCGCGGGCCACGGTCGTCCCAGCGTCCGCATCCACGTCCCCCTCCATGACCGTAGCCCCGGTCGCTACGCTCGGGGCGTCCACCGAAGCGTCCTTCGCGGATGGCTCTGAGCTCTTGACAGTCACTTGTGTTGTGGGTGTTCAGGTTGTGGAAGGCGCAGAACGGTCGGCTGTCCTTGGACGATTCGGGCTGATCCCTGCCCCGCTTGGTGTCCGGCTCCGCTGCGAGCACAGTTGCCTCCTTGCACTTCACGTCCTTGGCCTTGGCCTTCTTCTCCTCCGCAGCCGCAGCTAGCAGCTCGAGGAGGGAAAGGCGCCCCTCCTCAGCTCTTGCTCACTTGGTCGCCAGGTTGAACAGCTCCTGAGATGTGCACAACTCCTCGTGGATAGCGAGCTCTTCCTTCATCTTGATGTCACGAACACCGTCTGAGAACGCGGAGATGATGGCCTCGTCCGTGACCTTGGGGATCTTGAGGCGAGTGTTGTTGAAGCGCTGGATGTACTTCTGGAGGGTCTCTCCTGGTTGTTGCTTGATTCGGCGCAGGTCACCCGCGGCCGGTGGGCGGTCGCGGGTGCCCTGGAAGTTGGCGACGAAGCGGTCGCGCATCTCATCCCAAGAGGAGATCGAGCCATGCTGCAGGTTTAGGAGCCAGGAGCGGGCACCATCCTTGAGAGCCATAGGGAACCAGTTCGCCATGACTTTCTCGTCGCCGTTGGCCGCTTTGATGCTCAGCTCGTAGAGCTACAGGAACTCCGCGGGATCGGAGGTGACGTCGTAGCGGGGAGGCAGATCCGTCTTGAACTTGCCTGGCCAGGCGATGCTACACAGCTCGGGGGTGAAGGCATGGTAGCCGGCCGTGGTTGTCGGGGCCCACCTCGGAGGTGGAGCTTGGTCTTGATGAGGTCCGCACGGCGCCACCACAGGCGGCGCGCGGTCTTGGCGAGGCGGCGCGGGGAGCGCAGGTGCAGCTTCTCGCAGCCGAGGGATTTCTTGGCAGCTTCTCTCTTCGCGCGCAGGCACCGGACGTGGCAGATCACGCCGTGGGGCCGCGCGCCTTGGCGCCAAGGAGCAGTCTTGGGGCAAAGGTGGTGGGGGCGCGCCATGAGCCACGTCGCCTGTGGCTGGCGGAGGGTGAGGCAGAGAGAGGGATGGCGTCGGGGAGCCCCCTGCGGCGCGGACGAGCTCGGCGACGCGGTCAAGACACTCCTCGTAGAGGTCGTCGACTGGGCGGTAGCGCAGGAGCTCGTTCGCCGCGAGGAGCGTGGCCCATGCCTCCATGAGAGCGCGGCGTGCGTGGGACGAGGGACCGGCCGGGGTTAGCGAGGGAGTGGCGGTGCGGCCGTCCTGCCGCACCGACGGATGCAGCGAGGACGCTTGCTGCTCGTTCCCCGCCGGGCCGGTGGCTGCGTTTGTGGCGGGGGGCGGAGAACGACGAGGTGGCTGGCCGACGGGAGCCGTCTGAGCAACGCAGGCGATGAGGGCAGCCTGGGCTCAGCTCGAGCGCGGCGAGCGTCCGCCATGGAGACGACGGAGCGACGAATCGACGGAAGGGAAGCTACGGCGCACCCCTACCTGGAGCACCAAATATCGGATGTGGGGTTCCGGCAAACCCTTAAGGTTCGAACTCTCGGGTGCGCGCAAAGTCTTTCCCTCCTACCGATCCATGCCCTAGCTCGCTAAGATCTCGCGGACGAACTCGACGAACTCGCAAGACAGAAAGACACGAGATTTATACTAGTTCGGGCCACCGTTGTGGTGTAATACCCTACTCCAGTGTGGTGGTGGTGGATTGCCTCTTGGGCTGATGATGAACAGTACAAGGGGAAGAACAGCCTCCTGAGGTTGAGGTGTTCTTGTGCTCAGTGAACTGGTGGATGAGAACTCTGCGGATCAGAACTCTCTTCTCTACTGTGGTGGCTAGCTCTCCTTATATAGACCCTGGTCCTCTCCCCAAATATTGAGCGGGAAGTGAGCCAACAACGTCGGGCAAATTTGAAGGGGGACAGCTAGTACAAGCTATCCTGACAAAAGTGGTCTTCGCCTACGAAAGGCTCTGGTGGTGACGCCGTCTTGGGCTCCACGATGACCTCTGTCCTGCCGTCCTTCTGGTCTTGGTCTTGTTGCACCGATATGGCAACCTTTGCCTGATGCCTCGGTACTCCTCCCTGCTCTCGCTTCCTTAGCACCAAAGAGGAAACAAGGACGCTGCACGCGCTGGCGCCCGCCTGGTGCCGGTCGTCATGGCTCACGTCACGAGAGCCTCGTGAGGTTTGCCCCGCCTTGATATCTCCGCTCCTCGTGAGCCTGCCTGGCTAGGCCACTCCTGAGGAGGTCTTGCGTCGTCCGCCTCGCAAGGCTTGGCCCCTCGCGAGGGTCTTGGATGCCTTGTTGATGAAGATGGGCCATACGGCCTGCTGACTTAGCCACGCCGTGGGCCGTAGGCAGGAAAGTCTTGGGACCCCCGTTCCCAGAACGTCGATAGTGTTTACCGCAACGAACAAGGCAATCAGACTATACGGCCTTTATTACCCTCACTTAGCCATAGGAGTTTGACAATGAAAATTTCGGTGAAGCCCCTGGTGTTCGGAAGGCCGAAGTAGGGGCGCTATACATGCCTAATCGGAGAAAAACTGATTCCTCGCATAAAGCGGAAAAAATCTCTAGGGATTTGAGACCTCTCGAACAGCTGACCAGCTCTCGCCGCATCATGACAGTCAGTTTTCGGCTTTCTCTACTGAGGTGCTCGTCTAGAAGAACCGGGACACAATCGCAGTAGTTCTCCCTTTACTACCCTAGCCGATATAGCGAAACGTAAGGTAGTAAGGACAGGAGCCGGGCAACCCAACTATTGACCAAAGACATGATTCGGAGCCGATGCATATAATTCTATAAGTTCAGGGTGCCGAACTGTAATGTAGAAGTGTTCGGACTTTTGTTGCCATAATGCGGGGCGTGATGAAGCCCCTGGCGCAGTAATACGTACTAGAGTGTACGTGTGCAATGAGTAATAAATACAAAGGAAAAAGGGGAAATTTAACTAATAAGCTGACGCTACCCTTTATTTGTAATGTGGTTAATACGTCGAGGCGTACTTGTACAAGTAATGTGATAAGCAAGAAAGGTTATTTAACATGCCAAGACCAAGTGCGAGCTGCGTGCAGGTATGTAAAACAGGTATAGCAATCGTTAGCGGAGGCCACCTGGGGATTCCCTTGTACGGCAAAGCTCCTTGCCTCCTTGGTGTGTCCGACAAACGGGTTGTCAGAAGAAACCTCGAAAAGAGAGAAAGAACCTGAAATGAAAAAGAAGAAACGAAGGTACGCGAATCCTAGGGTCGGTCGAGCCGCACTGTGGATGGCGAGGTAGCTATGCCTCCGTGAATACCCATGGGATTTTCGGCGCGTAGTTATGTACGCGCGGTACGAATGCCACTCCCTCATCGGGGCTAGGACGGAGGCCGAATTGCTAATCGAGCTCTTGACAAGCCGAGCTGTCCTGTTGCAGTGTAGTCTGGACCCTCTTAATGATGTCCAAGGCCTCGGCAGCTGGATTATGGTGCTGCTTGACAAGGCCGCTCTGTACTTCTGCTGCTAGGGCGGCGGTGTGCTCTTCTGTACGGAGGGAGCGTCCCGTATTTCCATTTAATGTTATGACGCCGCGTGGACCGAGCACCTTGAGCTCGAGATAAGCATAGTGTGGCACCGCGTTGAATCTAGCAAACGCGATTCGTCCGAGCAGTGCGTGGTAGCCGCTACGGAAGGGGACGATATCGAAGATTAGCTCTTCACTTCAGAAGTTGTCCGGGGAACCGAAGACCACCTCCAGCGTGATTGAGACCGTACAACAGGCCTCTATGCCTGGTATGACTCCTTCAAAGGTAGTCTTTGTGGGCTTGATTCATGAGGGATTAATGCCCATTTTGCGCACTGTATCCTGATAGAGCAGGTTGAGGCAGCTACCACCGTCCATTAGGACTCATGTTAGGTGAAATCAGTCGATGATTGGGTCAAGGATCAGTGCGGCCGAACCGCCATGACGGATACTAGTTGGATGATCTCGACGATCAAAGGTGATCGGAAATGACGACCACAGATCGAATTTTGGGGCGACTGGCTCTACCGCATAGACGTCCCTGAGTGCATGCTTGCGCTCCCTTTTTGGGATGTGTGTAGCAT
Source organism: Triticum aestivum (assembly GCF_018294505.1). Taxonomy (NCBI): domain Eukaryota; kingdom Viridiplantae; phylum Streptophyta; class Magnoliopsida; order Poales; family Poaceae; genus Triticum; species Triticum aestivum. The sequence continues at coordinate 295,187,493 of NC_057799.1, forward strand.
ATATCATGTTCACCGTTTTGACCTGAGGGGGGAATTTCTTCTGCCCCCCAGTGTTCGGCTGCCGGGGCTCTTCGTCGTCATCCTCGCTTTGCTATCCCATTTCCTTGCTCTCGGTATTTGACTTGCTGGCTTGCTTGAAAACCCGACAATCTCTGTTGGTATGATTGGCTTGTTTGTCTGGGGTGCCATGTATCTGGCACGGACGGTCGAGTATGCGGTCCAAGCTGGATGGTCCCTCGCTATTCCATTTATAAGGCTTCGTCCGCTGGCCGTACTTGGAGCCACTGAATCCGGCGTGAACTGTGGTGTCATCTATATTATCGCCATTACTTCGGCGTTTGTGTCTATTGCCGGAGCTTGCCGGTGCTGTTTTTGGCCTCAGAGGGGCCTGCCTCGTTGGCTGTGTTTTTACTACGAGCCAGCCAACTATCCTCACCCGCGCCAAAGCGGGTCATGAGTGCCGTGAGGGCTGCCATAGACTTCGGCCTTTCTTGGCCGAGGTGGCGGCCGAGCCACTCGTCACGGATGCCATGTTTAAAGGCCGCTAGGGCTTCGGCATCCGGACAGTCAACTATTTGGTTCTTCTTGGTTAGGAACCTAGTCCAGAATTTTCTGGCTGATTCTCCAGGCTGTTGGACTATGTGACTTAGGTCATCGGCGTCTGGTGGCCGGACATAAGTACCTTGGAAGTTGTCAAGAAAAGCTTCTTCCAAGTCCTCCCAGCTACCGATGGAATTTTCAGGTAGGCTGTTTAACTAGTGTCGAGCTGGCCCTTTGAGCTTTAGTGGGAGGTATTTGATGGCGTGGACGTCGTCTTCATGGGCCATATGGATGTGGAGAATAAAATCCTCGATCCATACTGCGGGGTCGGTTGTTCCGTCGTATGATTCAATATTGACGGACTTGAACCCCTCGGGGAATTCATGATCCATTACTTCATCTGTGAAGCAAAGAGGGTGTGTGGCGCCTCTATATCGGGCCGCGTCGCGGCACACCTCCGATGAAGTCCGCCTGCGGTTCGGCCCGGGCGTGACTAGGTTTGTCACGTCTGAATAGGTAGCCGTCATCGCGAGTCGAAAAGCGTCCTCGCGATCCGTAGATTGATCTGGTGTTTCCTGCTCTACTGTCCAGGTCCTGCCGAAGGTCGTATCTATAGTCCCGAGCTGTTTTGTTGTTTTTGTGAGGCGGTGGGGCGGGCTGCTGTTCGGCCTGAGTTGCTGTTTTATCCTGACCGCGGGGTGGTCGGTCCGCCACACTGTCCCGACCACGTGGTGGTCGTTCCGCATTGCGCGAGGGAGGTATTGGCTCCGGTGCCTCCTCATCGAACTGAGGTGGCAATCTGCGCTTCGGGTAACTCTTGGCTGGACGCTTAAGGCCGTATTCTTCGGCTGCCAGGACATCAGTCCATCTGTCAATGAGTAGGTCTTGATCAGCTTGAAGCTATTGCTACTTCTTCTTCAGGTTTCTTGCAGTAGCTATTAGCTGGCGCTTGAAGCGCTCCTGCTCGAGGGGTGCCTTAGGCATGATGAAGTCCTCGTTGCCGAGGCTCTCCTCTCCTCGGAGAGTGGACGATAACTATCGTCACCCGAGTCGTTGGGCATGGCCTGTTTATCAGGGTTAACTTGCCCGTTTTCTTGTTCCTCCTGTTCGGATGTTGCTCCAACAGGGTCTTCATTGTTTTCGGCGTCGTTTGGAGTACTATTTTCCCCGGTGCCAGTGTTGCTATCTTTTGAGCGATGTGACTTAGAACGGCGTTTAGGGCGCCGGCGCTTGGACTGTGACTCAGGAGGTTTATTCTCAACTGGATCTTCTTTGTCATCGTCACTAGCTTTTTTAGGTGTATCAACCATGTACACATCATACGAAGAGGTGGCCGTCTAATGTCTAGTGAATGGCGGGTCTTGGCCTTGCTCCTTGTCGGCATCGTCGTCCATATCGTCGATGTCAGCCATAATAAAGCATGTCGGTTAAGTCCTCGACAGTGGCTATGAAGTGGGTGGCGGGTGGGAAGCAAAATTCTCCATCATCAGCCCCTGGCTCGAACCGGACATAGTTCGGCTGCGAGTCCTCCGCCGAGGACATGTTCTTTAATGAGTTTAGCACATCGCCTAAGGGCGAGTGTTGGAAGATGTCTGCGGCGCTGAATTCGAAAATCGACAACCGATCAAGCTCGGTGTCCGCAGGCGTACGGGGTTCGGAACCTATAGCCGGAAACAAGTCCGGAATTCCATTAACGCAGATATTGCAAAGTGTTGAGTCTGTGTGCGGCTCCCACGCCATGGACTCCGTGGCCTCGGATGCCGCGATTTGCTCCGGATCTAAGGCCGTAGCAGTTACAGGAACCATCTCCTGAATGTGGTACGATGACAGATTTAAGTCACGTTCATCGGAGCGAGGGGGAGTGATCGCCGCGGTCTCAAATCCGTCGAAGATCAAGTCTCCACGGATATCCGCGATGTAGTTCAAGCTTCCAAATCTGACCTGGTGCCAGGGGCGTAGCTATCGATCGGCTCCAGATGGCCAAGCGAGTTGGCCCACAGTCGAAGCCGCCGAATACGAAGATCTGTCCAGGGAGGAAGGTTTCTCCCTGGACATCGTCACTATCAACGATCGAAGGGGCCATCGAACCTTTCGTCGACGGCACGGTGGAACTATCAATGAAAGCACCAATGTTGGTGTCAAAACCGGCGGATCTCGGGTAGGGGGTCCCGAACTGTGCGTCTAAGGTCGATGGTAACAGGAGACAGGGGACACGATGTTTACCCAGGTTTGGGCCCTCTCTATGGAGGTAATACCCTACTTCCTTCTTGATTGATCTTGATGAATATGAGTATTACAAGAGTTGATCTACCATGAGATCATAATGGCTAAAACCCTAGAAGTCTAGCCTGTATGACTATGGTAATTAGTATAACCTTTCTGAACTAAACCCTACGGTTTATATAGACACCGGGGGGATCTAGGGTTACATAGAGTCGGTTACATAGGAAGGAATCTTCATAGTTGATCGCCAAGCTTGCCTTCCACGCCAATGAGAGTCCTATCCGGACACGGGTACAGTCTTCGGCCTTCGTGTCTTCACAGCCCATCAGTCCGGCCCATGGATAACACGTCGGACGCCCGAGGACCCCTTAGTCCAGGACTCCCTCAAGGAGGAAGCCGATCCAATGTTCATGGTGGAGGTCGCGGCGCAAAAGGCCCCCGATGGGTATGAGACGATGGACGTCGACTTCGTGCCGGCGCTCGGGTCCCCCATGGTGCAGGCGGACCAACGGTTCAACCTGGCGATACTAAAGGAGGACCGGGAGGCAGAGGCTCAACTCGACGCGGAGCGCGCGCATGCCGCTGCCATCGAGGCTCTCCTACATGCGGAACCGGATGTCGTGGATGTGAACGGGGTGGCGGAGGCTCAACTTGAGGTGGAGCGTGCGGATGCCGCTACCATCGAGGCCCTCCTGCAGGCGGAACCGGATGTCCTCGAGTTGAGCCAGGCGGCGGAGGCTCAACTCGATGCGGAGCGCGCCGATGCCGCTGCCATCGAGGCCCTCCTGCAGGCGGAACCGGACGTCCTCGACATGAACCGGGCGGCAGAGGCTCAACTCGATGCGGAGCGCGTGGATGCCGCTGCCATTGAGGCCCTCCTGCAGGCAGAACCGGGCGGCGGATGCCGGTGCTCTTGTCCGTGCAGAGTGCCCGCACGCTCTGCGTGAACGAGTAACTAGAGGCCAAGGGCAACCACGGTGCGGAGACACACGTCGGCAGCTACGGCTAGTTCGCGCCCGCAGCCAAAGACGACAAGGCCGTCTCGGTCCACGAGCAGTGATAGTTTTTCTTTATGTTGTTGTTGTTTTTAGGGATCTTTTGCTGTGTAAAAACATATATTGTTATGCAAATCGCCTGACTTTCATCATTTGGTTCAGTCTACCATTTCAGGTGGTTGGATGAATATCCTACGTCTCCTAACCCTTCTTCCTCACCTCTTCTTCTTCCCCAACAGACCACCGCACGGGCCGTACGGATCCTCCCCAACATGCGGTTGGATAAACATACTGTATGAATGAAAATTATGTGTCAGCGGTAGGATGGCTGAGTTTGGTTTGTTCACATGCGGTAGCACGTGTCAGTGGGGGGTGTGTTCCCTTGGTTGGGTTTGCGTCGTGCAAGAGCGACAGTGTGAGGGTGCGGAGCGACCGTGTGAGGGTGCGGTGCGACCGTGACAGCCGTGCGCAAGTGTACCTCCTTTTCATTTTGAAAACTTTAGGCAAGCTTGGCAAAAATGTGTGGAGAAGTATGACAATGCAAGGCCTAGACCCAAACAGGATAAGTACGTATGTACTAGGAGTACTAGTGTTAATAAAGAAAGGTGGGGTTTTCCTTCGCGGGATTAATCGATACAAATCCTCATTTCACGTGTCAATTAATGCGTATTTTTTCTCCAAAGCCCAAAGAGCTAACCATCTCGCTCCTCATCGCTTGATTAATGCAGCGCCATGCAAACCAACCTTCTCACTTCCGCATGCATGCTAGGGTATATTAATGTCGTTGGTTGCTAGTACGACGCAAACCCCATCAATTTTGCCTCGATTAGTGTTAGTGGCCTTTTGCAAATTGTAATTTTGATATACTGGCCTTGTGTACAAAAAAATTGAGGTACTAACTATTTGACTTCCTCCCCCATTGCGGTGACGTCGACGGTATCTCAAACGTTGTGGTTTGGCTAAGTGCATTCGACGGAGAACACCGTTGAGGGAGACCACGGTAAGTCGTTCGCAAGTGCCGCCTGCAAGCCGAGACAACCGCCTAATTTGCATCCAGGAAGCCGGTTAAACCAAAGGACGCGTAAATGCACTAGTACTACTAGTACACAATAGCGTCGTCCGTCCGGCTTAGTGCGGTGAGGTGGTTTCTCGAAGACGACGATGGAGAAGTGCAGTCAGGGAAGAGTGAAATGATGGTTGCTTCGTCCGTGCTTTGTGATTTGACGCCCCAATGCTTTGTGATTTGTGATAGAAGGGACAGGGGAGTAGACTCTGTGCTCTATACTGTACATGCTTCCAAGCACGGGAGCAAGAGGAGAGACGTTGCATTTTTCTATTCCTTCAATCAATCAATCAATCAATCAGGGAGCTTCGGTTCCATCTTTTTGGCTTTGGCAGCACCGTCCACAATGGTTCCAATCGATGCCAAAAGCTATTTTCACATTTGGCTACACATTGTGGATGCCCTTAACCATACCACTTGGTTTTGCTCCTATGTGCTATCTATACAAATCTCAATTATATTGATCTAAAAAATTATAGAATCAAGATTAGTAAAAAAGGAGGTGATTTTGCCGCGCAGATGGCGGGGGAGGTTTCTTATTTTTAGAGGACGTTGGCCTAGCAGTTTGCTAACATGCGGTCCCACGTGTCATTGCTTTACCAAGCCGATCCGCGTCGCACATGAGACAGAACAACGACAGAAGCAACACGTGGTTAACTTGAACAAGATGAGGGAGAAGCGGATTCAGCAACGAGTGAAATTATGGTTGCTTCGTCCCTCCAACTTCTTTTTTTAGCATTATTACTTCGTCCCTCCAACTTAACTGCGGGAAAGGTGCAACTTTGTAATTTGACGCCTCATTGCTCATTACTATGCCGGCGCCATGACTGGGGTGCTTCACCCCTAGTGCTCTGCACTGTATTTCGGTATGGCACGTGGACCCGGTAGCATGATGTCCCACATGTCGGCGAACGGGACTAGAACATTTATGAAAGCGAGCGCTCCACTCTTACGACGGAGGAGTACATGACACTGCGGCCCCGTGAACTGTTACTTGTACAGTATAGTACTATAGTTTTGTTGTTTCGCACGATCTATCGATACAAACCCGATTAAACATGAAAGGGCGGGATTTTTCCCGCGCGGTAGATGATACTGGCCATACATTTCAAAGGCAATTTTAATGTATGCAAACTGAATACTTAAGTAACAATATGATATCTAGTAAAACTAAAAACACATATGATTTATTGTGTTAGAGTGTAGTAGTAGTGTTGTATTGCATAGTTGTTAGATGTAACATGCATAGTTATGGAGGGCCTACAGAGAGAAAAGCGTAATACGGTCACCGAACTTCAGAATACGCTCATTACGGTCACTATATACGTTTTGCGGTGATTATACAGTCACTTGCTCACCGTTCAGCATCGGATTGCACTCTGTTGACCGGCCAAATAGTCTGCATGGCACCATGTTGACTAGTTAAATTGACCACGTTCCTTGTGGGTCCCACATGTCAGTTCACATAGGCAAAAGGTTAGATAAACACAAATTTACGCAGGCGCGACAAGGCTCCAACCCGTGAGCGGGAATCACCTGGTTGTGTATGTGTCTGTCAGGGCCTGATCTGTGCGCTTGCACGTGTAGGTTGAGCACTTGAGCGTGAGAGTGTGTGTTGGTTGAGGGAGTCCTGGATTAAGGGGTCCTCGGACAGCCGGATTATATCCTTTGGCCGGACAGTTGGACTATGAAGATACAAGATTGAAGACTTCGTCCCGTGTCCGGGTGGGACTCTCCTTTGCATGGAAGGCAAGCTTGGCAATTCAGATATGTAGATCTCCTCCCTTGTAGCCGACTCTGTGTAACCCTAGCCCCCTCTGGTGTCTATATAAACCGGAGGGTTTAGTCCGTAGGACAAGAGAACAATCATAATCATAGGCTAGCTCCTAGGGTTTACCCTCTACGATCTCGTGGTAGATCAACTCTTGTAATACTCATATCATCAAGATCAATCAAGCAGGAAGTAGGGTATTACCTCCATCGAGAGGGCCCGAACCTGGGTAAACATTGTGTCCCCCGCCTCCTGTTACCATCCGCCTTAGATGCACAGTTTGGGACCCCCTACCCGAGATCCGCCGGTTTTGACACCGACATTGGTGCTTTCATTGAGAGTTCCACTGTGCCGTCACCATAAGGCTTGATGGCTCCTTCGATCATCGGCAACGATGTGATCTAGGGTGAGTTTTTTCTCCCCGGATAGATCTTCATATTCGGCGGCTTCGCACTGCGGGCCAACTCACTTGGCCGTCTGGAGTAGATCGAGAGCTACGCCCCTGGCCGCCAGGTCAGGTTTGGAAACTTAAACTATACTACTGACATCCGCGGAGACTCGATCTTCGACGGATTCGAGCCCATGTAAGGTGCGCCGCACAGTCACGACGAGCATGACTTACCTCTGCTGACGGACAGCGTTCGGAAGATCACCCCTGCGGCAACTCTGGCCCTCGATCCGGAGCAGATCGCGCCATCCGAGGACGGGTGGATGGACCCCGCCACGGAGGCCGCACACTCAGCGGCGGTAGAGCCGAATACTGACTTCACTTCCTATGAGACCTGTGTTGTCGGATCCTTGGATTCGTCCCCGGCCACGGGCTCCGAACCGCCTGCATCAGTGCCTATCAAATATGATTGGGCACCGATCATGGAGTTTTCCTCCGCGGATATCTTTCAGCACTCGCCCTTGGGCGATGTGCTAAATTCATTAAGGTCTCTCTCCTTGTCAAGAGGCCCTTGGCCGAACTGTGTCCGGCTTGAGTGGGAAGCGGACGACGAAGAAATTCGTTCCCCACCCACCACCCACTTAATAGCCATTGTCGACGATTTAACCGACATGCTTGATCTCGACTCCGAAGACATCGACGGGATGGACAACGATGCAGGAGAGGAACAGGAACCACCACCCACAGGGCGCTGGATAGCCACTTCATCACACAATATATATATGGTGGATACACCCAAAGAAAACAATGACGAGGAACGGAAGGATGCGGCAAAGGATAATCCCCTCGAGAAGCAACCAAAGCGACGACGTAGGCGCCGCTCCAAATCCCGCCTCGGCAAAAACAGCGATAACAGCGCAAAAAAGAATAATACCCCGGTCGACTCCAGAGGAAAGGACGACCACATGGACCCAGCGACAGAGCAGGACGAGCCAGCGGACGGCGAACATAGTACGGAGCCGCTGTCCGATCACGGCGACGCCGAGGATAAAGCTAATCAACCTGTCTCTGGAGAGGAGAACAGTCCGGACGACAATGCACACATCATCCCGGAAAGGCACTTTGAGCAAGAGAACCTCCATAGAAGGCTTATTGCCACGGCGAGGAGTCTAAAGAAGCAGAAGCAAAGGCTCAAGGCCGCGCAAAATACACTCAATAGTAGATGGAATAAAGTGCTCAACACTGAAGAAAAGTACGGTGGCAGCCGCCACACAAAAGAGCTATCCAAAGCGCAAGCTGCTGCCTGAATTCGATGACGAGGCTTTAGAGCCTATACAGCCGAAAAATAAAACGGCCGATCAGCCGGATCGACCACCCCGTGGCCGTGATAGGGTGGCTAACAATGTCGCACATAAGTCAGCACACGATTCACGTGAGGACTTGCATCAAAAAGCCGGTATGACCAGGTCCATCTACGGATCTAGGAAGCGCGCTCCGGCGCAGAATAAAAACCGAACACTACAACCGTCAGAACGCCATGACACATCCAAATACAGGGGTGCTGCGCACCCCCTATGCTTCACCGATGAGGTGCTGGATCACGAATTCCCAGAGGGATTCAAACCCGTGAACATAGAGGCATACGACGGAACGACAGACCCTGGGGTCTGGATTGAGGACTTCATCCTCCATATCCATATGGCTCGCGGAGATGATCCCCACGCCATCAAATACTTGCCCCTCAACTTGAAAGGACCAGCTCAGCATTGGCTGAAGAGCCTCCCTGAAAACTCAATTGGAAGTTGGGAAGAGCTTGAGGATGCTTTTAGGGCTAATTTTCAAGGGACCTATGTCCGACCTCCGGATGCAGACGATTTAAGTCATATAATTCAACAGCCCGGAGAGTCAGCCTGAAAGCTTTGGAACAGATTCCTCACTAAGAAGAATCAGATTGTCGACTGCCCGGACGCCGAAGCCTTAGCGGCTTTCAAACACAGTGTCCGGGACGAATGGCTCGCCAGACACCTCGGCCAGGAAAAACCGAGGACAATGGCAGCCTAACAAGCATTATGACCCGCTTTTGCATGGGCGAAGATAGTTGGCTAGCCCGTAGCGGCACCAGCGACCCAGGCACATCCGAAGTCAGGGATGGTAATGCAAAACCACGACGGAATAAAATTAAGCATCGAAACAATGGAGACAGCCCAGACAACACGGCGGTAAACGCCGGATTCAGGGGCTCTCGACCCGGTCAACGGAAAAAGCCATTTAAAGGCGGCAAAGATGGACCGTCCAGCCTAAACAAGATTCTAGACAGATTATGTCAGATTCATGGCACCTCCGACAAACCTGCAAATCACACCAACAGAGAATGCTGGGTTTTCAAGCAGGCCGGTAAGCTAAACGCCGAACACAAGGGGAGGGAGACACCAAGTGAAGACGAGGATGAGCCTCACCAGCAAAACATTGGGGGACAGAAAAAATTCCCACCAGAGGTCAAAACAGTGAACATGATTCACGTAACGAAGAGGAGGAGCAAACGCGCACTCCGAGACGTATACGCCGTGGAGCTCGTCACCCCCAAGTTCAACCCTTGCTCGGCCTCCCCGATCACTTTCGATCGCAGGGATTACCCGACTAGCATCCGGCACGGAGAATCAGTTGCCTTGGTGCTAGACCCAATAATTGACGGATACCATCTCACCCGAGTCCTTATGGACAGCGGCAGTAGTCTTAATCTGATATATCAGGACACAGTCCGCAAAATGGGGATAGACCCGACAAGAATTAGCCAAAGCAATACTACCTTTAAACGAGTAATACCAGCTACTAGAGGTTGTATTCGGTTCTCCCGGCAACTTCCGAAGTGAAAAATTAACCTTCGACATCGCTCCATTGTGAAGCGTCTATCAAGCACTACTCGGACGAACAGCCTTCACTCGTTTTAATGCAGTACCGCATTACGCTTATCTTAAGCTTAAGATGCCCGGTCCATGTGGCACCATCATAGTTAGCGGAAACACTGAGCGTCCCTTACGTGCGGAAGAGCGTGCAGCGGCTTTAACAGCCGAACACTGAACGGCCTCTCCAACCAGAATAAATGATCGGTCGTCAAGACCGCGGACACGGCTAGACGAGTCTGGCGCACCACTAGCTGTAACAGCTCAGATAAACCTGAAGATTGGGTCGAGGGATATACCCCCATAAGTGGTGCTAGGGGCTTCCCGCATGTAAAAAGGGCTACAGTTCGGCTTGACCTTATTTAAGATTGAATTTTAAGGGTTTATTAAGAATAACCAATTTTTTCGCACGAAGATTTTCACCTGGGTTTTTCTCTTTTACGGATGATAATCGTGCTACACCCTTCCAGGATACGGCACAACAGAGACACAGGCGCAGACGTGCAGCAGGACCCCGCTCAAAGGTTTCTTTTTAGATTAAGACCCTGTGTAAACCTTTCTCACTGTCTCTTGTTGCTTGACACCCTCCGGATACTCAACACAACCGAGAGGGATGCTGGCGTTATTGGCATTTCACCACGTCAGGCTAATGCACGTACCTAGAAATTCAGGATTCATTATGTTGTAAAGACCGAATACCTTAGGGAGTGTTCGGTGTCGCGAGTTTGGCCTTATATGCATCAGCTCCGAATCATGTCTTTGGTCAATAGTTGGGTTTGCCCGGCTCTCGTGTTTTGCTACCTTACATTCCGTTCTATCGGCTAAGGTGGCACCGGGAGAACTACTGCGATTGTGCCCTGGTTCAACCGGATGAGCACCTCAGTAGAGAAAGCCGAACTGTCATGATAAAGCGCGAGACTGGTCAACCACTCGATGACTCAGCGGAATCTTCGCGATTCCTCCGCATTAACGAAGGGCCGGTTTCCCAGTCATGTACGTACGTGCCCCGTACTCGAATGAGCGCGGAAGTACCATGGGCTATATAGTAGCCCCACCGTCAAACTCCTATGGCTAAGTGAAAGTGTTAAAGCAATATAGTCTGATTGCCTTGTTCGCCGCGCTATCACCTCCTTAATGGACCAAGACGTTGGATCAAGTGTGAACACGCGCTTTTCCGAACACCCCCGCATTATATGCGTGGGGGCTGAAGCCGACGACTGCAAACTTTCAGGTTATATACATACATAAACGGCCGCACAGAAGGCATCATAATACTTTTAGGCAAAAGTATAAACACAGCCTTTATAATCCAAATAGCATTGTTTTTACAGTTGGGATACATGTCACTCAAACATGATACTCTTTGAGCACTGAGCCTCTATTAAACGAGCACCTTCTAGGACTTCTTCAAAATAGTGCTCGGCCGAGACCTGGCCTACGGCCGGACCCCGGGTTGCAATAGCGGTGGCCTCCATCTCTGCCCAGTATGTCTTAACACGGGCAAGAGCCATCCGCGCACCCTCTATGCACGCCGACCTCTTTACAGCGTCGATATGCGGCACAGCACCAATCATTGCACTAAACCAAAATAACTATTCGGCCTTGGTCCTTCTGGCCAAAGATGATCCATGACAGACCTCATGGCAAGCCCGGACAACCTGTGGAGCTCAGCCCACTCGGCCATTTGCTCATTTAACAGCAGCGGACGCGTTGGAGCACTGAACTGCGACCAGAACAACTTTTCCACTTCGTGATCTTTTTGATCTTTGAAAAACTCCGTCGCATCAGCAGCACTCGTCGCCAAGTCCAAGTACGCGTCTGCAGCACTCCATAATTGATCCAGAGGGGCATACTTCGGATCTCTGAACTTCGTCCGCAACAAAAAGGGCTTCCCAGCCGTGATATCTCCGGCTTGACGAAGCTCCTCCTTCGCCGCTCTAATTCTAGAGTGAGTTTCCTTGGCTGCTAGCATGGCTTTCTTCAGGTCCGCCACTTTCGCTTGGCTTTCCTTTTCAAGAAGCTCATAACGGTCGGCGGCATCCTTCAACTCAATAGCCATCTTGGCTATTTTATCTTTGCTTTGGCGATGCGCAGCCTGTTCGGCTCTTAACTCTTCGACCGCCTTTAGGGCGGCCGCATCACTTCTCCTGGCTTGTTCCTTGGCTCGGGCAAGTTCCGCCCGAAGGGTCTCCACGGCGGCAGCTCCATCTGCAGTCACATCATATTATAGATACTAGCATCATGCTCCTCTTAATATATGTTGACCACCGGAGAATACATACCATGTGCCTCATCAAGCCGCTTGTTTACAAGCACGATGTCGGCATCTGCCGCATCAAGTTGCCGCCTCAGTTCGGCAAATTCGCCAGTCCGGCCAGCCACCGGACCCTCAGTCGCCTGCACATGAAAGTAGCATGATCATTACGTGGGACTATGATCCTCCGTTTGCCGCCTTTGGATAGCAACCAGAGTCTCAGGGGCTACTGTCAGCATAGGGCACACCTAGCGTGTGCGGTACCGTCAAAACATATATATATTACTTTGCGTACCTCAAAGCCTCTTAGCAGGCTCATAAAAGCTTCATGCAACCCACTTTCGGCGGATGAGATCCTCTCAACCACCGTACCCATTAAAGTACGATGCGCCTCTGAGATAGCCTCTTGCTCCAGAAGACTCATCCGTTCGTCCAGTCACGCACCGGACAGTCCCGGACTCTTTCTGTTGTTCTCCTTAGGAGCCGAATACTCCGGACTTCAGGTGGCCGAAGGGTTACCTTCTGGTCTTGGTGGATCAGGGGAAATCCTCTGTGACGACACTTCAGGGTCGTCCGCCTCATGAGGCGGGGAGGCAGGGGGAGGCGTTTCGCTCTCCATCATCTCCGGAAGAAGATCCCCCGAAGACGAACTCTGTCGAGAAGGGCTACGATCTGAACTGCAAGACATACGTCTCGGTTATTGTCCTCAGAGATGAAGCAGGATATATTTATCAAAAGTACTATTGTTCACTTACAGCTTGGTGGAGGGCTGATCCCCTCGCGGGCACTGTGCGGTAAGGATGCCCTCCGGGGCAGGACCCCCTGGCGAAGGTTTCTTCCCTCGTTTGGAAACCCTCGTTTCCAAATCTTCAGAGGCGGTCCTCTTCCATCCTTGGGGAGAGGGAATTTTAGATTCTTCTCCCCGGTTATTTTCCTTCGCGGAGACACTAATTCCCCCAGTTCGGATGAGTAATGCGTGAGGCCCGCTTTCGGCTTCTTTATCCCTCCCTTTATCTTCCTCTGATGGCACTTGATAAGGTGCATACTCAAGCATCCTGGCTAGTACAGGATCCAGTGAGCCTTCGGGAAGGGGGGCCGAACACCTGATCATCTTCGCCTTTTTTATCCAGTCCTGGTCAAAGAGCGACTTTTCAGAATGATGTTGCGATAAATAAAAAGACATCATGTTCGGCCGCAGAATTACTTACCTGGGTATCTGGACGATTGCAGTTTAGACCCGCATCCTCGGTGGTGTCCGGACACTTTATTCATGATCCGAAGAACAATCCATACATCTCTTCGAGCGTCACGCCGAAGAATTGATGAATAGTTTGCGGTCCTTCCGGGTTGAACTCCCACATACGGAGAGGTCGACGTTGGCATGGTAGGACCCGATGAACTAGCATGACTTGTATTACCTTGACAAGGCTGACATCTCTCTTAAGGAGATCTCGGATGCGACTCTACAATGTCAGCACGTCATTAACCAGCCCCCAGTCCAGCCCCTTGTTGACCCATGACGCCAGTTGTGGCGGGGCGGGGGCGAACGGAAGGCGGGGGCAGCTACCCACTTAGTACTTCGGGGAGCCGTGATGTAAAACCACTCCCGCTGCCATAAGTTGGACATCTCCGGGAAGGTTCCCTTTGTCCATGGAGCATCGGCGCCTTTGCTTATTATGGCACCTCCGCATTCTGTGTGTCGCCCATCAATCATCTTCGGCTTCACATTGAAGGTCTTGAGCCATAAGCCGAAGTGTGGGGTGATGCGGAGGAAGGCCTCACACACAACGATGAACGACGAGATGTGAAGGATGGAATCCGGAGCCAGATCATGGAAATCGAGCCCATAATAGAACATAAGCCCTCTAACAAAGGGATCAAGACTAAAGCCTAGCCCTCGGAGGAAGTGGGAGACAAATACGACACTCTCGTTGGGTTCGGGAGTGGGGATGACCTGCCCTCGAGCAGGCAGCCTGTGCGAGATTTCGGCGGTCAGATACCTGGCTTCTCTTAGCTTCTTGATGTCCTCCTCTGTGACAGAGGAGGCCATCCACCGGCCTTGAAGGTTGGATCCGGACATGATCGAAGGTCTGAAGCTCTTAGCCTGAGCCTTAGGTGTTGGGACTCAAGGTGGGGGAAGGGAAGGATCGAGCGCGAGAAGAAAAGATTATGGAATATTATACTCTCTACGGTGGTATGTGGAATTTATTTTGCAGAGCCGGACACGATCCTTGTGTTCAAAATCTTCTATGGAGTATTCGGAGGAGGAACCCGTCTTGCAATGCCGAAGACAATCTGCGCGCCGGACTCATTGTCATTGAAGCCTGGTTCAGGGGCTACTGAGGGAGTCCTGGATTAAGGGGTCCTCGGACAGCCGGACTATATCCTTTGGCCGGACTGTTGGACTATGAAGATACAATATTGAAGACTTCGTTCCGTGTCCGGGTGGGACTCTCCTTTGCGTGGAAGGCAAGCTTGGCAATTCGGATATGTAGATCTCCTCCCTTGTAACTGACTCTGTGTAACCCTAGGCCCCTCCGGTGTCTATATAAACCGGAGGGTTTAGTCCGTAGGATAAGAGAACAATCATAATCATAGGCTAGCTCCTAGGGTTTAGCCTCTACGATCTCGTGGTAGATCAACTCTTCTAATACTCATATCATCAAGATCAATCAAGCAGAAAGTAGGGTATTACCTCCATCGAGAGGGCCCGAACCTGGGTAAACAATGTGTCCCCCGCCTCCTGTTACCATCTGCCTTAGACGCACAGTTCGGGACCCCCTACCCGAGATCCGCCGGTTTTGACACCGACATTGGTCGTGTGGTGTGTGCATGCATGCGTGCGTGTGTGTGCGTGTGAGTGTTGTGTGTATGCGTGGCTGCATGTGTATGTGTGAGTGTTGCGTGCGTGCGTGGCTGCATGTGTTCGTGTGAGTGTTGTGTGCATGCAGTTCGTGTGCATGCGTGCGTGTGTGTATAATCACCACACCAGCTCCTGTGTGTTAAAACAGACGGCTCAGCATACCAATACAAGGACACCTTGTCCGCTGTGCCCGCGGTCATGACTTCGAATCACCGTCCAATATTTTGTTGTTGTTTGTTTTCATTCTTACTAGCAAGATGCCCGTGCGTTGCACGTAACATCAAGATGCATTTGTATGACTAGTTTATCTTGTGTGAGAAAAGTATGAACGAGGGAAGGCCTTATTTGCAAATGTGGAGAGGTGTGTGGGTACCTTTTTGCAAAATTGCCATAGTTTCCTTCCTATCCGTCAGATATAAATCAGATGGCCTATATTGCAGGATGGCAGGCACACCATCATCACCAACTCTTTTTTTTATAAGAGTGTAGAAGAGTAGATACAAGCCGACAGGTGGGCCCAATGGTAGTGAGATAATGTGATGCAACACTAGAGGTGCCACGTGGAGCCCAATGGTAGTGAGATAATGTGATGCAACACTAGAGGTGCCACATGGAGCGTTTAACTAGTCAACTAGTCGTGTCTTGAGCAAATACAGAGCTGTACGGTGAGCCCGTGACTGTATAATAACCACAAAACGTAAATGGTGACCGTAATGAGTGGATTCTGAAGTCCAATGTACGTATCGTGCTTTCGATCCAAATACAATGATCGTCACTGTATATATCGTGAGAGAAAGATGAAACATGCGTGAATGTGCTGGGGGCTTACTTTTAGAGGACCTAGAGATAGTTTGTGTGCGTACGTGAAAGGGGCGTAGAGGGGGTGTATGCGATGGCGAGAGAGATGCTCTTCGTTTCTCTTTATTATGACTAACTTTATATATAGTATAAAATATAAAAATTCATAGCGCGGAATAAATATCATTGTGGGCACCATGCAATGCAAATTAACGTTCATACTCCTCCATATAACTTTGTAATGTTGTATATATGTAGAAATTCTAAAATAATTTTTGGCCACACTTTATTCAAAAGGAATGTTGTATGTGAAATAAACGTGAAGAGAGGGCTTTTTTGATTAATGGGGTACGTGATGTAACATGTGTGAATGTGCAGTTGATGTATTTGGCAGGGCCTAGAGAGGTATGTGTGTATTACGTATTCGAGAGAGGCATGGATAGAGGGGCCGGCGGGGGGAGGGGGGCGTGGGAGAGATAGCACGAGAAATGAGAGAGGTCTAGAGAGGGAGAGACTAATATGATGTCACGGCGAGAGATTCCCTTGAGTGTGTATATGCAAGGGGGGAGGGGATAGAGGCACGAGGAGATTTTTTTGTGGTGTCTGTGTTGGTATGTGTGAGTGTGAGAAGATAACGAGACCTGGGGCAGAGGGTGTGTCACCGCGTGAGGTCTGGTGGGTTGAGGTGAGGCCCTTGGTTCGGTTCCGTCCTGCGCCACATTGGTCGGCCCGTGACGCATTTAGGGAGACCCATGGATGACTTGTCGTACAAGACAACGATAGCAGAACTGTGAAGGACTCTGTGTCCACTGACAAAGCCGGCTAGGATTTGTAACCCTGGGTTCTCAGACTAAGGTAACCCCTTATCTCTGATATTACTATTCATCAAACCTAACTTTAAGGGGCATCCTACAAGATGCTCTGCTAGAATCATACTCGTCGATTAGGAAGAGAGGTGTGAGACAATGCGTGAGAGACAAACCTAAAGATAATGTGCATACAGGAGACATGTAGGCAGGTCTATGTATATAGAAAGGGTCGATGGGGATTGTGCGTGTGTATGCTTGTGAGAGGAAGAGTGCTTGTGATAAAGGTTAGTGAAAATAGTCGTAAATGGTTACGAGAGGGAGGGATGGTTATATCGAGATCATGTCTGCGAGAAAGACACCTCGGGAGAGAGAGTGTGAGCATGTGTGACAGACCACCAATAGAGAGTGAAACTACATGTAAAAGACTGATGTACACATTGATTAAAGATATAAATTGTATCCAAATATTAGGATGGGATGATGATATTTGCAATTCGCGTAAGGAATGGTCATTCATCCATCAGACATCTAGATTCTATCAAATTTGAGCATGTCTATGTTATTATTCGACATAATTGATCCACGTAGTTAGTATTTTGAACTCCTGACAATGCCTCGCTTTAGCAATCGCATATAAACATGAGTATAGTTCATGTTGTGTGTGTAAAGTACATTATACATACGAAAGTTACACAATGAACATTATAAATAGCTAGCTATGAACTAGCATACATTTGAATTCAACCTAAGGTGGTTTTAAAAAATCGAATTCAACATGAAGTCCATTCAATTATTTGAATTCGGTATCATGGCATTTGTAGATCATATCTAAATTATGGGGGTACCAATCTTTGCTCTGATTTTGTACATAATAGCATATATAGTCATGTACAAAATAGATTCAAATTTAGCTCCTCCATTCCAAAATAATCGTAGTTATAGGATTTTCAAGTGTAAAAATTTCAAAAGGAAGCGGATAATTTAATGAGGTTTTCAAACATACAAGGTCAAATTTAACGTTGTCTATTTTGGTCAATCCTCAAAGTTCAAGAGTACTCTAAATGTGAATGCTTCTGTTTCAAAATTTTGAATGAAGCGCCAAAAGAGCCTCTACTTGCCCGAAACCGTGTGAGACCAATGTTTGGTAGTAGGAGCAAATTAGTTTTCTAACTCCGACCTGTGAAACCTACCGGCCCGACGTCCAAAGGTCTAAACCGGGGTAGGTTTGTAGCTTCATCTAGATGTCACGCAACCGCCTCCGAAAAACATTCATACACAATGGCCGCCTAAGCACACATGCGCGCGGTCGAAATCGCTCCAGCCCACTATTTGGGACACCTGGGATTACCATCCTACCCCCGACCAGCAGTTGGTCCGAAATTTAAGAGGGGGTAAAGTTTGTACTTTTCCAAATTTCAAACAAGCGTGTCCCATCTGTTTAGAAAAGCCAAAAACAAGCACGTCCCAGACCGAAACATGGATCTCCCTTAGCTCCCCCCGCCCCCGCCCCCCCATCCGATTCCCCATTCGTACTCCGTGGGCGCCAAAACTACCTCTCCACCAGCCGCGAAACCCCGGCATCCTCTGTCCGCCACCCCATCCCACCCATCAACCGCCGCCCTCCTCCATCACGCCGGAGCCGATACCCTGACGTATTCGTCCACCACAACCTCAGCCGCAACGACCTCCACAACTAGTAGTTGAAGCCGAGGCCGAGCTGTCCGTACCCGAGCTAGTTCAACCACGCCGTCCTGCGCCTCACCGCTGCCGCTCCAACTTCGCCATCGTCCACCGCACCGGAGCTATTCCTGCTACGCCGTCCTTCGGCACCTTGGATCTGCTTCCCCTCCGCCGACATATGGCCACGGCAACACAGTCAACAATTTGGGGTTCGTCCAAGCCTGCATCCTCCTCTGAAACATCGGTTCCCCTGGCAAAGAGAAGAAGGTCGCCGCGACATGTGGACGAGACCACACTGGCAACCGAAAATGGTACTCCTCTTCCCTTATTCGTGCAAATCTTACGTATCTACTTGCACGGTATTCATCCCATAGAAGACACTAGTTGACCGCTTCTTCTTGATACTAGATGTTCCTAGTAACTCACGATGCACAAGGTTTCTCCTCATATACTATTTCACCTTAGCTAGAGGTCCATCGCCCCTGGATTTCAATTCCTGGTCAGTTGATTCCCAATTAACGGAATCATTCCCCGGTGTAGCAGGCGCTAGTCCTCCTATTACACCGGGGAAGCAGCGCCTAGGTGTTTATCTTGGGGGTGTGTGGGGCCTAGAGCTACTGGCGCCCGATCGGGAGGTCGGTCTGGATTAAAGGGATGGCCTGGGGGCGCTGCCAAGCACGGCGGTGGTGTGAGGTCGAGGGGAGGGCGGGGTGGCAGAGGCAGGGGTGTGGGTTGGTGGTCGCTGGCGGATCGAGAAAGATCGTCAACAGTGACTGGGGGGAGGTAGACGAAGGCCATCTGTCCGTTCCTTATAGATCGGACGGTTCATAAAAAAAATCGACTGACCTATTTATTTTCAGTTGACTGTTATCTTGATAGGACCACATGTGGTGGTGTGCTGGAGGAGTACCTGCATTTCCTGTGCTCATATATTACAAAATCATATGGAGTAGAATCTAATTTTGTTTGCCATGCAATGTTGTAGAGCTATCATATGTCTCTTTATCCTTAGCTATCAATACAATGTGAAGAAATAGACAATACATTAGCCATGGTACATGGTCATATGTTTGGAACCTGGTTTTATTATGTACTTTGCAGTAAAATACAACTAATATTTTACATGGGTTCACGAGAATAAGTTCTGTATATAGACCAAAGCTATATTGTTTGGTTTTGTTGCCTCCTTAATATCTTCTGTTCTGGTACTACTAATGTAAAAACTCAACTTTTCAGCAAGCTATGGAAAAAATGGTGGAACCGCCACCTTTTGAAGGTGGCGAGGCAACTATAACCACAATGTCAGCTCTTGCTGCAGTGGGTCAGTACCTGTCCACTAACAGTGCCAAAAGCACGTTCCTGTGTAATACTTGGTTGGTTGTTAAGGCAATCTCGTCCAAACTGCCTCATGATCAAGATATGCAAGCTCAAAACAATGTTATATCTGCACTCCAGACACAAGTCCGTTCCCTAACAAAGACCCTTTGTGAAACAAGGACAGACATTGTTCGATGTCATCAAGATATGCATGGTTTTGAAACCAGACTATCAGACATTTGCTATGTTTTTCAGGAGCCTAGGAGAAATGAAGGCGAAGGTTATGGTGCTCCATCTGACAATGCAGCATGCAAACGTAAGAGTCAGGTCAAATGAACTGAGCTTCTGAACTTCTGGTGGTGCGTTTATCTGCTAGACTGTTAACTTTTATGCCAACCTTCCTTTTGTTTTATCGTTGTAATTTGTTTTGTTGCGATACAAAATTTGTTCATAATGTGCAACCACCGGCTGAAGAAAACAGCAAGCCATTTTTGTATAATGTAGGGTGTTCCCAATATTTGCACTGGTGGCGATCTTTGATGCCCAGTGGATGTAATCTGTGTAATCGCCTTAATAGCCTAGCGTTAGTTCCGGGCTTATTTATTTCCTAGTCTTGTTTTTCCCTGGTTTGCTTGTGGCAGCAACAACCATGGGCCATATACAGACCGTGGTAACCTTGACCCTCCTACGGGCCGTAGGATACATGGGCCTCCTACGGGCCGTCTTAAATGGGCCTCCAACACGACCGTAGAATCCGTGGGCCTCAAGCCGTCGGATAAATGGGTCTACATGGGCCGTAAACGGGCGTAATTGGTATCGGCCCAGCATGGTAACGGGCCGTTAACAGGACGGAGGTCAGCAAAGGCTTAATTTTCACAGGCATAATGGGTCGTTAATGGGCCAGAATATAGGACGGGCTGGAAACGGCGCAACGTGTTAATAGGCCAGAAACAGGCCGACTCTTTCCACAGGACGAATTTGGCCCATTAGGGGAACAGGCCAGTAATGGGCTGGAAGTAATCGAGGGCCGGAAAGGAGCCCAAGAACGTATGGGCCGTCAGTAGGCCGAAAGCTAACACTGGGTGGAAATGGCCCATGTGAATCATGGGCCGTTAACGGGTACAAAGAAATTTACTGTTCATTATGGGCTAGAATCACCGTGGGCCCCTGAAGGGCCTAAAGATACAAAGGACTCATATGGGCCGAAAGACGTCGTGGGCCATACATGGGCCGAAAGTGAAACGGGCTGGTGTTATATTGGATGGCCCACATGATGTTGTTGGGCCGATTTCGGGTAGGCCCTAACGGGCTGTGAGTTACCGGGCCGTAAAATGAGCTATTTGCGAAGAGACCGTTAACAGGCTTTTCATGTGCCAGCTCGCTAACTTTTGACCAAGTCAAACGGGCCGGACTTTGTAAGCTAAATGGGCCGATGGTGGGCCGTCGCACGTGTCAACATATCATAGGCGCCTATCTTACCCACTAACGAGCTGACACGTGTTTCCTCCGGCCAATCAGAATTTTACAGTGGAAATTTCCCATCGGTCCGGGCTGTTAACGGGTTATCGGATCCAAAAACGGACCTGATAGCTTAACGGCTACCCGTTACGGTGGATGCCACGTGTCGGTCATCCTTGACGAAAGCACTTCTGTGACGCGCGATTTATCGTCATGGAAGTGGACACTTCCGTGATGATAATTTTGGTAATGTCATGGAACACTTCTACGACAGCATAGGTATGACTATCTTGATTCTGTCATAAAATTGTCATGGATGTACATGCATGACAGAAAACGTGACCTACTGTGACAAACACGTCTCATCACGGAAGTGTCTTTTTTTGTAGTGGACCTTCCTCGCGAAGTACCCGTCTTCGTACACCTCCTTGGCACGACGACACGCCTGCCCCCAAAGCTCCGCCGCCTCCTTTTTCTAGGCGGCATCACAGGCTTCACAAGCTGCCTGGTACCTGGCCTCCTCCTCCGCCATCTCCTTCTTGAAAGCCACTTGCCTGGCTTTCTCAGCCAGCGGCAGCGACTTCCATAGACAAAGATTGTACTGGCCCAAAACCAATCCAAAGTTGGGTGGTCCGGCGCAACCTCGTCCGGCGGCGCGTAGGGGTCCTCGTCGCTGCTATTCGAGTGAGCGTCCTCGGGGGGCGGCGACTCCTCGTCGGTGCGTGGGCAAACCGGCGGCGCCATGGCAGAGATTTGAGAGAGAGAGGGCGAGCGATTGGAGGATGTAGATGAGAATGCAGGCGAGACGACGTGAGCAAGTTTGTATTTATTGGCGGCCGGAATCTAGATCGACGGGGACAGTACACACGCCGGTTGCCGAAATTTATGAGTACTGTAGCTTGAATTACACACGATTCCCGCAACAAAATCCGTGTGTGAACATAATAGCTGACGGTTTCCAATACAGAACCGTGTCTGATTAATAATCCCCGCCACTCACCTACCAAACCTCGAGCCGTGAGATAGAGTGCCAATCGTGTGGGGGCCGGCTGTCTTGCCAGATCTTGACATTTTCTTTTTTGAACACCAGATATTTTCATCGTCTGATGATTTTTTAACTCGCACACAAGTACACAAAAATATGATTTTTCAAACCGTTATGGTTAGGCGTTGCATGTAGATGTAGTTCAAATTTGAATTACGGTCATTAAATGGCTCGAAAATCACTTAAATGTCTTTAAAAGGTCAAATGACCCCTGAAATTTTCCAAATTTTTACATGGCAGTTGTATTAGTGCACGTTAAACGTAGAAAAAAATTTGAAGGCCGTAAGAGGAAGCTATCTCCCGTTCGTCATCAAACATGCATTGTTCCCTCTCGGAACCACGAGCCTTCTAGTGAGTTGCTCCGGTTTGTGAGGGGTGGGTCTCCAAACTTTCGCCAAACATGCCAATTTTTTTACCACATCATCTTGGTGGCATGACATTACATCAACCAAGGTTTCATGTGTTTCTGACATTTTTAAATGTTTTGCAATTAAAATGCCATGTCACTCCATGCTTAATTGTGTCATAGCTGTTAGACCAATATGTTTGTAAATCCTTCCAATTTACTGCACATGGAATTCAATCGCACACAAGTACACAAATATGAGTTTTCAAACCATTATGGTTAGCTGTTGCATGTACATGTAGTTCAAATTTCAATTACGGTCATTAAATGGCTAGAAAATCCCTTAAATGTCTTAAAAGGTCAAATGACCCCTGAAATTTTCCAAAATTTGACATGACAGTTGTATTAGTACTACAAAATTTCTCATACATTCAAAACACCATCTGTTGCCACTTTACTCCAAATTCGTCTTTCACAGCTAATAAAAAATATCTACAACATCACACACAGTTGTTTTCTAGGAACCGTTTGCGATGAAAATATCTGGGTCTATTTAAGTCTTCCTTCTTAAGCTTCGTCGGCTCGTCTACTCCAGTGCCGGTAATCCCCGAATCCACGAATCCCGATCCCCATTCCCGCACCCCCTTCTTGCAAAGATGATGCCGTGGAAATGCTTCGTGAAGGCCCGTACGGTGGCAATGTCCCCCCGAGCGCCGTTACATGCGCCGAGAGCGCGACCGCCTATGCCGAGAGTGCCGCCGCATCCGCATTGAGTGCGGCCGCTTCCGCCGAGAGGGTGTCTGCGGCAGCCAACAGGGCAGCTGCAGCAGCCGAGACGGTTGTAGCTGCTGCTGCGATGGCGGCTGCAAACGTCGAGAGCACTCGGGCTGCCGTCCATGCCGCCGATGTCGCCCTGGCCCGGGTCGAGGCCATCCACACCAAGATTGAGGATGCACACGCCAAGATAATCCAGGCCACCTCGGACTCCAGCATGCAACCCATGTCCAACAAAGCGGCGGTGGCCATGGAGCACCTGCTTCCTCATGAGTTCGCCGAGCGGGAGCTGGAGATGCAGGAGGCGACGGAGATCGAGGAGCGCTGGGAGGAGGAGTTGCGCGTGGCCGAGGTCGAGGTAGAGAAGAGTTTGTC
Source organism: Triticum aestivum (assembly GCF_018294505.1). Taxonomy (NCBI): domain Eukaryota; kingdom Viridiplantae; phylum Streptophyta; class Magnoliopsida; order Poales; family Poaceae; genus Triticum; species Triticum aestivum. The sequence goes on from NC_057799.1 coordinate 295,211,092, forward strand.
CGTCGAGGAATCGGTAGTGAAGTACCAACGCGAGCTCTGGTGCAGCCACTACTACGAGTACTACAACCTTGAGGGCGGCGCCGAGGACGAGGACGAGGACGCGGTCGACTTCAGCAGGGGGGCGCGGAGTCCACCAACGGCGGCATGTCGCCAGGACAAGTCATTGATGTCTCATCTCACACCGGCGATGCATAGGGCGGCGCAGCGGCGGATTTGTTAAAATTATGCGTACTTAGGCTTTGTTTTTAATGTTGGTCTTTTGTTAGAGCAATGTTTAGGTCAACTGGCTCTATTTAATTACTAAAATTGCTCGATTCAGTGAGTGTGGTCTGTCTGCTGTACGCTCTTTTGTGTGCCCAAATTAGCAAGCGATGTTAAATTATGCAATGATGTACCCGAGGAAATTTCCACCAAAATTTGAATTATCAAACTCATCCCATGCGCGTAAAGCAGAAGAATCATTTGCGATGCACACAATCGTTCAAAGTGAATGGTCCGGCGGCACCACGCGCAAAGTTTCCCTCCACATTTCCAAAATTTTGGCCTACCGCGAAAATATCTAACCCCGCCCCCCTCCCCCCTTCCCCGCCCCCTTTTCTCCCCGGCCACAAGTCACATTTCCCCTGTTTCCTCCTTCCTTCCTTCCTAAGCTATAGTTGCTTCCTCGCTCTCGCCGTCTCGCATCCTACCGCCGGGGTCGCCATGGTCTTCTTCAAAGACCTCTCCAGCGGTTCCTCCTCCGGCGACGAATCCTTCACCACCCGGGTATGCCTCTCTTCTCTCTCTCGGGCTATGACTTGGAATGAAGGATTTTTATCCGGCGGTCGATTTGAGTCATTTCTTCCTCTTGTAGCTCCCTAGGACCATCGTTGTCACCATCAATCTCCATGCGTGAAGCTAGTTGCGTTTGAATCTGTGGACAGTGGGAGGAAGTTTCTGGCATGTGCAGAGAAGGTTAGACCCTCTTTCAATGTTACAAATTATTTGTTAGATGTGATTCAGACACTATCACGGTCCCAACCCATTCATACCACACCTTCAACCAAACGCATCCTAAGACAGTGTCACAGTTTGTACCTAGTATCTTAAATTGTTGCCATCTCATCAGCGGTTCCATTAGAAAATTATTTGGCACCGCTTCAGCAGTTTGTGCAGCCAACTTTGGTCCACACATCTGAGCAGCCAAGCAGTAAAATACTAAATCTTTATGGCACGAAGGAACTAGGCATCGGAGCAACTACGTGCTCCGGAGTCTGGGTCCCTGCTTTTTTCCGCTGCATCGGCTCGCTAGTGCAGGGCACCGGTGTGAGATGTAGCGACAGTTGTCTTTACCCCAGTTTTGGCATATATAGTGGATGGCCTTAGTGCTATTAGTTCTGTGTTACTAAATTTGTGCACGTACACACCTGTTAGTATCAATTTGCTATCATCCAAACACTGTCGCTATGTTGTTGCAGTTATATTTACCTTCCTCATAAAATGTTCAATTTGTTATTTATTGTACATGAGTAAGATCTTGTAGCGTTGTTGTAGTTAATTATAGCTTCTGATGTTCCAGAATTTGGTTGTTGTCTCAGTGGCAATTAATTCATTTGCACATTGATCTTTCTGAGAAGATATGTCATAATTAACATGTTTCTTCAATTTTACAAAATATGCATTGGTGATTTTCTATGTTGCTATAAACCCACTTCCCCTACAATTGTTAGTGATATAGTTTTAAATATTATAGGATGAACGGAAGTGTTCTTACTTGGAGTGGGTTGATCAAGAGTGGCCACAGTCTTTGAAGATGTGCCTAGCGAAGCTCTGGAGCATGTATGAGGAAGAGAGCAGAGAAAGTGTTGTCAACGCTGAAGAATATTTGAAGATGCGGGATAAAAAGAGGAAGGTGGAGAATGAGCTCAGATTTTTTAAATCAGACTCTGCTAAGATGGTGTGAGCGAAGGACGAGGCACTTTCCCAGTTGGCCAGTGCAAAACAGGTTCTTACTGAACTGGAAGCAGAGGTGGATAAGACGAGCCTGGATGATCTCGATTAGGGAAATGAATATATTGTTCTTATGAAGTTGAACTAGCTATATGTTGTACTGTGTTGTTTTCATGTAGCTATCGTACTGTGATGTTATAATATAGTTATGTGCCTGATATGAAATTGGCAAACAGTTGTTCGATATGAAATGTGAATTTGGGTAATACTGGAATAATTAATTGTGAACTAATAAACCAGCTAAATGTGTCATGGAACTTTCCAAACGGTTCTAGCAGTAAAAGCGCTTGTGATAGATAGCCCAATGCCACACAGTTTTCTTCATCAAATCGTGTGTGATGTAGTTGATAAAAGCAAACAGTTAACCAAGGCAGAGCGTGTGTGATAGTTACACCTTTCACACACGAGCCTACACATAAAACTGTTTGGGATGTACATACGAACGAAAACGTTTTCCCTGAATTGACTGTGTGGGATGTACATAAGAACGGAAACATATTCCTTGGATTCACTGTGCGTGATATACATACGAACGGAAACGTTTTCCCTGGATTGATTTTGTGGGATGTACATAAGAACTGAAACATATTCCTTGGATTGACTGTGTGTGATATACATACCTACTGAAATGTTTTTCTCGGATTCACCGTGTGGGATGTAGATACCTACGGAAATGTTTTTCTGGGATTCACCGTGTGGGATTTACATACCTATGGAAATGATTGGGTTTCGATGCCTCGCCCGATCGCACACGAGCTCATTTGGTGTCCCGGGAGGGCCTATCCCCCGCGATTTCTGGGTCGCGTGGGAAGGACCCCCTTATCACCCACACTCACTTGGCGACGGTTCCAAATGTCGTCGCGGAAAGGGGTTAAAAACCGTTTGTATAGCACCGACGGGTATTAGTGGGCCCTCCCTCCAAGTCTTCGGAGCGTCTTCTGGTCCAAGAAAAATCATCGTAATGTTTTATCCCGTTTGGACTCCGGTTGATATTCCTTTTCTGTAAAAGTCAAAAACAAGGAAAAACATAAACTCGCACTGGGCTCTAGGTTAATAGGTTAGTCCCAAAAATATTATAAAATATCATATTAATGCATATAAAACATCAAAAACAGATAATATAATAGCATGGAAAAAATTATAGATACATTGGAGAGGTATCACAGCGCAATCGTTTCAGATGTCTCTCGGATTAGAAACGTAACATCAAGACGTAACATGTGGGACATGAGCGACTTTTCATATGTTTATTCTATGGAAATCATGAGTAGTTGCTTGCCTATCCCCGATGGTTTCTGGGTCGTGTGGTAAGGACCCCCCCCCTATCGCACACACTCGCAAGGCGACAGTTTAAAACACCATTGCACAAAGGCGGTAAAAACCGTTTGTATAACATGTAACAGTACGAGTGAGAGAGAACTAGAGGATGCTTTAAAACTTGTGTTCTAGGGGCTAGCCCTGCCCCTCTATTTATATGTTGAGTCAAGTGGCACATGGTAAGCCCATGTATGGCATGATGCAGATGGTAAGACCATAGATGGCACAGAAAGGAGATTGTAGATGGTAAGACCATAGATGGCACATAAAGGAGACTGCCGATGGTAAGACCACAGTTGACACATCGAGGCAAGCATAGATGTATGCCACCTATAAATTTGCAAGACAGTGTTGAACCAGTCAAACAGAAGGAGGAACGGATATACCAAGCCGGTAGATGATATCATAATTATCAAACCTGGAAGAGTGTCAGCATTTGCATCGAAGGAGTAAGAAGTCATAGAAGACCCCAACCTTAAAATCCTTTAAGTGTGGTAGCAACTTGGTACAGGAGAGACCACGAATATGAGGATAGTTCCAGAAGCTATCAGAAACCCCAACCAGACCCCCAGCTATGGAGAAGCCTCGAGAATAAGAGCTATCATCCATAGAATTATCTCGAGGACAACATAAACAACCCAATATCGAAGGACCAAGGATCCAAGGATAGGAGCGATATTGCCATGGCCTAGACAACATATCCCTGAGTTGGAGATGGAACTTAAGAGAAACCTAAACCCTAGCCTTTCTTTCTAGCCTCTCTAAATCTTGGGACAAGATCTCTTTTAAGGGTGGTAGTTTGTCACATCCCAGATTTTTTCCAAATCTGGTATGTTAAAAATTACACAGGGAACTAAATTTTTTTCTAGGAATTGCCCATGAATGCCTAGGATTGATTGTGATTGACTCTGTTTTGCTTGATTGTTTTCCTAGAAGGGATAAAATCCAAATGCCACTAGTTGACACCCTAGCTAGCTTTGTAGGAACCAAAGACATTTGAAATGTTGTTGGGCAAAACAATTCCTAAATAAGTCCCAAGAATATCAAAGCCAAAATAATTTCCCAAAAGGATTGAGTTGGTTTCATTTTGGAATCAATTCAATCAAAGGAAATTATTTGAAAATGGTTTTGCAACTTTTTGGCAGGCATGATATTTCATAAGTCCAAATAATAATCTTGACCCTCTATGATTTTTCTAAAATTAATTTGAAACGCATTTGGATTTCAAACCAAAATCAAATTCAATATGAAAATGCAAGTGCATAAAATATATGTCTTGTCCAAACAAAATGCTCAAACATTTCTAAATATTCCATTTGGTATTTAGAAAGTGTTCTCTATTGAAAGAAAATTCAAAATCAAAATCATTTGAAAAAGACAGAGAAAACAGAAAAGGAAACTAAAGGAACACAAAAATAAATAAAAAGAAAAGAGCCCAGCTGGCCCATCAACCAGCCCAGCCAGCTCACCCCCACACCCTACTCTCTCCTCCCTTGCCCTGAGCCACTGGCAAGCGGACACCACCTGCCAAGGTCGTCCCTCTCCTCGCGCAACCGCTCACCCAAGCGCCCGCGCATGACCCGCATGCACGCACGCCCACGTTCGCGACCACGCATGGCCAACGTGCAAGCTTGCCCCATCTACCATGCCCCTATAAATCCCCTCCCCTCTCTATCTCTTGTGCCCCGATCAATTGGGCCCGACGCCGTCTGGCTGCCCGCCGACGTCCCCACGACCATCGCCTCTGACCTAGAGTTCTCCGGCTTCATTCTAGCTAATTCCGAGCCCAACTTGACAAACCACTGCCACCATCCGATCCACCACTCCCCGGCGCACACCCTGGATATCTCAACCGCACCAAGAATCCCCTTGTACACCTACTCCACTGATACCTGAGTCTCGCCGTCGCTCTGTAGTCGTCTTAAGCGAGGTGAGCCCGCGTCCAAGCCCTCTCGGTGTCCATTGCGTTTGCCACATCCGTGCACGCCTCCTTGATCGTTTGGTTTATCCATAGGCAATCTAGATCAATGCGCGCAACCACGACCAAAGCTCCGCGTGCTGCCCGAGGTCCGGCGTCCACGCTCTGGCCACCACCGTCGTCCCTAGCTCCGTCCATTGCCACCAGAGGCCCCATCTCACCGCCCCACGCCTGTCCGTGCCCTCCGCCGCAGCTGAGACCCACGGGACCGACTGGAATGGCCACTACCAAAGCCACGCCCTCGTCAAGTTCAATGCCGATGAGTTTTCCGGTGAGGCCGAATCCCTAAACGCCCTAGATCTAATCTGGACCATTAGATCTTGACCGCACGACACGCACACTTCCACTTAACATGAATCAGTATGGGCCAACTAGAAGCTGCCACTTCACCAACATTATCCAAAACTTTATCCGTTCAATTTTCTATTTATTCAATTAAAATGTATTTTTTATAGAAAACCCCTTGAACTTAAAACACTCACAACTTTTATTCTGTAAGTCTAAATTGAGTGTTTGTTTTTGCAAAATGATTATGATGAAATATACTTTCACCCTGAAAAGTGAAATTTCGGATTTGAATAATTTGAAAATTGATTTCCAATAGAATGAATTTAAACTTAAAATGGGCATAACTTGCAATTTATAAATCGAAAAAATTTGATTCTTTTTGCAAATTGAACCTAGTGACATGTAGTTTCATCTTAGATACTGTAGTATAATTTTCAAATAATTTAGAATTAGAATTTTAATATAGTTTGAACAGTAGAAGTAATTCAAATAGTAATTAAACCTAAATTGCTTTAACTATGAATTAAAAAAATTAAAAAAACAAATAAGATGCAACTAGTTCGGAAACTTAAAATGAACATTAGTAAATATTTTTGGATTAAACAAACAAGTTGCAACTAGTTCAGAAACTTAAAATGAACTTTAGTAAATATTTTTGGGTTATTATTTGACTTTAGGGAGTGCAAATAATATTTGAATCCGATTCAAACATAGTTTGACTATAAACTTGAAGCCCTAGGTTTAATTAAAATAAAACAATTGCAATATTTTTTAATGAATTGAATTGACCTAGGAATTATTTTAGATTTAATAATTTACTTTAGGGAAAGATGGACTCAAACTAATTTAAATTCAAACTTAAATAAAGTTTGAAAACGATTGGCACATAGTAAAACATTTTGTGATTTCGATTGACTTCAGTTGAACTTGAATTAAACATTAGTAATCATATTAGATTTGTATTTGAGTTTAGGGAAAACATTATATTAGTTGAATTGGACTGACTTAGTCAATTCTGAAATAGTTCATGATTCAATTCAACTTGGTAGAACCAAATTAAATTGTGAATTCAATTCATTTTGAATTCAAATAAGATGAACCCTAATTCAAATCCAAATTGAAATGCAAGCCAGACCAAGTTCTTTTTCCAGTCCAGACACTTAGTGTATTCAAACTCATGAAAAGGTTAACAAGTTTGAATTGTCGTTCAAACGTGAACATGAACTTGGATATCCAAGATTCATAGACCATGACTTTGTTGTTAAGATTCTTTTGATTGGATGTGGCAACCACAACTTGATATAGCATACTCCTTATGAGATGAATCCCTTTATTGAAACTTGCATGTGAACCCTTATGTCACATGTATCCCAATTGACAACTACTATGTTGTTTTCCAAACTCTAATGAGTTAACTCTGACCCATGATCTCATAGCACAATGGCACTAACACCATGCACAACATTTGTTGTATGTCTGACTGCATTGTATGGTTGTTTATGATTGTTGTTTACTTACGATAGATTGTATGAGGAGAAGAGAAAAATGTGATAAATATTGTGAGATTGAAGAATCGTTAATATCAGGCAAGTACCACTTTGATCATGTTACCCAGTATTTTGTTGCATTGTAGTTTTTCCATGTTCGGTATGTGAGTTTAGGATGTTAAATTTTGTACAACCCAGTAGTTGACAACTTAGTTCCAAAGTTACCCTGACCTTGTAACGATCGAGTAGTTGCTTAGCTGCTATGACATGGATAGGGAAACACCAATTATTATTCCACCATACAACCACATGGTTGACTCCTTCACTACAACTTCATTAATGAATCATCTGGGCAGTGCTTCGGATTTTCTTAGATGGTTGTCAGTTTTGTGGGCGACCGCCGATGCGGCTTGAACTACGTCGGTATTTCCCCAAAGAGGAAGGGATGATGCAGCACAGCTACGGTAGGTATTTCCCTCAGTGATGAGATCAAGGTTATCGAACCAGTAGGAGAACCACGCAACACCACGTAAACAGCTCCTGCACACAAAGAACAAATACTTGCAACCCAATGTAAGAGAGGGGTTGTCAATCCCTCACGGGTAAAAAGATAGGTAAAATTGAAGTAGATTGGATAAATAGATCTCGCAGGAACGAGAGATAAAATAAATAAATAAAAATGGATAAATAGATCTCGCGGGAACGAGAGATAAAATAAATAAATAAAAATTGCAGCAAGGTATTTTTTCGGTTTTTGGATTAATAGATCTGAAAATAAAAGCAAATAAATTAGATCTCGAAGGCAAATATAATAAAGAAGAGACCCGTGGGCCATAGATTTCACTAGTGGCTTCTCTCGAGAAAAATAGCACACGGTGGGTAAACAAATTACTGTTGGGCAATTGATAGAACTTCAAATAATCAGGATGATATCCAGGAAATAATCATTATATAGGCATCACGTCCAAGATTAGTAGACCGACTCCTGTCTGCATATACTACTATTACTCCACACATCGACCGCTATCCAGCATGCATCTAGTGTATTAAGTTCATGGAGAAATGAAGTAATGCAATAAGAATGATGACATGATGTAGACAAGATCTATTTAGGTAGAAATAGAACCCATCTTGTTACCCTTAATAGCAACGATACACACGTGTCGGTTCCCCTTCTGTCACTGGGATCAAGCACCGTAAGATCGAACCCATCACAAAGCACCTCTTCCCATGGCAAGAAAAATCGATCTAATTGACCTAACTAAACCAAAGATTTGAAGAAGAAGAAATAGGAGGCTATAAGTAATCATGCATATAAGAGATCAAAAGACTCAAATATCTTTCATGGATAAAAACATAGATCTGATCATAAACTCAAAGTTCATGGGATTCCAACAAACACACTGCGAAAGAGTTACATAAAATAGATCTTCAAGAGACCATTGTATTGGGAATAAAAACTGAGAGAGGAAGCCATCTAGCTACTAACTACGGACCAGTAGGTCTACAATGAACTACTCACGCATCATCGGAGAGGCACACACCAATGAGGATGATGAACCCCTCTATGATGATGTCTAGATTGGATCTGGTGGTCTGGAACTTGCGGATGCTAGAATTGATTTTCGTCGACTCCCCTAGGGTTTCTGGAATATTGGGGTATTTATAGAGCAAAGAGGCGGTGCGGGAGGGCACCGAGGTGGGCACAACCCACCTGGGCGCGCCTGGGCCCCCAGGCGCGCTCTGGTGGGTTGTGCTCCCCTTGGAGCCCCCCTATGGTACTTCTTTGGCCCAACAGGTGTCTTCTGGTCCAGAAAAAATCTCCAGAACGTTTTGCTGCGTTTGGACTCCGTTTGGTATTGATTTTCTGCGAAGTAAAAAACAAACAAAAAACAACAACTGGCACTGGCACTACGTCAAATTGTCAATAGGTTAGTCCCAAAAAATGATATAAAGTTGATATAAAATGATTGTAAAACATCCATGAATGATAATGTAACAACATGGAACAATAAAAAATTATAGATACGTTGGAGATGTATCAGCATCCCCAAGCTTAATTCCTGCTCGTACTCGAGTAGGCAAATGATAAAAACAGAATTTTTGATGTCGAATGCTTCCTAACATGTTCATCACATATTATTATTTTTGTAGCATGGACATTTGGACTTTTATATGGTTCAAAGCAATAGTCTAGTTTTGACATGAAAATTTTAATACTCAAGCATATAAGCAAGCAACCATGTGTTTCAAAATATCAATACTAAAGCAAGTTATCCCTAGCCCATTATGTTGAATCATTGATCCATTCATGAAAGACACTCGCATATTAGCTACACACAATGCTCAAGTACGATCATAGTGCCCCTTAGTTGGTGCTTTATGAGAGAAGATGGAGACTCGAGTAGAAATACAAATTGCATAAAGTAAATAGAAAGGCCCTTCGCGGTGGGAAGTAGGGATTTGTAGAGGTGCCAGAGCTCAAAGCGAAAAAGATAGAGATAAAAACATTTTGGGTGGCATGCTTTTCGTGTCAACGAAAACGATCGGGTAGTTCCCAATACTTTCTAATATCATAGGCGGTTCCCAAACAAAAAATAAACTTTATTCTTTGTTCCACCATACTTTCACTTTCCATGGCTAACGGTATCCACGGGTGCCATCCATACCAACACTTTCCAAGGAATTTATTATTTGACAACATAAAGTAAATTCATTTTTCATTTCGGGACTGGGCATCCCTAATACCTTTGTTGTACTCTCGTGCAATGAGAAGTGAATAAACACTCATCTTGAGAATAAAACATCTAGCATTGAAATATATCAGCCACCCCCTACCATTTCATGAGCGGTACGAGCACACAAAAGAGAAATTTATTTTGAAAATTAGAGATGGCACATACAAATTTGCTTAGAACGGCAAAAGAATACCGCATATAGGTAGATATAGTGGACTCATATGGCAAAACTGGTTTAAAGGATTTTGGATGCACAAGTAGTGACCATACTTAGTGCAAAATGAAGGCTAGCAAAATATTGAGAAGAATCCAATGAAGAAACGAAAAATCTCATAAGCGAGCATTACGCATAACTAACACCAAATAAAGCACCACAAGTAGGATATAATTTCATTGCATGACTATTGACTTTCGTGCTTGCATAGGGAATCACAAACCTTAAAACCAATATTCTTACTAAAGCATAATTACTCATCAACATGACTCACATATTATATCATCATATCGCAAAACTCTTACAAGGAATCAAGTTTATTTTGTCCAATGATCTTCATGAAAGTTTTTATTATATCCCTCTTGAATATCAATCACTTTGAGACTAGTTTTATAGGTTGCTTTTGATAGCTCAAACAAATCTAAGTGAAGAACATGAGCATAAAAATTTTCTTCTCTCAAAATAATTTAATTGAAGAAAGAGAGAATTTCTTAAAAAAATTACTAAGTCTGAAATAAATCTAAGTGAAGCATTAGAGCATTTCTTAAAAAAATACTAAAAGACACCATGCTCAAAAAGATATAAGTGAAGCACTGGAGCAATTCCATAGGTCATAAAGATTTAAGTGAAGCATAGAGAGCAATTCTAACAAGTCATAGCATAATTTTGGCTCACTCAAATAGGTGTGTCCAGCAAGGATTCATGACTAAAAATACAAAGCAAAACAAGCAAAAACTCAAATCATACAAGATGCTCCAAGCAAAACTCATGATATGTGATAAATAAAAATATAGCCCCAAGTAAAATATCGATGGTCGTTAGAAGAAAGAGGGGATGCCACTCGGGGCATCCCCAAGCTTAGTTGCTTGTGTATCTTTTAGATAATAGCTTGGGATGCCATGGGCATCCCCAAGCTTAGGCTCTTCTTACTCCTTATTCCTTCCTCCATCGTGATCTCACCCAAAACTTGAAAACTTCAACCACAAAAAACTCAACAAAACCTTCGTCAGATCCGTTAGTATAAGAAAGCAAATCACTACTATAAGTACTATTGCAAACCCATTCACATTTTATTTTGGGAAAATTCCATTTCCCCGCATAACTTTGTCCCGACCTCATCTTTACCCCTAAATAAAAACAGTGCTCAACTTTTGCCCCTCTTCCGTTAAGTGTGCTTACGGAAATGCCCTTCCGTACATTTTCTGTCCAGTCGAAGGCCTTTGACCGTTAGATTTTTTTATATGCGCACTTAACGGTAAAAGGCCTTTGATTGGACGAAAAATGTATGAAAGGGCATTTCCGTAAGCGCACTTAACAGAAGAGGGACAAAGTTGAGCACTGTTTTTATTTAGGGGTGAAGATGAGGTCGGGACAAAGTTAGGGGGAAAATGTAAATCTCCCTTTTATTTTTGCATTATATCTACTGTATTCCAACTTTTCTATGGCAAAAACTCTTCAAAGGAAACCATAGAATCATCAAAACAAGCACACAACGCAAAGAAAACAGAATCTGTCAAAAACAGAACAGTTTGTAGCAATCTGAAGACTTTCAATACTTCTGTAACTCCAAAAATTCCAAAAAAATAGGACAACGTGGGGAATTTGTATAGTAATCTTCTGCAAAAAGAATAAGTATTTTATCACGCATCTGTTAAAAATGAGAATTATTTTTGTGAGCGCAAAGTTTCTGTTTTTCAGCAAGATCAAATCAACTATCACCCAACATGATCCCGAAGGCTTTGCTTGGCACAAACACTAATTAAAACACACAAAAAACATTCATAACAGTAGCATAATTATGCAAACACTCAAGAACAGAAATTAAAAGACAAAAATAAATTTTATTCATTGGGTTGCCTCCCAACAAGCTCTTTATTTATAGCCATTAAGATGGGCTGAATATTTCAACGATGCTCACATGAAAGATGTGAAACACAAAAGGAGCATCATGAAACATATGACAAAAACATTTAAGTCTAACATACTTCCTATGCATAGGAATTTTATAAGCAAACAAATTATCATGACAAGAAATATCTAGCATTTGCAAGCAAGAAGAAAGAAATAATAACGATCTCAACATAACAAGAGGTAATTTAGTAACATGAAAGTTTCTACAACCATATTTTCCCCTCTCATAATAATTTATGTAGGATCATAATCAAATTCAACAATATAACTATCACATAAAATATTCTCTTCATGGTCCACATGCATGCAAAGTTGACACTCTTCCAAAATAGTGGGATTATCATCAAATAAAGTCATGACCTCTTCAAGCCCAATTTTATCAAAATTTTCATAAGATTCAACACTCTCCAAATATGTGGGATTATTTTTAGCTAAAGTTGACACTCTTCCAAACCCACTTTTAGTATTATCGTAAGCATATTCATCATGAGGTTTAAATAAATTTTCAAGATCATAAGAAGAATCACCCCAATCATGATCATTGCAGTAAGTAGTGGACATAGCAAAATTAGCATCCCTGAAAGTGCAACTAATCCCGGGGTGGTTTTGGTAATTCATAACAACATATAGCTCATTGAACTAATATACTTTCAAGTCAAATATTTCAGAAAGTTCAATGATTGGTATGGCATGGACTAAAGATGTGGACCCCTCAAAATGCTAAGGACAAAGATTGGCAAAAGTCAAGACTCTTCATTTCCATTTTAGTGATCCAAGATCACATTGAGTCCATAGGAAAATCCAATACTATTAAAAGGGGATGAGGTGTTGCTTAATGGTCTACTTGCTCAAAGTGCTTAGTGATATGCTCCAAAGCCCTCAACCACTTTCTCATTTCCAAATATGTCCAAAACATAAACTCAAAATCGGCCCCACCGATTTGATCTATCCAGCGCCACTGCCAGAAACCCTAATCAATTCGGTCTCGCCGATCGGGATCTTGGTCTCACCGAGATGGCAATCCAAACTCTCTATTTCCCTTCATAACGTTTCGGTCTTACCGAAATGAGCGATCGGTCCCACCGAGTTCGATACGTAAACTCTCTGTTTCCCTTTGTAACATTTTGGTCATACTGAAATGAGCAATCGGTCCCACCGAGTTTGCCTGACCAACTCTCTGTTTGCTCGTTGCTAAAATCGGTCTCACCGAGTTCATGCAATCGGTCACACCGAGATAAGGTTTTGCCCTAACCCTAGCACATCAGTCCCACCGACTTGATCATGTAGGTCCCACCGAGATTCCTAACATTCACATTTTGAACTGAATCGGTCTCACTGAGTTCTTCTATTCGGTCTGACCGAGTTGGGTCAATTGTGTGTAATGGTTGGATTTTGTGTGGAGGCTATATATACCCCTCCACCCCCTTCTCTATTCAAGAGAGAGCCATCAGAACATGCGTACACTTCCAGTACTCATTTTCTGAGAGAGAACCACCTACTCATGTGTTGAGACCCAGACATTCCAATCCAACCACAAGAATCTTGATCTCTAGCCTTCCCCAAGTTGCTTTCCACTCATATCATCTTTCCACCATAGCCAAATCTATGAGAGAGTTGAGTGTTGGGGAGACTATCGTCTGGAGCACAAGAGCAAGGAGTTCATCATCATCACACCATCTATTACCTTTTGGAGAGTGGTGTCTCCTAGATTAGTTAGGTGTCACTTGGGAGCCTCTGACAAGATTGTGGAGTTGAATCAAGGAGTTTGTAAGGGCAAGGAGATCGCCTACTTCGTGAAGATCTACCCGAGTGAGGAAAGTCCTTCGTGGGCGATGGCCATGGTGCGATAGACAAGGTTGCTTCTTCGTGGACCCTTCATGGGCGGAGCCCTCCGTGGACTCGCGCAGCCATTACCCTTTGATACGTCTCCAACGTATCTATAATTTTTAATTGCTCCATGCTATATTATCTTCTGTTTTGGACATTATTGGGCTTTATTACTCACTTTTATAATATTTTTGGGACTAACCTATTAACCGGAGGCCCAGCCCAGCTGTTTTTTTGCCTATTTCAGAGTTTCGCAGAAAAAGAATATCAAACGGAGTCCAAACGGAATGAAACCTTCGGGAACGTGATTTTCGGAACGAACATGATCCAGAGGACTTGGACCCTACGTCAAGAAATCAAACAGGAAGCCACGAGGTAGGGGGACGCGCCTACCCCCCAGGCGCGCCCTCCACCCTTGTGGGCCCCACGTTGCTCCACCGACGTACTCCTTCCTCCTATATATACCTACGTACCCCCAAACGATCAGATACGGAGCAAAAAAACCTAATTCCACCGCCACAACCTTCTGTACTCGTGAGATCCCATCTTGGGCCCTATTCCGGAGCTCCGTCGGAGGGGGCATCGATCATGGAGGGCTTCTATATCAACACCATAGCCTCTCCGATCAAGTGTGAGTAGTTTACCTCAGACCTTCGGGTCCATAGTTATTAGCTAGATGGCTTCTTCTCTCTTTTTGGATCTCAATACAATGTTCTCCCCCTCTCTTGTGGAGATGTATTCGATCTAATCTTCTTTTGCAGTGTGTTTGTTGAGACCGATGAATTGTGGGGTTATGATCAAGTTTATCTATGAACAATATTTGAATCTTCTGAATTCTTTTATGTATGATTGGTTATCTTTGCAAGTCTCTTCGAATTATCAGTTTGGTTTGGCCTACTAGATTGATCTTTCTTGCAATGGGAGAAGTGCTTAGCTTTGGGTTCAATCTTGCGGTGTCCTTTCCCAGTGACAGTAGGGGCAGCAAGGCACGTATTGTATTGTTGCCATCGAGGATAACAAGATGGGGTTTTTATCATATTGCATGAATTTATCCCTCTACATCATGTCATCTTGCTTAAAGCGTTACTCTGTTCTTATGAACTTAATACTCTAGATGCATGCTGGATAGCGGTCGATGTGTGGAGTAATAGTAGTAGATGCAGGCAGGAGTCGGTCTACTTGTCTCGGACGTGATGCCTATATACATGATCATACCTAGATATTCTCATAACTATGCTCAATTCTGTCAATTGCTCAACAGTACTTTGTTCACCCACCGTAAAATACTTATGCTCTTGAGAGAAGCCACTAGTGAAACCTATGGCCCCCGGGTCTATTTTCCATCATATTAATCTTCCAACACTTAGCTATTTCTGGCGCCGTTTTTTATTTTGCTTTTACTTTACTTTGCATCTTTATCACAAAAATACCAAAAATATTATCTTATCATATCTATCCGATCTCACTCTCGTAAGTGACCGTGTAGGGATTGACAACCCCTTATCGCGTTGGTTGAGAGGATTTATTTTTTTGTGTAGGTGCGAGGGACTCGCGCGTAGCCTCCTACTGGATTGATACCTTGTTTCTCAAAAACTGAGGGAAATACTTACGCTACTTTGCTACATCACCCTTTCCTCTTCAAGGGAAAACCAATGCAGTGCTCAAGAGGTAGCAAGAAGGATTTCTGGCGCCGTTGCCGGGGAGTCTACGCAAAAGTCAACATACCAAGTACCCATCACAAACCCTTATCTCCCGCATTACATTATTTGCCATTTGCCTCCGTTTTCCTCTCCCCCACTTCACCTTTGCCGTTTTATTCGCCCTCTCTTTTTCGTTCGCGTCTTTTTCTTTTGCTTGCCTTGTCGTCATGGCTAGTCCCTTATCAACTCCGCTGTCCCCTGAGTTTGAAGTCTTTCACTTCAAACAAAGACAAGGAGAAAACTTAAAAGATGCCTGGTTGAGAATAAAGGAGTCTTACCGTGATTGTACCTTTGAAGTGAACCTGAGAATTTTGCTTCGCAATTTTTATGTTGGATTAAATATGTCTCATAGACAACTCTTGAATTGCGTTGCCAAAGTCAATTTTATTGAAATTGCTCCCCATATTGCGCATGAAGTTATAGAAGGTATAGTGGGAACACTACCTCAACAAAAGGGGCCTCATCATACCCAGGAAGAGACACAAGTTTTTGAAAAAAATTGCGAAGTAACTAAGATTTTACAGAAGTCTCTTGAACCTCTTAAGAATGTTAGCGAAAATATTCACCCCATGAATATGTTGATTACTCTTTGCAATAAGCGGTCAGATTCTTTAGATCTAAAAATTTCAGAATATGAAGGGAGATGTAAAGAACCTCCCGGATTCGAGCTTGATTCCGCTAAAAAGTTGAAAACCAAAGATGGCAATATCTAGATCTATCCTTGCTTTTATGCCTAGCTAGGGGCATTAAACGATAGCGCTTGTTGGGAGGCAACCCAATTTTATTTTTAGTTTTTTTTTGCTTTTTGCTTCTGTTTAGGAATAAATATTTGATCTAGCCTCTGGTTAGATGTGTTTTTATATTTTAATTAGTGTTTGTGCCAAGTTAAACCTATAGGATCTTCTTGGATGATAGTTATTTGATCTTGCAGAAATTTCCAGAAACTTTCTGTTCACGAAAATAATTGTTAAAAATCACCAGAACGTGATACAATATTGGTTCCAATTGATGCTGATCAATAAACAAATTTTCTAGGTCGTCCTATTTTGGCTGATTTTTTGGAGTTACAGAAGTTTGCGTTAGTTACAGATTACTACAGACTGTTCTGTTTTTGACAGATTCTGTTTTTCGTGTGTTGTTTGCTTATTTTGATGAATCTATGGCTAGTAAAATAGTTTATAAACCATAGAGAAGTTGGAATACAGTAGGTTTAACACCAATATTAATAAAGAATGAGTTCATTACAGTACCTTGAAGTGGTCTTTTGTTTTCTTTCGCTAACGGAGCTCACGAGATTTTCTGCTGAGTTTTGTGTTGTGAAGTTTTCAAGTTTTGGGTGAAAGATTTGATGGATTATGGAACAAGGAGTGGCAAGACCCTAAGCTTGGGGATGCCCATGGAACCCCCAAGATAATCTAAGGAGACCAAAAAGCCAAAGCTTGGGGATGCCCCGGAAGGCATCCTCTCTTTCGTCTACTTCCATCGGTAACTTTACTTGGAGCTATATTTTTATTCACCACATGATATGTGTTTTGCTTGGAGCGTCTTGTATGATTTGAGTCTTTGCTTTTAGTTTATCACAATCATCCTTGCTGTACACACCCTTTGAGAGAGACACACATGAGTCCATGGATTATACGCACTCTCACCTTTCCATCATTGCTAGCCTCTTCGGTACCGTGCATTGCCCTTTCTCACATTGAGAGTTGGTGCAAACTTCAGCGGTGCATCCAAACCCCGTGATATGATACGCTCTTTCACACATAAACCTCCTTATATCTTCCTCAAAACAGCCACCATACCTACCTATTATGGCATTTCCATAGCCATTCCGAGATATATTGCCATGCAACTTTCCACCGTTCCGTTTATCATGACACGTTCATCACTGTCATATTGCTTTGCATGATCATGTAGTTGACATAGTATTTGTGGCAAAGCCACCGTTCATAACTCTTTCATACATGTCACTCTTGGTTCATTGCATATCCCGGTACACCGCCGGAGGCATTCATATAGAGTCATACTTTGTTCTAGTATCGAGTTGTAATCATTGAGTTCTAAATAAATAGAAGTGTGATGATCATCATTTTCTAGAGCATTGTTCCAAGTGAGGAATAAAAAAAAAGAGAGAGAAAGGCCATAAAAAAGAGAAGGCCCAAAAAAAATAAGAGAAAAAGAGAGAAGGGACAATGTTACTATCCTTTACCACACTTGTGCTTCAAAGTAGTACCATAATATTCATGATAGAGAGTCTCTTGTTTTGTCACTTTCATATACTAGTGGGAATTTTTCATTCTAGAACTTGGCTTGTATATTCCAACAATGGGTCTCCTCAAGTGCCCTAGGTCTTCGTGAGCAAGCAAGTTGGATGCACACCCACTTAGTTTCTTTTGTTGAGCTTTCATATATTTATAGCTCCAGTGCATCCGTTGCATGGCAATCCCTACTCCTCGCATTTACATCAATCGATGGGCATCTCCAGAGCTCATTGATTAGCCTCGCTGATGTGAGACTTTCTCCTTTTTTGTCTTCTCCACATAACCCCCATCATCATATTCTATTCCACCCATAGTGCTATATCCATGGCTCACGCTCATGTATTGCATGAAGGTTGAAAAAGTTTGAGATTACTAAAGTATGAAACAATTGCTTGGCTTGTCATCGGGGTTGTGCATGATGAGAGCATTCTTGTGTGACCAAAATGGAGCACAACTAAACTAAATGATTTTGTCGGGATGAACTTTCTTTGCCCATGTTATTTTGAGAGGACATAATTGCTTAGTTAGTACGCTTGAAGTATTATTATTTTTATGTCAATATTGAACTTTTATCTTGAATCTTTCGGATCTGAATATTCATACCACAATTAAGAAGAATTACATTGAAATTATGCCAAGTAGCATCCACATCAAAAATTCTATTTTTATCATTTACCTACTCGAGGACGAGCAGGAATTAAGCTTGGGGATGCTTGATACGTCTCCAACGTATCTATAATTTTTGATTGCTCCATGCTATATTATCTTCTGTTTTGGACATTATTGGGCTTTATTATTCACTTTTATATTATTTTTGGGACTAACCTATTAACCGGAGGCCCAGCCCAGAATTGTTGTTTTTTGCCTATTTCAGAGTTTCGCAGAAACAGAATATCAAACGGAGTCCAAACGGAATGAAACCTTCGGGAACATGATTTTCGGAACGAACATGATCCAGAGGACTTGGACCCTACGTCAAGAAATCAAACAGGAAGCCACGAGGTAGGGGCGCGCCTACCCCCCCCCCCCAGGCGCGCCCTCCATCCTCGTGGCCCCACGTTGCTCCACCGACGTACTCCTTCCTCCTATATATACCTACGTACCCCCAAACGATCAGATACGGAGCAAAAAACCTAATTCCACCGCCGCAACCTTCTGTACCCGTGAGATCCCATCTTGGGGCCTGTTCCGGAGCTCCGCCGGAGGGGGCATCGATCATGGAGGGCTTCTACATCAACACATAGCCTCTCCGACAAAGTGTGAGTAGTTTACCTCAGACCTTCGGGTCCATAGTTGTTAGCTAGATGGCTTCTTCTCTCTTTTTGGATCTCAATACAATGTTCCCCCCTCTCTTGTGGAGATCTATTCGATGTAATCTTCTTTTGCGGTGTGTTTGTTGAGACCGATGAATTGTGGGTTTATGACCAAGTTTATCTATGAACAATATTTGAATCTTCTGAATTCTTTTATGTATGATTGGTTATCTTTGCAAGTCTCTTCGAATTATCAGTTTGGTTTGGCCTACTAGATTGATCTTTCTTGCAATGGGGGAAGTGCTTAGCTTTGGGTTCAATCTTGCGGTGTCCTTTCCCAGTGACAGTAGGGGCAGCAAGGCACGTATTGTATTGTTGCCATCGAGGATAACAAGATGGGGTTTTTATCATATTGCATGAATTTATCCCTCTACATCATGTCATCTTGCTTAAAGCGTTACTCTGCTCTTATGAACTTAATACTCTAGATGCATGCTGGATAGCGGTTGATGTGTGGAATAATAGTAGTAGATGCAGGCAGGAGTCGGTCTACTTGTCTCGGACGTGATGCCTATATACATGATCATACCTAGATATTCTCATAAGTATGCTCAATTCTGTCAATTGCTCAACAGTAATTTGTTCACCCATCGTAAAATACTTATGCTCTTGAGAGAAGCCACTAGTGAAACCTATGGCCCCCGGGTCTATTTTCCATCATATTAATCTTCCAACACTTAGCTATTTCTGGCGCCGTTTTTTATTTTGCTTTACTTTACTTTGCATCTTTATCACAAAAATACCAAAAATATTATCTTATCATATCTATCAGATCTCACTCTCATAAGTGACTGTGTCGGGATTGACAACCCCTTATCGCGTTGGTTGCGAGGATTTATTTGTTTGTGTAGGTGCGAGGGACTCGCGCGTAGCCTCCTACTGGATTGATACCTTGGTTCTCAAAAACTGAGGGAAATACTTACGCTACTTTGCTGCATCACCCTTTCCTCTTCAAGGGAAAACCAACGCAGTGCTCAAGAGGTAGCACCCTTCATGGGTTGAAGTCTCCATCAATGTGGACATACGATAGCACCACCTATCGGAACCACGCCAAAAATCTATGTGTCTCCATGAACCAGGCGATGATCATTATATAGGCATCACGTCCAAGATTAGTAGACCGACTCCTGCCTGCATCTACTACTATTACTCCACACATCGACCGCTATCCAGCATGCATCTAGTGTATTAAGTTCATGGAGAAATGGAGTAATGCAATAAGAAAGATGACAAGATGTTGACAAGATCTATTTATGTAGAAATAGACACCATCTTGTTATCCTTAATAGCAACAATACATACGTGTCGGTTCCCCTTCTGTCACTGGGATCAAGCACCGTAAGATCGAACCCATCACAAAGCACCTCTTCCCATGGCAAGAAAAATCGATCTAGTCGGCCTAACTAAACGAAAGATTCGAAGATGAAATACGAGGATATAAGTAATCATGCATATAAGAAATCAAAAGACTCAAATAACTTTCATGGATAAAAACATAGATCTGACCATAAACTCAAAGCTCATCGGATCCCAACAAACACACCGCAAAAAGAGTTACATCAAATAGATCTCCAAGCGACCATTGTATTGGGAATCAAAAGAGAGAGAGGAAGCCATCTAGCTACTAACTACGGACCCGTAGGTCTACAATGAACTACTCACGCATCATCGGAGAGGCACCAATGAGGATGATGAACCCCTCCGTGATGGTGTCTAGATTGGATCTGGTGGTTCTGGAACTTGGGACGGCTGGAATTGATTTTCGTCGACTCCCCTAGGGTTTCTGGAATATTGGGGTATCTATAGAGCAAAGAGGCGGTGCGGGAGGCCACCGAGGTGGGCACAACCCACCTGGGCGTGCCTGGGCCCCAGGCGCACCCTGGTGGGTTGTGCTCCCCTCGGTGCCCCCCTCTAGTACTTCTTTGGCCCAACAGGTGTCTTCTGGTCCAGAAAAAATCTGCAAAAATTTCCGTTTGGATTCCGTTTGGTATTGATTTTCTGCGAAGAAAAAAACAACAACTGGCATTGGGCACTCTCTCAATAGGTTAGTCCCAAAAAATTATATAAAGTTGCTATAAAATGATTGTAAAACATCCTAGAATGATAATATAATAGCATGGAACAATAAAAAATTATAGATATGTTGGAGACGTAGCAACTGCCCAGGCTCAAAAGAATTGTACGAGTTCAAAGTTGAGTTGCTTATGTGTGTAACCGTGCTACAATATGGGCTCTGTCTAGACCAAGTAAGAAGTGGGAACCTCCAACGGTAGACCAGCAGATGTTGGTGTGTAGTCCGACTTGGTCTTCCTTTTCTGAGGGGCTAATGCTTTCCAAAAGTCACGTTTTGGTCTACATGGCTACTTCGCAAGTGAAGTTTAGTGGCACAAGGGTGTGATCAGGAATCACGGGTAAAGTACCAAACCTCTGCAAAGTGTATAAAACTGATCATGATTAGCCGTGTCCCCGGTTATGGACAACTTGAGCAACTCATCCGAGAATTGTCAGCTTGATCTCATCACCACTTCTTAAGTAAAATCAATGGGTTTGAATCAACAGGAAGTGTGGACCGACCCAGGTTCCCGGGTTTACCTGCAGCTTCATATGGGAAGGTTGGGGTAACCGGGGACTACCAGGGAACACACATGCTCAAATTGCATTGACAATGACCGGGGTTCACCGGGAGTGTCTTATGGCTAGTAGTGTAGACCACTATAAATAATAGGGCAAAACTATTTTCTGCATAGAGCCTTGAATGCCACCAACTAAAGTGTATGTAGGTGAATAGGTTTCCTATAAATTGTGGACTTGCCAATACATTCAATGTATTGACCCTAGTGGCTGCAACGTATCATGTTCCAGGTTTACCATACCGAAGAGAAGGTACGAAGTAGGGTTACGATGCTATACTCAACTAATGCCTGTGAGTGTGGACGTCACAAGACTAGAATATTATCTCCGTTGCATGATTGTTTTTTAAGTTAGCCCATGAGCTAAGCATGTGTGTATTGTAAAACACTAGATGTACGATGTAATACTATGACATGTGATGTATTCTTGGTATTTCATCATCGGCTGTGCGTGTCAGCTATTGACCCAGGGACTGGCACAGAAAACACAGAGATTCGAGGCCCTATTAGGGATTGGGTCGTGACAAGCAACCTACAACATCTTCGAGTCATCCTCCTACAACTAAGTACAAGCCAAGAGCTTCGTCATCAACCCCTACAATGGATGCTACTGCCAAGATAAGCTCAATCCAATGTTTCACTTGCAAGGGTCGTGGCCACAAGAAATTTGAGTGCCCCACATAGTGCACCATTATTGCAAATGATGACGACACTTACGACTCCATGACCGATGAAGAAATGGAAGCCTTGGAACATGTGGCCATGTAGCGACAAGTGAATTATATGAAGATGGGCAAATCTTTTGCGACAATGATCCGAGCCTCACTCTCGTTGTCTCCAAGATTTTGACACTTCAACAACAACAAGACGAAGACCAACGTTGCCACATCTTCCACACCAAAGTTGGCATCCAAGGCTGTTCCGTCAAGGTGATCATTGACGGCGGAAGTTGCCACAATTTGGCAAGTGAAGAACTTTGCTCCAAGCTACAACCGATCAAGAAGAACCACCCCCGCCCTTACAAGGTCCAATGGCTAGAGACTCCAACACCATACAAGTCAAGCACACCATCCAAGTCTCCTTCATGATTGGAGCATATGAAGACACCATGTAGTGTGATGTGGTTCCTATGTTTGTATGCCATCTCCACCTTAGAAGACCTTGGCAATTGGACCACGGTGTCATCCACAACGGATGGACCAATCACTATCGCTTCAAGATGAAAGGCTAGGAGTACGTGCTTTGAACAATGTTTCCAAGTCAAGTGATCACCGACAAGCAAGCTTCGAGCCATCAGAGAGACTAGTGAGCGAGTGAACCACCCAAACGAGAGTGAGCACCACAAGCCAAGTATGAGCGTCTCCACAATGAGAGACAAGAAAAACTTAGTGCTCCTAGCCACCAAAAGAGACTGTAGGGATGTGAGTGAGAGAACTTGAAGTGTCCTTCACTTTGTAGTTGTGTGCAAAGATGTGGTCGAGTGGACTAATGCTTCACAACATTTACCTTTGGCCTTGTCTCATTTATTGCCAGAATTCGCGGATGTTTTCCCCAGTGAACTACCACCAGGACTTCCTCCATTTCGTGGAATCGAGCACTGCATCGACATCATACCCGGCGCACCATTACCGCAAAAGGCACCCTACCGTGTCAACCCGGGTGAGACAAAAGAGAATCAACGTCAAGTCCAACACCTTCTCGAGAAAGGGTATGTTTGTGAGAGCCTAAGCTTTTGTGCCATTCAGGTCATCATTGTGCCTAAGAAAGATGGTCGTTGGCGTATTTGTTCCGATTGTCGTCTTATTAGTGCTATCACCATCAGATATCGTCACCCCATTCCACGTCTAGATGACATGCTAGATGAACTTAGTGGAGCCACCATTTTCTCAAAATTTGATCTTAAAAGTGGCTACTACCAAATTCGCATGCAAGAAGGTGGTGAATGGAAAACGACTTTCAAAACCAAATTTGGCCTCTATGAATGGTTAGTCATGCCTTTTGGCTTATCTCAAGCGCCTAGAACATTCATGCGTGATGCATTATGTCCTTCTACATCTCATTGGATATTGTGTTGTGGTCTACTTTGATGATATCCTTGTTTTTACCAAATCTCTTAAGGAGCATGTCACACATCTTAGAGAAGTCTCGCAAGTTTTATGGAAATAACAACTCGTTTTCTTAGGATTTTTGTCTCCTCTAAGGGCTTTGAGGTTGATGAGTCTAGAATTGACGCAATTAAAACTTGGCCTCAACCAACAAACTTGCAACAAGTGCACAGCTTCCTTGGCCTAGCCGGTTTGTATGGTCGTTTTGTTAGGAGTTTAGCACCATTCCATCACCTTTGCATGCCTTGAGTAAAAAGAATGCGCCATTTGTTTGGAGACCCTACCAAGACACAACATTTAATGAGCTTAAAAATTTGCTTACACATGCCCCATTACTTGTTTTACCCAATTTTGACAAAAGTTTTGAAGTGCATTGTGACGCTAGCGGTAATGGCATAGGTGGCGTGTTTTTGCAAGAGAAACAACCTATTGCGTACTTTAGTGAGAAACTTTCCAGCGCACAAGTTAATTATCCCATCTATGACAAAGAGTTATATGCTTTGATACGAGTCTGGCATGTTTGGGAGCATTATACCTTCGACCACATGAGTTTTTCATACATACCGACCATGAGACGCTCAAGTACCTTAAAACTCAAACAAATTTGAATAAAAGGCATGCCAAATGGAGTGAATTAATTCATTAAATAATTTCCTTATGTCATTAAGTACATTAAGGGTAAGAAAATGTAGTGGCGGATGCTCTTTCCCGCAATTGTGTGTTAGTTACTCAACTTGAATTGAATGTTGTTGGCTTCGAGTACATTACAGACTTGTATGCATGATACTTCATTTGTGACTCCTTATGCTAATGTCAAACTAAAACTTTCTAGGAGCGATATTATCCCAAGGACGGCTATATTATGTGGGCTAACAAACTTTCTATACCCGAGTCTTCTCTCCATTTGTTGCTTTCGCAAGAGGCTTACGGTGGAGGACTTATGGGACACTTCAGCTGCAACAAGACCTTGGGGGCACTCTCCAAAAGATACTATTGGCCAAAGATGTTTCACGACATCGCATGCTATGACAACTGGTGTTCAACATGCCGCAAAAGCTAAGTCACAAGCTCAATCTCGTGGTCTACATATGCCACTTCATATTCCCTACCACCCATGAGAAGATATTAGTATGGATTTTGTGCTTGGTTTTCCTAGAACTCAAAACAGCAAAGATTTGGTGTTTGTCGTTGTGGACCGTTTCTCTAGGATGACACATATTATTCAATGTAACAAGATAGACGATGCTTCGCATGTTGCAAATCTTTTCTGTACGAAAATCCTGCGGTTGCATGGAGTGCCCAAGACGATTGTGTCAGACCGCGTTGTCAAGTTCCTAAACTATTTTTGGAAGACGCTATGCGCCAAGCTAGAATCAAGCTACTCTTCTCTTCAGCATATCATCCACAAACCGATGGCGAAACGAAGGTCATCAACCAGACATTCTCTACACTCCTCCGCGTGTTGATCAACAAAAACATCAAGGAGTGGAAAGAATGCTTACCCGTCGCCGAATATGCTTACAATCGAACACGACACTCTACAATCGGCAAGTCTCCCTTTGAGGTGGTCTATGGCTTCAACCCATTGTCTCCATTAGACATCCTCCCGCTACCACTACAAGAGAGAGCAAACTTGGACGCAAGCGCAAGAGCAACTTACGTCAAGAAGATGCATGGAGATACATGGCACACGATTGAAAGCCAAGTACAACGCCTCGCCACCAAGCTCAACACCATCAAGCACCCCATGGTATTCAACCCCGGAGATCTTGTGTGGCTACACCAATGCTAATACCGTTTCCCTACCAAGCGCAAGTACAAGCTTCAATCTCGCGCCGATAGACCATTCAAGGTGCTAGCACGCCATAACTACAATGCCTACAAATCGACATTCCACGTGAAAAGTATAATGTGAGCGAGATCTTCAATGTCAAGGACCTATCTCCTTTCCATGTTGATGAGGTTATGGATCCAGGAGCGGATTTTCCCTAGGGGGTGATGTCATCATCACCCAAGGAACCAAGTCGACCAATGACAAGGGCCCGTGCACGAGCCATCGAAACCGAGGTGAACTCCCTCCTTGCTCAACTCCCTTTCGAATCACATGAGACATGGCTACTACCTCAAGTGGAGACACTTTGCATACAAAAGTACCATGGAACCAGCCATGGAGAAGCTAAGGAGCAAGGTCAAGCGATGGAGGAAGAAGAACGTGAAGACGGAGAGCAAACAACACAAGTCGGCAGCTACCCGAATGATACAGACCCCCTCCCGGATGATTCGGACGTCGCCTGGACGGTCCACCCTCCTCCCGGACGTTCAGGCTAGAGCGGCCGGGGATACCCGTAGCTTCTCCATGAAGTCGGTCATCCGAACCAGGCCCCGGACGTCCGAGTCAACCACGGCTGCAGCGACCCAGCCGGATCATTTAGACAATGTCCGGATCATTCGGACCACCACCAGATCATCCGGCCTTTGCCTGCGCGCATGACTCGGGCAGAGGCCCATGTACCCCTTCCCTCACCTAGGCTGCCGGTGCAAAAAAACCCAGGCGTGTGTTGTCCGGAATGTACACAGGCTCAAGAGCAAGGTTGCAACGTCCAAAGACAAGGCCAAGCAGAAGAGATAGCTCTTTGAGAAATCAAAGGGCGGATCAAGTAGACCAAGACCAACCCTACGAGCAAGATACTGCTAAGGAAAAACCTCCCTTGCCGGGTAGGCGAGCCTGGCGAGGTCGAGGCTGCCCGAAGACAAGTCATAGGACCGCCCGTCAAGCTTGCTAGGAACGCCAAGGCGGACTACCCCGCCAAGGCTCCACCACTCCACCTCACAGCAACACAAGTCACCTGTCGGTGCGATGTCGAGCCCCCAAGTGATTAAGTGACTGTTATTTAGCACATGGCGGCCACTTCCTTCAGAGATCACCTCCAAAGGACACCTGTCCAGGGACGTGTGACGGAGGCAAGCAAGAAAGAGGCTGAACGGCACGGCAAGGCTTGCCGGGCTACACCGCGATGTGACACTAAGCAGCGCATTTAATGCGCCTTGTCTTGTCTGCAGAGTTAGGTATGATAGCACTGTTTGCTATCTAATCAGTACGTAATGACTGGTTTTCCATTGTGGCGACCCCTTGAGCTAAAAAAGGAGGGCCCTGGAGACCTTAGAAAGGATTCGGACCCCTGTACACTCATACGCGCGTAGCTGCTCTTGTCCCGAGACGACCTTGCCTGGCTAGAGCGTTGCGTCTCCACATCGGTCCGTTCATTAATCCACCAAAGCAGGAGTAGGGTTTTACGCCTCGCGGTGGCCTGAACCTGGGTAAACACTACATGTGTCATCACTGTCGTGCTGCGCTACACTTTCTGCTCTTTGTGCAATGTATCTCTTCAGCCAAACCACAAGGGGTCGATGGTCCCATAGGTGGC
Organism: Triticum aestivum; assembly: GCF_018294505.1. Classification (NCBI taxonomy): domain Eukaryota; kingdom Viridiplantae; phylum Streptophyta; class Magnoliopsida; order Poales; family Poaceae; genus Triticum; species Triticum aestivum. Next base: position 295,238,275 of record NC_057799.1, read on the forward strand.
CGTGAACTCCCACGACATCTTTGGCACGCCAGGTAGGGCGAAGCGCTTGCACAAATCCAAGGGCATGAGCAACACGTCATCTTCATCAACATTTTCTTCACCAACGGCTTCATCATCCATGGCGCCCAAGAAAAAACCCAGTGCCGCGGCTCACCCGTCCACCTCGAAGGCCCCTTCGCATGCGGCCACTGATGTCGTGGGGGATCGGGGGCACACGGGGACGTGGACGCTGCGAGGGACGTGGCCGGCGCAGGCGGCATCGCCACCATTCCCCTGTGGTCGAAGCGGGAGCGGAGGGCACCGGAGAAGGACAGTGCCTACAGCATCCCAGTGGCCATGCTCCACAAGGTGTGGGTGGAGAGATTATTCCATCTCCGCCTCTCCACCCCACTCAAGGTCGCAGCCACAACAATGACGCTCGCTCTGGGGCGGACCGCAACCCTCTGGCCACCCGCGCTGCGGATGTGGCTATGGGGCATGCGCCACCCCCAGGACGAGCTGGCCGAGACGATGCGCGGAATGGGCTCACCAATCCTCAAGCACATCCACCTCGTCACCACGCTACCCTGGCGACTGATATGTCTCCAACGTATCTATAATTTATGAAGTATTCATGATATTATATTATCTGTTTTGGATGTTTATGGGCTTTATTAAACACTTTTATATTATTTTTGGGACTAACCTATTAACCCAGAGCCCAGTGCCAGTTTCTGTTTTTTCCCTTGTTTCAGTGTTTCGAAGAAAAGGAATATCAAACGGAGTCCAAACGGAATGAAACCTTCGGGAGCGTGATTTTTGGAATGAACGTGATCCAGGAGACTTGGAGTTGAAGTCAAGGAAGCTTCGAGGTGGCCACGAGGCAGGAAGGCGCGCCTGAACCCCCTGGGCGCGCCCCCACCCTCGTGGGCCCCTCGTGGCTCCCCTTACTGACTTCTTTCGCCTATATATATCCATATACTCTAAAAACATCGGGGAAATAGAATAGATCGGGAGTTCTGCCGCCGCAAGCCTCTGTAGCCACCAAAAACCAATCGGGACCCTGTTCCGGCACCCTGCCGGAGGGGGGATCCCTCACCGGTGGCCATCTTCATCATCCCGGCGCTCTACATGACTAGGAGGGTGTAGTTCACCCTCGGGGCTGAAGGTATGTACCAGTAGCTATGTGTTTGATCTCTCTCTCTCTCTCTCTCTCTCGTGTTCTTGAGGTGATACGATCTTGATGTATCGCGAGCTTTGCTATTGTAGTTGGATCTTATGATGTTTCTCCCCCTCTACTCTCTTGTAATGGATTGAGTTTTCCCTTTGAAGTTATCTTATCATATTGAGTCTTTAAGGATTTGAGAACACTTGATGTATGTCTTGCCGTGCTTATCTGTGGTGACAATGGGATATCACGTGATCCACTTGATGTATGTTTTGGTGATCAACTTGCGAGTTCCGCCCATGAACCTATGCATAGGGGTTGGCACACATTTTGGTCTTGACTCTCCGATAGAAACTTTGGGGCACTCTTTGAAGTTCTTTAGGTTGGTTGAATAGATGAATCTGAGATTGTGTGATGCATATCGTATAATCATACGCACGGATACTTGAGGTGACATTGGAGTATCTAGGTGACAATAGGGTTTTGGTTGATTTGTGTCTTAAGGTGTTATTCTAGTACAAACTCTATTATAGATCGAACGGAAAGAATAGCTTCATGTTAGTTTACTACGGACTCTTGAATAGATTTATCAGAAAGAATAACTTTGAGGTGGTTTCATACCCTACCATAATCTCTTTGTTTGTTCTCCGCTTTAGTGACTTTGGAGTGACTCTTTGTTGCATGTTGAGGGATAGTTATATGATCCAATTATGTTATTATTGTTGAGATAACTTGCACTAGCGAAAGTATGAACCCTAGACCTTGTTTCAACGCATTGCAATACCGTTTTCGCTCACTTTTATCAATAGTTACCTTGCTATTTTTATATTTTAAAATTACAAAAACCTATATCTACCATCCATATTGCACTTGTATCACCATCCCTTCGTCGAACTAGTGCACCTATACAATTTACCATTGTATTGGGTGTGTTGGGGACACAAGATACTCTTTGTTATTTGGTTGCAGGGTTGTTTGAGAGAGACCATCTTCATCCTACGCCTCCCACGGATTGATAAACCTTAGGTCATCCACTTGAGGGAAATTTGCTACTGTCTTACAAACCTCTGTACTTGGAGGCCCAACAACGTCTACAAGAAGAAGGTTGCGTAGTAGACATCAAGCTCTTTTCTGGCACCGTTGCCGGGGAGGTGAGTGCTTGAAGGTATATCTTTAGATCTTGCAATCGAATCTTTTAGTTTCTTGTTTTATCACTAGTTTAGTTTATAAAAGAAAACTACAAAAAAATGGAATTAAGGGTGCCTCATATGCTTCATCTTTTTAATGTCTTTCGTGAAAATAAGGATTCCGGTAATTGTGCCAAAGTGTTAGAAGAAGAATGCATTAAAATGTTTGGCACTAAATCTTTGAATGATGAGCATGATTGCAATGTTGTTAGTATGAATTCCTTGAATATCCATGATGCTAATGATATGCAAAGCCACAAGCTTGGGGATGCTATGTTTGATGAAGATGATATTTTTAGTTCCCCCTAGTTTTGATGTGCAAATTTATTATGATGAAAGCATGCCTCCTATCTATGATGATTATTGTGATGACACGTATGTTATAAAGAATAATGATAACCATGAAACTTGTCATCATGATTTTAATTTTCAATTGGATTATGCTTCACATGATAGTTATATTGTTGAAATTCATTCGTGATGCTACTGAAAATTATTATGAGGGAGGAACATATTTTTGTAGGAATTGCAATAATATCAACTTTCCTCTCTATGTGCTTAAAGTTTTAATGTTATGCTTGTTTTGCCTTCCTATGCTAGTTGATTATTGTTCCCATAAGTTGTTTGCTCACAAAATCCCTATGCATAGGAAGTGGGTTAGACTTAAATGTGCTAGTCATATTCTTCATGATGCTCTCTTTATGTTTCAATTCTTATCTTTTATGTGAGCATCATTGAAATCATCATGCCTAGTTAGGGGCGTTAAACGTTAGCGCTTGTTGGGAGGCAACCCAATTTTATTTGTGTTCCTTGCTTTTTGTTCCTGTTTAGTAATAAATAAATCATCTAGCCTCTGGTTAGATGTGGTTTTATGTTTTAATTAGTGTTTGTGCCAAGTAAGCCCTATAGAATCTTCTTGGATGATAATTATTTGATCTTGCTGAAAAAGACAGAACCTTTCTGCTCACGAAAAAAATTGTTAAAAATCACCAGGAATTTATAAAATACTGATTCCAATTGCAGTAGATCAATAATCAAATTATCTAGGACTTCCTATTTTGGCAGATTTTTCTGAGTTCCACAAGTTTACGTTTGATACAGATTAGTACAGACTGTTCTGTTTTTGACAGATTCTGTTTTCTATGTGTTTTTTTTGCTTATTTTGATGAATCTATGAGTAGTATCGGAGGGTATGAACCATAGATAAGTTGGAATACAGTATATATTACACCAATATGAATTTAGAATGAGTTCACAACAGTACCTAAGTGGTGAATTATTTTCTTATACTAACGGAGCTTACGAGTTTTCTGTTGAGTTTTGTGTTGTGAAGTTTTCAAGTTTTGGGTAAAGATTCGATGGACTATGGAATAAGGAGTGGCAAGATCCTAATCTTGGGGATGCCCAAGGCACCCCAAGGTAATATTCAAGGACAACCAAGAGCTTAAGCTTGGGGATGCCCCGGAAGGCATCCCCTCTTTCGTCTTCGTTCATCGGTAACTTTACTTGGAACTATATTTTTATTCACCACATGATATGTGTTTTGCTTGGAGCATCAATTTATTTTGTTAGGATTTTCTTGCTGTTATTTATAACAATGTTTTTCATGTTTTATTTCAATAAAAGTGGCATTGATAGCCTTTACCATGCTTATTTTGCAAGTATACATGTTGCTGTTTGAAAACAGAAAGTTTACCGCTGTTGCAAAAATTCCCTAGAAAAGTCAGAATGTGATAAATGTTGAAACCTTTTGCATAATAAGCTCTGATAAATTTACTACAGTGGGAATTTTCTTTCATAATTTTTGGAGCTAGGGAAGTATGGATCTTGCTGCATTCTTTACAGACTGTCCTGTTTAGGCAGATTGTTGTTATGTTTGCATTGTTTGCATATGTTTGCTTGTTTAATGATTCTATTTGAGGATAGGACTATTAAATATGCAGAGGAATTTAGTATGCAATGTTGAATAATAATTTTAATGATTTGCTACAGTAGAAAATGATAAGGTTTTTGCATTGGTTTATACTAACTTATCTCACGAGTTCTTGTTGAGTTTGGTGTGGATGAAGCTTTCAAGATTTAGGAAACCGTGATATGAGAGGAATTAAAGAGACACAAAAGCTCAAGCTTGGGGATGCTCAAGGCACCCCAAGATAATATTTCAAGAAATCTCAAGCATCTAAGCTTGGGGATGCCCCGGTAGGCATCCCACCTTTCTTCTTCAACAATTATCGGTTAGTATCGGTTGAGCCTAAGTTTTTGCTTCTTCACATGATGTTTGCTATTCTTAGGATGTCATTTTTTTTGCTTCCTGTTTGAATAAAATATCAAGTTCTGAAATTCTTAAATGAGAGATAGTCTTCACAAAGCTACATAATTATTTTATTACTCATTGATCTTCACTTATATCTTTTTGGAGTAGTTTGTCATTTACTCGTGTGCCTCACTTATATCCTATGAGTAAATGGTTGAATGATTTGAATAACATAAATCTGAAATTATATATGTTTCATATGCTTATCCCATGGGGAGTAATGACTTTACATATAAGAAGTAGAGGTGGTAAATTTATTGAAGGTTAGCAAACATTGTATTGGTCACTTGAACAACTCATGAAAGAATATTGAAGGAAGAGAGATTTCACATATAAATATACTATCTTGGACATCTTTTGTAATTGTGAGCACTCATTAAAATATGACATGCTAAAAGGTTGATGTTGGACAAGGAAGACAATGTAATGGGTTATGTTTTCTTATATCTGAAATAAAGTATATTGTCATGGATCGCCCAACACGTTGAGCTTGCCTTTCCCCCTCATGCTAGCCAAATTCTTTGCACCAAGTAGAGATACTACTTGTGCTTCCAAACATCCCTTAAACCAGTATTGCCATGAGAGTCCACCATACCTACCTATGGATTGAGTAAGATCCTTCAAGTAAGTTGTCATCGGTGCATGCAATAAAAATTGCTCTCTAAATATGTATGATCTTTTAGTGTGGAGAAAATAAGCTTTATACGATCTTGTGATATGGAAGCAATAAAAGCGACGGACTGCATAATAAAGGTCCCTATCACAAGTGGCAATATAAAGTGACGTTCCCTCGCATTAAGATTTTGTGCATCCAACTATAAAAGCGCATGGCAACCTCTGCTTCCCTCTGCGAAGGGCCTATCTTTTATTCTTGTCTTTTACCTTATGCAAGAGTCATGGTGATCTTCACCTTTCCTTTTTACATTTTATCCTTTGGCAAGTACATTGTGTTGGAAAGATTCTGATATATATATATCCAATTGGATGTAAGGCATCATGAGCTATTATTGTTGACATTACCCTTGAGGTAAAAGGTTGGGAGGCGAATCTATAAGCCCCTATCTTTCTCTGTGTCTGATTAAAACTTTGAACCCATAAATATCGCGTGAGTGTTAGCAATTGTGAAAGACTAAATGATAGTTGAGTATGTGGAGTTTGCTAAATCAAAGCTCTGACATAGACTCTTCCTGAAAATAAGATGAATTGTAATTGTTTGATGACTGATAACACGGTTTGTTAGTTTTCAAGAAAGTTTATGATCTATACTTTAACATGTGAATAGCATGTTACTTGATCATGAGAAGCTTTATGATATGAGCTACTGTTATGATATATAATGATGCTAGAAAAGGTGATTGAAATTATCATTGATCAAACTTGTGCACCAGCTAGCATTCACACTTCATAAATTATTTCTTTTATCATTTACCTACTCGAGGACGAGTAGGAATTAAGCTTGGGGATGCTGATACGTCTCCAACGTATCTATAATTTATGAAGTATTCATGCTATTATATTATCTGTTTTGGATGTTTATGGGCTTTATTACACTTTTATATTATTTTTGGGACTAACCTATTAACCCAGAGCCCAGTGCCAGTTTCTGTTTTTTCCCTTGTTTCAGTGTTTGCAGAAAAGGAATATCAAACGGAGTCCAAACGGAATGAAACCTTCGGGAGCGTGATTTTTGGAACGAACGTGATCGAGCAGACTTGGAGTTGAAGTCAAGGAAGCTTCGAGGTGGCCACGAGGCAGGGAGGCGCGCCTGCCCCACCTGGGCGCGCCCCCCACCCTCGTGGGCCCCTCGTGTCTCCCCTTACCGACTTCTTTCGCCTATATATATCCATATACTCTAAAAACATCGGGGAACAGAATAGATCGGGAGTTCCGCCACCGCAAGCCTTTGTAGCCACCAAAAACCAATCGGGACCCTGTTCCGGCACCCTGCCGGAGGGGGGGATCCCTCACCAGTGGCCATCTTCATCATCCCGGCGCTCTCCATGACGAGGAGGGAGTAGTTCACCCTCGGGGCTGAGGGTATGTACCAGTAGCTATGTGTTTGATCTCTCTCTCTCGTGTTCTTGAGGTGATACGATCTTGATGTATCGCGAGCTTTGCTATTGTAGTTGGATCTTATGATGTTTCTCCCCCTCTACTCCCTTGTAATGGATTGAGTTTTCCCTTTGAAGTTATCTTATTGGATTGAGTCTTTAAGGATTTGAGAACACTTGATGTATGTCTTGCCGTGCTTATCTGTGGTGACAACAGGATATCACATGATCCACTTGATGTATGTTTTGGTGATCAACTTGAGGGTTCCGCTCATGAACCTATGCATAGGGGTTGGCACACATTTTCGTCTTGACTCTCCGGTAGAAACTTTGGGGCACTCTTTGAAGTTCTTTGTGTTGGTTGAATAGATGAATCTGAGATTGTGTGATGCATATCGTATGATCATACCCACGGATACTTGAGGTGACACTGGAGTATCTAGGTGACATTAGGGTTTTGGTTGATTTGTGTCTTAAGGTGTTATTCTAGTATGAACTCTATGATAGATCGAACGGAAAGAATAGCTTCATGTTATTTTACTACGGACTCTTGAATAGATTTATCAGAAAGAATAACTTTGAGGTGGTTTCGTACCCTACCATAATCTCTTCGTTTGTTCTCCGCTATTAGTGACTTTGGAGTGACTCTTTGTTGCATGTTGAGGGATAGTTATATGATCCAATTATGTTATTATTGTTGAGAGAACTTGCACTAGTGAAAGTATGAACCCTAGGCCTTGTTTCAACGCATTGTAATACCGTTTTCGCTCACTTTTATCAATAGTTACCTTGCTGTTTTTATATTTTCATATTACAAAAACCTATATCTACCATCCATATTGCACTTGTATCACCATCTCTTCGCCGGACTAGTGCACCTATACAATTTACCATTGTATTGGGTGTGTTGGGGACACAAGAGACTCTTTGTTATTTGGTTGCAGGGTTGTTTGAGAGAGACCATCTTCATCCTACGCCTCCCACGGATTGATAAACCTTAGGTCATCCACTTGAGGGAAATTTGCTACTGTCCTACAAACCTCTGCACTTGGAGGCCCAACAACGTCTACAAGAAGAAGGTTGCGTAGTAGACATCAGCGACCGGCTCGCGGTAGCGAGAGCGCGGCGTCGTCACTACCGGCACCGTCAGAAGCCAGGCGACGTTGCGGTCAGTGTCGTCGTCCATGCCGAGCACCGCTTCGGAGGCCATGGCGCGAGCCCAACTCTTGTTGAGATTTCCTCCGGCAGCCGATCAAATGGATGAGTCGAGAGCCACCATTCAGAGCTTGATTGTTTTTGCCGAGGCGGGAGGATCACTGCGAGTAAGCCCGCCGCGGCCTCCACAGGCGGCGACGGCGGCCCGAGCCGCTGGCCGTATCGAAGGGGTCACCCCCACGGTGCAATCCCCTCCGCGACAGCCAGCGCAGGGGGCGCAGTCAGAGCCTCGCGAACAAGAACCCGATGACCAGTGGCGAGTCCTTGAAGACAGGCGGAGGGAAGACGCACGCGTCGCCATCGACCGACGCCACGAAACCTGACGCCAGTCTGATAAGCGCAATGGCCCTCACGTCGATGAGCCTATGCCCGATGGGAGCGGGTACTGCCTTTCGAGGTTGGGTGCCCCGCTTTCACCCGTGAGCTGCGGCAAGTCCGTTGGCCATCTGCCCGCACGTACAAGCCAGAGATACCACAAAAATACGATGGGAGATTGAACCCGGCAGAGTTCTTGAGCATCTACACCATCGTTGTTCAAGCTGCCGGGGGAAGAGATGAGAAGGTATTCGCCAACTACTTCCCTTTGGCACTCAAGCCAAACGTGAGGTCGTGGCTAATGCACTTGTGAGAGAACTCCATCTCGACCTAGGCTAACCTGTGCCATGAGTTTGTTGGCGCCTTCACGGGTGGCCATCAAGAACCAGGGTAGCCCAGCGACTAGCAGCTCCTCCAGCAGAAGGAAGGAGAGAGTTTGCGGAAGTACATGCAGAGGTTTAGGCGAGTACACAGGAATATTCCAGACATCCACCTGGCACCTGTGATAGCTGCATTCCAGTCTAACGTGCGCAATCGCAGGATACGTTCCAAGATGAATGTCTGTTTGCCCAAGACTGTGAATGAGCTGTACACTCTGGTGGATAGGTGTGCCCGGACAGAGGAGGGGAGGCGACTCCCCGGTGAAGAAGACAGCATCGAGGTTGACTCAGATGATGACGACGACGCCACCAAGAAGAAGAACAAGAAATGCAGCAAGAAGCGCAAGGATAAAGCAGTAATGATTGTTGAAGGGTCGAGCACTCCTAGTACCGGCAAGAAGGCCAAGGCTCCCGGCAAGGAAGTTGCCGCGTGCACTGATTGTCGGGAAGCCGTGGCTGCCAAGAAGGCCGGGAAGTCTAATGGGCCATACTGCAAGATCCATCGTACCAAGGGCTACGATCTGCAAGAGTGTCATCAGGTTGAACAACTCGTCAAGAAGCAGAAGGTTGAGTACAAGAAGCGTGACAAAGAGAAGGACCAAGATGGCGCTGGCGGGAAGGGCCGAGGTGGCAGAGGAGGTCGCCCCGTCAAGGCCCCTCAGTATCAAGGGAAACCCGCCAAAGGCCGTGAGAAGGAGTGCGATGACAAGAGTGATGAAGGAGATGAGGAGGAAACCAGCGAGCTTGAGTTCCAGAAAGCCACTAACGCCCTATGCATTGACGGAGGTGCATTCCTGCACTCCTCTCACCGCCAGCTTAAATGGTGGGCGCGTGAGGTCATTGTCGTGGAGCCAGCGGTAGATTCTCGGAAGCCGCTCAAGTGGTCCCGCACGCCCATCGTCTTTGATGAGGAGGATCACCCTGACCGCACCACCGCGGTAGGGTGTGTGCCGTTGTTGTTCTCACCAACAATCTGCAACCTCAAGGTCACAAAGATGTTGGTTGACGGCGGGGCTGTGTTGAATCTGATCTCTCCCAACGTCATCAGCAAGCTCCAGATAGCAGATGAAGAGCTCAAGGTTACTGGTACTTTCCAAGGGATCAACCCTGGCAAGAGTCGTTCTAAGGGGAAGATCACACTACCGGTAACATTCGGGGGGAGTTAAACTACCGGACCGAGAAGATCGTGTTTGATGTGGTTAACCTCCTTGCCGTACAATGGAATCCTCGGTCGCCCATCCCTGGCAAAACTCATGGCGGCATCCCACTATGCCTACAATGCTCTGAAGATGCCAGGGCCGATTGGCGTCATTTCTATTCCATCGGACAAGAAGGACGCAATAATTTGTGTGGATAAGATGTACCGAGAAGCAGTCGGTGCAGAAGCCGCGGAAGCTACCACTCTCACCAAGGAAAGCAAGAAATAGAAGAAAGCTAGCAAGGATGCCAACAAGGAATCCGAGAAGTGCGCCTCTTCGGAGCATGCTGCGCCTGTTGATGACTTGCCGAAGAGTTCCAATAGCAAGAGATCAAAGGTTATCGCACCCGCTGTGAAGAAGGTCCCGTTAGGGCTGGTTGGCGCTGATGGTACATTTACTATCAGTGCCACCCTCGATGACAAATAGGAAAGCGCGCTCATTGCCTTCCTGCGGGCGAATATCGATGTGTTTGCTTGGCAACCATCTGACATCCCCGGTGTTCTGATACGTCTCCAACGTATCTATAATTTTTGATTGTTCCATGCTATTATATTATCTATTTTGGATGTTTTATATGCATTAGTATGCTATTTTATATGATTTTTGGAAATAACCTATTAACCTAGAGCCCAGTGTCAGTTTCTGTTTTTTCCTTGTTTTAGAGTTTCGCAGAAAAGGAATACCAAACGGTGTCCAAACAGAATACAACTTTCGCGGTGATTTTTCTTGGACCAGAAGACACCCAGGAGACTTGGAGTGCAAGTCAGAGGAGCCTCGAGGCGGCCACTAGGGTGGAGGGCGCGCCCAGGGGGGTGCCCCCCCAACCTTGTGGGCCCCTCGGCGATCTCCTGACCTAGATCTTCCTCCTATATACACTCTTATACCCCCAAAAACATCCCGGGGAGCCACGAAACCACTTTTCCACTGCCGCAACCTTTTGTACCCGTGAGATCCCATCTTGGGGCCTTTTCCGGCATCCTGCCGGAGGGGGAATCAATCACGGAGGGCTTCTACATCAACACCATTGCCTCTCTGATGAAGCGTGAGTAGTTTACTTCAGACCCGCGGGTCCATAGCTAGTAGCTAGATTTCTTCTCTCTCTTTGATTCTTAATACAAAGTTCTCCCCGATGATCTTGGAGACCTACTTGATGTAATACTCTTTTGCGGTGTGTTTGCCGAGATCTGATGAATTCTGTATTTATGATCAGCTTATCTATGAATATTATTTGAATCTCCTCTGAATTCTTATATGCATGATTTGATATCTTTGCAAGTCTCTTCAAATTATCGATTTAGTTTGGCCAACTAGATTGGTTTTTCTTGCAATGGGAGACGTGATTAGCTTTGGGTTCAATCTTGAGGTGTCCTTTCCCAGTGACAGTAGGGGAAGCAAGTCACGTATTGTATTATTGCCATCGAGGATAAAAAGATGGGGTTTTCATCATATTGCTTGAGTTAATCCCGCTACATCATGTCATCTTGCTTAATGCGCTATCTGTTCTTATGAACTTAATACTCTAGATGCAGGCAGGAATCGGTCGATGTGTGGAGTAATAGTAGTAGATGCAGAATCGTTTCGGTTTACTTGACACGGATGTGATGCCTATATTGATGTTCATTGCCTTAGATATCATCATAACTTTGTCCTTTTCTATTAATTGCTCGGCAGTAATTTGTTGACCCACCATAAAAATTTCTATCTTGAGAGAAGCCTCTAGTGAAACCTATGGCCCCCGGGTCTATTTTACATCATATAAGTTTCCGATCTACAATCTTAGTTTCCTATTTACTTTCTTTTGCAATCCTTACTTTCCATTCCATAAACCAAAAATACCAAAAATATTACTTTACCGTTTATCCATCTCTATCAGATCTCACTTTGCGAATAACCGTGAAGGGATTGACAACCCCTTTGTCGCGTTGGTTGCAAGTTGGTGTTTGTTTGTGCAGGTATTCGGTGGGTTGTTGCGTAGTCTCCTACTAGATTGATACCTAGGTTCTCAAAACTGAGGGAAATACTTACGCTCCTTTGCTGCGTCACCCTTTCCTCTTCAAGGGAAAAACCAACGCAAGCTCAAGAGGTAGCAAGAAGGATTTATGGCGCCGTTGCTGGGGAGATCTACACCAAGCCAAGACATACCAAGTACCCATCATAAACTCTCATCTCTCGCATTACATTATTCACCATTCGCCTCTCGTTTTCCTCTCGCCCACTTCTAAAACGATTTTCAAAAGATTTGCCTTCCCTTCGCACTCCTTTTTGTTTATCTCTTTTTCCATGGCCGAATCTAGAAGAGCTTCGAGTTTTCTCCCAGGTTCAAGTACCTTGGATAACCCATCTGTCCTTTCTAAGCTTATAAATAATGAAGCTATGGAAAAACTTACTGGGATAGTTGAGGAGGATTTCAATCTTGATGAAGATGATCCCGGAATTTTTCGTTATTTTCTTGATGAATCTTTGAAAGATGCTTGGAATCGGTTGTTGAGGATTCGAGCCAGCTATGTGCCCCAATATCAAATTGAGGTTTACTTAAAGATCTTTTATTTTGGCCTTCCCCCTTCTTTCAAACAAGTTTTGGATTCTATTTTTGAAAACGGTTTTCTTGGAGGGGATGTCATCGATACTTATGAGAAGATGAAATCCATATTTGGGCACCCCAAGGAAAAGGATGTTGAGTCTTCCGCCATTATGAGTTTCTATCAAAACGAAATAATTAAAGAGATGAAGGCAAGTTTACATGCAAATTTTCGCAATGTGCTTAATCTTTCTTCTACAATCAATGGCCATGTGCTCTCACAAAACAGAAAGATAAATGCCATAGATAAGAAATTTTCTCTTTTCTTCCCAAATGCCAAAGATGATAATACTTAGATCTATTCATGTTTTTATGCCTAGCTAAGGGCGTTAAACAATAGCGCTTGTTGGGAGGCAACCCAATTTTAATTTTGTTCTTGCTTTTTAGGTACTGTTTTGCTTCGAATAAATCATCTAGCCTCTGGTTAGATGTGGTTTTGTGTTTTAATTATTGTTTGTGCCAAGTAAGACCTATGGGATAACCTACGGTGATAGTTAATTTGATCTTACTGAAAAACATAAACTTTTGTGCTCACGAAAACAATTCACAATTTTAGCTGGAGAGTGCTTTTTAGTTGATTCTTTTTGCAGAAGATTAATAAACAAATTATCTAGGACTTCCTATTTTCTCGGGATTTTTAGAATTACAGAAGTATTCTAAATATTCAGATTGCTACAGACTGTTCTGTTTTTGCCAGATTCTGTTTCTCGCGTGTTGTTTGCTTATTTTGATGAATCTATGGCTAGTATTGGGGGGCATGAACCATGGAAAAGTTGGAATACAGTATATATTACACCAATTTAAATAAATAATGAGTTCACAATAGTACCAAAAGTGGTGATTTATTTTCTTATACTAACGGAGCTTACGAGATTTTCTGTTGGAGTTTTGTGTTGTGAAGTTTTCAAGTTTTGGGTAAGGATTTGATGGACTATGGAATAAGGAGTGGAAAGAGCCTAAGCTTGGGGATGCCCCGGGAAGGCATCCCCTCTTTCGTCTTCGTCTATCGGTAACTTTACTTGAGGCTATATTTTTATTCACCACATGATATGTGTTTTGCTTGGAGCGTCTTTTATGATTTGAGTCTTTGCTTTTTAGTTTTCCATAATCATCCTTGCTGTACACACCTTTTGAGAGAGACACGCATGAATCATGCTTTATTAGAATGCTCTATGTGCTTCACTTATATCTTTTGAGCTAGGCAAAATTTGCTCTAGTGCTTCACTTATATCTTTTTAGAGCACAGCGGTGATTTTATTTTATAGAAATTGATGAACTCTTGTACTTCACTTATATTATTTTGAGAGTCTCTAAACATCATGGTAATTTGCTTTGGTTATAAAGTTAGTCCTAATATGACAGGCATCCAAGAGGGATATAATAAAAACTTTCATATAAAGTGCATTGAGTACTATGAGAAGTTTGATTCCTTATGATTGTATTGAGACATGAAGATGGTGATATTAGAGTCATGCTAGTAAGTAGTTGTGAATTTGAGAAATACTTGTGTTAAGGTTTGTGAGTCCCGTAGCATGCACGTATGGTGAACCGTTATGTAACGAAGTTGGAGCATGAGATGTTTTTTGATTGTCTTCCTTATGAGTGGCGGTCGGGGACGAACGATGGTCTTTTCCTACCAATCTATAACCCTAGGAGCATGCGCGTAGTACTTTGTTTCGATGACTAATAGATTTTAGCAATAAGTATGTCAGTTCTTTATGACTAATGTTGAGTCCATGGATTATACGCACTCTCACCTTTCCTCCATTGCTAGCCTCTCTAGTACCGCGCAACTTTCGCCGGTACCATAAACCCACCACATATCCTTCCTCAAAACAGCCACCATACCTACCTATTATGGCATTTCCATAGCCATTCCGAGATATATTGCCATGCAACTTTCCACCGTTCCATTTATTATGACATACATCATCAGTGTCATATTGCTTTGCATGATCGTGTAGTTGACATCGTATTTGTGGCAAAGCCACCGTTCATCATTTTTTATCCATGTCGCTCTTGATTCATTGCACATCCCGGTACACCGACGGAGGCATTCACATGGAGTCATATTTTTGTTCTAGTATCGAGTTGTAATTCTTGCATTGTAAGTAAATAGAAGTGTGACGATTTTCATTATTAGAGCATTGTCCCATGTGAGAAAAAAAAAGAGAAAGGCCAAAAAAAGAGAAGGCCCAAAAAATGAGAGAAAAAGAGAGAAGGGACAATGTTACTATCCTTTTTGCCACACTTGTGCTTCAAAGTAGCACCATGATCTTCATGATAGAGAGTCTCCTATGTTATCACTTTCATATGCTAGTGGGAATTTTTCATTATAGAACTTGGCTTGTATATTCCAACGATGGGCTTCCTCAAACGCCCTAGTTCTTCATGAGCAAGCAAGTTGGATGCACACCCACTTAGTTTTCTTTTTGAGCTTTCATAAACTTATAGCTCAAGTGCATCCGTTGCATGGAAATCCCTACTCACTCACATTGATAATTGATGGGCATCTCCATAGCCCGTTGATACGCCTAGTTAATGTGAGACTATCTCCCTCTTTTTGTCTTCTCCACAACCACCGTCTATTCCACCTATAGTGCTATGTCCATGGCTCATGCTCATGTATTGCGTGAAAGTTGAAAAGGTTTGAGAACGTCAAAAGTATGAAACAACTGCTTGGCTTGTCATCGGGGTTGTGCATGATTTAAATATTTTGTGTGATGAAGATGGAGCATAGCCAGACTATATGATTTGTAGGGATAAGCTTTCTTTGGCCATGTTATTTTGAGAAGACATAATTATTATTTTAGTATGCTTGAAGTATTATTGTTTTTATGTCAATATTAAACTTTTGTTTTAAATCTTACGGATCTTAACATTCATGCCACAATAAAGAGAATTACATGGATAAATATGTTAGGTAGCATTCCACATCAAAAATTATGTTTTATCATTTACCTCCTCGAGGACGAGCAGGAATAAAGCTTGGGGATGCTTGATACGTCTCCAACATATCTATAATTTTTTATTGTTCCATGCTATTATATTATCTGTTTTGGATGCTTTATATGCATTAATATGCTATTTTATATGATTTTTGGGACTAACCAATTAACCTAGAGCCCAGTGCCAGTTTCTGCTTTTTCCTTGTTTTAGAGTTTCACAGAAAAGGAATACCAAACGGACTAAAACTATCGTGATGATTTTTCTTCGACCAGAAGAAACCCAGGAGACTTGGAGTGCAAGTCAGAGGAGCCTCGGGGCGGCCACAAGGGTGGAGGGCGCGCACCCCAACCTTGTGGGCCCCTCGGCGATCTCCTGACCTAGATCTTCCTCCTATATATACTCTTATACCCCAAAAACATCCAGGGAGCCACGAAACCAGTTTTCCACCACCGCAACCTTCTGTACCCGTGAGATCCCATCTTGGGGCCTTTTTCGGTATCCTGCCGGAGGGGGAATTGATCATGGAGGGCTTATACATCAACACCATTGCCTCTCCGATGAAGCGTGAGTAGTTTACTTCAGACCTACGGGTCCATAGCTAGTAGCTAGATGGCTTCTTCTCTCTCTTTGATTCTCAATACAAAGTTGTCCTCGATGTTCTTGGAGATCTATTCGATGTAATACTCTTTTGCAGTGTGTTTACCAAGATCCGATGAATTCTGGGTTTATGATCAACTTATCTATGAATATTATTTTAATCTCCTCAGAATTCTTATATGCATGATTTGATATCTTTGCAAGTCTCTTCGAATTATCGATTTGGTTTGGCCAACTAGATTGGTTTTTCTTGCAATGGGGGAAGTGCTTAGCTTTGGGTTCAAGCTTGCGGTGTCCTTTCCCAGTGACCGTAGGGGCAGCAAGGCACGTATTGTATTGTTGCCATCGAGGATAAAAAGATGGGGTTTTCATCATATTGCTTGAGTTAATCCCGCTACATCATGTCATCTTGCTTAATGCGTTACTTTGTTCTTATGAACTTAATACTCTAGATGCAGGCAGGAGTTGGTCGATGTGTGGAGTAATAGTAGTAGATGCAGAATCGTTTCGGTCTACTTGACACGGACGTGATGCCTATATTCATGATCATTGCCTTAGATATCGTCATAACTTTGCGCTTTTCTATCAATTGCTCGACAGTAATTTGTTCACCCACCGTAATAATTTCTATCTTGAGAGAAGCCTCTAGTGAAACCTATGTCTCCCGGGTCTATTTTACATCATATAAGTTTCCGATCTACAATCTTAGTTTCCTATTTACTTTCTTTTGCAATCTTTACTTTCTGTTCCATAAACCAAAAATACCAAAATTATTACTTTACCGTGTATCCATCTCTATCAGATCTCACTTTGCGAATAACCGTGAGATTGACAACCCCTTTGTCATGTTGGTTGCAAGTTGGTGTTTGTCTGTGCAGGTATTCAGTGGCTTGTTCCGTAGTCTCCTACTGGATTGATACCTTGGTTCCCAAAACTGAGGGAAATACTTACGCTCCTTTGCTGCATCACCCTTTCCTCTTCAAGGGAAAAACCAACGCAAGCTCAAGAGGTAGCATGTTCCCAGGGAGGTAATCGAGCACCACCTTGTTGTCTGCCCACATGCCCGGCCCTTCAAGAAGAAGGTCCGAAGTCAAGCTTTGGAGCGGCAGCAGTTTATTGCCGAAGAGATCAAGAAACTTGAGGCAACTGGTTTGGTGAGAGGAGTATTGCATCCAACGTGATTGGAAAATCCAGTGGTAGTGCGCAAGGCGAATGGGAAATGGAGGCTCTGCATAGATTTCACAGATCTAAATAAAGCATGCCCGAAGGACCCATTCCCCTTGCCATGCATCGACCAAATTGTGGATTCCACCTACGGGTGTGACCTACTTTCCTTTATGGATGCCTACTCCGGGTACCACCAGATCTTCATGTCCTAGGAAGACGAAGAAAAGACTGTGTTCATAACCCCTTGCGGCACGTACTGTTTCGTACGGATGCCATTTTGGTTAAAAAGCGCTCGATCCACTTTTGCAAGAGAGAACAGATTGGCTTCGAGTCCCAGCTGCACAAGAATATTGAAGCCTACATGGATGACATAGTGGTCAAAACCAAGGACAAGTCAACTCTCATTCAAGACCTGGAAGAGACCTTCGCAAACCTACGCAAGATCAACTTGAAGCTAAACCTAGAGAAGTGTGTGTTTGGCGTTCCTTCCGGCAAGCTCCTTGGATTCTTTGTGTCCCACCGAGGGATAGAAGCCAACCCCGACAAGATCAAGGCGATTGAGCAGATTCAAGCACCCAAGACAGTTAAAGACGTGAGGCATTTGACTGGATGTGTTGCCGCGCTAAGCAGGTTCATTTCCAAGTCTGTCGAGCGCGCTCTACAGTTCTTCAAAATCCTGAAGAAGGCAGGGCCCGTGGAGTGGATCCCAGAGGCGGACGTTGTGCTGCAAGATTTGAAGACCTACCTTTCCTCTGTTCCCACCTTAGTCGCTCCTAAACCACGAGAGTCGTTGCTCCTATACCGAGCGGCAACCAATCAAGTGGTTAGTGCAGCGCTAGTGGCACAGTGGGAGGTACACGAAGGAGCAGTCGCAACTGCCATCCCCTCTAGAGAGGAAAATGAACCCGCCCCGGCAAGGTCAGGTGCAAATCAGAACAAGGAGGAGCGGGACAATGGAGACAGTTCCAAGGTAGCAAGGAAGAAGGTGGTGCAGCACCCAATGTACTTCGTCAGCTCCGGGCTGCAGGGGGCTAGGTGGAGGTACTTTGGTGTGCAAAAGTTTATCTTTGGCCTAATCATGGCCTCAAGGAAACTGTGCCACTACTTCCAAGCCCACCTTCAGAGATCACGGTTTTCACCTTCTTCCCCTTGCAATGCATACTGAGGAACCCTGAGGCCAAGCAGGATAGTGGAATGGGCTTTGGAGTTATTCGGCTTTGGTTTGAAGGTTGAGAGCACATCAACCATTTAGAGCAAAGCACTAGCGGAGTTTATTACAGAATGGATGTGTAGCCCCCAAGATGCGATTCTATCCCAATCACGTGATAAATTCATGATTGGGGCACAATCGCATTTCGAGTGCATAGCAAGGTGGATATCATTACAACATATCATGTACTGAATAGATGAGAATACAAGATAAAAGGCTTACACTCGCCACAAGCTCCAACATGAATACAACAGTTCATCAATACATAGCAATCATCATATAGAAAAGCAGGATCCAATTATACTACATGTACTTTGATGCAATCATCATACAGAAAAGCAGGATCCAATTATGCTGCATGGATCATCCCGCAACCCTCCTATGGATCATGTCCTTTGATGGTGCCTTCTCCCTGCAAGGTGCAGGAGCGGGCGTGCTTCTCGTTTCTCCCACTGGGGAGCACCTCAAGTACGTGGTTCAAATGCATTTACCCCGGGAGAAGGCTACCAACAATACTGCAGAGTATGAAGGACTCCTTGCAAGGCTCAGGACCGCGACGGAACTGGAAATCAAGAAGTTGATCATCCGTGGAGATTCACAACTTGTGGTGAGGCAAGTAAACAAGGATTACCAAAGTTGACGCCAAAGTGGGAAGGCCCTTACCGGCTAGTATGAGTCACCAGAATCGGCGCGGTCCATCTGGAGACCGGAGATGGCATTCAATTGCAAGTATCATGGAACATTGAGCATCTCCGTAAGTTCTGCCCGTAAGGCGCGGCTGTCGGGCCCTGCCCAGTAGCCACCCTTTTGTACAAGCATTGCCGATGTTGCATGTAACCCTTTGTACAGAGCCAGGCGCAGACCCTGAGCACCGGAGAAATAAACGAAGCGCTGGGGGGCCCCAACAAGAAAAACTTGCATGCATGCATAAGCATACCATGAGCATAGCATGTTCATGTAGCTCTATTTTCATCTGGAATAAGCTGCAAGGTTCTTGCCGTGGACTTGGTCCCGAAGAGAAGAAATGGAGACAAGCCTACATAGCGATCCCCAACAAGCCAAACATATAAGTTCCTTCTTGTCCATACCAGTTCTATAAAGTGAAAATTTGTGCATATGAAAACCTCGTCACCTTCAAAACATAGGTGCTCCCATCCTTTGGCCTGAATGTTGCTCCGTTCAAGGTGGTCACAGTGGCCTTTGATGGAGAGGGTTCGACGGGGGCTAGCCCTTTTTATAGTTTTTTGCCTAGCAGGCCTAGCCCCGCGCCAGCAAAGTAGAGGTGCCGGCAGGATAACTTGCCGGGGGAAACTTGTTTACTTAAAGGTATAGAGGCATTTCACCTCTGCATGGACATGATACATGCACAAGTACCCGGCAAGGCTTGTCTTTTTCATCAATAATATGCTGATAAGCAAGTACATATCTTACAGGATGCAAACATGGATAAAGAAGGTTACATAATTTAGACTAAAGTTTGGCAAATGCCTATATATTTTAGACTGAAAAAAGATAAGTGCCCCGTAATCCCTTTCTTGTCCCTCTCCTCCTAGGAACTACAGTGGGAGGCAAAGAGGGCAAAAGGAGGGCCTGGAAAGAAGCCCAGTCGGGCTCCATGGCGAGGAGCCTGACAAGATCGGGAGGGCGCGGGCGAAGGTGATGGTGAAGAGACTGGCGAAGACGACCCCCTGGCCACTGCCACCAGGGCCAGCAGGACACGGCAGGGCGAACAAAGCCCAAAGGGAAGCCTTCCGGGGTCCAGCTGAAAGGCCACTAGAGGGGCAGGAGACACCATCCACACCTCCACATCCAACTCCCCGGCAAATCGCCTTGCCGGGGAGGAGGTGCAGGTCCAGATGGTGGTGCCGCCGCCTGATGGTGATGGTGCGGCTGGCGTTCAGCCGGAGTCGGGGCCGTCGTCCTCCCCATCGGTGTCGTCGTCATCTCCGTCACTGTCCTCCTCATTGCTATCGCTCGAGGAGGAGCTTTCATCGTCGGTCGAGCTCTTCGCACAGCACCCTAAGCGAGCACCCGAGCACCCAAAGACTTTGACGGAGAGTGGATCGGCCCCATTAATTTAAAATGGAGGACGTGCCCCTCCGACAAGCTGTGGGTGCGAGCAAAGGTCTTCCAGCCGCATTGGAAGAACATGACATGAGGGTCGGGGAAGTCCACACCGCATGCTGCCATTACAGCAACCCCTCATGTGCAGTTTCAATGCGCGCGGCTGTTCAAGCTGCATCACCCTCGCGAATGAAGTAGGGAGGTAGAGGCGACTGTGCGGGGACCTATGTAGTCTGATGATGAACTCCAGTGGCTGGTCTCCGACATGGCCCTCCATTAGGGGTTGAGCGGCCAGCGGAGGGGCGACCAGGGTGCCCCCGTCCTCCTCGACCCCGAACGCCATAACGACCCGCGACCTCGCCCCCTCCCACCTCCTCTCACGGCGGGCTCCGCCCCCGCATCTTCGGTGGGAGGAGGGAAGCGTTGTCGAGCAAAAGCCCTCGTCACCACCACCGGGACACCGCCGCGCCCCCGGCCTCTCACCATGGTGGACGAAATCTGCTAAAGGGAAAAGAAGGAGTTAGATGTGTGAAGAGGCGCCATGTCCGCGCTCCTTTACATAGGTGAACGGGGCACGGGGCTAGCTCTTTATCATGGAGGTAGCCGCCCCGCTCCTCCAGTCCGGCGCCCCCTCACTATCAACGGCTCGAGGACTCAAGGCCGACCCCCTACACCAATCCACGACGCCCGGTTTTCTACCATGGCGCTCATTCCCGCGCCCTCTGCATCCGCCACCGACCCTGCGCAATGCATGCAACACACGTGGCGGAAGCGCCAGGGGCGGAGAAGCTAGTAGAATGGCGATTACCGCCCCGTGAACGTGGGACGTGGGTAGCCCACAGATCGTGGCTTGGGATCTCCTTGTAACGTCTTGCACGACGACGCGCGGGAAAACCAGAAACTGACTTAAGCACATGTTAATGAAGATGCAAAGAAGATCTCAAAGGATGAGCTGCCCTCTCGCCTGTGGCTTGGGCTCTCCTTGCAACCCTCTCGCCTGTGTATTGGACACGACCTACCCCGACGACGCTCGGCAGAGCGTTTGGGCCAAGCCTAGGGGCTCCTGTCGGTGCAACAAACCCCAGGCATGTGTTGCCCGGACTATACATAGGCTCAAGAGCAAGGTTGCAACGTCCAAAGACAAGGCCAAGAAGAAGAGATAGCTCTTTGAGATATCAAAGGGCGGATCAAGAAGACCAAGACCAACCCAACGAGCAAGATACCGCTAAGGAAAAACCTCCCTTGCCGGGCAGGCGAGCCTAGCGAGGTCGAGGCTGCCCCGAAGACAAGTCACGGGACAGCCCCGGCAAGCTTGCGGGAATGCCAAGGGCGGACTACCCCGCCAAGGGCGGACTACCCCGCCAAGTGTCGTGGTATTCTCACGGGGGGCTTGCGAGTCGACAGATGCCACAAGGGCTTAGTGTGAGGGTACGACTGCTGCTGATAGGCCCGGGAGCGGGTATGCGAGTATCACGCGCTAGTTTACCCAGGTTCGGGGCTCTCCGGAGAGATAATACCCCTACTCCTGCATGTCTGAGTATATCTGGGCTGTACATCGGATAGTACACGGTGCTCCTGGAGCTGTATCTGAGATCAGTAGCAATGAGAGCTAGCTAGCTAGTGTGGCACATGTGCCTGGCCATGTGTGGCCGTGGGAGTGTGATGCTCATACGTGAGAGTGTGTGGATGGATGGATGGCTAGCTTGCTTGCTTGAGTGTGGGTGCGTGAGAGTCCATCCTGGATGGATGGATGAGACCTCCTTTTATAGTGTGAGGTAGCTTAGGATGTAAGCTAGGTGGTGGCATGGGCATAGGCATGGTGGGTGGTGGCCCACCCACCAATGACACTATTCGGGGAACGTCGATGTGATGTGTTACACCTGCTATAGTGCTCCACTATTCTCCAGCAATGTCGGGTACGACCGTCTCGTCGGGGTCTTGTCGATGTCGGGTCGGAGCAGCGGTTGACTCCGCGCAGTAGGCCGGCTGGAGCAGCCGGACGGAGAGCAGGCCGGGTGGCGAATCGGCCCGGGCAGTCGGACGGGGGGCCGCCTGGGGCGGCCTGAGCAGTCGGACTGAGGGGCTTTGCTAGCCCCGATGTCTTGAAATATCGTCTCCCCGTCTTCGGGGTACCCGTAGTCAATTACTCCGACAGTAGCCCCCGAGCCTCTGGGCAACTTGGCAAAGTTGGGCGGAGGTTTCTTGGCGTGTGTTGATGTAGAAGATGTCGATGACGGCCGGCTGCGGACCGCAGCCGGCGTGGTTTGCTTTCGGCGGGGGCGCGTAAGCGCACCTGCTGGGTGTAGCCTCCGAGCCTCCAAGCGAGGAGGGGGGTTCCCCACGGAAATGATCATGCAAAAGACAGAGTTAGTCCACGCAGATATATCAAATGTTTGGTTTTAGCATTGCAAGTTTTATGCGGAGGGTGCCAACTCGGTTTCATCCGAGCCCCCTTAATCTTTTTCGTGTTTCCTCCGCTCTTTGGCTTGTGCTTTCGCTTGCCGGACAGCCGCTCTGCGGTCTGTGGCTGAAAGTGGGCCGCGAAGTGGAGTGTACAGTACTCAGACTCTGGGAGCAGATTCGACCGAGCAGATGCTCGTAAAGGAAACGGCTGGGTGAACCGAACCGTTTTTCTTCCCGGACGTTTTTCGCGTGGGTGGCCTCCAGCGTTCACTCCTGCTAGCCGGACAGCCGCTCTGCGGTCTGTGACTAAGAGTGGGCCTTTGGTACCGCGCACGCTACTAAGCCGTCTGCGGGAACTAACGTCTCAGGCCAAGCGGACAGCCCCCGAGCCAACTCTGGCTGGCGCCGGGGCGAACAGTGATGCAACTGTAATAAAAATGCGGAGATAGCCCTCCCGTGCATCGTTCGGGGTTATCCGTACTTGCGTGATGCAAAAATATGCAGGTGAGGAGCTCACATTGATTTTCGTGTAGTCGCGGCAGAGGTCGTCGAAGACAGCCGGCGCTGCTCGGCGTTCGCGGAGCGCGTCGGCGCACCCGCTGGGTGTAGCCCTCGAGCCTCCAAGCGCTCGAGGAGGGTCCAGCCGGTCGGGCTTGACCGGCCAGCGGCGAGCGGAACGTGGCCGGGCCGGCTTGGCACAGCCGACCAGGCAACGAGGCGTCTCGCAGCGCCCTTTTCTTCTTTTTTCTCTTCTGTCGGCTGCTGGCAGCCAGACAAAACTTTTTTTGTCCCTTATTTTTGTTTCTTGCAATCTTCCGTGGGGGCGCGCCAGCGCACCCATTGGGTGTAGCCCCCGAGAATCGGGCTGACTGCTGAGCAGTCGGGGCGGATCTCCCGGCAACTACTTTGTCTTCTTCCTCGCGGGGGCGCGTCAGCGCACCCGCTGGATGTAGCCCCCGAGATTCGGGCTGACTGCTGAGCAGTCAGGCCGGATCTCCCGGCGACTACTTTGTCTTCTTTGTTGAAGTTGATTCTTTTTTTCTTCTTCTCTTTCTCCGGCTGTGGGCAACCAGACGTACTTTTTTCTATCTTTTTTCTTAGCAGCCGGCTGCTGGCACCCAAACACCCCTTTTTTCTTTCTTTTTTTCTCTGCCGGCTTGGGCAGCCGGGAACTTTCCACCCGGCCTCATTTCTTTTTTTTCTACCGGCTTGGGCAGGCGGGAACTCTCCACCCGGCCTCATTTCTTTTTTTTTCAGCCGGCCACTTCCTTTAGTTCCGCCCAGACCTGGGCAGCTGGCCCACTTCTCTCTCTCTCTCTCTCTTTTTCTTCAGGTGTCGGCCATAGCAGGCGGCTCGAGCGGGACCCGCCGGGGGCGCGCGGGGCGCAGTCGGCCGCGGCGCTCGACGCGAGAGCCGGCGGCGGAGGCGCACGACGCAGCCGGCAAGAGGCGTGGTAGGGGAGCCGGCAGGGGCGTGCGAGGCCGGGTGCTGGGTCGCAGCGCGATGAGACGAAGGCGGCCCGGAGCGGTGCGGCCGGGTGCCGCCGGCGTGCGCGCAGCAGCAAGCGACAGGCGGTGGAGGAGCGGTCAGGCGCGGAGCAAAACGGGGGCCTCAGACGCGGCGATGGAGAGGCGCGCGCGGTCTTCGGCGTGATGCAGAGGTGCGCGGGAGTCAGCCTTGGTGCGGACGGAGGAGTCCGGGATGCGGGGGAAGCCGTCGCGCGGGAGCTGGCCGGCCGGGTTGCGGGAAGCCGGAGCCGACGCAGAGGACCCGGCGCGGAGCACCCTGCGGGGAGGAGCCGGTGCGGAGAGGCCGGAAGCGGGGCCAAGCGGCGCCAGCGACGGTAGGCCGAGCTCGGGGCGCGGGTGGACGCCGGCAGAGGCGAGGCGGACGCGGCCGGCAGCAGCTCGGGCGATGCTTAGGAGGCGCGCGACAAAAGCAGGCAGCCCCGCGCGTCGCAGGGAGGCGCTAGGCGGCGACGGCGGTGCAGGCAGCCAGGAGCGCGGCCCGCGGGCGTGGTGGAGCGCAGGAGTCGGACGAGGCTTGGCGGAGCCGGCGCCGGGGGCGGCACAGCCGGCTCGGAGTAGTGCAGCAGCACCCGAGGAGGAGGAGCCCAGCTGGGCGGGCGCAGCATGGAGCGTGCGAGAGGGGCACGGGGCAGCAGCTGGCGCTGTGACGAGGGAGTTGGCAACAGGGGCCGCGGGCGTGCGAGAGGGGCGCAGAGGCACGGACGCGGCGCGGCTCGGGCAAGGGAGCTCGGTGGCACGGCCTGACGGCCGTACTAGGAGACGAGCTGGAGGCAGAGCAGCGGACAGAGCGCTGGGCGGAGCGATGGTAATGATGTCTGACTCGAATACGGGCAATGTACATGGAGTATCTGGCTATTGAATAGGCAATGTATGGGAAGTGTATGAGGCATTTGTGAGGATTATCTGGCCATTATCTGGCATTTATCCGAGGCAAGTTCAGCCATCGCCTGGGATGTGTACGGGGAATGCATGGCCTGGGAAGTGTACGAGGTACATATGTGTCATGGACGAGTTAAGGCAGCGAGGCGCGAGGCGCAGAGCGTCCGTGGAGAAGAGAGTTAGGCGGACGAGGCCGAGGCCGCCGACAAGGACGCGCCGTTCCGCGCGGCCGTCCCGCGGGCATGTCGATATAGAGCCCCTGAGCGCAGCTGAAGAGACGACGGCGACGCCGCGGTGATGATGACGAAAAAGGGTCCCGCCCGGACTACGAAACCAGCAGCAGCTTGCCACACGGTGGGCGCCAACTGTCATGGTATTCTCACAGGGGGCTTGCGAGTCGACAGATGCCACAAGGGCTTAGTGTGAGGGTAAGACTGCTGCTGATAGGCCCGGGAGCGGGTATGCGAGTATCACGCGCTAGTTTACCCAGGTTCGGGGCTCTCCGGAGAGATAATACCCCTACTCCTGCATGTCTGAGTATATCTGGGGTGTACATCGGACAGTACACGGTGCTCCTGGAGCTGTATCTGAGATCAGTAGCAATGAGAGCTAGCTAGCTAGTGTGGCACATGTGCCTGGCCATGTGTGGCCGTGGGAGTGTGATGCTCATACGTGAGAGTGTCTGGATGGATGGATGGCTAGCTAGCTTGCTAGCTTGCTTGAGTGTGGGTGCGTAAGAGTCCATCCTGGATGGATGGATGAGACCTCCTTTTATAGTGTGAGGTAGCTTAGGATGTAAGCTAGGTGATGGCATGGGCATAGGCATGGTGGGTGGTGGCCCACCCACCAATGACACTATTCGGGGAACATCGATGTGATGTGTTACACCTGCTACAGTGCTCCACTATTCTCCAGCAATGTCGGGTACGGCCGTCTCGTCGGGGTCTTGTCGATGTCGGGTCGGAGCAGCGGTTGGACTCCGCGCAGCAGGCCGGCTGGAGCAGCAGGCCGGGTGGCGAATCGGCCCGGGCAGTCGGATGGGGGGCGCCTGGGGCGGCCTGAGCAATCGGACTGAGGGGCTTTGCTAGACCCGATGTCTTGAAATATCGTCTCGCCGTCTTCGGGGTACCCGTGGTCAATTACTCCGACACCAAGGCTCCATCGCTCCACCTCACAGCAACACAAGTCATCTACCGATGCGGTGTCGAGCCCACATGCGATTAAGTGGCTGTTATTTAGCACGTGGCAGCCACTTCCTTCCGAAATCACCTTCAAAGGACACATAGCAATCAGATTTTTAGAGCACAATCGGGGATGACAATTTTTGTTTTTAGAGCATGTCAATTCTCACCCTTTTCCTTTGATGTAGCACGGAAATTCCCTTCGGCCAGCATAGCAAATCCTGACCATGAGAATTTTCAGCATTTCTTTTTAGCTTGGCAATTCTTCATGCTGCAATCATGGCAGATCCCCAGAAACACATAGCAATTACTCTACTGCAGAATGACATTTTTCTGACAATTTTCAATACATCATGACAGTTTTACTTTAAAACTTTGGCAAGTTCTCATGTAGGAAAATGACAAATTTATGTGTTTTTGCATGATAATTCTAAAGTATTCCTGGGGAGTGATTTTTTTCCGCGAACGAAAATGTTTCTGTTCCTACCTGGCTGGGAGAACTGCAGTTCGCTCGGATGACCTCCATAAGAAAACGTCAATGCATTATTGGGATTTTTTTTACATGGGAACACCTATGGTTAGGACGACTGGAAATTCTCCCAGCCCAAAAGTAGTGTATATACCGTGTATATTACAAATATCAACCGTGATGCATACCTAGGTTGTCACCAACTTTGAATGTTTTGCCGTCGGCCCAGGTGGCGGGGTAATTGAGTGTCCAGCCTACGGCATCCCCGACGATGTGGTCCACTGCGAAGGCCCGTGCAAGAAGGAGGGAGACGACGGCCACGGACATCAGCAACGTTAGCCGGTAAGCCATTGCTTTATGCGGAAGAACTCCTGCCTAGCCCTGCTCCTCTTGGTTGATCAGTGCAACGATCGGATGCTTTTATGGGGAAGTGCAGTGCCTCCTCCCCCGTGCGTGTACAACTTTATTAATCAACCTGCTGGCTCACGGCGGCATTAGCTGTCGATCTGGGTATATAGCTAGCGCCAAGTGTGGGGTGACATTCTCCAGGTGATAACAGAGAAGAAGGGTTTTTACCAAAGACAAAGCTCGGCGCTCGCACACACACATGTTGTTTTCTCTGATGTTTGTTGGCTTTTATGCCAGGGTTAGGTGACGTTTTCTCTTGATGCCCTCTGTTGGTGCTAAAACCGATGGATCTTGGGTACGAGGTCTCGAGCTGGTGATCTCAGCATGATGGTTAACAAAAAGTAAAGGGGACATAGTTTTTTTCATGTTCGGGCCCTCTTAAAGAGGTAAAACCATACACATCATTTTTGTATTGTATTGATTACGGATGGGTACAAAGTACAGGATGATCTACCTCGAGGTCGTATGAATGAGTTCTAACCTTTAAAATCCTTGTCTCTACGGACTAAACCCCGCGGCGTATATAGGCACCGGGGTATCTAGGCTTACAAGTATGTTGACTAAAACTAGGGATAACATGCGATTATTTGAATATGCCTTGAAGTGTACGCAAGTCTTCGGAGGCTTCCATCATGAGTACGCCGAGGGTGAAGACATGCGTGGCCCGGTTATTCGTGGGTCCTCGACCCAGCCCATAACTGACAGGCTGATGTGGTGTGCACCCCCCAATCCTGGACATCGTCAGTAGCCTCTGAACTGGTCTTCAAGTCGAGGTTGTTGACTCCTTCCTTGGAATATCTTCAATCTTGTGGTCTTCGCCTTCGTAGACGAGCTCTCTCAGCTGCGCGCGCCACACTGGATCACCGCCGATGTGGTCCTCCATCGCTTTCTGCCACCCTAGGCTGCTCTCCATGGCGGCGGTGGCCGGCGAGGGTTCCAAAGGGGAGGAGAGTGGGGAGGGGATTGGGGAGGGGAGTTCGAAGCGACGCTGAGTGGAGTGGGGCGAGTGGGCGGTGGGCAGGTCAGTGGGCGGTGGGTATATGTAATGAATGGCGGTTAGGTGGGCGATGGGCAGGGGGATATACAACATAGTTAGATAACTGCATCTCATCAAGATCTCTACTCATAGCACACTGGCATAGCACACTACAGGTCCTGGGTTCGAGCCCCAGGCAAAACAATTTTTTTGTTTCTTGTTTTAATTAGGCAAAACAATTTTTTGTTTCTTGTTTTAATTATTTCAGTGTATACATGTGTGTACTGAAACTGCAGTACTGAAATATTTCAGTATCATAAATTCTAAGTTTCCATAAACTCCAGAATGTAGCATAAATGCCTACTGTCATAAGACTTGTATCACTTTTATCCAATTTCCCAATCCACACGGCAAATATATTTTCCATGTTGTCTGTCATGCATTCTAAAAGAACATTTCATCAACATCCACAACATCTTTGCGACAGAACAACGGAAAAAAAAGATGGTCATCGTCCTCTTCTCTTCCACAAAAAGAGCAGTTGCTGTCTCCAAGCTACAACCATTTTTCTCAAGTTATTCTTGGTGAGGATGCTATGTAGCAACACAAGCCACAAGAAAACTTTCAATCTGGGAGGCATTTTAACTTTCACCCATATTTTTAGCCTTGTAGACCTCTAAGCATTTTTTTGCGGTATTTCATGATTTGTTATATTACCATCAATGGCATAAACATTGACAATCATATTGATGCTTATTTGACATATATCATTAATACAATGTGGATTTAACTTATATGGTATGCATTAGTAGATACGTGCATTACCCGAAATTGCACTACTGACATATTTCAGTGTCTACCTATCTCTACTGAAACTACACTACTGAAATATTTCAATGTCTACCCATGTGTACTGAAATTGTAGTATTGAAATATTTCAGTGCTACCAGTGTGTACGAAAACTGCACTACTGAAATGTTTCAGTGTCTACCAGTGTGTAATAAAATTGAACTACTGAAATATTTCAGTGTCTACCTGTGTGTAATGAAAATGAACTACTGAAATATTTCAGAAGCTACAACTATCGACTGAACTTGCAGTACTGAAATATTTCAGTGTCTACCCAGTGTCTAGCATTGTAAAACTGTCTACTGAACTTGTGTAGTGAACTTGCAGTACTGAAACATAATTTATTCGTTGCAACTAATTAAGCTGCCATCCAGAGGCTATGAACTGATGTAGATTTGCAGTTGAATAGATAGAAGAACACTAAAAGGAAAGGGAGAATACATGCAACAACAACATATTGCAGATAATCAAATTAACCAAGTGGCAAGTAATGATTTACAAATCAAGAATCTTACCCTAAACAACACTACCGCCGCCATACAGACGAGGAGAGCGGCGAGGGAAGCGTGGAGAACAGCAGGGAAGCGACGTCACGACCACTGTCCCCCTCCTCTTGCGCTTCGGAATCTCCGGTGACTCGGTTGGAGGCTGCACAATCTCCAACGGCACCTCGTACATGGTGGCTTCCTGATCCTCTGGATGCTCTACCCTGCATCGATATGCCCACCACCTCCACCTGCCCACTCCTTGGAGGAATCCGTCTGCTCCATCACCCAGAGGAGGACCTTGATGAACTCCACCGGTACTGCGGGCGGGGGCCAGAGCGCCAACTTCTCTCTCTTCTTCATATGCTTGATCATGGCCTGCGTCGTGCAGCACATCTGCCGCCTATTGTCAAACCAAGAACAGGTCTCACTCAACCTAGCCATCTTGACCTAGTCGCCGCTGGAAATCTGCACGATCTCCTTCTCCATTAGCATGGAAAAGTTGGCCTTCTTGCCGCCGGTGATCTGCTCAATCTGCTGCTCCATCGAGGTTCCGGCTTCGATGGAAGAGGGGGTGCATGTGGAATAGCAGACGGGCAAAGTTGCGGCGGCGAGAAGGGGGAGATGGCTGCGGTAGATTTGGAATGTAGGAGAGGGAGGAGATGGCTGCGGTAGATCTATAATGCAGGAGAGGGAGGATATGGCTGCAATTGTGTAATGGCGATGGAAGAGGAGAGGACCGTGGCGCGGTTCTACATAGGATGAGAGGGGCGGTGCATGGAAAATTTTCCTATGACTAAAATGCCCCTAGATTAAAATTTGTCCCCACATTGTCATTAGTACCGGCCCCACAAGTTGTAGTACTTTCGAATACTTTCATCCCAGTACTACCCAGTACTACGTATCTGTGTGCGGTTAGATTGAGACAAACGAACGGCTCCAAAAAAGCCCAATCACTATAAACTTGTATGTTTTTCATTCTCCAGGTGATAACAGAGAAGAAGGGTTTTTTACCAAAGACAAAGCTTGGCGCTCGCACACACGCATGTTGTTTTCTCTGATGTTTGTTGGCTTTCATGCCAGGGTTAGGTTGACGTTTTCTCTTGATGCCCTCTGTTGGTGCTAAAACCGATGGATCTTGGGTATGAGGTCCCGAGCTGGTGATCTCAGCACGATGGTTAACAAAAAGTAAAGGGGATACAATTTTGTCCATGTTCGGGCCCTCTCAAAGAGGTAAAACCGTACACGTCCTTCTTGTATTGTATTGGTTGTGGATGGGGTACAAAGTACAGGATGATCTACCTCGAGGTTGTATGAATGAGTTCTAACCTCTAAAATCCTCGTCTCTACGGACTAAACCCCGCGGCTTATATAGGCACCGGGGGTATCTAGGGTTACAAGTATGTCGACTAAAACTAGGGATAACATGCGATTATTTGAATACGCCTTGAAGTGTATGCCAAGTCTTTGGAGGCTTCCATCTTGAGTACGCCGAGGGCCAGGACATGCGTGGCCCGGTTATTGGTGGGTCCTCGACCTAGCCCACAACTGGCAGGCTGATGTGTTGTGCACCCCCAATCCAGGACAACGTCAGTAGCCTCTGAACTGGTCTTCAAGCCGAGGTTATTTACTCCTTCATCAGAATATCTTCAATCTTGTGGTCTTCGCCTTCGTAGAAGAGTTCCATCTCACACGTCAGCTTCTAAATCCGAGGATATATTCGGATCAGAGGTCTTTTTATGATCCACCATTGACATCACCTCCTATTACTCATAAGTTGTCCTCAGGATCTATTTTGTGCTCAGGGGGCATCATTTAACAAGGCTCTCCTCTGCACAATTTATTTCTACTGAGTCCGAAGACTCTATTTAACTTATCGGCGAAGACTTCGCCGAGTAAGCACAACAGGCTGGGCGGGTTGAACCCTGACAACTTTCGGCCGAGAACCGAACAACCACCACTTATCGAGGAGTCAAGTTGTCATGTACCTATAAGAAGGGAAGCTCTAAATTGAATTTACCCACGCTCTCATTCCTTGCTCCATCGCTCGGACCTCTCAAAAGCTCTAACGCTCCGAGATCTGCTTATTTCTTCAGTTTCTCCCCACTTCCTTCCTCCACCGCAAAAGATGGTCGGCAAGGGGTGATGTTGCTCTGGCATTCAAAGCTGTCAGGAAGAGGGGACAATGGCTATGGTCCAACGTCATCATTGGCACCAACACCGAGATTCAGGCCGGCGGGTATCTTCCTGTCACGACCAAATGTTGACCTATGATGGGTGCTGGTGAGGTCTGCTCCTCCTCGGCTATCTCCTCCCCTCGTCAAGGAGAGCGGGTGGTCTTCATCTCCCACCTCATCCGAGGTCTGAGCTTTCCTCTTCACCCTTCTTCCGGGGCCTTATATTTTCCTCTATTTCCACCATCTAGCCCCCAATTCCATCCTCCACATCGCCACCTTCATAACTTTCTGTGAAGCCTTCCTCCACATCGTGCCCCATTTGGGGTTTGATACGTCCCCAAAGTATCTATAATTTTTTATTGTTCCAAGCTATTATAGTATTAATCTTGGATGTTTATATGCAATCATATGTCACTATATGTCATTTTTTTGGACTAACCTGTTAATTTAGTGCCAAGTGCGAGTTGATGTTTTTTGCTTGTTTTTGGTGTTCCAGGATATCAGTACCAAACGAAGTCCAAATGCCACGAAACTTTTTGACAATTTTTTCTGGACATAAGAGACATAGAAGCTTCGGGAGATGGTCAGAAGATGAAGGAGTGGCCCACAAGCCACCAAGGCGCGCCCTGGTGCCCCATGGGCCCCCCTTCACTCCGTTTGACCTAACTCTACCTCTATAAATTGTTTAAAATCGGGAAACCAACAGAGAGCCACTCAACATACTTTTTCCGCCGCCGCAAGCTTCTGTTCTCGCGAGATCCCATCTGTAGGCCTTTTTCGGCACTCTACCAGAGGGGAAATCAATCACGGAGGGGATCTACAACAACCTTGCTGCCCTTCCGATGATGTGTGAGTACTTTACGACAAACCTATGGGTCCATATCTAGTAGTTAGATGGTGCTACCTCTTGAGCATGCGTTGGTTTTCCCTTGAAGAGGAAAGGGTGATGCAGCAAAGTAGCGTAAGTATTTCCCTCAGTTTTTGAGCACCAAGGTATCAATCAAGTAGGAGACTACACGCAAATCCCTCATACCTGCACAAACCATCAAGAACCTTGCAACCAACGTGATAAAGGGGTTGTCAGTCCCTTCACGGCCACTTGCAAAAGTGAGATCTGATAAAGATAATAAGATAAATATTTTTGGTATTTTTGTTGTATAGATTGAAAAGTAAAGATTGCAAAATAAACGGCGACAGAAATAGCTAGTTGGCGGGAGATTAATATGATGGAAGATAGACCCGGGGGCCATAGGTTTCACTAGTGGCTTCTCTCAAGATAGCATAATCTACGGTGGGTGAACAAATTACTGTCGAGCAATTGATAGAAAAGCGCATAATTATGAGAATATCTAGGCATGATCATGTATACAGGCATCATGTCCATGACAAGTAGACCGAAATGATTCTGCATCTACTACTATTACTCCACACATCGACCGCTATCTAGCATGCATCTAGAGTATTAAGTTCATAAGAACAGAGTAACGCATTAGGCAAGATGACATGATGTAGAGGGATAAACTCAAGCAATATGATATAAACCCCATCTTTTTATCCTCGATGGCAACAATACAATACGTGCCTTGCTGCCCCTGTTGTCACTGGGAAAGGACACCGCAAGATTGAACCCAAAGCTAAGCACTTCGCCCATTGCAAGAAAGATCAATCTAGTAGGCGAAACCAAACTGATAATTCGAAGAGACTTGCAAAGATATTAAATCATGCATATAAGAATTCGGAGAAGAATCAAATATTGTTCATAGATAATCTTAATTATAAACCCATAATTCATCGGATCTCGACAAACACACCGCAAAAGAATTACATCGAATAGATCTCCAAGAGAATTGAGGAGAACTTTGTATTGAGATCCAAAGAGAGAGAAGAAGCCATCTAGCTAATAACTATGGACACGAAGGTCTGTGGTAAACAACTCACACATCATCTAATAAATTCCGATTCATGTGTGTCTCTCCAAAAGGTGTGTACAGCAAGGATGATTGTGGCAAACTAAAAAGCAAAGACTCAAATCATACAAGACGCTCCAAGCAAAACACATATCATGTGGTGAATAAAAATATAGCCTCAAGTAAAGTTACCGATAGACGAAGACGCAAGAGGGGATGCCTTCCGGGGCATCCCCAAGCTTAGGCTTTTGGTTGTCCTTGAATTTTACCTTGGGGTGCCTTGGGCATCCCCAATCTTAGGCTCTTGCCACTCCTTATTCCAAAATCCATCAAATCTTTACCCAAAAACTTGAAAACTTCACAACACAAAACTCAACAGAAAATCTCATGAGCTCTGTTAGTATAAGAAAACAAACCACCACCTTAAGGTACTGTAATGAACTCATTCTTTATTTATATTGGTGTTAAACCTACTGTATTCCAACTTCTCTATGGTTCATACACCCCCGATACTAGCCATAGATTCATCAAAATAAGCAAACAACACACGAAAAACAGAATCTGTCAAAAACAGAACAGTCTGTAGCAATCAGATTTGTTCGAATACTTTCGGAACTCCAAAAATTCTGAAAAACTAGAACAAACTGGATAATTTGTAGATTGATCTACTGCAAAAATAATTGGCAATTTATCACATTTTGGTGAATTTTAACAATTGTTTTCGTGAGCGCAAAGTTTCTCTCTTTTTCAGCAAGATCAAACAATTATCACCCAAGAAGATCCTATTGGTTCTACTTGGCACAAATACTAATTAAAACATAAAAACACATCCAAACAGAGGCTAGATGAATTATTTATTACTAAATAGGAACAAAAAGCAAGGAACAAAAGTAAAATTGGGTTGCCTCCCAACAAGCGCTATCGTTTAACGCCCCTAGCTAGGCATATATAATTTTAATGATACTCACATGAAAGACAAGAATTGAAGCGCAAAGAGAGCATCATAAAACACGTGACAAACACATCTAAGTCTAACATACTTCCTATGCATAGGCATCTTATAGGCAAACAAATTATCAAGGCAAGCAATAACTAGCATATGCAAGGAAGCGGA
Organism: Triticum aestivum; assembly: GCF_018294505.1. Classification (NCBI taxonomy): domain Eukaryota; kingdom Viridiplantae; phylum Streptophyta; class Magnoliopsida; order Poales; family Poaceae; genus Triticum; species Triticum aestivum. Next base: position 295,273,026 of record NC_057799.1, read on the forward strand.
AAGAAACAATAGCAATCTCAACATAACGAGAGGTAATTTAATAACATGAAAATTTCTACAACCATATTTTCCTCTCTCATAATAATTACATGTAGGATCATAAGAAAATTCAACAATATAGCTATCACAAAAAAATTCTTAACACGATCCACATGTATGCAAAGTTGATACTCTTCCAAAATAGTGGGATTAACATTAACTAAAGTCATGACCTCTCCAAACCCACTTTTATCAAAAACTTCATAAGATTGAACATTCTCCAAATATGTGGGATCTAAAGTTGACACTCTTCCAAACCCACTTTCAATATTATTGCAAACATTATTATCAATCTCATATTAATCATGGGGCTTAAATAAATTTTCAAGATCATAAGAAGAATCACCCCAATCATGATCATTGCAACAAGTAGAGGATATAGCAAAACTAGCATCCCCAAGCTTAGGGTTTTGCATATTATTAGCACAACTGACATTAATAGAATTTATAATACCATCATTGCAATCATGCTTTTCATTCAAAGATCTACCATGAATCACTTCATAAAGTACTTCATCACAATTTCCAGATTCACGGATTTCAAGCAAAACCTCATAAAGATAATCTAGTGCACACAACTCACTAGCAATTGTTTCATCATAATTGGATCTCTTAAAAATATTAGCAAGGGGATGAGGATCCATATCAATAGATTTTTAGCAAGCAAAGATGCAAGCACATAGAAGGCACATGACAACACAAGCAAACGAAAAAGACGAACGGAAGAGGGGCGAAGAAGAGGTGAAGGTGAAGTGGGGGAGAGGACAACGAGAGGCAAATGGCAAATAATGTAATGCGAGGGATATGAGTTTCTGATGGGTACTTGGTATGTCTTGACTTGAGCGTAGATCTCCCCGGCAACGGCGCCAGAAATCCTTCTTGCTACCTCTTGAGCATGCGTTGGTTTTCCCTTGAAGAGGAAAGGGTGATGCAGCAAAGTAACGTAAGTATTTCCCTCAGTTTTTGAGAGCCAAGGTATCAATCCAGTAGGAGACTACATGCAAATCACTCGTACCCGCACAAACAATCAAGAACCTTGCAACAAACGCAATAAAGGGGTTGTCAGTCCCTTCACGGCCACTTGCAAAAGTGAGATCTGATAAAGATAATAAGATAAATATTTTTGGTATTTTTGTTGTATAGTTTGAAAAGTAAAGATTGCTAAATAAACGGCGACAGAAATAGCTAGTTGGCGGGTGATTAATATGATGGAAGATAGACCCGGGGGCCATAGGTTTCACTAGTGGCTTCTCTCAAGATAGCATAATCTACGGTGGGTGAACAAGTTACTGTCGAGCAATTGATAGAAAAGCGCATAATTATGAGAATATCTAGGCATGATCATGTATATAGGCATCACGTCCATGACAAGTAGACCGAAACGATTCTGCATCTACTACTATTACTCCACACATCGACCGCTATCCAGCATGCATCTAAAGTATTAAGTTCATAAGGACAGAGTAACGCATTAGGCAAGATGACATGATGTAGAGGGATAAACTCAAGCAATATGATATAAACCCCATCTTTTTATCCTCGATGGCAACAATACAATACGTGCCTTGCTGCCCCTGCTGTCACTGGGAAAGGACACCGCAAGATTGAACCCAAAGCTAAGCACTTCACCCATTGCAAGAAAGATCAATCTAGTAGGCCAAACCAAACTGATAATTCGAAGAGACTTGCAAAGATATTAAATCATGCATATAAGAATTCAGAGAAGAATCAAATATTGTTCATAGATAATCTTGATCATAAACCCACAATTCATTGGATCTCGACAAACACACCGCAAAAGAATTACATCGAATAGATCTCCAAGAGAATCGAGGAGAACTTTGTATTGAGATCCAAAGAGAGAGAAGAAGCCATCTAGCTAATAACTATGGACCCGAAGGTCTGTGGTAAACTACTCACACATCATCGGAGAGGCTATGGTGTTGATGTAGAAGCCCTCCGTGATCGATTCCCCCTCCAGCGGAGCGCCGGAAAAGGCCCCAAGATGGGATCTCACGGGTACAGAAGGTTGCGGCGGTGGAAATAGGGCTTCGTGGTGCTCCTGGATGTTTTCAGGGTATATGAGTATATATAGGCGAAAGAAGTAGGTCGGTGGAGCCATGAGGGGCCCACGAGGGTGGGGGCGCGCCCTCCTACCTCATGGGCGCCTCATTGCTTCCTTGACGTCCACTCCAAGTCTCCTGGATTGCGTTTGTTCCAAAAAAGATCCTCGCGAAGGTTTCATTCCGTTTGGATTCCATTTGATATTCCTTTTCTGCGAAACACTGAAATAGGCAAAAAAAAATAGCAATTTGCACTGGGCCTTCGGTTAATAGGTTAGTCCCAAAAATAATATAAAAGTGCATAATAAAGCCCATTAAACATCCAAAACAGAAAATATAATAGAATGGAACAATAAAAAATTATAGATACGTTGGAGACGTATCAGATGGCTTCTTCTCTCTCTTTGATCTTCAATCCGATGTTCTCCTCGATGTTCTTGGAGATCTATTCCATGTAATCACTTTTTGCGGTGTGTTTGTTGGGATCTGATGAATTTTCAGTTTATGATCAAATTATCCATGAATATTGTTTGAGTCTTCTCTGAACTCTTTTATGCATGATTATTATAGCTTTGTATTTCTCTCCGATCTATTGATTTGGTTTGCCAACTAGATTGATTTTTCTTACAATGGGAGAGGTGCTTTGTGATGAGTTCAATCTTGCGGTGATCTATATCCCAGTGATAGAAAGGGACAAGACACGTATTTTTAGTATTGCCATTAAGGATAAAATGATGGGGTTTATTCATATTGCTTGAGTTTACTTTGTCTACATCATGTCATCTTGCTTAAGGCGTTACTCCATTCTTTATGAACTTAATACTCTAGATGCATGCTCGATAGCGGTCGATGTGTGGAGTAATTGTAGTAGATGCAGCCAGGAGTCGGTCTACTTGTCTCGGACGTGATGCCTATATACATGATCATTGCCTTGGATATCGTCATGATTAGTGCTACTTCTTGAGGTTGTGTTGGTTTTTCCCTTGCAGAGGAAAGGGTGATGCAACAAAGTGGATAAGTATTTCCCTTAGTTAAGAACCAAGGTATCAATCCAGTAGGAGGAACACACAAGTCTCCAATGATGGCACCTACACATACAAACAAATACTTGCACCTAATGCGATAAAGGGGTTATCAATCCCTTCACGGTTACTTGCAAGGATGAGATCTGATAGAGATAGGTATAAAAGATAAAAAAGTACAAAATAAAGTAAAGGTAAATAAATTGCAGCAGGGTATTTTTCGGTTTTTGGTTTTATAGATCTGAAAATAATATGATAAGAATAGACCCGGGGACCATACTTTTCAATACAGGCTTCTCTCTTGAAAGAACGCATACGGTGGGTGAGCTAATTACTGTTGAGCAATTGATAGAAAAGCGAATAATTATGACAATATCTAAGGCAATGGTCATGAATATAGGCATCACGTCTGTGACAAGTAGACCGACTCTTGCCTGCATCTACTACTATTACTCCACACATCGACCGCTATCCAGCATGCATCTAGTGTATTAAGTTAACAAGAACGGAGTAACACCTTAAGCAAGATGACATGATGTAGAGGGATAGGTCCAATCAATATGAATAAACCCCACCTTTTTATCCTTAATGGCAACAGTACAAATACGCGGCATGTACCCTTCTGTCACTGGGATTGTGCGCCGCAAGATTGAACCCATTACAAAGCACCTCTCCCATTGCAAGAAAAATAAATCTAGTTAGCCAAACCAAATCAATAGATCGGAGGGAAATACAAAGCTATATTAATGATGCATAAAAGAGTTCAGAGAAGACTCAAATAATATTCATAGATAGTTTGATCATAAACCCAAATTACATCGAATAGATCTCCAAGAACATCTAGGAGAACATTGCATTGAAGATCAAAGAGAGACACTACTAGGGAAAACGTCATACGTGGAGGCTTATCAGTAGCGCTGGTTATAGTGAGGCGCTACTGCTACTTAACAGTAGCGCGTGGTTTTCAAAGGCGCTACTGCTACCTTAATAGAGGTAGCGCGGCTACACGAAAACACGCTATGGCTATTGCGACCACACCTTGGCCGACAGGCTAGGTATAGTAGTAGCACTGTTCAAGATCTCGGGCTAATGCTAAGAAAATATTAGTAGCGTGTTTTCCAGGGATAGCGGTACAACTAAGTTTGTACTATGCCACATGGCGGGCCCCACTTAGCAGCAGCGCGGTTGGCAGGAACGCACTACTGCTAGTTTTTTAGCAGCAACGCGTTTTTCCTACCCTCACTGCTGCTAAGGTGCAACAGTCACCTTTTCTACCCCTCCCCCATCCTCTTGTCCTTCACTTTTCCCTCCCACCTCCCCTCACCCTCACTTTTCTTCTTCCTCACTACTTCTTCTCCCCCATTACTCTCTTTCTTCTACCTCTCTTTGTCTCTCTTTAATGCTCCTAGCTAACTACACCACCTCCATTAATGCAACTCCTTTCTCTTCTCCCTCACTTTTCCTCCCCCTCCACTAGTTAGAGCCATCTCCTTTCCCAACTAGCTAGGTAGATCTACCCATTTAATGAAGTGACCTATGTACCTCCCTAACTAGATCTAGCCATGTCAAGAAGTAAGCTTTGTCCACTTTTGATCACTCCCTAGGTGTGTGGCGACACCGATCGACCTCATCACCGTGCTCGAGCTCTATCTCGAGATAGGTGAGTAAAAAATTGTGCTTTTGTAAGAATGGAAATATGTGTGTGTGTGTGCGCGCGCGCGCGTGTGCGATATGACCTAATCGGGGGAAATTGTGCTTGTGGCATGAGTTGCCGCCGAATTGTGCTTGATTTCCATATATTTTACCGAAATGTCGATTTATTTCTGTTTCGGCGAATTTCGGGCAAACTCTATATGTCCTATTTTTAGGGAAGGTCATGCCGAATTTTGTACGACTTTGATTCATGCATGCATTTTTATAATCAATTTGCTTATTATTACCGCAAGCGATCATGATGGTCAGTGGAATGATGGTGGAAAGGTGGTTGCGAGCGGCGGTGCAGGATATGAATGAAAATAACCAGACAGAGATTCTATGTCCATGTCGAAGATCCAAAGGAGGAATTTGGCTTGACCCCTATGAGGATAGTCGTTTGAAGGCACACCTGCTCATGACTAGTTTCATGGATGGCTATACTCGGTGGATAATTGAAGATTATGATATGGAGGACGCCGATGGGGCAGCCAATGATGATACAGGGCCAAACGAATAGATGACGATAATGGCAGCGGAGAAGGGGCAGGACATGGCGGCGGAGAAGAGGCTGGACATGGCGGCGGAGAATATGTGGACACCCCGTTGTCTTCGTCCCTACTAAGTTCAGTCGTGCGGGACCCTCATGTTCGAGACCTGCTTCGCAATAAGACGAGTACTGATAGAGATGCTTCTAGAGAGGAGGCCAAGCTGGAGCAACTACAAGTAGACTCGAACACTCCACTGTATGATGGTTGCGATCCCGAGGTGACCAGCTTGAGTTTCATGCTAGAACTTTTGAAGACAAAGGCTAAAAGCAAATGGACCAATAGTAGCCTCGATGAGCTTCTCAAGTACCTAAAGAAGGTTCTTCACAGGGGAATCTATGTCCTACTAGTGTGGATGAGGCCAAGAAAATCGTGTGCCCTCTTGATCTGCCGCACGTTAGATACCATGCATGCATCAACGATTGCATCATTTATCGAAAGGAGGACGCGGAAAAAACCAGCTGTTCGGTGTGCAATGCTTCTCGATACAAGAAGGCTGGAAAGAAATCTCCCCAGAAAGTTGTATGGTACTTACCGATCACTCGTCGTCTGCAATGTTATTACGTAGTTCCTAAGGAAGCAAAGCTCATGCGATGGCACGCGGAGAGGAAAAATCCCGACGATGGAGATGACCCGAAGCTGAGACACCTCGTGGATGCAAGCCAGTGGAGAGCATTACATGGCTAATATCGATATTTCGCATGTGATGCAAGGAACATCATGCCTGGCGCGAGTACCGATGGCATGAATCCGTTTGTCAACCAGAACACCAACCATAGCACATGGCCCGTGTTTGTATGGATGTACAACCTCACCCTGGTTGTGCATGAAGTCAAAGAACATACACATGAGCATGCTGATTCAAGGGCCGAAACAACCGGCAAATAATATTAATCTGTATCTGGGGCTACTTCAAGAGGAGTTAGACACGTTATGGAAAACACCGGCCAAGACATGGGACACTAGCAAAGGCGGGTATTTCTATATGAGAGTTGCATTGATGATGATGGTGCACGACTATCTCGGTTACAGATATGTTGCAGGCCAGGTGTGCCATGGATATTGCGGATGCATGCAGTGCATTGATGATACAATGTCTCAGCAGCTAATGAAAGATGGGGGTCTGGGAAAATCGTGTACATGGGGCATCAAAGATGGCTCGCGAAGGATGACCCATAGAGAAACCATGGAGATCTATTCAATGGTGAGGCTGAGCATCGAGGACCTCGACATAAGCGGAGCGGCGTCGAAATCGATGAGTTGTTGAAAAACTGGGAACTGTACCCTGCTCCGGGAAAGACGATGAAAAAGACGTCGGAGCTGCTGCTGAAGGTATGGAAAACGAGGTCTATTTTTTGGGACTTGGAGTACTGGCCCAAACTCGACACGCCTCATTGCCTTGATCAAATGCATGTCATGAAGAATGTCCTTGAGAGCTTGCTTGCAACACTGATGAACATGTTGGATAAGACCAAGGATGGGCCGAAGGCAAGAAGAGACTTGGAAGATTTGAACATCAGGGCAGATCTCCACATGCCGCCCCGTAAAAAGTCAGAGGAGACAGAGACGAAGGCGCGGGACAAGGGCAAAAGGTGAACAAGAAGGAAGAGAATTATTGCCCCCTTTCTTTCTTTACCTTGTGTTCGAAGGAGATCGATCAATTCTTCAAGTGCCTTACCGGAATCGAAGTTAGTTCCGGTTACTGTTGGAAGATAAGCATATTTGTAGACACGAAGAAGAAAAGGTTCAGCGGGATGAAGTCTCATGACTGTCATGTGATGATGATGAAGATACTACCTTTTGCCCTTAGAGGGATAATGGACAACCACGTCCGTGACACGCTTATTGGTCTCTGCAACTTTTTCGACGTTATCTCTCGGAAGTCGATCAGTGTGAAGCAGCTCCGAAGGCTACAGGAAGAGATTGTTGTGATATTAAATGAGCTTTAGATGTACCCCCACCCCCCGCGTTCTTTGACGTCGTGGTGCATACGTGTATCCACATTGTGGACGACATAATAGACCTGGGGCCGACATTCCTGCACAACATGATGTCGTTCGAGAGGATGAATGGGGTCATCAAAGGATTCGTTCGTAACATGTCCCGTCCGGATGGAAGCATTGTCCACGCTATCTGACCCAAGAGTGCATATCTTTTTGCGAGAATTATCTATATGGCGGAGACCCTATTGTTGGTTTGCCGGTTAAGAAGCACCTTGGGAGGCTCGAAGGAGAAGGTCACTCCAACGGTTGCAGGGAACTGCATGTGGGTTACTCGGATCGATGCAATGACTTTGACATAGCAAACTTAGTACAGCTACATCACCTAGACGTGGTAGATCCTTTTGTGATACTGCACAAAGAGACCATCTGAAAGAAGTATCATGACCGGGGGTTATGCATGAGGAATGCTGAAGTTATTAGAGAGCACAACTCCACTTTCCTGCATTGGCTCAAAGAGCATATTCTTGCTAATCCCCGGAAGAGGGTTCTACAGAAGGATTGTTCATATACGCCTTAGCATATGGCCTCGCGGCTAACCTCGCGATCTATCAGGCATACAATATCGATGGATACACATTCTACACGGAGGCCAAAGATATAAACAGTGATTTTTGGAACTCAGGGGTGATGATGGAATGCATGAACGACGACAACGCCACAACTGAAAGATTCTACGGAAGGGTCGAGGTGATCTAGGAGCTTGACTACTTTGGACTGCACAGTGCGACGATGTTCCGCGTCAGATGGGCTAAGAATGTCGAAAGAGAAAACCGGTATTTCACTACCATGTTTATACCCGACGCCAAGTGCGCTGCCATGAACGCCATCGCAAAAAAGGAGCCACTAGTACACGGTAAGCACGTGACAAAATACTTCTTCATAACCGACCCGAGCAATCCCAACCGTGTTGTCGTGAGGAGAGGCAAAAGGAACATCATCGGAATGGATGGAGTCGCCAGTGAGGAAGACTACGACTAGTACGACAACCCGATTAGGGAATATGACAATGACGATGAAGCATACGTCAAAAGAAGAATTAATACTACATTACCTAGGACGTACTCCATGGAAAAGGAAAAGTCATAATGAGGGGCTCAATTATTCGACAACGAACAAGAAGGGAAAGAAGCTTACTCAAAAACGAAAACGTCGACGCTAAGAAACCATGCATTATCTATTCTGTTACCCTACTTGAACTAACGGTTTCAGGCGGTTGTACTGATGTATTCGAGCGGTTGAACTGATGCTTTCATTTCTGTTTAACAAATCGTCTTCTTTAGTTCAAATTTTTTTTGCAAATTTTTTGTCAGAATGGGGCGTGTAATATATCATTGGAAAGCTCTTGACAACTATATTCAAGTATATTGAACGTTTTTGCAAAATTATCATGGTTTAAGAGCAGTTTTGAAAAAACCTTTTTTTCAAACCGAAAACGCGAATCTTATTTTGGACTCAATTTTCAAACTGTTTGTCGGAATTGAGCAAATAAGATGGCGTTGGAAATCTGGTAACAATTCGCATCTTCCATATATCTATTGTTTTTTCAAATTCTACACAATTTAAAAGTAATTTGAAAAACGGTGAAATTCTGGGCGAAACATTTTTTTGCGTTTTTTTTTGCAAACGGTTTATTGGATTGAAGCAAATGATATGGCGTTGGAAAGCTATGGAAAATGTGCAACTTTTTCGTATTGGAATGTTTTTCTAATTCCTTACGGTTTAAAAACGAATTCGAATACGGTCAAATTTGATTTCGAACGCGATTTTTTTAGAAAGTTCATCGAAATGAGGCAAAGAATATACCGTTGGAAAGATATCAAAAATGCAAAACTTGGTCATGTTGATCGTTTTCTCAAATTCACAATCATTGAGGAGTAATTTTGAATATGGTGAGACCCGTCGTGTTGTTTCTCGTCAGAAAAAAATACAGTACTTGTACTGATCTATGTGCATATTTGTACTCAGGTATTTTTCACAGAGTGATTTTGAATGGTTCCAACAAAAGAGTACTTGAGCTGATGTTCGTATGGGTTTGTACCGAGCATGTTTCACAAATTTTTTAACACCCTTTTTTCTGAACCTTCGAACTGTTCCACTTGAAGAGTTTGAACGTTTGTCGGAATTGAGCAAAAATCTTTTCTCAAACTTTTCAAACGCTTCAAATGGAATCTTTTTTATTTTGAACTTACTGGGATTTTGCATTAAAATCTTTTCAAAACACTAAACTGATCTTTTTTTAATTCAGACTTCTATGTTTCTATTTTTTGAAACCGGTTTTTCTTGTTTTTAATTTGAACATATCATTGTTTTTAATTCAAAATGTTTGTTAATTCGAACTGGTCATTGTTTTTAATTTGAACTGATTATTCTCTTTAATTCAAATTTTTTATCCAAACTAATTATCCTCTCTAATTTAAAATGATCATTCATTTTTTTAATTCAAACTAATCATGGTTTTTATTTCAAACTGGCCATTTCTTTTATTTCAAATTGATCATTGTTTTTAATTTGTACTAATCAATGTTTTTAATTCAAACCATTGTTGATTCTTGCACGCACATCAAACTGTCATGTATACCTTATTTCAAGAAGTAGCAATTATTTCCACATATAATACATGTACATGAATGACATATACACTGCACAGACCGCACATTTTTCATACATGAATGACATAACACGCTCCCTACTGTTCAGATTGATGCCGAATTTGGTGCACCATAGTGTACATGATGCACCTTCCCTACTGTTCAGATTGGCTAGATCGTTCAGTTCCATAACACGCTCATCCACGCAGCGCACGGAGGCAGACACATTGGTCACCTGGAAGCAGGGCCGGTCCACATATATACGGAGCCCGGGGCAGGAAGACAACAAGGGGCCCTTGTTTTTTTTTCTTGACACACATGAACTGAAAATATTTTGTATGTCAAAACCAAAGTAAATATTCAGTAGATGGAATAGATTGATCCATTATCTTTGAATTCTAAAACTACCTCTACAATTTATTTATCGACCAAGAGAATTTCAAACATTTACTATATATATTGCCAATTGCAGTGATTCTTGAAAGAACTACTCGTCCGGTAAAAAATTGTCAACCGATTTTTTGGGAATTCTACTTGTTCATCTATACATGTTTTCCCCCATATTTTCATCACTACTACTAGAGAAATGCTTTTGACAAGACACCTCACCATATAAGGCGCGTAAAATATGTTCAATACAGATCAGAAAAGCACCTGGATATCATATGGCATATGTGAATTTGTATTTTTTTCTAAAAGGGGGACTCCCCGGTCTCTGCATCAGAACAATGCATACGGCCAACTTTATTACAAAGCAAATATGTTCAACAAAGGTCTTAAAGTCATAAAGAAAAAAAAAGCTCACATAGAGCCTATAAAGAAGTAACCATAGCGCCACAACCAGCCATCATAAACAAGATAAGGATACTAATTGCCTATCCTATTACATGACCGCCATCCAAACCGGTTGAAAATATCCCGTGCTACCATCTCCTACCGGATAGATCCAGTAACCAAACGCTGCCTGGACTCCGTCGGAGTGAGTAGCGACCACATACGGATCAATGCAGTGGCTCGGAAGATAACCTGCAAAAAATGAAAATTTGTTGTTCTGTTAAAAACCAAGTCATTTCTGCAGTTCCAGACTGCCCACAATAGAGCACATACTCCTACGCGAATGTGTCTCGCTGTTTCGGCATCTACCCCGTTAAGCCACGTTCCAAATAACGTGTTGACAGAATTCGGAGGAGTAATATTAAAGGCTATGTGCACCGTCCGCCATAGCACTTTTGCCAGCGGGCAGTCAAGAAAAAGGTGTTTGATAGTTTGATCCCGATCACAAAAACTACGCCTAGTAGGTCCTATCCAATTGCGCTTATCCAGATTGTCCTTGGTTAAGATGACTTGTTTATGTACGAACCACATAAACACTTTAATTTTCAAAGGAACTTTGACTTTCCAAACATGTTTGGAACTAGGAATGGAGCTAGAGTTGATAACATCGAGATACATCGATTTAACTATAAACTCCCTAGTCCTAGTAAGTTTCCAGTGCAACTGATCGGGTTGTTGAGACAGCTGGACCTCCATCAGTCTACTCACTAAATGGAGCCAAACTTCCCAACGATTACCGGCTAGCGTTTTCCTAAATTGAATATTGAGGAGGATGGACTGAAATACTGTTGCAACATACGCGTCGCGTCGTTGAACAATACTATGAAGAGTCGGGTATTGAAGCGCGAGGGGTGTCTCTCCTAGCCAAGTATCCTCCCAGAAACGCGTGTTGGTGCCATTTCTGATTATAAACTTTGTCCTATTGAAAAAGGCTGATTTGACTCTCATCAGCCCTTTTCAGAAAGGCGAATCCGTCGGCCTTACTATCACTTGGGACAAAGTTTTGGAGGAAAGATACCTACTACGGAGAATCTGCGCCCATGTGGCCTCTATCTCTACAGACAACTTAGACAACCACTTGCTGAGAAGACATATATTCTTGACTTCAAGATTTTCAATGCCAAGACCCCCTTGGTCTTTTGGTCGACAAATAATATCCCAGTTGGCGAGTCTGTATTTTCTTTTTAGTTCATCACTTTGCCAGAAGAAACGGGATCGATAGAAGTCCAGCCTTTTCCTAACTCCAACTGGAACCTCAAAAAAAGACAAGAGAAACATAGGCGTACTCGTGAGAACCGAATTAATAAGAATTAATCGGCCTCCGTATGACATAAGCTTGCCCTTCCAGCAACTCAGTTTCTTCTCAAATCGATCCTCAGTTCCATTCTCTGTTTGTTAGCTTACAATGGTGAATTGGTATACCTAGATACGTAAAAGGTAAAGCCCCCAATTCGCACCCGAACAATTGCCTATAAGCCTATTGTTCCTCATTGGCTCTTCCAAAACAGAACAATTCGCTTTTATGAAAGTTAATCTTTAACCCGGTCAACTGTTCAAATAAGCATAACACCAGCTTCATATTTCTCGCTTTTGCCAAGTCATGCTCCATAAAGATGATAGTATCATCGGCGTACTGTAGGATGGACACACCTCCATCCACTAGATGAGGCACCAAGCCACCCACAGCTTCCTTAGCCCTTCCTATTAGAATAATGTGAATTTGTATGAACGCCACAATAGTCAGCACAAATGAGAAGCCAACACCATGAATTGAATTAACGTCTCCCCTTCTCCTAATCTCCTTAATGAAGGGCATAAGATTAATATAAGAAGACCTATGCAAGTCAGCAGATCTGAAAGAGTTAGAGCCAGAGATGGAGAGCAAAGCTATTTGAAATAGAATGGGCCGGCCCTGCCTGGAAGGCAGAGCATGAGCAGCCGCGCAAATCAGAGCTCGGGAGGACGACGAGCCCAGCGGATTGTGGGACGGCGTGCCTTGGGGGTCGGTGGGGTGCCGGCAAGTGCGGCTGCAAGTGGCTTCTACAGTCTGACCTACCTGCAATAATTAACAATGTATTAATCCTGCACTAATGTATCCAAAGTGATATTCTCACAAATTACTGGAGTTCGGCTGCTCCCTTACATAGCAAGACTCCTCCTACTACTACTACAGATTAAATGTTGTATACATGTAGCCTATACTAACATAGAAGAGATTAAACATTGTCACTTTGATGTAATTTTTTTTGTTCTGTGTACCGACATAGCAGTAATATAAGGCAAGACATTTGAAGGATTGCTGACACTAAAATAATTAATTGTACTGAACTTAAAATAAGATTTGCACTGAACTAAAACTAGAATTTGAAATGAACTAAAATAGATCTATGTTTAGGCATTTAAGCAAACACCTGATGGCAAAAAAAAGTGCCTGACATTTAGAAATAAAGACGATGGTATAGAAAAAATTCATGCAAGAATGAGAGGTACGACTCTGACATTTTAGCAACAAACAAATGACCGGAGTAGCAAATGTTCAAACTGAAACAATTGACCTTGCAGCACATGTGGACAGTACGGACTAGAACATTGTGTTTCGTGCACCCGCTCGAACTGAAACAATTGAACTTGCAGCACATCTGAATGTGGACATGGAGGCAGGGGATCCTGTGGGTGACAAGAAAACCTCAGCGTCACCACAACAATTCAGAGATGAGGCAGCATCATGAACTAATAGAGCTAGAGAGATTTGAGAGGAGCAGCAACATCATGCAAGAGAGAGAGAAAGCAGAGGAGAGCAGCAACCGTGCACATGTTGGAGGAGTACAGGAGCCGTGAGCTGCACGCAGCCGGAGGCGGAGGCCTACTAGGGGCACTGGCAACATGTGCATGTTGGACCTTTTACATTCTTCTTGCATATTTGAACCACTGATTTTTGCACAGTCAACTTATATATTGCTAAATAAACAAGAACTTGTTGTGGTTTATTTTTTGAACTTGCCTGGATTTAATACTTGAACTCGAGTCCCCAATTCAAGAATCATGCCAACAATCTGTAAACAGAAAAGATGCAGAGTTTAGAAACAAAAAGATTAAAATGAAAGTTGAAACATCAAACAAACTCTGAAGTAAATAGCACAAAAATGTTTTCAAACTCTTTCCTGAACATATGAGATTTATGTCTTTGAACATACAAATTTTTCAAAACATGTACTTTCACTTTTTTTTCCTTGTGTGTGCTCGACTTGGCCGGTTGCGCAGTGCTAGTAAAAATGGGCGACCACGCAGGAGCTTCTTTGTACTGAAGCGTTTCCAGAAATCATATCAATGGGTTATTAAACACATGCAGCAACATCGAAAGAGGAACACTAGAAAAAGAGGACGCCGCTATACAGGAACTGTTAGGCATAATCTTTGACATGAGAGTGAAGCGGCTGGCCGGGTCATACGTGGAGTTAGTTAGATGCATGCATGCTAGCTACCAGGTCGTGTGGCCGGCCGTTGAGGAACTGATGCGCGCATGGATATGGAGTTGCCGTGATGTAGCCATTGGAAAGAGGGAAAAGATTTGGGCGTTCGTGCGCCCGTGGCGGCGTTCGTGCGCCGGCCGGAAAAATCCTCGTGTCCAGTGTGTCTCCTTTCTCCTACCTCTGTCCGTGAGTGAGCTGAGAGAAAGAGAGCAGCCAGGCTCGGCAACAACAATTGGTATCATGAGCTGGTTCATCTTGGGTGTCGTCCCCTTGCCGGAGGCGTGCCGGCGGTGGCGGCGTTCGCCGGCGGCTGCGCGGTGAAGCTCCGGGCCGTGTGTCAGTCCATGGAGGTGCGCGGCGCGGCGAGGAGGCCGCGGTGGCTGCGGCGGCACGGTGAGGAGGCCGCGGAGGACCTGCGTGGTGGCGGCTTCAACGACAAACAGCGGCATGGCGGCATGGAGATGCTGCGCTGCGGTTGAGGCCGCAGCGGTGCAGGGCAATAAGCCGTGGCGGCGAGCAAGGCGCGACCGGTGCGTGTTATGGACACGCACTGGACGCGTCGGGCGCGCCGGGACCGTGGGCGCGCGTATGAGCGTGCGGTTGACGTTGGGAAGAGGCGTATGTCGCCGTTGTGCTCGAGTCCGTGCTCGAGTTTGGCTACATCCTTCCGGCGTTTGTCGCTGGTGGCTGCCATGGCGGACGCGGAGGCGGCGCGCGGTGAGCGTCTGGTGCGGTCGGGCTCGTCGGGCGCGTCGGGTGTGCGCGGGACGTGCGGGATGCACTGGTGCGGTCGGGCTCGTCGGGCGCGTCGGGTGCGCGCGGGACATGCGGGGCGCAGAGAGACGCTAGGCGTCTGTCGCCGGCGGAGAAGGAGCTCGGCGTATGTCGCCGGGGTCGTGACGGAGCACGGTGCAACCGGCGTCAGTGCGCCAGGTCGGGTCCGTGGCGGTGCGACCGGCGTCGATGCGTCGGGTCGGGTCCGCGGGCTGGGTCACGGCCGTGACGATGACAATGACAGGAGTTGCAACAACTCCGATGACGGCGAGCAGGCGGCACGTCACATTGTCGGACGGAGACGGTTAAGGCGACGGTCGACGACTAGTCATGTCAAGATTAGAGGGAGAATCGTTAGGCATAATCTTTGACATGAGAGTGGAGGGGCCGGCCGGGTCATACGTGGAGTTAGTTAGATGCATGCATGCTAGCTACCAGGTCGTGTGGCCGGCCGTTGAGGAACTGATGCGCGCATGGATATGGAGTTGCCGTGATGTAGCCATTGGAGAGAGGGAAAAGATTTAGGCGTTCGTGCGCCCGTGGCGGCATTCGTGCGTCGGCCGAAAAAATCCTCGTGTCCAGTGTATCTCCTTTCTCCTACCTCTGTCCGTGAGTGAGCTGAGAGAAAGAGAGCAGCCAGGCTCGGCAACAATAGGAACTACAGTGGACAGACCAACAACATAAATCCTCAAGCAAAGCTCATAATCTCCATAGAAGGTGCCTATGAATTTACCATGGAAGGGCCTCCCATTCCCCTGCTCTATCTGCTCCCACTCCCTGCACACACACACACGGAGCAGAGAGAGGATGAGAGGGAGATGACTGAGGCGGATCGAGGACGGAGCACAGGGTGGCCTGCACGCAGCTCTTCTCGTGACCAGCTGGGCAGCATGCTGTTGTACTGACGATCTTCATCAGTACTAGAATGACTGGACAAGAAGTTTAGATTTGTAGCAGCACATGCACCAAACTTACAGAATTTTCTTCAACTTTGTTAGGTGATTGCATCAGTACTAGTATGATTGGAAAAAAAAATTCAGATTTGTAGAAGCACACACACGAAACTTACGGAATTTTATGGAAATGCACGAATTCTGATTTATCAGTACATAGTTTTATGGAAATGCATGAGTTAACTTCTTCTAGGCACTATCTGGACATGGTGAAGACTAGCTAATGTAAGGATAGGCAGAGAACACTTGGTGTTGAGCTTTTTTCCAAGTATGTATTGAACTGATATATTTTTTGTCAATGAACTGTTGTAGTATAGGTACTAGAGCTACCAGCATCTTTCTATATAGAGATAAACGCACCATTCGTCACTGAACTCTTGCGAGATGAGCACATTGGTCACACAAGTCTCAAAACGTGGAAAACGGGTCAGTTTAGTTTGCTATATGAGCAAACGGGTCACTCTCTTCTTTTGAGTCGTTGGCGCAGCCCACGAGGCGTTGTGAGTCAGCGGTGTACATTTGCAAGAAAACCCCTAGAAAGAAAAACATATTCAGTACCGACCCCCGCCAGCGCACTCCACCCCCAAACCCCGACCGGGCGACCTTGACGGCGGCTGGGTGCCCGTCGGCGGCAATGTCAACCCCGTTGGCTGTCTCCGTAGGTTGCGGTGGCGGAGAGGATGGCGAGGTAGCCGCCGCCCCCCCCTACACTAGCCGCGCCGGCTGATGACGGCGACGAATCTACGGGTACCGGCGGCGGCGGTGTTTGTGGTGAAGCCGTTGTGGGTGTGGTTGATGCCGGTGGTCGCGCTGGTGCTGAGCTTCTTCCTCGACGGCGATTTCCCTGGGACGATGCACCCGAGTATGGTGCAACAACAATTGAATTTCATGCAACATCCTCACATCA
Organism: Triticum aestivum; assembly: GCF_018294505.1. Lineage (NCBI taxonomy): Eukaryota > Viridiplantae > Streptophyta > Magnoliopsida > Poales > Poaceae > Triticum > Triticum aestivum. Next base: position 295,289,919 of record NC_057799.1, read on the forward strand.
GTCACACATCATAAATAGATCTCTTACATAAAATAGGTTCACAACCCAACATACTGCATGCAGCAGGTCTGGATACAATAGTGTTACAGACATATGCTCACATTGGCACACAACAAGCATACATGATACATTGCTGAATAAAAGAGATGCAACATCTCTGTCTCATCTACATCCTGAATAGAGCACCTGCACGGCCATCGGACCCTGGCCCTGCAAAACCATGTCCACCACCAATGTATGCCCTCTCTGCACCATCTATTGTACCAGGATAACAGGTGAAAGTGTGACACCGAGCGCTGTTCGATTCTTCGTCATAGTCATAAGCAGGCGGCAACTCTGTTAAGATAGGGTTGTGATCTATAACCTTTAGAACATGGATCTTCAGAAAATGAACAACTGTTAGCTTCTCATCTTTCAGACGAGTACTAGGCGGTGAAATTGGCACGTCAGAGTCAGAGGTTGGGTAATCTTGTCGTAATTCAGGCTCTGGCAGCTCCACTTCATATAATTTAGGCAATTTGTTTGGGTTCTTCATCCACGCTTCAACAACGACGAAGCACCGATCAGTGGGCTTCAACATCTTAACAAGATCGCCGCCGAGACTGCTAACAAGGTTGGTAACGAACTTGACCTCCCATGCCTCTTGCGGGAGCCCATCAAAGCTCAACCTTGTCAAAAACTTCATAGACGACTCCTCGCCACCCATCCCACGATGCCACCGCCAAAACTGGATTGTCTCGCCGCCGACGGTAAGCTTGCGGGAGTGGTAGATGAGCACGCGAGTGCAGTCGTCGCCGGACCGAAACTGTACAAGAAAATCCGCCGGAGGCGAACATACCTCAACCATGACGTCCTCGCGGCGGACGCCGCATTGCGCCTCCAAAGCAGCAACCACCTGTGCCGGCGACATGGGAGGCCGGTTGCCTTCCACTGTACCCACCAGGGCACGACCGCGTAGCTTCTCCTCCAGCCGGTACATCCCAGCCGTGCGCCTCAGCACACAGCGACCGACCTCAGGCCGCAACTCCGGCTCGCCGCGCCTCCAGCCCTCCGCCGGGAAGAAGATACTACCCTCCCTGTTCTCCGGACGCCAGCTCTCTCCCTCATACTGGTCCATCTCAAGAGAGGTGACGACAACGGAGACGGCTGTGGCAGATCTGGAGAGAGGAGAAGGTGAGATCGAGAGAGAGCTAGGGTTTTCCCCGAATCGGGCTGTATTGAGGATTTTGACCAGGGAGGGGATGCACAATTTGCAAAAAGACCCTTCACAGTGATCCTGACAGTGGGCCATACGCTGAGTCAGCAAGCCACGTCGGCCCGTAACGGCTCGCAACAGGGAAGTGACCCATTCGCTCATAAAGCAAACCAAACTGACCAATTCTCCACATTTTGAGACTTGTGTGACCAATGTGCTCATCTCGCGAGAGTTCAGTGCCGAACGGTGCGTTTATCTCTTCTATATATCATGATAAAAAGCAAACAAACATGCATCATCTCCACCAGACCATTCTCTCATCATCTTCAGAACATACATACTAGAGAAAATTGAACTGACAATAGAAGGAATTTATACTTTTTTGGGATTGATATCATGTAATACCACATCCAGAAAGCATGCCAAGCGAAATGTATACCGTTTTAGTTGAAGAACTAGCAGTCTTGCAGCACAAGAGGCACGGCATGGTGCTATTAACTAACTTACAGAGATCCTTTCTGCATTGTAGTAGTACCTGAGGTTACAAGGGTCAGAAATTTACCATTTGATGGCCTTCACGCCACCAGCAGCGCCGGAGGTGACCTCATGTCTCCTGCTGTCGGCGGGGAGCAAGAGCTGGATCCAGGGGGAAGAAGGTGGTAGGAGCGCCTTGTTCGTCCGATCTCTCATGGGAGGGCAGTGCTCGACGTCGAGGTGTAGGGCGGCCAAGGATACGGTCACGCGTTGAGGAGGAGCAGGATGGGGCAGAGGTGGTTGTTGCCGACGCTCCGCCCTCCGCCGGCGACCGCCCTTGCAGCGCGTCGTGGGAGGTGGGAGGAGGAGCCATGGCGCGTCGCTGGAGGTGGAGGCTCTATGTTTATGTTAATAGTACCATAATAGCATTGCACATTAGTGGTTGTCAACTGAATCTTGCAAGTCCAAACAAACCCGTAGTTGAACTTGAAGCCTGACAAAAAAGAATAAACTCGCACTGACAAATGGATGAATTTAATCTTGAACACCTTTTCTCTTTTAGAAGGTTGATTAATGCCACACACAAGGACAAGACAGTGTGCCAAGAAGACACAAATTAACACCACGATAGCTGCTCTAGACCACGGAATGGATGGAAGCACAAGACGATAAAATAAAATAAGAATTGGCTTGAACTTAAACCAAAATGATAATTGAACTGAACTAAAATTAGATACTGGACTAAATTAAAATAAGAAACATATAGCGAAATTAAATTCTATAAACACAAGCATTTTCAGCAATCAAATTTTCCTCTTGAATATGTAGAGGGACACACCTTGTTTTTTCTATCAGATTCCTACATCCAGGCAAAGAAGTGGGTATACGACAAGGTACATTAGCCCAAGTTTTTGTACTTCTCATTGCATTGCTTCAGTTTGGTTCCAAGAACACTATGCTTCAATTTCGGTTGCAGACCTGGTTGTCACGGCGTGCGTTGTAGCGATCCGACCTCAAACGGTCAAATCTCTGTGCATAGTGTCATCCCTGGATCGGTAATGGTGACACACACAGTACTCAAAGGATTTATAACAGAGTGCAATCACACACTTATTACATCGAATGTCTCAAAAGAGAACTTAATACATAATATGGCTTAAGGCCATCTAAATAAGATAATAGCGGAAGCTTCGAAAATGAATGAGTCCATCAACTCCAACGGCATAACTGAGTGCACGACAACGAACTAGCGTACCTTACTCCTCGTCTGAAAAGTCTACAACATAATACGTTGTAGCCCGAAACGGGTCGGCACATGGAATATGCTGGCAAAATAACATTGTAGAGCAATGAACAAGATAACAGCTATTGCTGGTGGAGGCTCTATGGTTATTGTTTTTGCGTAAAGCCAATTTTTCCCTACTGCAAAGGAATATATTTTATTTAACTACAAAGTTTGTTGAAAACATTGAGAATGGAAACCCCATCACAATCCCAAAATTTATAATTAATAACCCAACAAATTAATTAAGAGTGATGAGATCATCATAATAATTCAAGCACCAGATACTCAAGGTGTCCATAACCGGGGACACGGCTAACCATGATTAGTTTGTACACTCTGCAGAGGTTTATGCACTTTTCCCCACAAGACTCGATATCCTCCATTGTATTTCTCGCACCACATGGTGTTTGAGAAACGGATGACCGAGACACAGTCTTTTAGAAGCATTAACTCTTTCGACGGGTAAACCGTACCACCTACATCCCCTATATCTGCTAGTTTACCACTGAAAGAGGTCACACAACATACTCAACTATGCCAGAGCCCATAATGGCTTGTGGCTGCACATGAAAGTTTCTAGCATGAATAATCTTATGATCCCTTTGAGCCTGGGTGGCGAACCATAGGATGATCGCACGGATTCCCCAGGATCTCCTTGGACAACACTGGATTCCCCAGGTGCCCACAAACAATCCACCCAGATGTGTATTAAAGTAGCCACCTTATATAAACCCTTAGTTCATAAAAATCGCTCACATCTGCCATGAATCACTCAAACCAAACCACGTCTACGAGCATAGCATAGCAGTATAAGCATAACATAGAAGTAACTCCTAGGGTTTGAACAAAAAGGACAATAGGTTCTACCATCATCAACTACTTCCCAATACCCACATGTTAAACAGTTCCTACTCATGCAATGTTTGAGGGTTGAAACTAATGCATAAAAATTGGGTAATAAGGGATATGATCAAAGTGTTACTTGCCTTGCTGACGATCTGAAAACCCTAGTGACTCGTATTAGCACGCTTCGCACTCCGGAAATTCTATCGCAAAAAAACAATAGCATACATAAGCACTCAAGCATAGATGCAAGGGTAAAACTCAAATAAAAATATCCAAACTGAAAGTTCAACTGAAGAGCTTCGATTTGCAAAAAGAATCAATTGAATCGGATCTACGAAACTCAAACTATGATCAAAAGAAGTTCGAATTCAAATCTGCTTGAAACCAAATTTTAATTGGTCAAAACCATTTTCAAGTTGATTAACTAGAAAGAGGGGTTCGAGATGAAGATTTTGGCGTTGGTTTCACTGGATTTGGACAAACGGTTAAAAAGTTGCGAGGGTTTGAATATCAGGGGCTAATCTGCGATAAAAATAATCATGGATAGGTCCCTGGCCGAAAATAAAATAAAAAGAAAAACACTAACGAACGAACGTTCGCTAACAGAGACAAACAGACGAACGTGTTCCCGAACAAAGACGTTCGGGTGAACATTCGCTAAATAAAAACCCTAAAAAAATTTAAACCGATCTAAAACGAAAACCAAAAAAACCAGCGGCGGTTCGACGGTTTTACCTGTTCAACAAGAAAAACCGGCGGTTCGGGCGGCGGCGAGATCCGGCGAGTCCGGCGAGCGGCGAGCCGGGGCGACGGCGGCGCAGGCGCGGGGTGCGGCGGCGGCGGAGCATCGGCGGCAGCAGGCGGCGGCGGCAAGAAGCGCCGTGGCGCGGGCTTGCGGCGGCGGTGGGATGGCTACGGCTTGCGGGGTGGAGGAGAGGCGGCGGCTCCGGTGCCTTATAAAGGCCCGGGGGGCGCGGCTTGGGGAGGGGGCCGGCGCGGGGTGGAGTCCGGCTCGGACTCCTCCTCGACGTCCGTTCCACGCACGGTGGCGGCGGGAGGAAGGCGGCGCGCAGGAGTGGGCCGGCTGGGTTTCGGCCCAGTTGGTCCAGGATTTTTTTTTCAAAATTAAATTCCGCCGAAGAAAAATCCAAATAAAATATAAAAAAATTCTAAAAATGCCAAAAAATATTTCACCGTCTAAATAAAATATTTAGAACAAAGTAAACTTTTTTCTGGCCTAAGATGCAATTTTCAAAAATGCATATTTTTTTCTAATTCAAATAAAATAACAAATAAAAATCCAAAAAAATATATATTTGATTTTAAAAATTTTCCTCCAATATTGCTCTCTTTTTGAAGAAGTCATATTATCTTCTCTCTTTTATTTTTAATATTAGAAATATTTGGAGAGAGAAATATTAAAACCAAATTGATCCTTTTTTCAAATTTGAGAAAAAAATTCAAATATGAAAATAAATGAAATCCCCAACTCTCTCCTTGGGTCCTTGAGTTGCTTAAGATTTCTAGGATCACAACCAAAAATGTAAATAAAATATGATATGCATATGATACCTATGTGTAACATCCAAATTGAAAATTGGGATGTTACAAACCTACCCCCCTTAAGATGAATCTCGCCCTCGAGATTCGGGTTGGATAAAAATAGGTGTGGGTGGTCTTTCCGTAGGTCTTCTTCTCGTTCCCAGGTGGCTTCATCCTCGGTATGGTGGCTCCACTGAACTTTGCAAAACTTGATAACCTTGCTGCGCGTAACTTGGCTGGCAAACTCGAGAATCTTGATGGGTTTCTCCTCGTAGGTCATATCACTCTCCAACTGAATAGCTTCCAGGGGCACTGTATCTCTTAGAGGAATATCGGCCATCTCAGCATGGCACTTCTTCAACTGGGAAACTTGAAACACATCATGAACTCCTGACAATCCTTCGGGTAACTCCAACTTGTAGGACACTTCTCCCATACGCTCCAAAACTCGGTATGGTCCTACAAATCTCGGGGCTAACTTTCCCTTAACTCCAAATCGTTTAACTCCTCGCAGAGGTGACACACGAAGATATGCTCTGTCTCCGATTTCATAGACTACCTCCTTGCGTTTTGTATCCGGATAACTCTTCTGCCTGGACTGAGCTACCTTTAGTCTATCTCGAATCAACTTGACCTTCTCTTTAGATTCTTTGATTAAATCTGGTCCAAACAACTGACGGTCTCCAACTTCATCCCACATTAACGGTGTCCTGCACCTTCTTCCATACAAAGCTTCGAAAGGTGCCATCTTCAAACTAGCCTGATAACTGTTGTTGTATGAGAACTCTACGTAAGGCAAATTATCATACCAACTAGATCCATAATCTAATGCAGAAGCTCTCAACATGTCCTCCAAAATCTGATTGACTCTCTCGGTCTGTCCATTTGTCTGCGGATGAAAAGCTGTACTGAACTCCAGCCTGGTACCCAAAGTCTGGTGCAGCTGATTCCAAAACTTCAAAGTAAAATGTGTTCCTCTATCTGATACGATGGTCCTCGGAACTTCGTGCAGACATACGATCCTGGTCATACATATCTTGGCCAACTTCGCACTCGTATAAGTGGTTTTCACGGGGATAAAGTGAGCCACTTTGGTCAAACGATCGACTACTACCCAGATAGAATCATATCCTGATCGGGTCCTGGGTAATCCGGTAATGAAATCCATGCCAAGTTTATCCCACTTCCATTCGGGTATCGGCATAGGCTGTAATAATCCTATTGGCTTCTGATGTTCTACCTTCACTCTCTGACATACATCACATACGGCTACATACTCGGCAATATCCTTCTTCATACCTGTCCACCAGAAACGTTCCTTTAAATCAAAATACATCTTGGTGTTTCCAGGGTGAATCGAATATGGTGAGTCATGAGCTTCCTGAAGTACCTGATCCCTGCATTATTGGGGACATAAACACGATCCTCAAACCATAAAATTTCGTGCTCATCCTCACGAAAACCTTTGGCTTTTCCCTTGCTCATCTTCTCCTTTATCTCAGCAATCTCCTTGACATCCTTTTGAGCTTCTCGAATCTTTCCCAATAATGTAGAATGAACCTCCATTGCTGCAACAAAACCTCTTGGAACTATCTCCAAACGAAGTTCCTTGATATCGTCGACTAACTCCTGCGGTAATCCTCCACTTACGAGGGTATTGACATAACTCTTCCGGCTCAAAGCGTCTGCTACGACATTGGCCTTTCCTGGATGATAATGCAACTTCATATCATAATCCTTTATAAGCTCCAACCATCTCCTATGCCTCAGATTCAGCTCCTTCTGCGTGAAAATGTACTTCAAACTCTTATGATCCGTGTACACATCACAATGGTTTCCAATAAGAAAATGCCTCCAGGTCTTGAGCGCATGTACTACGGCTGCTAACTCCAAATCATGCGTGGCATAATTCAACTCATGAGGTCGAAGCTGTCGTGAGGCATAAGAAACAACTCTTCCGTCTTGCATAAGTACTCCTCCAAGTCCTTGGCGAGAAGCATCGCAATACACTTGGAAATCCTTGCGTATGTCCGGAAGGATTAGTACTGAGGCTGTAACTAATCGCTTCTTCAACTCCTGAAAACTGGCCTCACATTCTTCGGTCCACTTAAACTTGGTGTCCTTCTTCAATAACTCCGTCATGGGCTTCGCAATTTTGGAAAAATTCTCAATGAATCTCCGGTAATATCCCGCAAGTCCAAGAAAACTGCGGATCTCTCCTACTGAGGTGGGTGCCAACCAATCAGTGACTGACTGAACCTTGGTAGGGTCTACTGCTATACCTTCTCCTGATATAACATGTCCAAGAAATCCAACTTCCTTCAACCAAAACTCACATTTGCTGAACTTGGCATATAGCTGATGTTCCCTGAGCTTCTCGAGAACTAAACGCAAATGCTCCTTCTGTTCCTCTTCATTCTTTGAGTATACCAAAATATCATCAATGAACACCACAACAAACTTATCCAAGAACTCCATGAACACCTTATTCAGTATACTCATGAAATAGGCAGGGGCATTAGTCAATCTGAAAGACATAACCGTGTACTCATATAGCCCGTACCTCATGGTAAAAGCTGTCTTAGGTATATCCTGTTCTCGGATCTTCAGCTGGTGGTATCCTGATCGAAGATTGATCTTGGAGAATACTTTGGCTCCCTGTAGCTGGTCAAACAAATCGTTGATCATCGGTAGCGGGTATTTGTTCTTGATCGTTACTTCATTCAATGCACGATAATCAACAACCATTCTCAAAGATCCATCCTTCTTCTCAACCAAGAGCACTGGGGCTCCCCACGGTGACGAACTTGGTCGAATGTAACCTTTCTCCAATAACTCCTTAATCTGCTTCTTAATTTCCTCCAAATCATTTGCAGGCATCCGGTATGGCCTCTTTGATATTGGTCCGGTGCCTGGCAACAGCTCGATCAAAAACTCTATGTCTCAATCTGGAGGCATGCCTGTTAATTCCTCGGGAAATACATCCGGGTAATCCTTCACAACAGGCACTTCCTCCTGAACAACTCCTGAGAGGGAATTCACTTGGGTTCTCCTTGGCGCATGTCTGGATACATACTTGATCCTCTTTCCCTCTAGGGTGGTGACAAGTATCGACTTACTAGCACAGTCAATGTTTCCTCCATAGTTCGATAGCCAATCCATGCATAGTATTATATCCAATCCTTGTGACTCCAAAATTATTAGGTCTGAGGGGAAAACATGGCTACCAATGGTTAAGGGTAACCGATCACACCATCGGCTGGCCATATACTCTGCTCCTGGCGAGCTTACTAACATGGGTGACCTAAGGGCTAGGGTTGGCAACCTAAACTTGTTCACAAATCCCCTTGATATGTATGAATGCGATGCACCAGTATCGAAAAGAACAAGAGCGGTAAACGACTTAACCAAAAACTTACCAATCACTGCGTTAGGCTGATCTTCAACTTCCTCCACGTTGATGTGGTTCACCTGATCTCTGGTGAAGGGATTGGGCTTCTTCCCAGAGCTGCCATTTCCATTGCCATCCTTCAACTCAAAACAATCGTTGGCGTAGTGCCCAGTCTTCCCGCACTTATAACAGGTGACATGACTCAGATCCTTCTTAGCGGGTGTTGCTGGGTTGGAACGGTTCTGGTTACTGCTTGCTCCATTCCCATTTCCATTCTTGGGGCCACTATGGTTATGCGAACTTCCTCCATTGTGATTGTGGCCTCCATGGTTATGGGTATAACCTCCCGAGTTCGGAGTAAAATGAGGCTTCTGCCGAGCTCCAGAGTTATACTTCCGTTGTCCATACTTCCTTTTGCGGCTCTCTATCTGCTGCTGCTTCCCTTCAATCATAAGAGCCCTGTCTACCAACTCCTGGTAATTAGCAAATTTTGCTACCATCAACTGCATACTCAGCTCATCATTCAACCCTTCCATAAAATTCTCCTGCTTCACGGCATCTGTGGCCACATCATACGGGGCATAGCGAGCTAACTTACTAAACTCATCCACGTACTGCCCCACAGTACGATTTCCTTGGCGTAAGTTGCGAAACTCACGCTGCTTCATGCTCATAGCTCCAGTTGAGACATGTGCAGTGCGGAATGCTTGCTGAAACTGATCCCAAGTGACATTGGCTATAGGAAAAGTGGCTGTGTAATTCTCCCACCATGAGGCTGTGGGTCCATCCAGTTGGTGTGCGGTGAAGCGCACCTTCTCAGCATGTGTGCAACCTGCGGTGGTCAGCTCCCTTCCAATCCAGCAGAGCCAATCATCTGCAACAATCGACTCGGTGCTACTGGAAAACACCGGCGGATTCAACCTCGAAAAATGGGCTAAGTTGTCAACTGGAGGTGGGGGTCTGCATCAAGGCATTCTGTGATCTCTACTACACAACCTTCTTCTTGTAGACGTTGTTGGGCCTCCAAGTGTAGAGGTTTGTAGGACAGTAACAAATTTCCCTCAAGTGGATGACCTAAGGTTTATCAATCCGTGGGAGGCGTAGGATGAAGATGGTCTCTCTCAAGCAACCCTGCAACCAAACAACAAAGAGTCTCTTGTGTCCCCAACACACCCAATACAATGGTAAATTGTGTAGGTGCACTAGTTCGACGAAGAGATGGTGATACAAGTGCAATATGGATGGTAGATAAAGGTTTTTGTAATCTGAAAATATAAAAACGGCAAGGTAACTAATGATAAAAGTGAGCGAAAACGGTATTGCAATGCTAGGAAACAAGGCCTAGGGTTCATACTTTCACTAGTTCAAGTTCTCTCAACAATAATAACATAATTGGATCATATAACTATCCCTCAACATGCAACAAAGAGTCACTCCAAAGTCACTAATAGAGGAGAACAAATGAAGAGTTTACGGTAGGGTACGAAACCACCTCAAAGTTATCCTTTCTGATCGATCTATTCAAGAGTCCGTAGTAAAATAACATGAAGCTATTCTTTCCATTCGATCTATCATAGAGTTCGTACTAGAATAACACCTTAAGACACAAATCAACCAATACTAGAACAAAGTATGACTCTATATGAATGCCTCCGGCGGTGTATCAGGATGTGGAATGAAACAAGAGTGACATGTATAAAAAATTATGAATGGTGGCTTTGCCACAAATACGGTGTCAACTACATGATCATGCAAGGCAATATGACAATGATGAAGCATGTCATAATAAACAGAATGGTGGATAGTTGCATGGCAATATATCTCGGAATGGCTATGGAAATGCCATAATAGGTAGGTATGGTGGCTGTTTTGAGGAAGATATAAGGAGGCTTATGTGTGATAGAGCGTATCATATCACGGGGTTTGGATGCAGCGGCGAAGTTTGCACCAACTCTCGAGGTGAGAAAGGGCAATGCACGGTACCGAAGAGGCTAGCAATGATGGAAGGGTGAGAGTGCGTATAATCCATGGACTCAACATTAGTCATAATGAACTCACATACTTCTTGCAAAAATCTACAAGTCATCAAAACCAAGCACTACGCGCATGCTCCTAGGGGGATAGATTGGACGGAAGAGACCATCGCTCGTCCCCGACCGCCACTCATAAGGAAAGCATTCAAAGAACACCTCATGCTTCAAATTTGTCACACAACGTTTACCATATGTGCATGCTATGGGACTTGCAAACCTGAACACAAGAATTTCTCAAATTCACAATTACTTAACTAGCACAACTCTAATATTACCATCTTCATATCTCAAAACAATCATCAAGTATCAAACTTCTCATAGTATTCAATGCACTTTATATGAAAGTTTTTATTATACCCATCTTGGATGCCCATCATATTAGGACTAAATTCATAACCAAAGCAAATTATCATGCTGTTCTAAAAGACTCTCAAAATAATATAAGTGAAGCATGAGAGATCGACAATTTCTTCAAAATAAAACTACCGCCATGCTCTGAGAAGATATAAGTGAAGCACTAGAGAAAATGACAAACTACTCCGAAGGATATAAGTGAAGATTAATGAGTAGTCGAATAATTATGCAACTATGTGAAGACTCTCTAACATTTAAGAATTTCAGATCTTGGTATTTTATTCAAACAGCAAGCAAAACAAAAGAAAATAAAATGACGCTCCAAGCAAAACACATATCATGTGGTGAATAAAAATATAGCTCCAAGTAAAGTTACTGATGAACGAAGACGAAAGAGGGGATGCCTTCCGGGGCATCCCCAAGCTTAGGCTCTTCGTTGTCCTTGAATATTACCTTGGGGTGCCTTGGGCATCCCCAAGCTTAGGCTCTTGGCACTCCTTATTCCATAGTCCGTCGAATCTTTACCCAAAACTTGAAAACTTCACAACACAAAACTTAACAGAAAACTCGTAAGCTCCGTTAGTATAACAAAATAAATCACCACTTAGGTACTGTTGTGAACTCATTCTAAATTCATAATGGTGTAATATCTACTGTATTCCAACTTCTCTATGGTTCATACCCTCCGATACTACTCATAGATTCATCAAAATAAGCAAACAACACATAGAAAACAGAACAGTCTGTAGTAATCTGTATAATTCGAATACTTCTGTAATACCAAAAATTCTGAAATAAATTGGTGGACCTGAGTAATTTATCTATTAATCATCTGAAAAATGAATCAACCTAAAATCACTCTCCAGTAAAAAATGGCAGCTAATCTCGTGAGCGCTAAAGTTTCTGTTTTTTACAGCAAGATCACAAAGACTTCACCCAAGTCTTCCCAAAGGTTCTACTTGGCACAAACACTAATTAAAACAATAAAACCACACTAAACATAGGCTAGATGAATTATTTATTACTAAACAGGAGCAAAAGGAAAAGAACAAAAATAAAATTGGGTTGCCTCCCAACAAGCGCTAACGTTTAACGCCCCTAGCTAGGCATGATGATTTCAATGATGCTCACATAAAAGATAAGAATTGAAACATAACGGGAGCATCATGAAGAATATGACTAGCACATTTAAGTCTAACCCACTTCCTATGCATAGGCATTTTGTGAGCAAACAACTTATGGGAACAATAATCAACTAGCATAGGAAGGCAAAACAAGCATAACTTTAAAACTTTAAGCACATAGAGAGGAAACTTGATATTATTGCAATTCCTACAAGCATATATTCCTCCCTCATAATAATTTTCAGTAGCATCATGAATGAATTCAACAATATAACCATCACATAAAGCATTCTTTTCATGACCCACAAGCATAGAAATTTTATTACTCTCCACATAAGCAAAATTCTTCTCATTCGGAATAGTTGGAGTATCATAAGAAACTCGAATACTATAAATTGTTTCCATATTAAAAGAGTAATGTTCAGAAAAAGGGTAATCATAATCATGACAAGTTTTATAAATATAATCATCGCTACTTTTTATAGCATAAGTTTCATCACAATAATCATCATAAGTAGCAACTTTGTTCTCATCATAATCAATTGAAACCTCTTTCGAAATAGTGGATTCATCACTAAATAAAGTCATGACCTCTCCAAATCCACTTTCATAAATATTACCATCATAAATAGGAGGCATGCTATCATCATAATAAATTTTCTCATCAAAACTTGGGAGGCTAAAAATATCATCTTCATTAAACATAGCATCCCCAAGCTTGGGATGAACATTAGTTGCAGCAAATATATTCTCAAACATGTCATTCTCATCAAACATAGCATCCCCAAGCTTGGGCCTTTTCATATCATAAGCATAATCACTCTCATCATTAATAGTATGGATAGCAATTATCATCATCACAATGAGTAATAGGAGCAATATCATTTGGGAGGGATACCTTTTTACCTTTGCTTCTCCATCTTTTCTTTTTCTTCTTCACATCATGTGTGGGTTTAATCCTCTTTTTGGAGCTCCTTATTAATGAGATTGGTTGAATAGAAAGCTCCTCCTCGTCACCTGATTCATCATAAGAAAGAATAGGAGGATATTGGGAAATCTCTTCCCTTTCATTAGTATTCTCTTCATCTTCTATTTGTTTTCTTTTCTTTATGTAATTGGCAATATAAGGATTTTCAATGCAATTCACCGCACAATACATAAAAATTTCTTCTAGATCAAAATCAAGAACTTTATCAAGGACAAATTCTGGCATATCCTTAGTTATACGTTTCATTTCTTCATAACCCAAAAGCAAACTAAGTTCATTATGATGTGCAAGGGAAATTAAGTCATCACAATTTTTTGACACAATACGATCATGAAACAACTTGCATTGGGGATTTAAATGATCACGTTCATTGCAAAGTTCACAAGGATGGCAAAGAAATTTTAAATTTTCAGCACAAGCATCTAGCCTCTCCTGTAACCATTTAGTTTCTAAATACTTATGCCTCTTGCAAAATCTATCTTCCCTATTTGGTGTGTACTTGCAAACTCTATGCACTCCACAAAAATTGGCATGCTTACAAGAGACATTTTCATCATGACTAGTGCAATCATCATTAGTACTATGGATATTCAAAGAGTTCATACTAACAACATTGCAATCATGCTCATCATTCAAAGATTTAGTGCCAAACATTCTAATGCATTCTTCCTCTAGCAATTTAGCACAATTATCAGAATCCTTATTTTCATGAAAGATATTAAAAAGATGAAGCATATGAGGCACCCTCAATTCCATTTTTTTGTAGTTTTCTTTTATAAACTAAACTAGTGATAAAACAAGAAACTAAAAAATTCGATTGCAAGATCTAAAGATATACCTTCAAGCACTCACCTCCCCAGCAACGGCGCCAGAAACTGCTTGATGTCTACTACACAACCTTCTTCTTGTAGACGTTGTTGGGCCTCCAAGTGCAGAGGTTTGTAGGACAGTAGCAAATTTCCCTCAAGTGGATGACCTAAGGTTTGTCAATACGTGGGAGGCGTAGGATGAAGATGGTCTCTCTCAAGCAACCCTGCAACAAAACAACAAAGAGTCTCTTGTGTCCCCAACACACCCAATACAATGGTAAATTGTGTAGGTGCACTAGTTCGGCGAAGAGATGGTGATACAAGTGCAATATGGATGGTAGATAAAGGTTTTTGTAATATGAAAATATAAAAACGGCAAGGTAAATAATGATAAAAGTGAGCGAAAACGGTATTGCAATGCTAGGAAACAAGGCCTAGGGTTCATACTTTCACTAGTGCAAGTTCTCTCAACAATAATAACATAATTGGATCATATAACTATCCCTCAACATGCAACAAAGAGTCACTCCAAAGTCACTAATAGAGGAGACCAAATGAACAGATTATGGTAGGGTACGAAACCACCTCAAAGTTATCCTTTCTGATGAATCTATTCAAGAGTCCGTAGTAAAATAACATGAAGCTATTCTTTCCGTTCGATCTATCATAGAGTTCGTACTAGAATAGAACCTTAAGACACAAATCAACCAATACCCTAATGTCACCTAGATACTCCAATGTCACCTCAAGTATCTGTGGGTATGATTATACGATATGCATCACACAATCTCAGATTCATCTATTCAACCAACACAAAGAACTTCAAAGAGTGCCCCAAAGATTCTACCGGAGAGTCAAGACGAAAACGTGTGCCAACCCCTATGCATAAGTTCTCAATGTTACGGAACCCGCAAGTTGATCACCAAAACATACATCAAGTAGATCACGTGAATATCCCATTGTCACCACAGATAAGCACATGCAAGACATACATCAAGTGTTCTCAAATCCTTAAAGACTTAATCCGATAAGATAACTTCAAAGGGAAAACTCAATCCATTACAAGAGAGTAGAGGGGGAGAAACATCATAAGATCCAACTATAATAGCAAAGCTCACGATACATCAAGATCGTACCACCTCAAGAACACGAGAGAGAGAGAGAGATCAAACACATAGCTACTGGTACATACCCTCAGCCCTGAGGGTGAACTACTCCCTCCTCGTCATGGAGAGCGCTGGGATGATGAAGATGGCCACTGGTGAGGGTTCCCCCCTCCGGCAGGGTTCCGGAACGGGTCTAGATTGGTTTTCGGTGGCTACAGAGGCTTGCGGCGGCGGAACTCCTGATCTAGGTTATGTTCTGGGGGCTTCTGTATATATAAGAGGTTTTAGCGTGGGGAACAAGTCAGGGGGGTTACCGAGGCGGCCACAAGGTAGGGGGCGCGCCCCCACCCTCGTGGTGGCCTCGGGACTCTTCTGGCCCTTCTCCGGTACTCCGTGGGCTTCTTCTGGTCCAAAAACAATCTCCGTAGAATTTCAGGTCAATCGGACTCCGTTTGGTTTTCCTTTTCTGCGATACTAAAAAACAAGGAAAAAACAGAAACTGGCACTGGGCTCTAGGTTAATAGGTTAGTCCTAAAAATCATATAAAATAGCATATAAATGCACATAAAACATCCTAGATGGATAATATAATAGCATGGAACAATCAAAAATTATAGATACGTTGGAGACGTATCATTCTACCGTTGGATCAATAGAGTGAGCTCTGGTGGGAAGACAAATCCGGGGTCACGTCTCAGAGGCATCTGATGGGTTTAGAGGGGAGAGATTAGAATAGAATGAGGTCTAAAGAGAAAATCACTACCCATATGCACATGAGACAAACACATTCATATCACACCACTCAATTCAAGCAAGGGCATACAAACGATCAAACTACCGTTACAAAATACTCGGACTACTACTATATACATGGGGGAATACTACTGATAATATGGTGGTCGACTAGAAATTTTGATCGGTGGAAGACTCCATGATATCCGCTCCAGCTTCGTCTTCGTAATCATCATCACTACTATCGGGGTCGGAGTCGGTGTCGTCGATGATGATATAGTCTTCTGAACGGATGTACTCCTCAGGTGCGGGATCTCCCATGAATACTCTAGCTTCTTCTTCAGGTCTTCATTCTTCTCCAGTACACTACAATTTCCTCCTCATATCCATCGCGTGTAGACTTGAGTTCCTCTTCAAGCTCCATGTTCCTGGTCATCACCTTCTTCAGATCTATCATGCTGGCGCACATTTGGTTCTCCTGGCGGCGAATGTGCTGGTTTAACTCCTAGATGAAGGCTGCAATGGACTTGTCCCTCCTGGTGCTGATCATCTCCCATTGCTCATCTCGGCGCCCACATATCTGGTAGATGGTGTCCTTAAGATCCTTGTTGTATACTTCGTGGATGCGTCCCATGCCGATGTGAGCTGCCATGCTCTTTCCTAGACTCCAGGTTGGTGCATCAAAGGAAAGCTCTATGGGTTCAGTAACTGGTGTGAATGTCCTTCCTGGAACATGAAGTCGGATCATCCAACGCTCCTCTTCTGGTAAAGTGGCGATGTAGGTCCCGGTGAAGCCTGGTATTCCGATGTTCAGGTACCTAGTGACCTCCTTCAAGTGTCGTCTAAAAGGTGTGTCTTCATCCGGTTGAGCAAACTTGTTCCTTGGGTCCGCCATCTATAGAGTGGAAAATGGAGGAGAGTCAGAAATGAGTAGAGAAGAGTGACCTATGGCT
Source organism: Triticum aestivum (assembly GCF_018294505.1). Taxonomy (NCBI): domain Eukaryota; kingdom Viridiplantae; phylum Streptophyta; class Magnoliopsida; order Poales; family Poaceae; genus Triticum; species Triticum aestivum. The sequence goes on from NC_057799.1 coordinate 295,306,751, forward strand.
TATCTTAGTGGTCGTGTCCTACAGTCAGCGTCTGCTCTAATACCATCTTGTAGAGATCCGACCTCAAACGGTCAAATCTCTGTGCATAAATGTCATCCCTGGATCGATAATGCTGACACACACAGTACTTGAAGGATTTACTAGTACAATGCCCGTGCGTTGCCACGGGCTCTTGAAATAGTTTGCAAGAGTTATATAAAGATAATGCAGGTTAAATTTCACACGTACGGACAATATAACACAGACACAATTATTTAATAATTAAAGTACATTTTTGCAATGTAAATTGCCAAAAAGAAAAATTAACGGCATGTCAATGTAACAAACTTAATGGAGTTCCAACTAAACATCTATTATAAAATTATTAATATCTAGGTTATACGCTTAAGAAATTCTTTCACAATATACGGAAAGTTGTCTTTAGCTTCATTCCCACGATGTTTTAGCAAGTATAATAAAAACTGCTTTCTCAACTCATATCCATCCTGCACAAACAATATATGTAGTTAGTATGAAAATAAGTAACGGACAATACTCACCGCGCAAACCGGCTTGACCCGTTCCACCAGAGCATAAAATGAATCATCGCTAATCATAATTCCCATTAACATCAACCAGTATTCTTGGTGTTTATTACTGTTAGTCAACTGGCATTTCAAGTTTCATTACTGCCTGAAATGAAGGTTATCACTCTAAAATAGCATGGTCATATTAGTGACCGTGCAAACTTCAAGATTTAAAACCGATAAGCAGCCCTTCAAATTGGAAAGGGTGCACGTGCAGCGCACGTAAGTTTAGGAATTTCTTCATCATTTTGATTATCTAAATCAATTTTTTTCATAATAGTTGTCACAATAACATGTTATGTTTAACAAGAATTGGTCTAAAATGAAATTTTATAACAATCCGAAGTCCAATTTCGGCAAACAGCCTCCTCGCTAGCAAGATGTGTCAGCACCATCCAATCGCCATCTCGCAACTGTCATCCTGGTGGTTTGGATTTCTGAATATGTTTGTCTCTTTCCTGCCGCACGCAACACTTTATCTCCATGTCACGCCGAATCTTCTTTTTGGGCTATCATCAGGGGATTTTGCCTACCTAAATATAATTACACACCATGAAGACAAGCTCGAATTGTTGGTGGCTTGGATCGTCTCAACAACACCCAACCAAGAACCAACCGACCAGGCTCGATCCTCTGCAAGGAGGGCATACCAAATCATCTCCTTTTTTATCAACACAGATAGAATGTTCAAAACAATGCCATCGTAATCAACATGGGCAAAACATAGCAAAAAATAAGGACATGCTATTGTTCTACGCGAGACAATAAGCAACTTCAGCATCCAGTGTCCCATCATCTACCATGAAGATTGGGAACTCCGTCGTTCCAAGATATGCTTCAATATTTCAATATTTCAAGATTGGGAACTCATTGCATATAACCTTTTTCTTGCTTGTTAGCATAAACCCAGACATTGTCACCCCACAACAGAAAACATTAAGGTTTCAAAACAAAAGAAAACATTTGAACAAAAGAAAGTTAAAATGTATAGCAGATCTCAACCCATCTTACATCGCAAACTGTTAACCCCAATATTTCATGATCTGAATGGGGGAATTAAGGTTGGATTTTGTCTCCGACGAATCAGATTTCTGGACATTGTCAACATCAAGATTCCATCGCATGGTTTCATAACAATCAACCTGTACATGGATCTCTGATTAAATTCTAGCCACTACCATGAAGCTCCCGGTCAGCAAGAGTTGTATTTTTTCTGTTTAAGCGGGCACCTAGTTTTTCTAATACATGGATGTAATTCTCCCCATGTGGCTCAAAAGAAGCATTATGCCCCTGGGTTCCTGAACCTTGACCCAACGCCACCCATTTATTTGTGACAATTTATGCCCAAATTTATCTCAAACAAAAGGTATGCCCAGATCTGTAACACAAGCAGCTGAACAATTAAAAAATATAAATATCCTAGCCTTCTTTTTCATACGACTCATGAGATTCTACAGCAACAAAAATGATTTTACATTGTTTTTCACACACGCATGAACCAGAGCTGCTAGGCAGCAATATTCCACCATTTGACAATAACTATAACGATAAAGAATGACTACCAGACCATATCCTTTACTACATAATGGAATACTAATGTGCAAACAAATGCCACCATTGCTCCTGAAGTATTCATATCATCGAGTAAGAATGGTTGCATGTTTATCACCTTTTCCAATCCAATGAAACTGATGTTATAACGCATTACACATGCTATGAAAGAAATTGATGAGAACAATATTACATTTGCTCTTACTGCAAATCAACACCAACAAATCTATAATAGGTTCATGCATAAAGCAAGTGAATTTGAAAAAGAAACCAGAACCTTATTAAGTGATCCTAATTCCATGCGAAGTTGCCTAGGAAAAATAGAAGTGGAGGATCAAGGTGGATTCCAAATAATAGTAATATAATACTCCTTCAAGGTAAAAAAATGAAATCTAGTGGGTACAAGCATTTTGAATAATAAACAAAATTAAGATCTAACTATATACGTGCATCATCTACTAACCCTTCAAAATGATGATTTTCATTTGGACCAAGTACATCTCAAGCTGCAAGCACAATAAAATCACCATGGGCTTGGAGCCCACCATCTCTCCACGTTCCTGCATGTGAAGAATTAACCAGTGCCCCAAGTCAGAACTACTGCTAACCTTATTCATGTAGACCTTACTAAAAATTCAGAAAATATGCAGAGTATCCATTTTTGTTAACCTAGCTATCTGCAGTCCAAGACAGAGCGTGACCATAATCCACACTACAACACATGAATATAGCTACCTTATGGGGCATATATGCCTAATCCTCATATCTTCTTGTTTGGAAAAGAGTTGACCATTTGCACATAGTATAGAATGGCGAAGATTGAACATGCTCTCGTACAATTGGGGAATGGTGTGGAGCTCCATAAGCGACGGCGGCGATGCCGGCTACAGTTGTTCTGACAGGAACTAATTTGCTTACTCTTCGTTTTCAGTTAACCACATAGTACTACACTGCCATATACAAAATCAGGAGAGGAAGGTACCTTCTGTACGCCCACTGCACGGGAGAGTTTTGTGGCGGACTGTATACCTGGACACGATAATCTTGTTTCGAAGGAGCGCCCAACTGCGGCATGGAGGTCAGAGAGGGGTGAGAGCCGGACCGGCGTGATTCACACAGTGCAAACCTGATAAACAAAACGCAAAAGTCCAGCACCTGGTTTACTGCAAGGAGCTCGCTGGTGTCCAGATTCAACCCGAGGTAGACTTGCCCATTATCTCGCCCTTCCGCCATCGGATCGGCGGGATGTCCCCTGCTCAGCCGCTCCCGTCGACAGGTACGGCCGTCCGCGACTGCAGGCGTTGTGGCGGCGAGGGACTCTTGGAGATGCGATCGAGCAGCCTACCCCTTGACTTGCAGAGGCAGGAGCTGATACGGACGCCGATCCCACTGAGGGGCCCGGTGGAGTGCTGGTGCGGACTTGATGATTCGACACATGAAGTCGAATAGATCATGGAACCCGGCACCGCCGCCGGCATCAGCGGGGTCCCGTCGCATGGGTCGTGGTCTAGGCTCGGGGGTCGTGTCGACGGCGGCATGGAGGTAAGAGAGGTGAGAGCCTGCTGGCCGTGCCCTTCCTCCCCTCCCTTCCTTCTGTTCTCCCTGGAACCGCAGCAGGCCATGGAGGAGCTCAGCCGCCGCCGTCGTCCCTCCGACTCTCACCGGAGCCGTCCGTCGTCGACCCGATCCTGCTGCCATCCGCCAGATCCACAGCAGCCCCGCCGGAGCCCACAACTTGGCCATCACCGTTCCCTCGAGATGCCGCCGCCTCCCCGTGTTGACCGCGTCGCTCACCTGCATTCAGGGATCTTTCGATATCGGATTGTGTTTTCCTTTCCTTGGATTAGGAAACGATGTACCGGGGTCGACGCGGGGTGCGCGGAACGTTTGGTATGGCAGAGGTTTCGTCCGCCCAGGCAAATTGCTAAGCGCGTTTTTGGCTCTGGATTAGATTAAATTAAGTGATTCTGATCGTGTGGTTATAATTGAGCTATGTTGTTATGTGTACGTTAGGCTGGGTACACTTAGCGATGTACATGTTTTCTTGTTTAATAAGTAGTAGAGATGGTTTACCTATGAATTTCTTTAAATCCATTATTTGTTTCCTCAAAATCTATTATTTATTTCCTAAAGCAAATTGCATTAATGAGAGAAATTCACTGATTTGGTTAAGGTAGGAAAGAATCTATTATTTGTTTCCTAAAGCAAATTGCATTAATGGAAGAGATCCGTTGATTTGGCTAAGGTAGGAAAGAATCTATCATTTGTTTCCTAAAGCAAATTGCATTTATGAAAGAGATTCGTTGATTTGGCTAAGCTAGGAAAGTTAGATCCGTGATCTTTGTCATTACGAAAGTGTTGAAAATAAACCGTATTAAATCCATTATTTGTTTCCTGAAAATCTATTATTTATTTCCTAAAGCAAATTGCATTAATGAGAGAAATTCATTGATTTGGTTAAGGTAGGAAAGAATCTATTATTTGTTTCCTAAAGCAAATTGCATTAATGGAAGAGATCCGTTGATTTGGTTAAGGTAGGAAAGAATATATTATTTGTTTCCTAAAGCAAATTGCATTAATGGAAGAGATCCGTTGATTTGGCTAAGGTAGGAAAGAATCTATCATTTGTTTCCTAAAGCAAATTGCATTTATGAAAGAGATTCGTTGATTTGGCAAAGCTAGGAAAGTTAGATCCGTGATCTTTTGTCATTAGGAAAGTGTTGAAAATAAACCGTATTAAACCCATTATTTGTTTCCTGAAAATCTATTATTTATTTCCTAAAGCAAATTGCATTAATGAGAGAAATTCACTGATTTGGTTAAGGTAGGAAAGAATCTATTATTTGTTTCCTAAAGCAAATTGCATTAATGGAAGAGATCCGTTGATTTGGCTAAGGTAGGAAAGAATCTATTATTTGTTTCCTAAAGAAAATTGCATTTATGAAAGAGATTCGTTGATTTGGCTAAGCTAGGAAAGTTAGATCCGTGATCTTTTGTCATTAGGAAAGTGTTGAAAATAAACCGTACCGGACTACCAACTCCTCCATTAGGTTTTTTTTCGCTGGTTAATCTTGGTAGGTCTTTTTTCGTTGGTTAACCTTCGTAGGTCTATTTTTTTGGTACGTGGATGGGTGCGGGTTGGGGCCTCAGGAGGAGGTTTTTTCGGTTTCTGGTGGATAAGTCAGAGGTGGGAGGAGGTACCCAAAAAAACCATGAAAGGTGGGACTAAAAAAAACCTGGAAGCGAGACTACCAACTGCTCCATTAGGAGTAGAGATAACAGAGTGCAATCACACACTTATTACATCGAATGTCTCAAAAGAGAACTTAATACAATAATATGGCTTAAGGCCATCTAAATAAGATAATAGCGGAAGCTTGGAAGATGAATGAGTCCATCAACTCCAACGGCATAACTGAGTGCATGCTACCTCTTGAGCACTGCGTTGGTTTTCCCTTGAAGAGGAAAGGGTGATGCAGCAAAGTAGCGTAAGTATTTCTCTCAGTTTTTGAGAACCAAGGTATCAATCCAGTAGGGGGCCACGCACGAGTCCCTCGCACCTACACAAACAAATAAATCCTCGCAACCAACGCAATAAAGGGGTTGTCAATCCCTTCACAGTCACTTACGAGAGTGAGATCTGATAGATATGATAAGATAATATTTTTGGTATTTTTATGATAAAGATGCAAAGTAAAATAAAAGGCAATAAAAATAGCTAAGTGTTGGAAGATTAATATGATGGAAAATAGACCCGGGGGCCATAGGTTTCACTAGTGGCTTCTCTCAAGAGCATAAGTATTATGGTGGGTGAACAAATTACTGTTGAGCAATTGACAGAATTGAGCATAGTTATGAGAATATCTAGGTATGATCATGTATATAGGCATCACATCCGAGACAAGTAGACCGACTCCTGCCTGCATCTACTACTATTACTCCACACATCGACCGCTATCCAGCATGCATCTCGAGTATTAAGTTCATAAGAACAGAGTAACACTTTAAATAAGATGACATGATGTAGAGGGATAAACTCATGCAATATGATATAAACCCCATCTTGTTATCCTTGATGGCGACAATGCAATACGTGCCTTGCTGCCCCTACTGTCACTGGGAAAGGACACCGCAAGATTGAACCCAAAGCTAAGCACTTCTCCCATTGCAAGAAAGATCAATCTAGTAGGCCAAACCAAACTAATAATTCAAAGGGACTTGCAAAGATAACCAATCATACATAAAAGAATTCAGAGAAGATTCAAATATTGTTCATAGATAAACTTGATCCTAAACCCACAATTCATCGGTCTCAACAAACACACCGCAAAAGAAGATTACATCGAATAGATCTCCACGAGAGAGGGGGAGAACATTGTATTGAGATCCAAAAAGAGAGAAGAAGCCATCTAGCTAATAACTATGGACCCGAAGGTCTGAGGTAAACTACTCACACATCATCGGAGAGGCTATGGTGTTGATGTAGAAGCCCTCCGTGATCGATGCCCCTCCGGCGGAGCTCCGGAAAAGGCCCCAAGATGGGATCTCACGGGTACAGAAGGTTGCGGCGGTGGAATTAGGTTTTTGGCTCCGTATCTGGTAGTTTGGGGGTACGTAGGTATATATAGGAGGAAGAAGTACGTCGGTGGAGCAACGTGGGGCCCACGAGGGTGGAGGGCGCGCCCAGGGGGGTAGGCGCGCCCCTACCTCGCGCCCTCCTTATTGATGTCTTGACGTAGGGTCCAAGTCCTCTGGATCACGTTCGTTCCGAAAATCATGTTCCCGAAGGTTTCATTCCGTTTGGACTCTGTTTGATATTCTTTTTCTGCGAAACTTTGAAATAGGCAAAAAAACAGCAATTCTGGGCTGGGCCTCCGGTTAATAGGTTAGTCCCAAAAACAATATAAAAGTGTATAATAAAGCCCATTAATGTCCAAAACAGAATATAATATAGCATGGAACAATAAAAAATTATAGATACGTTGGAGACGTATCAAGCATCCCCAAGCTTAATTCCTGCTCGTCCTCGAGTAGGTAAATGATAAAAAAAGAATTTTTGATGTGGAATGCTACTTGGCATAATTTCAATGTAATTCTCCTAATTGTGGTATGAATATTCAGATCCGAAAGATTCAAGATAAAGGTTTAATATTGACATAAAAGTAATAATACTTCAAGCATACTAACTAAGCAATTATGTCCTCTCAAAATAACATGGCCAAAGAAAGTTCATCCCTACAAAATCATATAGTTTAGTCATGCTCCATTTTCGTCACACAAGAATGCTCTCATCATGCACAACCCCGATGACAAGCCAAGCAATTGTTTCATACTTTAGTAATCTCAAACTTTTTTCAACCTTCACGCGATACATGAGCATGAGCCATGGATATAGCACTATGGGTGGAATAGAATATAATGATGGGGGTTATGTGGAGAAGACAAAAAAGGAGAAAGTCTCACATCAACGCGGCTAATCAATGAGCTATGGAGATGCCCGTCGATTGATGTTAATGCAAGGAGTAGGGATTGTCATGCAACGGATGCACTAGAACTATAAATGCATGAAAGCTCAACAAAAGAAACTAAGTGGGTGTGCATCCAACTTGCTTGCTCACGAAGACCTAGGGCATTTGAGGAAGCCCATTGTTGGAATATACAAGCCAAGTTCTATAATGAAAAATTCCCACTAGTATATGAAAGTGACAAAACAAGAGACTCTCTATCATGAAGATCATGGTGCTACTTTGAAGCACAAGTGTGAAAAAAAGGATAGTAGCATTGTCCCTTTTTATTTTCTCCTTTTTTATGGGCCTTTTCTTTTTTTATTTGGCCTTTCTCTCTTTTTTTTATTGGGACAATGCTCTATGAATGATGATCATCACACTTCTATTTATTTACAACTCAATGATTACAACTCGATACTAGAACAAGGTATGACTCTATATGAATGCCTCCGGCGGTATACCAGGATAGCAATGAATCAAGAGTGACATGTATGAAAAATTATGAACGGTGGCTTTGCCACAAATACGATGTCAACTACATGATCATGCAAAGCAATATGACAATGATGAGTGTGTCATAATAAACAGAACGGTGGAAAGTTGCATGGCAATATATCTCGGAATGGCTATGGAAATGCCATAATAGGTAGGTATGGTGGCTGTTTTGAGGAAGATATAAGGAGGTTTATGTGACGGTCGGGTAATCAAGCTACAGTAACCCTCTGGTAATGATGCCATGTCACTTCGATTACTCTTGTTAATCTTGCGTTAATTCAAAACTGATCCAACTTCAAATTGAATTAAAGGCAAACAACAAAAGTTTTCAAAAACTAAAACTAAAATGTCCGGGTTGTGTCAAATAAATCGTAAGTAGTAATGGTGGAGAGACCACATGTTTATAAAATATTTAAATGCTCTAAATTAACTAAAATAGCAACTAGAACAATTAATTAAATACCTTTTAAGATATAAGGTTACAAACTATTTTTAATTAAATGCCTAACTAGTATTAGCAGTGGTATAACTAGTAATACTACATTAGGTGCTGTTTTTATAATGAACAAAACAAAAATGTGTAGTAAATAAAATAGCAAAACTAATTAACAGGAAAAGTAAACAAAAGAAAAAAAGGGAAAACAAAGGGGCAAACCCCCGGCCCAACTGGGCCACGGCCCAGCAGGCCACCAGGCCGCCCCACCTGGCCCAACCGGCCACCCACTCCCCCCTCACTCCCTTATCCACCCATACCCCCGAAACCCTAGCCCACAACCGCACACCCCCACTCCTCCCCCACGTCTCTCTCCCCTTCCCCGATCCAGATCGGGATCGGGGGAAGGAACCCCCCACGGCGCCCGACCCCACGGTCGCCGCCGCGCCAGCCTCCGACGTCGCCGCCTCGTCTCACCACCACCTCGCGGACGCCACCTTCTCGCCGGACCGCCTCGTCACCTCCCCGACCCTGGAGGCCGCCGCTCGCCGCCCGACGCCGCCTCGCCCTAGCCGCACGACGACGTCGCCGGAGCAACCTTGTCGGTCTGCCTCCTCCACGTCGTGTCGTCCCCATCCCCCACCTCGACCCTCGCTGCCCGTACCCTACGCCCGCCCGGTGAGGCCCCCGGCCTCCTCCTACTTTCCCCTCATCCCCATGTACATGCCACGCGCTCGCACGCCCGGCCGTCGCCCCGCTTGCGTAACCACTGCCCCGCCTCGCCACGCGCGCAAGCGTCGACGCGCCCCTGCTCCTTGCCACGCCTGCCCGCGCCCGAGGCATCCCTGCCACCCGTGCGCCCTTGACTGCCGCCCACGCATGCCCAGGGGCGTGCCCCTGCATTGATTGGCCGCCCTCCTCCGTCCTTGGCCGCGGCCACGCGCACGCGCGCCCGCCTCCCCATACGCCTCTGCTCGCGGCTCCATCGGCGTCCGCCACCGCTGCCCCTGGCCGCCCCCTTCCCCACGCCGCTCTGCCTCTCCCCGCTCGCCGCTGCACTCATCGCACACGCGCCCGTGCTGCCGGTGGCGTCGGGGCCTCGCGTTGGGCCTCACCTGTCACCACACGCCGGCGAGTGCCCGCCCCGTCGCGTTCTGGTCCGCCCCGACGGGCGCCTTGCCTGCGGCGCCCTACGCCCGCACCCGCAACGCCCACACGCCCGCTAAGGCCCCCATGGCCACATACAAGTGGGGCCCAGCCACTGGAATGTTATAATAAAAAAATGATTTTAGAAAAAAAATTAAATTAATATAAATAAATAAATAAATACATAAATAATAAAGATAATTAATTAAGATAATTAATTAACTTAATTAATCCTGTTAATATTAACTAATTAAGATTAATTAACCTAATTAACTACTGTTAATTAGCTAACAGCCCCTGACAGGTGGGACCCACCTGTCAGGTTGACCAGGTCAACGGTCAACGTTGACTGCTGACGTCATGCTGATGCATTAATTAAATTTCGAATTAAATTAATTTATTAAATTCTAAAAATGATTTAAATCTTTAAAATTCAATATAAAATAAACCGTAGCTCGGATGGAAAAACTTTGTACATGAAAGTTGCTCAGAACGATGAGACGAATCCGGATACGCATCCCGTTCGTCCGCCACACATCCCTAACATATCGAACTCGCAAATTTCCCCTCCGTTTCATCTGTTCGAAAATGCGAAACATCGGGAATACTTTCCCGGTTGTCCCCCCCCTTCGCCGGTACCACCTACTGCCGCGTTAGGGCACACCTAGTACCGCTCATTGTCATGTCACGCATCGTCATGCTTATGCTTGCATTGTATTTACTGTTTCTTCCCCCTCTTCTCTCCGGTAGACTACGAGACCGATGCTGCTGCTGCCCAGTTCGACTACGGAGTTGACGACCCCTCCTACTTGCCAGAGCAACCAGGCAAGCCCCCCCTGATCACCAAATATCGCCTATTCTTCTCTCTACTGCTTGCATTAGAGTAGTGTAGCATGTTACTGCTTTCGTTAATCCTATTCTGCTGCATAGTCTGTCATTGTTGCTACAGTTGTTACCCTTACCTGCCATCCTACTGCTTAGTATAGGATGCTAGTGTTCCATCAGTGGCCCTACACTCTTGTCCGTCTGCCATGCTATACTACTGGGCCGTGATCACTTCGGGAGGTGATCACGGGTATATACTATATACTTTATATACATGACACATGTGGTGACTAAAGTCGGGTCGGCTCGTTGAGTACCCGCAAGTGATTCTGATGAGGGGGCTGAAAGGATAGGTGGCTCCATCCCGGTAGAGGTGGGCCTGGGTTCCTGACGGCCCCCGACTGTTACTTTGTGGCGGAGCGACAGGGCAGGTTGAGACCACCTAGGAGAGAGGTGGGCCTGGCCCTGATCGGCGTTCACAGATACTTAACACGCTTAACGAGATCTTGGTATTTGATCTGAGTCTGGCCATTTGGTCTATACGCACTAACCAACTACGCGGGAACAGTTATGGGCACTCGACGTCGTGGTATCAGCCGAAGCTCTTCTTGACGTCAGCGACGGAGCGGCGCGCGCCGAATTGGACTGGAACGCCTGCTAGGCTAGGTCTGCTTCCGGCCGCGCACGCAACATGCAGGTGTGCAATGGGCGATGGGCCCAGACCCCTGCGCGCATAGGATTTAGACCGACGTGTTGACCTCTCTGTTGAGCCTAGGTGGGGCTGCGACGTGTTGATCTTCCGCGGCTGGGCATGACCCAGAAAAGTGTGTCCGGCCAAATGGGATCGAGCGTGTTGGGTTATGTGGTGCACCCCTGCAGGGAAGTTTATCTACTCGAATAGCCGTGTCTCTCGGTAAAAGGACGACCCGGAGTTGTACCTTGACCTTATGACAACTAGAACTGGATACTTAATAAAACACACCCTTCCAAGTGCCAGATACAACCCGGTGATCGCTCTCTAACAGGGCGACGAGGAGGGGATCGCCGGGTAGGATTATGCTATGCGATGCTACTTGGAGGACTTCAATCTACTCTCTTCTACATGTTGCAAGATGGAGATGGCCAGAAGCGTAGTCTTCGACAGGATTAGCTATCCCCCTCTTATTCTGGCATTCTGCAGTTCAGTCCACTGATATGGCCCTTTACACATATACCCATGCATATGTAGTGTAGCTCATTGCTTGCGAGTACTTTGGATGAGTACTCACGGTTGCTTCTCTCCCTCTTTTCCCCCTTTCCTTTCTACCTGGTTGTCGCAACCAGATGCTGGAGTCCAGGAGCCAGACGCCACCGTCGACGATGACTCCTACGACACTGGAGGTGCCTACTACTACGTGGAGCCCGCTGACGACGACCAGGAGTAGTTAGGAGGACCCTAGGCAGGAGGCCTGCGCCTCGTTCGATCTGTATCCCAGTTTGTGCTAGCCTTCTTAAGGCAAACTTGTTTAACTTAAGTCTGTACTCAGATATTGTTGTTTCCCCTGGCTCGTCTGTGATCGAGCACTTGTATTCGAGCCCTCGAGGCCCCTGGCTTGTATTATGATGCTTGTATGACTTATTTATGTTTTAGAGTTGTGTTGTGATATCTTCCCGTGAGTCCCTGATCTTGATCGTACACATTTGCGTGCATGAGTAGTGTACGGTCAAATCGGGGGCGTCACAAGTTGGTATCAGAGCCGACTGCCTGTAGGAATCCCCCTTTCCAACTCCTTGGCCGAAGTCGAGTTTAGTCATTGAAAAACTTTTACTAACATGGCTGTGTGGCTTACGGGCCCACGTCGCCATTGGGTAGTATTAGGATCTTTTACTCCTTGTCTATACTCTGGGACTCTGATCTCTCTTCTATTCGGGTTAAGTAAATTTTGCTAAATCTAACATTAGGATCTCGTTCTCACATTCACCCGGAGAGCCCCTTATTACCGATGATCGTCTGCTGCACGTGAAGACCCTGAAGATACTCTCCGCTGTTAACCCGAGAACTTGTGTTCATCGCTTTTGCAATTCCCTTTCATCGATAAACTCCTATAGATAACCACGTATACTCACCATTCATACAATGTTTCCCAGTTGATCTTGTTATTACAAGATACCCCGAAATTCCCTTTGTTGAGTATCCGCTCATCCCCAGTTGATTCAAGTATATCACAAAAGTGTTCAGAATACCATTCGATCTTCCGAAAATCCTCAGGAGCCTATTGCTCTTGAAATTCTTGCTTACTAGCATTATGATTAATCCCATAAGTCTCGAAATCTTACTGGCACCCTTTGTCATTATCTTTTTGAGTCCATTGATTCAATATGTTGCAAATGCTCGCAATCCTCAAGCAGATCCTAGAATTCATCCTTCCGGCTTAGACATCATTTTTAACATGAGCTAGATCTCGACCAATCAAATCGTCGTCGTTTGTACCCCTAAGGCTATTCAGCTTATCCATCCCTAATCAGAGCATTGCTTCTGATCCCTTGTCTTGGAATTCATAATTCTTTTGCAAATGAGCTCTGAAGTAGTCAGTTGTTTCTATCATCTGATCTACTTACATGCTTTTTCTTTTGGTTGAGTACCGATGCTCACACCAGATCCCTTATGGACCATCAGAACCTTGTTGGATTTTATCCGACGACGTCCTTCATATTCAATAACTTTGTGAGTCTTTTCTCGGATGCATAATGCCTTTGGTAAATTGTATCCTATGCTTTGTCAACAATGCTCTCCTTTCGAGCTTGTGTTATTTACTCCTGAAGTTTGAGGTATATGTTTCTAAGATGCCCCGATGGATTGAACCTATACCTTCCCTAAAAACCGTAAGAACCCAAAGGTTTTCACAAGCCATACCCTTCTGGTATTTTACCAGATAATTTTCTACCATACAACTTCATCGAATGTGAGAAGTGAATGCAAGGTTATGCATTGGAGAAGTGGGAGTCGACCTTGAACTTTGTGTTCATGCCCATGGACACGATGTAGATCTTATCATTAAAAGCTTCTCTTAAATTAATTATTCCCTTGGTATAAGTTCATCTTATATCTGTGATCTGGCCTTTTGCTATCGTGGTTCCAACCATGTTCTCCTTTAAATACCATTTCTCGTACAAGTTGAGCACTTGTCTTCTGCAGAGCAATACCCCAGTCCAACCTCTACTTTGATCTACCGTCGAGCATTACACTCTGGTATCTCAAGAATACCACGGAACTACATAACTTCTTATGAGTTCTTCGTCAACTATTATTCTCGCCAATTCCAATTTCCCTCGGGTTCTAAGTTATTAGTCACTCGAGAACACCGTTAAGTGAATCGATTCCGCACTCCGATTCAATAACTCTAAGTAATTTTCGTTGCTTATGATTTAATAACCCTTCAAGTCATTCCTAGCCCGATCGGCTATATCATTATCATGCAACTTTTTAACTGTGCTATCTGGTCCTTCTTTCCAAAGCACGATTTTCGACGATGAGCTAAGCTTACGCCGACTTTCCTCGTCATATCATTTTGCCTTGAACAACAAGCTTGATTCCGAGTTTGTGTCGTACCCAGGGTTCCAATAACCTTTCGCTTCATCATTCCTTTGACTTGATGTCATCGCCGAGCGATTGCATCTTCATGGAATCTCTCGACAAATGTGTCGTGATCATCATGAGCATTCTGAGTCCTTCCAGAATATCGATTGAATTCATGATGAGAAAGACCATCCTTTCCCTTGATGATTTGTGTTATCATCGGCCACTTTACTGCTTTCCCTCCAACACAAACTTGTTCGTGTTATGTGTTATACCTTGAGATCCTTGCTATCCAACATTTGTTCCTCTTTACTTTGGAGTATTACCAAATTTTATATCAAGAATGCCGTGAGAATTTCACCACCTCTTTAGAATTCTTGATATAGTAATACATCTTGCCGTCTACATTCAGTTCTTGGTCCCCATGTTGATTTTAACCGAAGTACCCACAAATGAACTGTGATGTGTAAAATTCAAAACTTCCAGCAACCCTATTGCTTGTAAGTTAATGAACGATAGTTCATTCCTTGTGTATTGGTTATCGAATCACCATTCTAACCTTGATCATGCAAGCTAAGCCCATATTCGGGTGCACCTTTCAACCAATGTTTAATTGTGTATGTTTTCCTCGAGCATACATCATTAAGTCATTCGATCTAGCTAATGTTATCTCCTTGTTCACATAGTTGTGGAAATCTATCTTTTGGAAATCTCAATGGATTGTCGCTGAGTCAATCAGTCACCTCCTCACCTCTCCTTGATTTAATGATGAACCCTTGTTCGGAACTCGCTTCCATAGTTCATCTCCCGAGAATCTTCGATGTCGTTTCGACAATTTGTGTTGCACCTTTCTTCTCAGGCATCCTGAGTCTGAGTTATCCTGACACCAATCAGATCTGAATCTCGGTCAAATATGATGGTTGGAACATATTTCGAGTTATAACATTGGTCTATTTATGACCCGATAAGGTGATGTCATGCCTAACCCACCTGGCCGGAGGACCTATTGTTATAAGTTTTCCCTTTTTAGCAAGGTTAGCTATTCTTCCATGAGGACATTGTAAGACTTACTCTATAAGTTGTTCCTGATGGATCCTTTGTGTATCCATAGCCTGATCTTACCTAATGACCATGTCAATGCTATCTCGAAGCATGTCTGTGTTACTCCGATCTTCAATAAAAACATTTGAAGCACAATGCTAAATTTTCGTTATCAATTATTCAAACACCGTTCTTTGGGTAATGTCATGAACTTCCTCTTCCCTAACCTAAATGGTTCTCTTCTAACCATTGTCCTTGGGAAGGATATACCCCCTGAAATATGTGTTTAAACACATTTTCCTTTCCATTGTTCTGTTTAATCTGATAATCATATTTTCCTTTCCATTGGTTGGCTTAACGTTTCTGGTGATCATTATGATCTAAGCAGTATTAATTCCCTGCTTGTGCAAACACCTCGGTGTACAACTCTGTCAGTAAGACCCTGTTACTATTGTTGGTGACATTCCGGTAACCACCGATGGACGAGAACTTTGCCTATTGGTCCGCCTCGTTTCAACGAGCAGGAAAATGGTTCTCTTCGTCCCTCGCCCTTGGTATCGACGATGTTGCTGACATATAACTGACAGGCTACCCTCTGACATGCCTTGCTATCATGATCGTGCAAGATGTCACCGCCCTTCCTACTTTAACTACATGGTGGGCCCATAACCCACAGTTCCACAGGATCAAAACCTGACTCTCCTGTGCACCCCCTGTTCCCAAATTTATTCATCGCGCGTGGCCTCGTATGTAATTCACGGACCACCGTCCTACTGATCTATTCTGGTATCAGACGCAATACTTACTCTCGCTGCTTGAACCCCTTTCACACTTTGTTTCAGGCAACGAACGATTCACCCGCTCGAAACTTCTCATGGTACCTACTTACCTTGCTCTCGATATTGTCTTAAGTTTACATTCAAGCGTTACTTTCCGCCACCTTCCCCGATGTTATCAACCAGATAGTCAACTGTTCAGATGTCTGTTATTCCGAAGTTACCCCTTGTCCTTCGTAAGTACGATGGAGTTCCCGAAGAAAGGATGCCAGCTTCATCATGATGACCTTGAGCAGGAAAAATGAAGACATCAACGTAACGGATCAACTTCTTCGAGAAGAGCAACCAGGACCGAGAAGATTCGTTAGAATTCCGTAACCAGAATTTCCCCCGTACTCCCCTCTTAAATCTCGGGACGAGATTTCTTGTAGTGGAGGAGAATTGTGATGCCCGGGTAATCAAGCTACAGTAACCCTCTGGTAATGATGCCATGTCACTTCGATTACTCTTGTTAATCTCGCGTTAATTCAAAACTGATCCAACTTCAAATTGAATTAAAGGCAAACAACAAAAGTTTTCAAAAACTAAAACTAAAATGTCCGGGTTGTGTCAAATAAATCGTAAGTAGTAATGGTGGAGAAACCACATGTTTATAAAATATTTAAATGCTTTAAATTAACTAAAACAGCAACTAGAACAATTAATTAAATACCTTTTAAGATATAAGGTTACAAACTATTTTTAATTAAATGCCTAACTAGTATTAGCAGTGGTATAACTAGTAATACTACATTAGGTGCTGTTTTTATAATGAACAAAACTAAAATGTGTAGTAAATAAAATAGCAAAACTAATTAACAGGAAAAGTAAACAAAAGAAAAAAAAGGGAAAACAAAGGGGCAAACCCCCCCGGCCCAACTGGGCCACGGCCCAGCAGGCCACCAGGCCGCCCGGCCGTCCCACCTGGCCCAACCGGCCACCCACTCCCCCCTCACTCCCTTATCCACCCATACCCCCGAAACCCTAGCCCACAACCGCACACCCCCACTCCTCCCCCACGTCTCTCTCCCCCTCCCCGATCCAGATCAGGATCGGGGGAAGGAACCCCCCACGGTCGCCGCCGCGCCAGCCTCCGACGTCGCCGCCTCGTCTCACCACCACCTCGCGGACGCCACCTTCCCGCCGGACCGCCTCGTCACCTCCCCGACCCTGGAGGCCGCCGCTCGCCGCCCGAACACCGACGCCGCCCGACGCCGCCTCGCCCTCGCCGCACGACGACGTCGCTGGAGCAACCTCGCCGGTCTGCCTCCTCCACGTCGTGTCGTCCCCGTCCCCCCACCTCGACCCTCGCTGCCCGTACCCTACGCCCGCGCGGTGAGGCCCCCGGCCTCCTCCTACTTTCCCCTCATCCCCATGTACACGCCACGTGCTCGCACGCCCGGCCATCGCCCCGCTTGCGTAGCCACTCCCCCGCCTCGCCACGCGCGCAAGCGTCGACGCGCCCCTGCTCCTTGCCACGCCTGCCCGCGCCCGAGGCATCCCTGCCACCCGTGCGCCCTTGACTGCCGCCCATGCATGCCCAGGGGCGTGCCCCTGCATTGGTTGGCTGCCCTCCTCCGTCCCTGGCCGCGGCCACGCGCACGCGCGCCCGCCTCCCCATACGCCTCTGCTCGCGGCTCCACCGGCGTCCGCCACCGCTGCCCCTGGCCGCCCCCTTCCCCACGCCGCTCTGCCTCTCCCCGCTCGCCGCTGCACTCGTC
Organism: Triticum aestivum; assembly: GCF_018294505.1. NCBI lineage: Eukaryota > Viridiplantae > Streptophyta > Magnoliopsida > Poales > Poaceae > Triticum > Triticum aestivum. The sequence goes on from NC_057799.1 coordinate 295,324,407, forward strand.
GCACACGCGCCCGTGCTGCCGGTGGCGTCGGGGCCTCGCGTTGGGCCTCACCTGTCGCCACGTGCCGGCAAGTGCCCGCCCCGTCGCGTTCGGGTCCGCCCCGACGGGCGCCTTGCCTGCGGCGCCCTACGCCCGCACCCGCAACGCCCACACGCCCGCTAAGGCCCCCAGGGCCACATACAAGTGGGGCCCAGCCACTGGAACGTTTTAATAAACAAATGATTTTAGAAAAAAAATTAAATTAATAAAAATAAATAAATAAATACATAAATAATAAAGATAATTAATTAAGACAATTAATTAACTTAATTGATCCTGTTAATATTAACTAATTAAGATTAATTAACCTAATAACTAATTAACCTAATTAACTACTGTTAATTAGCTAACAGCCCCTGACAGGTGGGACCCACCTGTCAGGTTGACCAGGTCAACGGTCAACTGCTGACGCCATGCTGATGCATTAATTAAATTTCAAATTAAATTAATTTATTAAATTCTAAAAATGATTTAAATCTTTAAAATTTAATATAAAATAAACCGTAGCTCGGATGGAAAAACTTTGTACATGAAAGTTGCTCAGAACGACGAGACGAATCCGGATACGCAGCCCGTTCGTCCGCCACACATCCCTAACATATCGAACTCGCAACTTTCCCCCTCTGTTTCATCTGTCCGAAAATGCGAAACATCGGGAATACTTTCCCGGTTGTTCCCCCCTTCGCCGGTACCACCTACTGCCGCGTTAGGGCACACCTAGTACCGCTCATTGTCATGTCACGCATCGTCATGCTTATGCTTGCATTGTATTTACTGTTTCTTCCCCCTCTTCTCTCCGGTAGACTACGAGACCGACGCTGCTGCTGCCTAGTTCGACTACGGAGTTGACGACCCCTCCTACTTGCCAGAGCAACCAGGCAAGCCCCCCCTTGATCACCAGATATCGCCTATTCTTCTCTCTACTGCTTGCATTAGAGTAGTGTAGCATGTTACTGCTTTCTTTAATCCTATTCTGCTGCATAGTCTGTCATTGTTGCTACAGTTGTTACCCTTAGCTGCCATCCTACTGGTTAGTATAGGATGCTAGTGTTCCATCAGTGGCCCTACACTCTTGTCCGTCTGCCATGCTATACTACTGGGCCGTGATCACTTCAGGAGGTGATCACGGGTATATACTATATACTTTATATACATGACACATGTGGTGACTAAAGTCGGGTCGGCTCGTTGAGTACCCGCAAGTGATTCTGATGAGGGGGCTGAAAGGATAGGTGGCTCCATCCCGGTAGAGGTGGGCCTGGGTTCCTGACGGCCCCCGACTGTTACTTTGTGGCGGAGCGACAGGGTAGGTTGAGACCACCTAGGAGAGAGGTGGGCCTGGCCATGTTCGGCGTTCGCAGATACTTAACACGCTTAACGAGATCTTGGTATTTGATCTGAGTCTGGCCATTTGGTCTATACGCACTAACCAACTACGCGGGAACAGTTATGGGCACTCGACGTCGTGGTATGAGCCGAAGCTCTTCTTGACGTCAGCGACGGAGCGGCGCGCGCCGGATTGGACTGGAACGCCTGCTAGGCTAGGTCTGCTTCCGGCCGCGCACGCAACGTGGAGGTGTGCAATGGGCGATGGGCCCAGACCCCTGCGCGCATAGGATTTAGACCGACGTGTTGACCTCTCTATTGAGCCCAGGTGGGGCTGCGACGTGTTGATCTTCCGCGGCCGGGCATGACCCAGAAAAGTGTGTCCGGCCAAATGGGATCGATTGTGTTGGGTTATGTGGTGCACCCCTGCAGGGAAGTTTATCTACTCGAATAGCCGTGTCCCTCGGTAAAAGGACGACCCGGAGTTGTACCTTGACCTTATGACAACTAGAACTGGATACTTAATAAAACACACCCTTCCAAGTGCCAGATACAACCCAGTGATCGCTCTCTAACAGGGCGACGAGGAGGGGATCGCCGGGTAGGATTATGCTATGCGATGCTACTTGGAGGACTTCAATCTACTGTCTTCTACATGTTGCAAGATGGAGATGGCCAGAAGCGTAGTCTTCGACAGGATTAGCTATCCCCCTCTTATTCTGGCATTCAGCAGTTCAGTCCACTGATATGGCCCTTTACACATATACCCATGCATATGTAGTGTAGCTCATTGCTTGCGAGTACTTTGGATGAGTACTCACGGTTGCTTCTCTCCCTCTTTTCCCCCTTTCCTTTCTACCTGGTTGTCGCAACCAGATGCTGGAGTCCAGGAGCCAGACGCCACCGTCGATGATGACTCCTACAACACTGGAGGTGCCTACTACTACGTGGAGCCCGCTGACGACGACCAGGAGTAGTTAGGAGGACCCCAGGCAGGAGGCCTGCGCCTCATTCGATCTGTATCCCAGTTTGTGCTAGCCTTCTTAAGGCAAACTTGTTTAACTTATGTCTGTACTCAGATATTGTTGTTTCCGCTGACTCGCCTGTGATCGAGCACTTGTATTCGAGCCCTCGAGGCCCCTGGCTTGTATTATGATGCTTGTATGACTTATTTATGTTTTAGAGTTGTGTTGTGATATCTTCCCGTGAGTCCCTGATCTTGATCGTACACATTTGCGTGCATGATTAGTGTACGGTCAAATCGGGGGCGTCACAAGTTGGTATCAGAGCCGACTGCCTGTAGGAATCCCCCTTTCCAACTCCTTGGCCGAAGTCAAGTCTAGTCATTGAAAAACTTTTATTAACATGGCTGTGTGGCTTACGGGCCCACGTCGCCATTGGGTAGTATTAGGATCTTTTACTCCTTGTCTATACTCTGGGACTCTGATCTCTCTTCTATTCGGGTTAAGTAAATTTTGCTAAATCTAACATTAGGATCGCGTTCTCACTTTCACCCGGAGAGCCCCTTATTACTAATGATCGTCTGCTGCACGTGAAGACCCTGAAGATACTCTCCGCTGTTAACCCGAGAACTTGTGTTCATCGCTTTTGCAATTCCCTTTCATCGAGTATAAGTGAAGCACTAGAGCAAAAACTATATAGCTCAAAAGATATAAGTGAAGCACATAGAGTATTCTAATAAATTCTGAATCATGTGTGTCTCTCTCAAAAGGTGTGTACAGCAAAGATAATTGTGGTAAACTAAAAAGCAAAGACTCAAATCATACAAGACGCTCCAAGCAAAACACATATCATGTGGTGAATAAAAATATAGCTCCAAGTAAAGTTACCGATGGAAGTAGACGAAAGAGGGGATGCCTTCCGGGGCATCCCCAAGCTTTGGCTTTTTGGTCTCCTTAGATTATCTTGGGGTGCCATGGGCATCCCCAAGCTTAGGGTCTTGCCACTCCTTATTCCATAATCCATCAAATCTTTTACCCAAAACTTGAAAACTTCACAACACAAAACTTAACAGAAAATCTCGTGAGCTCCGTTAGCGAAAGAAAACAAAACACCACTTCAAGGTACTGTAATGAACTCATTCTTTATTTATATTGGTGTTAAACCTACTGTATTCCAACTTCTCTATGGTTTATAAACTATTTTACTAGCCATAGATTCATCAAAATAAGCAAACAACACACGAAAAACAGAATCTGTCAAAAACAGAACAGTCTGTAGTAATCTGTAACTAACGTAAACTTATGGAACTCCAAAATTTCAGCCAAAATAGGACGACCTAGATAATTTTTTTGTTGATCAGCAGCAATTGGAATAAATATTTTATCACGTTTTGGTGAGTTTTAACAATTAGTTTTGTGAACAGAAAGTTTCTGAAATTTTTAGCAAGATCAAATAACTATCATCCAAGAAGATCCTATAGGTTAAACTTGGCACAAACACTAATTAAAACATAAAAACAAATCTAACCAGAGGCTAGATCAAATATTTATTCCTAAACAGAAGCAAAAAGCAAAAAACTAAAAATAAAATTGGGTTGCCTCCCAACAAGCGCTATCGCTTAACGCCCCTAATTAGGCATTGATAATTTTAATGATGCTCACATGAAAGACAAGAATTGAAGCGCAAAGAGAGCATCATAAAACACGTGACAAACACATCTAAGTCTAACATACTTACTATGCATAGGCATATTATAAGCAAACAAATTTGCAAGGCAAGCAAAAACTAGCATATGCAAGGAAGAAGAAAGTGACGATAGCAATCTCAACATGAAGAGAGGTAATTTAGTAACATGAAAATTTCTACAACCATATTTTCCCCTCTCATAATAATTACATGTATGATCATAAGCAAATTCAACAATATGCTATCACATAACATATTCTCAACACGATCCACATGCATGCAAAGTTGACACTCTTCCAAAATAGTGGGATTAACATTAACTAAAGTCAAGACCTCTCCAAACCCACTTTTATCAAAAACTTCATAAGATTGAACATTATCCAAATTTGTGGGATCTAAAGTTGACACTCTTCCAAACCCACTTTCAATATTATTGCAAACAATATTATCAATCTCATATTCATCATGGGGATTAAATAAATTTTCAAGATCATAAGAAAAATCACCCCAATCATGATCATTGCAACAAATAGTGGACATAGCAAAACTAGCATCCCCAAGCTTAGGGTTTTGCATATTATTAGCACAATTGATATCAAGAGAATTTATAGTAAAATCATTGCAATCATGCTTTTCATCGAAGGAACTATCAAGCATGGGTGCAATAGCAACGATCTCATTTTTAACATAAGGAACTATAGCAAATTTGTCTTCATAAATATTGGCATCATGGCCACAAGAATAGCAAGCATCATGTTCATCAAGGGATATTTCAACCAAATCATCGGAATCATCATTATCTATAGATTCATGCATATCATTATTTTCTTCCAAAGCAATGGTCATTCTTTCAATAAATTCTTGGACATAGACATTATGAGCAAAGTTTTCATTGCAATGTTTAAGTATGACGGAATTTTCAGATTTGTTGAGAGTAAAATCATACTTTTCAATCAAAGAAGCATCTTCATGAGCACCCTTAAAAACAACAAATTCTTCAATTTGTTCGATATCATAGTAACTATAAACACCCTTTGCATAAGAAGATAAGATTTCATTATCATTGAACTCACATAGGTAGGGAAGGTGTTTTTTAGGGTTCTTAGAGCAACAAGTAAAATCACAAATTTCACAAAGATTCCAAGCATAGCATAGCAAACTATTTATATGATACCATAAGAGCTTCCCTTTTTCAGACAAACGATGACACACAAAATGAGCATGCTCATCTAAAGATTTCCCATCAACTAGGCTAGTTGGGGTTTCAGCACGAGCGCATAAGGATCAAAGATGATCCAAGTAGAACACTTTAAGTGGACCCATATCAATAGATTTTCAGCAAGCGAAGATGCAAGCATATAGAAGGCACATGGCAACACGAGCAAACAAGAAGGAAGCGAAAAAGAGGCGAACGGAAAAAGTGAGGGCGAATGAAACGGCAAGGGTGAAGTGGGGGAAAGGAAAACGAGAGGCAAATGGCAAATAATGTTATGCGGGAGATAAGGGTTTGTGATGGGTACTTGGTATGTTGACTTTTGCGTAGACTCCCCAGCAACGGCGCCAGAAATGGCTCGTTGTCGGGAGTCAAATCTTGACTTGACTTCGCGTAAGCCTCCCCGGCAACGCCTCCAGAAATCCTTCGTGCTACCTCTTGAGCACTGCGTTGGTTTTCCCTTGAAGAGGAAAGGGTGATACAGCAAAGTAGCGTAAGTATTTCCCTCAGTTTTTGAGAACCAAGGTATCAATCTAGTAGGAGGCCACGCACGAGTCCCTCGCACCTACACAAACAAATAAATCCTCACAACCAACGCAACAAAGGGGTTGTCAATCCCTTCACGGTCACTTACGAGAGTGAGATCTGATAGATATGATAAGATAATATTTTTGGTATTTTTATAATAAAGATGCAAAGTAAAATAAAAGGCAATAAAAATAGCTAAGTGTTGGAAGATTAATATGATGGAAAATAGATCCGGGGGCCATAGGTTTCACTAGTGGCTTCTCTCAAGAGCATAAGTATTACGGTGGGTGAACAAATTACTTTTGAGCAATTGACAGAATTGAGCATAGTTATGAGAATATCTAGGTATGATCATGTATATAGGCATCACGTCTGAGACAAGTAGACCAACTGCTGCCTGCATCTACTACTATTACTCCACACATCGACCGCTATCCAGCATGCATCTAGAGTATTAAGTTCATAAGAAGAGAGTAACGCTTTAAGTAAGATGACATGATGTAGAGGGATAAACTCATGCAATATGATATAAACCCCATCTTGTTATCCTCGATGGCAATAATACAATACATGCCTTGCTGCCCCTACTGTCACTGGGAAAGGACACCGCAAGATTGAACCCAAAGCTAAGCACTTCTCCCATTGCAAGAAAGATCAATCTAGTAGGCCAAACCAAACTGATAATTCAAAGAGACTTGCAAAGATAACCAATCATACATAAAAGAATTCAGAGAAGATTCAAATATTGTTCATAGATAAACTTGATCATAAACCCACAATTCATCGGTCTCAACAAACACACCGCAAAAGAAGATTACATCGAATAGATCTCCACGAGAGAGGGGGAGAACATTGTATTGAGATCCAAAAAGAGAGAAGAAGCCATCTAGCTAATAACTATGGACCCGAAGGTCTGAGGTAAACTACTCACACATCATCGGAGAGGCTATGGTGTTGATGTAGAAGCCCTCCGTGATCGATGCCCCCTCCGGCGGAGCTCCGGAAAAGGCCCCAAGATGGGATCTCACGGGTAAAGAAGGTTGCGGCGGTCGAATTAGGTTTTTGGCTCCGTATCTAGTAGTTTGGGGGTACGTAGGTATATATAGGAGGAAGAAGTACGTCGGTGGAGCAACATGGGGCCCACGAGGGTGGAGGGCGCGCCTAGGGGGGTAGGCGCACCCCCTACCTCGTGCCCTCCTTGTTGATGTCTTGACGTAGGGTCCAAGTCCTTTGGATCACGTTCGTTCCGAAATTCACGTTCCCGAAGGTTTCATTCCGTTTGGACTCCGTTTGATATTCTTTTTCTGCGAAACTCTGAAATAGGCAAAAAAATAGCAATTCTGGGCTGGGCCTCCAGTTAATAGGTTAGTCCCAAAGACAATATAAAAGTGTATAATTAAGCCCATTAATGTCCAAAACAGAATATAATATAGCAAGGAACAATAAAAAATTATAGATACGTTGGAGACGTATCAGTGCACGACAACGACCTAGCGTACCTTACTCCTCGTCTGAAAAGTCTACAACATAATACGTTGCAGCCCGAAACGGGTCAGCACATGGAATATGCTGGCAAAATAACACTGTAGAGCAATGAACAAGATAACAGCTATATCTACATGCATATATGGCTGGTGGAGGCTCTATGGTTATTGTTTTTGCGTAAAGCCAATTTTTCCCAACTGCAAAGGAATATATTTTATTTAACTACAAAGTTTGTTGAAAACATTGAGAATGGAAACCCCATCTCAATCCCAATTTATAATCAATAAGCCAACAAATTAATTAAGAGTGATGAGATCATCATAATAATTCAAGCACCAAATACTCAAGATGTCCATAACCGGGGACACGGCTAACCATGATTAGTTTGTACACTCTGTAGAGGTTTGTGCACTTTTCCCCACAAGACTCGATCTCCTCCGTTGTATTTCTCGCACTACATGGTGTTTGAGAAACGGATGACCGAGACACAGTCTTTCAGAAGCATTAACTCTTTCGACAGGTAAACCGTACCACCTACATCCCCTACATCTACTAGTTTACCACTGAAAGAGGTCACACAACATACTCAACTATGCCAGAGCCCATAATGGCTTGTGGCTGCACACGGAAGTTTCTAGCATGAATAATCTTATGATCCCTTTGAGCCTGGGTGGCGAACCATAGGATGACCACACGGATTCCCCGGGATCTCCTTGGACAACACTGGATTCCCCAGGTGCCCACAAAAAATCCACCCAGATGTGTATTAAAGTAGCCACCTTAAATAAACCCTTAGTTCATAAAAATCGCTCACATCTGCCATTAATCACTCAAACCAAACCACGTCTACGAGCATAGCATAGCAGTATAAGCATAACGTAGAAGTAACTCCTAGGGTTTGAACAAAAAGGACAATAGGTTCTACCATCATCAACTACTTCCCAATACCCACATGTTAAACAGTTCCTACTCATGCAATGTTTGAGGGTTGAAACTAATGCATAAAAACTGGGTAATAAGGGATATGATCAAAGTGTTACTTGCCTTACTGACGATCTGAAAACCCTAGTGACTCGTAGTAGCACGCTTCGCACTCCGGAAATTCTATCGCAAACAAACAATAGCATACATAAGCACTCAAGCATAGATGCAAGGGTAAAACTCAAATAAAAATATCCAAACTGAAAGTTCAACTGAAGAGCTTCGATTTGCAAAACTCAAACTACGATCAAAAGAAGTTTGAATTCAAATCTGCTTGAAACCAAATTTTAATTTCTAAAAACCATGTTCAAGTTGATTAACTGGAAAGAGGGGTTCGAGACGAAGGTTTTGGCGTTGGTTTCACTGGATTTGGACAAACGGTTAAAAAGTTGCGAGGGTTTGAAGATCAGTGGCTAATTTGCGATAAAAATAATCGTGGATAGGTCCCTGGCCGAAAATAAAATAAAAAGCAAAACACTAACGAACGAACGTTCGCTAACAGTGACAAACATGTTCTTGAACAAAGACGTTCGGGTGAACGTTCGCTAAACTGAAACCCTACAAAAATAAAACCGATCTAAAACGAAAACCGAAAAAACCGGTGGCGGTTCGACGGTTTTATCGGTTCAATAAGAAAAACCGGCGGCTCGGGCGGCAGCGAGATCCGGCGAGCAGCGAGGCGGGGCGACGGCGGCGTGGGCGTGGGGTGCAGCGGCGTCGGCGCCGGTGGCTAGGAGTTGGGCAAGGGGCGGTGATGCGGATGGCAACCAGGAGGTTGTGTGCGGGGTGGCGGTGTGGTGGAAGCAGGGGGCAGCGCTCCGGTGGGAGCAGCGGGGAGGCGAGCCGGTGGAGTGGTGGAAGCAGCGGGGAGGTGGGCCGATGGCATGGTGGAAGCAGTGGGGCGGCGCTCCGGTGGGAGCAGCGGGGAGGCGGGCCGGTGGTGCAGTGGAAGCAGAGGGGTGGCACCGGCGGTGGGTAGAAGCAGGGGGCGGAGTCAGCGGCGCGTGGAAGCAGGGAGGCAGTGGCCGGCGGCCGGCCAAGCGTGGGAGCAGCGGGGTGGAGCTATATACATAAACACTATTCTGATCACGGGATCAGAATAGTATTCTGATCACAACCTGAACTGCCTGAGTAACGCGCCTGAACTTCCCTCTGTATGAACCCGACCTTCGGGCTATCTTCGCAACCGTGGTTTCCCCCGCGAATTATTCTGGTTAGTCGTGTTCTATATGATGTTAGTGTAATCTACAAACATATTTTAGCAACTAAATACTGGTTTTAAATAGAAATCTCGCTCGTTGGCGGATTTTGCTCTCAGGTCGTGATGAAATTGCGTTTTTTGCAATTTTACTGCCTGGGTTGTTCGACCTGAACTTCTCCCAGTGCTAGGTTGAACTTCCGCCAACATTGCCCAAATGGGGCTTGCGATATACTGTTGGAAAGCTATGGACACCAGTATCATGACCCAAGTTAATTTTTTGGCAAAATGTAGGCGGTTTAAGAGCAGTTTTGAAAATCGTTTTTCTTCATACAAAAAACCTGAATCGTATTTTTTATCGCATTTCAAAACCATTTATCCGAATGAGGAAATAATATGGCGTTGGAAAGATGCTGTAAAACCACTCCTTCCACATGTTGAAAGTTTTCTCTAATTCCCTACGGTTAAAGAGTAATTTGGAAAATCGTAAAATTTCGCAAACCGAACAACCGAGTTCGTATTTTCGATGTCATTTCTAAATGGCTAATCCATTGAGGCAAATGATATGGCATTGGAAAGCTTATGAAAATACGCTACTTTTTCATGTTGAAAGTTTTTTCTAATTTTGAACAGTTTAAAAGTGATTTATAAAACGGTCCAAGTTGCACCGAGTTTGTATTTTCGAGCTAATTTTTAACCGTACGTCCGAATGTAGCAAATGATATGGCGTTGGAGAGCTTGAGGAAATGCGAAACTTTTTGGTATATATTGTTTCTCCCAATTCATTACTGTTTGAAGTCAATTTTGAAAATGGCTGAAAATGTATTTTTGTCGTAATTTCTATAAACTTTATCGGAATTGGACAAATTAATATACCGCTGAAAAGCTAAGGAAAATGCAAAACTTTTTCATGTTGATGGTTTTCTCTGATTCTTAGCCGTTTTCAAGTAATTTTGAAAATGGCGGGATCATTCGTTTTGCCTTTATCGCGAAATAGATTCTTCGAAAATGCACCGCGTGAAGAACCTGAACTTCTCGGCATGTCTACTTGAACTTCACTGTGTTTTTCACGTGCTTTTTTTGCTCGCAGCTCTCGATCCACTCCCCGGAATTGAGCAAGTGATATACCGATGGAAAGCTGCTGTAAACACGCAATTTTCCCGTGTTGATCATTTTTTCATACTCATGCGATGATAAAAGTTTTTCTTCTGAAATTCATTTAGCGTAGTAGTAGAACTTCGTGCTGTTTTCACATTGAACTTCTGTGACGTATTTTTGTTTGTAATTTTCTCATCCATTCGTCAGTGTTACACAAATGGTATTCCTTTTGTACAAACCTCTCTCACAAGAATTTTTTTAACTTTCTCCGACCGAGGACTTGAACTTACACAAATGATATTCCTGCCATTTTGAAGTAAATTAGAAAATGGCGAGATCATGATTTCTGCGTTCATCGCGAAAGGAAATGCACTGCGTGAAGTAGTTGAACTTCTGGGGCATGTCTGGTTGAACTTCACTCTGTTTTTGACTTGTTGTTTTTTGCCCGTAACTCCCAAACGACTTACCGAAATTGAGCAAATTATATACCGATGGAAAGCTATTGAAAATTCGCAACTTTCCTGTGTTGATTAGTTTTTCATACTCGTGATGGTTCAAAAGAATTTTTTGAATACACAAAAATGTGTTTTAAACAGTATACATAATTTTTTTAAAACATTTATCGGAATATAACACATATTATATACAATTGGAAAGCTTATGAATAGGAGAATCTTTTTCATGTAGATAGACGTTTACAAATTCGTTGTCGTTTGAGAGTAGTTTTAAAAATGGCAAAAACAACATCGTTTTTGCCTGTTTTTTACATGTAATTGAAGGCCGGACGTCTCGGACTAGAGTTCTTGAACTTCACTGGGAGGAGCACGTGAACTTCTTGCAACAAACGTTTTAGGCTTTTAGTTTTACATTCTTTTATTCTCGCCTGAAACGCGTTCCGTGTAGTTGTTGAACTTGTCGTTGTTTTCCCCTTGAACTTCTGTCACCTATTTTTGTTCAACCTCTCTCACAAGAATTTTTGAACTTTCTCAGGCCGAGCACTTGAACTTCTAGCAACAAAATTTTAGCTTTTGCATTTTCATTCTTTTTTCCATACAAATGCATATAGTGTAGTACTTGAACTTCTCGCAGTTATCAATCTGAACTTCTCTCGATTACATGAAAATATCTGAGTTTCTTATAGACATGGAACCACTCTACCTTTTTTATTTGAACTTCATTGTGTATTTTTTAGAAATGTGAAATTGGAGTTTTTTTAGAAACATCGAACTTCTTCATTATTTGGAATTGAACTTATTGGTTTTATTCTTTAGTAACTAGAAAAATCTGATTTTTCAAATAAATATCAAACTTCTCCGCTTTTTCTAATTGAACTTCTTGGTTTTATTCTCTAGTAACTAGAAAACCTGAGTTTTTTACATACATTTAACTACTCCATTTTTTGGAATTGAACTTCTTGATTTTTATCTTTAGTATTGGGGGAAATGCCCAAAATGACATTGTTTTTTGTTTTGGTTTTTTTAGCTTATAAATCCTAGGGTTTAATATACTTTGAACATATTAGTTATTTTAATTTGAACTTCACATTTTTTATTTTTTGAGTAAAGAATTGTGTTTGATTTTAAAATAAACATCGAATTTGTCTTTTTTTTCTATTTTTGAACTTCATGGTTTCATCTTTAGTATCGGGGAAAATCCTAGTTTTTGAAAAAGCGGGGAAAATCTTTTTAAACTTTTTTAGTTGTTCCCTTATTTTAATTCAAACTTATTAGTTTGATTCTTTAGTATTGAGAATGTGAGGTTTTTACAAAGTTTTAAGTTCTCAGTTATTTTAATTTGAACTTCATAGTTTTATTCTTTAGTATCGAGGAAAATCGAGTTTTTTGAACTTCCTTGTTTTAAAAACTTGAAGTTCTTGGTTTTGTTTTTAATAATGTAAAAAATCTGAATTTTTTATAGACATCGAACTTCACCAATTTTTAAATTTGAACATCTTAGTTTTATTGGTTAGTAACGGGGAAAATGCTTTTTATATAAACAATGATATCACACCGTTATTTTAATTTGAACTTCTAGTTTTTATAGAATGGTGGAAATCTGTTTTTACAAAATCTTTTGAAATGCTCCTCTTTTTTAATTTGGACTTCTCTGATTTTTTTATTTGAACTTCTAGTTTGGGAATAAAAATCCTAGTTTTTTATTAAATATCGAGCCGTTTCATTTTTTAGATTTGAACTTCTTGGATATTTTTAGCGGAGAAAATCCTTATTTTATATAATTTTGTGTTGAGATGCTTTTTCTTTTTTTAGTTTGACCTTCCTAGTATTGTAATAAACGTTGCACTTCTTCCGTTTTTTAATTTGAACCTCTAGGTTTTTTCTAGAAACAACGAAAATCCAGTTTTTATATAAATTTTGCAACAACTCTGTTTTTTTAATTCGAACTTCTTGGTTTTTTATTTATAGATGGAGAGAAATCCTAGTGATGTAATAAACATCTAACTTTCCTGTTATTTAAATTTGAACTTCTAGGTTTTTTTAGAAACGAGGAAAATTTATTATATTTTTGAACGATAATCTGTACATACAAAAATCCCAAAAAGATAAGTTGCGACAAATGAAAACCAACACATAATTTTTATTTCATAGACAAAATACATTCTCACATGAACATATAATCGATTCATGGTTCCCAATTTTTCAGTGCCATTCTTTCTTGTACACTTTCAGAACTTTTTGTTGGTGGAATACAATAATTAGTGCCATAATATATCCCCTTGAACCACTATCGTATATATATCTGAACTTCATCCATGTTTCATGTTTTTGTGCTCTCTGTTCTTCGTCACACAACACCAAAAAAACTTTTCACTAAATGTAGGATTCAGTAAAAACCTAACGTTGTTTCCTGAACATACTTCACTAAAAAATTCAGGATACAAATGTAGGATTCAATATATGAAGTTACAAATATCCATTTTTGTTTGCTAAAATCCGTAGTTGGCAGTCAGGCAGGTCAAAGTAAGAAGGTCGAGGCGACATCCCGAGAAGTTTGACTAAAACAAAGATTGCAATGGCAGACCATGGCCATGAGAATTTGTTTTGGATGAGGCGGCAGGTTAGGGCGAGCACGGTGGCCGGGAACACAGTGGCAGGCGGCGCAACAAGGCCCCGGTGGCCGAGGAACACATGAGGTAGGCAGCGGTTTGCGGGGGAGGAGGCTTGGTGGATCCCTGGCTGGGCCAACGGGTCGCGCTCCGGCGAGTTCAGGCAGGGCATGGCAGGGAGAAGATGTCGGGGGCGCGGGGCTGGGCAGGCGGCGGCCGGAGAAGGTGTCAGGGGCCGGTGGCCGGAGAAGCTGGCGGGAAGGCTACGCCGGTGTTGGAGATCCCGTCCGGTCAAGGAGTCTGTGGATCCGGCCGGGCGGCGACCCATCTGGAGGTTGGTGGCGTCAGTCGGTGAAGGGGGTTGGCCAGGGTTCCGCTGGAGAAGGCAGCGACCCTGTCCGTGGCAGGGGACGGCGGGGGAGCTGGCCGCGTCATCGCGGGGGCGGATCCGGGGAGGCGCCGGTCATCGGGGAAGAGGCGGCGTCGGTAGCGAGGCGGCGGCGGCGGTGCCGCCGAGGTGGGTGGGGGATCGAAGGAGCTCGGGGTGGAAGGATGACCGGGGCCGATGCCCGCGCATGGGGGGGGGATCGTGGGGGCTCGGGGGGTGGGAGGTTGACCACGGCCGGTTTTTCTTTTGTACTGGTTTACGGAACAGCGCGCGCTTCTTATAGGGCGCTGCGTGATCCAAATAACTATTCTAATCATGAGATTAGAATAGTGTTATATATATATAGGGTGGGTCTATTATGATAACACCCTATAAGACCTTATTCTGCTAACAATACCTCTTATTCTGCTAACACCCCCGAACAAAAAACATAATAAGAACCCACACCTCCTCCCACGACCACCCACCAGCCCCCACGATCGACCACTCTCCCCAATCTCCACGACCTGCCTCCGCTTCCGCCGCCGCGCCCCGCCCCACCACCACCTACGCCAAGCCCCGCCGCCCACCACCACCTACCCGGCAGCCGGCGACGAGGGGGACGGACCCAGCCACCGCACCCCACCACCACCATCTCCCCCGCGCCACCAGCTTCCCCTAGCCGCGCCGCCGAGCCATGGAGCAGCAGCCCCAAGCGGGATCGAGGTGCGCCGGTCCCTGCGACCTGGGTAGCGCGCACAGGGCAGGGGGAGGGCGGCAGGATCCACTCGCCAACGCCTCCCTCCCCTCTTCATCTGCCTCCACCAACCCTCGACGGACGGAAAGGGGAGCACCAGAGGGGGCTTAGCAAGGTCTGGGTGCTGTGGGAGGAGAGGGATGGTGTCACGCCCAAGATGCGATCCTATCCTAAAGGAACTCGAAGGTCCCACCAAAGATAGAAGCGCATCTTGAAGACGCTTTTGCAAGGTGGATATCATTACATCAACATTACATAATAGATGGGGATACATATAAGGCATACAAATGCCGCAAGAACACATCAATACATCAAACACATGATCAACATCCGACTACAGATGAAACACAAACAGTAACTCAACGTCATCCACCCTGCTAGCCCAGGCTGCCGACCTGGAACCTATCCCCTGATCGAAGAAGAAACAGAAGAAGAACTCCAAACCAAGTAACATCGCTCTCGCGTCATGATCATTGCATAACCTGTACCTGCAACTGGTGTTGTAGTAATCTGTGAGCCACGAGGACTCAGCAATCCCATTACCATGGGTATCAAGACTAGCAAAGCTTAAAGGGTAAGGAAAGGGTAAAGTGGTGAGGTTGCAGCAGCGACTAAGCAATGTATGGTGGCTAACTTACACAAATAAGAGCGAGAAGAGAAGCAAAGGAACGGTCGTCAACTAGTAATGATCAAGAAGTGATCCTGAACTCCTACTTACGTCAAACATAACCCAGAAACCGTGTTCACTTCCCGGACTCCGCCGAGAAGACACCATCACGGCTACACACGCGGTTGATGCGTTTTAATTAAGTCAAGTGTCAAGTTCTCTATAACCCGACATTAACAAATTCCCATCTGCCACATAACCGCGGGCACGGCCTTCGAAAGATAATACCCTGCAGGGGTGTCCCAACTTAGCCCATTATAAGCTCTCACGGTCAACGGAGGATATTCTTTCTCCCGGGAAGACCCGATCAGTCTCGGAATCCCGGTTACAAGATATTTCGACAATGGTAAAACAAGTCCAGCAAAGCCGCCCGATGTGTCGACAATACCGATAGGAGTCGCACATACCTCGTTCTCAGGACACACCGGATGAACACTACGTACAACAAAACACCAGGCATAAGGCCGAGCCTTCCACCCTTTACCAAGTATATATATGCATTAATAATATAAGAGATATTGTGATATCCCAACATAAACATAATCCGACAAGGAGCAATCTTCAACTTCACCTGCAACTAGCAACGCTATAAGAGGGGCTGAGCGAAGCGGTAACATAGCCAAACAACGGTTTGCTAGGAAGGGTGACAAAGGTTAGAGGTTCATGGCAATTTGGGAGGCTTGAAGAGCAAGTGGTAGGTAGCGCAGCATAGCGATAGAACGAAGCAACTAGCATAGCAATGATAGTAGTGAGATCCAGAGTAACGGTCATCTTGCCTGAAATCCCGCTAGGAAGAAGAACGAGTCCATGAAGAAGATGAAGCCACGAAGACGAACGAATCCTCACGATCGCAACGACACGGGAACTATCGAGAAGAAGCACACAACATGGTAAACAAACCACACATGAACTAGGCATCATGCTCAACCAAGTATGATGCATGACAAGGCTACATGAAGCTACTCATGGCAAGAGATGATGCATACAAGAACAACACATCAAAGCAAGTTTAAATGAGGACGGAAACAACATATGACAAATCCGGTAAGTCCTCATATGCAAATTTCAAAATTGGTCCAGAACTGAGTAAACCTTATATTCAAGTTGTTAAACAGCAAGTTAAGATGCACCAAGATGATCTACACGAAATTCTAGTCAAGTTTCATATAAAGTTCATTAGATTCGGAGCTACGACCTAGAAGATAAGAGCAAAACAAGTTAAACCTGGCATTGATGCAAAATGCATTCGAACATCAAGCAAACACCTCAAAAGAAGGATGCAACAAGGTAATATGAAACTACATGCAAAACTAAGTAAGTTTCATATAGAGCACACTCAAAACGGAGCAACGGTGCAACACATACACTCCAAACAAAATATAACAACAATCTGTCCATAACAGCAACTAGGCATCTTGTAAGCATCCAAACAACATGCTACAACATCCTAACATGAAAACAAAATGCATGGACGTGATGTACAGGTAAAGCACAACAAAACATGAACACTGATCTATCTCCAGAAATCACTAGAACATGCTCAAAAGGACATGGCAAGATTGCAAATAATAACAGTTTCACAGACACAGCAGAAATTACTGGACATGGCAGAAATAACATCAGGTTGCAAAGTTTAGAGTTATCAAACAACATGCTACATGAACATATCATAGCAAAAAAAGGCATGACATGAATCTACTAATTGCATAGAACAAAAGTTCCTTACTGAACATGAGCCAAAAAGGCACAGAAGATATGATGGCACCAATGTAAACATAGCAAGTTTCATAAACAGATTCAGACTTGGAAGAAAAACAGAGCATGACAGAAATGACGATAAGTAGGCATGTTGGTGATCTTGAACCACTCACCACAGAGCAATACATGGCATGAAAAGGTAACCAATAGTAAGATGGCATAAATATGAAGCTAAGAATGGCAATAGCATAGTCATAGGGTACATGGATCACTAGTAACAACCATGGCAAAATTGAATAACATGTTAACAATCTGCCAGGAACATTTTATAGCAAAAGTAGAGCAAGATAACAACAAGCTACAGCATGCCATAAATGCAAACAAGGGCATGGGTGGATAGAGCATAACATGTATAACAAAAAATCTTTAGTGAACATCTCCAGATTATGCATAAAATGACTTGTAGAAGCAGGTTTACATGGCATCACAACATAACAGACTCGGACGGCAGAAATGACAGTCACAGAAATCAGCAACATCATGGAGACTACTTTGCATGCTTGTGCTAGTCACCACAGAGATCCTAAAAATACAAGACTAGCACCACTGTAAAGATGGCATGATTTAGTTCAAAACACATGTAGAGCTCATGCTCATAGGATGCACACACAAAATGCAATGAAAAAGACAAATCACCAAGTTCTGTAAACAGACAGCAGTTAACAGCATATAGCACTCTTGCAACGATGATTAGGGCATCAACATGACCTCAAACAAGCATGGCACAATGGAACAAAATGGAGAGCATCTCATGGCGAACATTTCGATATATTATATGCATGAATCGGAGCTACGTGCATGGAGATATGGCAGGTCAAAGATATGCACATGATGTAACAATTTCGGGACTTGGGCAACATTCGGGGTCAACCTTCGGATCTGGGGTCTCCGCGCACATGAACCGAGGTGGGGGCCCGAGCTTGCCGCACGAGGGAGGAGGGCCGGAGCGGGGCGGGGTGGCGCGGACGGGCGCCGGCGGGCCGGATCCGGCGTGGAGGCGCGGTGGCGGAGTCGGACGGAGGCGGCGGTCGGCGTCCTGGGCGGCGGCGGAGGCGGACGGAGGCGGCGGTCGCCGGCGAGGGACGGGGCGCGGGCAGCCGGCGGGGATCCGGGGCGGCGCCGGGCGCCAGGCCCCGCGAGACGAGCGGGCGGCGGAGCCGCGGGAGGCGGACGGCGGCGCGGACAGGATGGGCCCCGCGGGCCCGATTTGGGCCGCGCGGGCCGCGGCGGACGGGGGCGGCACGGGGACAAGTGGCGGCGGCGGATTGGATGGGGAGGCGGCTGGACGCGTCCGCCGGCTGGACGGACATGTCCGGTGCGTGGTGGAGCTTGGATCTAGGGTTTCGTCCGCGAAAATGGACGAGGTGGGCATATTTATAGGTAGAGGGAGCTAGGAGAGTCCAAACGGGGTGCGGTTTTCGCCCACACGATCATGATCGAACGACCGAGAGCATGGAGGGGGTTTGGATGGGCTAGTGGGCTGTGGTGAAGGGGTGCTGGGCTGCAAAGAGAGAGGGGTTTCGGGCTACGCGGTTAACCGTTGGGGCATGAAACGACCTCCAAATGGAACGAAATTTGACGGGCGGTCTGTCGGTGCTATACCAAGGCCACTCAGCAAATACTGACCCATTCCGAGAAGGTTTTTCTCCTGCTCATGAAAAGGAAATAGAGGGGTGCAACGGGTGCGGCGAGAGTGTCGGATCACGAAACGGACAACGGGGAAAAGGACCGGATGCAAGTTTTGGAAAACATGATGATGCAATGCAGATGAGGACATGGCAAAATGCAACACGCAAGCAGATGACATGGCAACAACGACGAATAACTGGAGGACACCTGGCACATCGGATCCGGGGCGTTACAGATGGCGGATCCGACGAGCTATCCTCCTCTCCGGCACACGGCGAGCCGGTCACCTACATCCCTTCAGGCCCGCATCAGAGGCCGCGGTGGCCGAAATCCCGTCTGCACCTCCTCTCCCTCAACCTCCGATGATGGATCCAGGCACCCCCGGTCAGATCGCTACCCGCGCAGGGCCGCGAAGTTCGTGGTTCGCCGCCCCTCTGTCCCCCTCTTCCACCTCCCATCCTCCGTCGCAGGAGCAGCACGGCCGTGAGCGTGCAGTGCAATGTGACTCCTCGTGCAGGGCAGATCGGGCATCAGGGAGGATTGCAGTTTGTTGTGGCGGCTACATGCCACAATGATTTTTTTAGTCATTTTGTATTTCACTCGCTTAGGCGAGCGGTTCGTCGGCCGCGTTTCGTGCAGTGCATTGGCATGTTTTTGTAGTGCGTTGGCATGTGCTTTCCAAAGGAAGCACCATCTATTTTACCGTGTAGTGCATTGGCATGTTCTTTCCAAGGGAGCACCATCCTATTTGTGTGACAAGTTTCTGTTTCCTTTGTGTGCGGTTCACTTCGATGCGGTTCAGTACTCATGTAGGTGCAGTTTGTGGGCGCACCAGTGACGAGGGCAGCAACGCAACGCCACCCCAAATGCGAGCAACAACGAGGATGGGCTTCCGTTTCAATGTTTTGTTTTTTTAGATCGATTTTTTCAGTGCACTACAGTTTTAGGCACCTTGTGTTGTTCAGAAACGTGGGCTTGAAGTGCACTAGCTCATCGTGTGATGAAGAAATAGGTGTTTGTATGCTGAATTCAATGTATCTCGTGTTTGTATGTTTCACTGCAATACGTTTGGTCGTCTGATGTGGTTCATTTTTTAGAGTGATGTTGTTCATTTGTGCATAGCATGGACACTACGAAAAAATTAGCAAAAATAACAAGATAGCAATGAGGTTCACTTGGACATATGTCGCGGTTCATTTGCCCTTGTCTCTGCGGTCCACTCTCGTTCAAAAAATGTTTAAAAAAAGATAACAAAAACTCACAAAAAACTCGGGTAAAGTTTACATCTGACAAAATAATTCGTGAAGTTCACTTGACTGTCTGATGCAGTGCGGTTTTCAGTCTGAAGCAGTGCATTCATCTGTCTAATGCAGTGCACTTTGTTCGTCGCGTACGCATGACAATTTTTAGTCTGTCAGATGCAGTGCGGTTTCGGTCTGAAGCAGTGCACTCATCTGTCTAATGTAGTGCACTTCGTTCGTCGCGTACGCATGACAATTTTCGGTCTGTCAGATGCAGTGCGGTTTCGGTCTGAAGCAGTGCACTCATCTGACTGATGCAGTGCACTTCGTTTGTCGCGTACGCATGAAAATTTTCAGTCTGTCAGATGTAGTGCGGTTTCGGTCTGAAGTAGTGCGCTCATCTGTCTGATGTAGTGTACACGACGATTTGGGTGTCGCGAAAAACAGAGTGTCCGCATTTTTGTAAAATCGAAACTGGTCTTAAACCATAAGAAATTAGGGGAAGTGTTCTACATGAAAGTTGCGCCTCGTCAATATCTTTCCAACGGCGTATAATTTGAATCATTTCGACCAGTGGTTTGTGAAAAATTCATGAAAAAGGCCGCTGCCTCTCGTCGTCAACTGCACGATTTTAAAAATTAACTAAAATCCATAAGGAATCTCGAAAACATTTCAACACATGAAAGTTGCGCCTCGTTTGTAGCTTTCCAACAGCTTATCACACGCCTCGTTTCGACAAACGGTTCAAAAACTGGAGCAAAAATAGTACGAAAATTGCAAAAAATTCGAAAAAACAGAATTCCGTGATTTACTAAATTTAAAACTGCTCTTAAACCGCAACGAATTAGAGAAAATAATATCATATGAAAAAGATGCGCCTCGACGATGTCTTTCCAACGGCGTATCATTTGCTTCATTCCGATAAGGGGTTTAGAAAAAATCACGAAAATACGCTCGCTGCCACTCGTCATCCGCCGCACCATTTTTGAAACTGCTCTTAAACCGCGAGGAATCTCGAAAAGTGTTCAACATGGCGAAGTTGCGGCTAATCCATAGCTTTCCAACAGTATATTATACGCCTCATTCCAATAAACGGTTAAAAAACTAGAGTGAAAACAGTACCGGAAAAAACTGTGTGCAGTTTTTTCCGACACGAAGTTCACTAGTCTGTATTGCAGTGCCCTTGCTACAGAAAGTGCAGTGCTCTTGCATTGAGCGTGCAGTGCGGAAGTGTTATCAGAATAACTATTCTGCTAATATTAGCAGAATAGACCGACTGTATATATATAGCGCTGGACTATTTCGTTACCCGTAACAGAATAATATTCTGTTACCCCCCGGCCCTATATAGGCGCGACACGCCTACACAGTAGAACCCCCCCTAAGCCAGCCCGAACCCAACCCGCCTTCTTCCACCGGGGGCAGCCGTCGCGGGCGAGCGAGCGACGGCGGCAGCCGGAGCGAGGGAGCCCGCGGCGCCGTGACTGGCCGGCGACGGATCCACCGCCGCCATCCCCTTCCTCGCCGGGATCCTTTGCCGGGGTTGTGAGCCGTGCCAGCTGCCTCCCTCTCTCGCCGGGATCCTTCGCCGGGGCCATGATCCGTGCCAGCCGCCTCCCTCCCTCACCGGGGCTCCTTCGTCGGGGCCGTGATCCCCGCCAGCCGCCTCCCTCCCTCACCGGGGCTCCTTCGCCGGGCCCGTGATCCGCGCCTCCTGTCTCCCTCCCTCACCCGGGCTCCTTCGTCGGGGCCGTGATCCCCGCCAGCAGCTGCCTCCCGGACCTCATCGTCGGACATCCACCACAAGCAGGAGCGTCGTCATCTCCCCAAGCTCCTTGCCTGCATCAATGGCGCCCCCTCCCAAGAACATGCCAGTACGCCGCCCACGAGAGGAAGAAGAAGTCAGATCCAAGAACATGCCACTGGAGGTGATGTCTGCTTCCCACACTAATTTTCCTCAAAAATTGTATTGGTTCAAAAAATGTTTTCATGTCTGGGTTTGCCTGAAGAAAAATACCACGTTTGTGTTCAGTTCATAAGTTCATCAGTCCTGCAATGAAGAAGATTCAGTTTAAAAATTGCACAAACTATGCTCTGCCTACACGTTACACTATCAGATTCATCAGTACTACATGTGTGCTGCATCAGTGACACATGTTCCTATGATGCAGAAACAGATAGTACATTGCAAAATGCTTGCATTAGTTCATTACACCCCTGCCACTTGATGCACAGTTTGGATGTCGAGGTTACTGTCACTACCTCTAATATGCTAGCTTTAGTTCAAGCCAAAAAACATAAACTTATGCATCAGTCCAAGTAGCTACTAGGCTTTATATAAGGTTCAGCTGCCGCTGCAAGTTGTATGATGTTATTTCTACTAGTGCATGCCGCGTAGTTCCCTTAGTTCAAACTATTAAAAGAATGTTGTTGAAAAAATATACACTTGTTACACAGTAAGTTCAATGATACATAAGCTAGGAGTACTTCTAGTGTAGTTGCATAAGTTATAGATGAAAAAAAGAGAAGACATGCATCAGTTTTATATATATGCATATCCATACATATCTGAAGTTCAATGTTCAGTTTGCAAGAAGTGCACCAAATGTTTATGAATCAGTTTTAGGGAAAAAGATAAAAAACTTTCCATAACGGATGAAGTTCAATGTTCAGTTTACAAGTAGTGCTAAAAATCAGTACATCAGTACATCAGTGTTGAACATGTACGTTCATCAGTTCGACTGAAAACTAAACCAGATACAAAATAGAGAACAAAGTTTAATAACGGCCAGCGATGCAAGTTCAACTTGTACATTGCCTTCAGTGCGTGACATGTTACCCATAGCATGTATACGAGAAAATTGCAGAAAAGATTAATCCCAAAACTGTTGAATGTCATTGCAAAAACATGCAAGGCGGCACACGCCGCCAGGAGAACCGAATGTGCGCAAGCATGGTAGATCTGAAGAAGGTGATGACCAGGAACATGGAGCTTGAAGAAGAACCCAAGTCTACACGCGACAGATACGAGGAGGAAATCGCAATACTAGTAGAAAAGAATGACGACCTGACAAGGAAGCTAGGAGTATTCATGGGAGACCTCGCGCCAGGAGGAGATGACGACCATCACGAGGACTACATCATCATCGACGACACCGACTCCGACCCCGATAGTAGTGATGATGATTACGAAGACGAAGCTGGAGCGGATATCATGGAGTCTTCCACCGATCAAAATTTCTAGATGACCACCATATTACCAGTAGTATTTCCCCCATGTATATAGTAGTAGTCCGAGCACTTTTGTAACGGTAGCTGGATCGTTTGTATGCCCTTGTTTGAATTAAGTGGTGTGATATGAATGTGTTGTCTCATGTGCATATGGGTAGTGCTTTCTCACTAGACCTCACTCTATTCTAATCTCTCCCCTCTAAACCCATCAGATGCCTCCAAGGCGTGATCCAACAGCAGAATGCCTTGATGCAGCTACTAGTCTAGAACCAAGGCCACAACAACAACCCACCGCCACCACATCCAGTTGACAATTTAGCCCGATTTCTGAGGTTGCAACCGCCGGTGTTTTCCAGTAGCACCGAGCCGATAGTTGCTGATGATTGGCTACGCACGATTGGGAGGGAGTTGACCACCGCAGGTTGCATAGATGCTGAGAAGGTGCGTTTTGCCGCGCATTAATTGGATGGACCCGCAGCCTCATGGTGGGAAAATTACACAGCCACTTTCCCCATAGCCAATGTCACTTGGGATCAGTTCCAGCAAGCGTTCCGCACTGCACATGTCTCAACTGGAGCTATGAGCATGAAGAAGCGTGAGTTTCACAACTTACACTAGGGAGATCGTACTGTGTCGCAGTACGTGGATGAGTTCAGTAAGTTAGCCCGCTATGCCCCAGATGATGTGTGCTACCTCTTGAGCACTGCGTTGGTTTTCCCTTGAAGAGGAAAGGGTGATGCAGCAAAGTAGCATAAGTATTTCCCTCAGTTTTTGAGAACCAATGTATCAATCCAGTAGGAGGCCACACGCAAGTCCCTCGCACCTACACAAACAAATAAGAACCTTGCAACCAACGCGATAAAGGGGTTGTCAATCCCTTCACGACCACTTGCAAAAGTGAGATCTGATAGAGATGATAAGATAATATTTTTGGTGTGTTTATGATAAAGATTAAAAGTAAATAATGCAAAATAAACGGCGCCAGAAATAGCTCGTTGACGGGAGATTAATATGATGGAAAATAGACCCGGGGGTCATAGGTTTCACTAGTGGCTTCTCTCAAGATAGCATAAGTATTACGGTGGGTAAACAAATTACTGTCGAGCAATTGATAGAATTGAGCATAGTTATGAGAATATCTAGGTACGATCATGTATATAGGCATCACGTCCGTGACAAGTAGACCGACTCCTGCCTGCATCTACTACTATTACTCCACACATCGACCGCTATCCAACATGCATCTAGAGTATTAAGTTCATAAGAACGGAGTAACGCTTTAAGCAAGATGACATGATGTAGAGGGATAAACTCATGTAATATGATATAAACCCCATCTTTTTATCCTCGATGACAACAATACAATATGTGTCGTTTCCCCTACTGTCACTTGGATCGAGCACCGCAAGATTGAACCCAAAGCTGAGCACTTCTCCCATTGCAAGAAAGATCAATCTAATAGGCCAAACCAAACTGATAATTCAAAGAGACTTGCAAAGATAACTAATCATACATAAAAGAATTTAGAGAAGATTCAAATATTGTTCATAGATAATCTGGATCATAAACCCACAATTCATCGGATCTCGACAAACACACCGCAAAAGAAGATTACATCGAATAGATCTCCAAGAGAATCGAGGAGAGCTTTGTATTGAGATCCAAAGAGAGAGAAGAAGCCATCTAGCTAATAACTATGGACCCGAAGGTCTGAAGTAAACTACTCACACATCATCGGAGAGGCTATGGTGTTGATGTAGAAGCCCTCCGTGATCAATGCCCCCTCCGGTAGGATGCCGGAAAAGGCCCCAACATGGGATCTCACGGGTACAGAAGGTTGCGGCGGTGGAATTAGGTTTTCGTGGTGCTCCTAATGGTTTGGGGGTACGTAGGTATATATAGGAGGAAGAAGTAGGTCGGTGGAGCCACGAGGGGCCCACGAGGGTGGAGGGCGCGCCCAGGGGGGTCGGCGCGCCCCTGCCTCGTGGCCTCCTCGGTGATTTCTTGACGTCCACTCCAAGTCCTCTGGATCACGTTTGTTCCAAAAATAACTCTCCCGAAGGTTTCATTCCGTTTGGTATTCCTTTTCTGCGAAACACTGAAATAGGCAAAAAACAGCAATTTGGGCTGGGCCTCCTGTTAATAGGTTAGTCCCAAAAAATATATAAAAGTGTATAAATAAGCCCATTAAACATCCAAAATAGAATATATAATAGCATGGAACAATAAAAAAATTATAGATACGTTGGAGACGTTTCAAGCATCCCCAAGGTTAATTCCTGCTCGTCCTCGAGTAGGTAAATGATAAAAACAGAATTTTTGATGTGGAATGCTTCTTAGCATAGTTTTCAATGTAATTATTTTTATTGTGGCATGAATATTTAGATCCGAAAGATTCAAGATAAAAGTTTAATGTTTACATAAAAAGAATAATACTTCAAACATGCTAACCAAGCAATTATGTCTTATCAAAATAACATAGCCAAAGAAAGCTTATCCCTACAAAATCATATAGTTAGGCCATGTTTCAATATCGTCAAACAAACGTTCTCATCATGCATAACCCCGATGAAAAGCCAAGCAATTGGTTCATACTTTTTAACGCGCTTCAGCCCTTTCAACTCTTACGCAATACATGAGCGCAAGCCATGGATATAGCACTATGGGTGGAGTAAAGTATAATGATGGGGGTTATGAGAGAAGACAAAAAGGTAGAAAGTCTCACATAGACGCGGCTAATCAATAGGCTATGGAGATGCCCATCGATTGATGTCAATGAGAGGAGTAGGGATTGCCATGCAACGGATGCACTATAGCTATAAATGTATGAAAGCTCAACAAAAGAAACTAAGTGGGTGTGCATCCAACTCGCTTGCTCACGAAGACCTAGGGCATTTTGAGGAAGCCCATCATTGGAATATACATGCCAAGTTCTGTAATGAAAAATTCCCACTAGTATATGAAAGTGACAACATAGGAGACTCTCTATCATGAAGATCACGGTGCTACTTTGAAGCACAAGTGTGGAAAAAGGATAGTAACATTGCCCCTTCTCTCTTTTTCTCTCATTTTTTTCTTTTTTTGGGCCTTCTCTTTTTTTTTCTTTGGCCTCTTTCTCTTTTTTTGCTTAGTCTGGAATCTCATCCCGACTTGTGGGGGAATCATAGTCTCCATCATCCTTTCCTCACATGGGACAATGCTCTAATAATGATGATCATCACTCTTTTATTACTTACAACTCAAGAATCACAACTCAATACTTAGAACAAAATATGACTCTACGTGAATGCCTCCGGCGGTGTATCGGGATATGCAATGAATCAAGAGTGACATGTATGAAAAATTATGAAAGGTGGCTTTGCCACAAATACGACGTCAACTACATGATCATGCAAAGCAATATGACAATGATGGAGCGTGTCATAATGAACGGAACGGTGGAAAGTTGCATGGCAATATATCTCGGAATGGCTATGGAAATGCCATGATAGGTAGGTATGGTGGCTGTTTTGAGGAAGATATAAGGAGGTTTATGTGTGATAGAGCGTATCGTATCACGGGGTTTGGATGCACCGGCGAAGTTTGCACCAACTCTCAAGGTGAGAAAGGGCAATGCGCGGTACCGTAGAGGCTAGAAAGTTGTGGAAGGTTGAGAGTGCGTATAATCCATGGACTCACATTAGTCTAAAGAACTCATATACTTATTGCAAAAGTTTATTATCCCTCGAAGCAAAGTACTACTACGCATGCACCTAGAGAGATAGATTGGTAGGAAAAGACCATCGCTCGTCCCCGACCGCCACTCATAAAGAAAGCAATAAAAGAACACCTTATGTGTCAAAATTGTCACACAACTTTTACCATACGTGCATGCTACGGGACATGCCAACTTTAACACAAGTATTTCTCAATTTCACAATTACTCAACTAGCACACTCTAATATTACCACCTTTATATCTCAAAACACTTATCAAGTATCTAACTTCTCATGATATTCAATGAACTCAATATAGAAGGTTAATTTCTCAATTAAAGCAAATTACCATGCTGTTTAAGACTCTCAAAATAATATAAGTGAAGCATGAGAGATCAATAATTTCTATAAAATACAATCACCACCGTGCTTAGAAAGATATAAGTGAAGAACTAGAGCAAAAACTATATAGCTCAAAAGATATAAGTGAAGCACATAGAGTATTCTAACAAATTCCGAATCATGTGTGTCTCTCTCAAAGGGTGTGTACAGCGAGGATGATTGTGACAAACTAAAAAGCAAAGACTCAAATCATACAAGACGCTCCAAGCAAAACACATATCATGTGGTGAATAAAAATATAGCTCCAAGTAAAGTTACCGATGGACGAAGACGAAAGAGGGGATGCCTTCCGGGGCATCCCCAAGCTTAAGCTTTTGGTTATCCATGAATTTTACCTTGGGGTGCCATGGGAATCCACAATCTTAGGTTCTTGCCAATCCTTGTTCCATAATCCATCAAATCTTTACCCAAAACTTGAAAATTTCACAACAGAAAACTTAACAAAAAATCTCGTGAGCTCCCTTAGCGAAAGAAAACAAAACACCACTTCAAGGTACTTTAATGAATTCATTCTTTATTTATATTGGTGTTAAACCTACTGTATTCCAACTTTTCTATGGTTTATAAACTCTTTTACTAGCCATAGATTCATCAAAATAAGCAAATAACACACGCAAAACAGAATCTGTCAAAAACAGAACAGTCTGTAGTAATCTGTAACTAACGCAAACTTCTGGAACTCCAAAATTCTACCAAAATAAGAAGACCTAGATAATTTTTTTATTGATCTACTGCAATTGGAATCAGTATTTTATCACGTTCTGGTGATTTTTAACAATTGTTTTAGTGAACAGAAAGTTTCTGGAATTTTCAGCAAGATCAAATAACTATCATCCAAGAAGATTCTATAGGTTTAACTTGGCACAAACACTAATTAAAACACAAAACCACATCTAAACAGAAGCTAGATGAATTATTTATTCCTAAACAGAACCAAAAAGAAAAAAGAACTAAAAATAAAATTGGGTTGCCTCCCAACAAGCGCTATCGTTTAACGCCCCTAGCTAGGCATAAAAGCGAGGATAGATCTAGGTATTGCCATAATAATGGTAAGGTAAATCATGAAAACTCCTTTCGTATTCTCTACGTTCAGCAGCTAGTTTCCTTTGTGGAAAGCAAAAGTAACAAAGGGGTTAAATTTAATAGGACAAAAGTCCCCAAGATCAAGCTCGGGAGGTATGGGTTCCTCCCTTGGCCCCTTATATTGCACAACCAATTCATCATTACAAGCGTTCTTTTGACAAAAAGTCACGAGTCTTTGCTCAAAATAAAAACCTAACCCATTATTCTGAATAGCAAAGTCATTATTAAGTTCGGAAATTCTATCAATTAGAACATCGGTAGGAACCTTTTTCTAAGGTTTTCATTATAAGCAACATGATCCAAAGGTTGTAAACGCATTATGTCTTCTTGATTAAAAAGGATAGCTTCTATGGAAGGATGACCAGCATCCACCCTATAATGTGCAAAAATTTCTTTAGCTTCTTTCATTATAAATCTGAACTCATGAGCCAAAAATATAGTAGCGGCACGCTTAACAGAAGAGTACTCAATATTAGAGAATTCTAGGAAAATTCTTTGTATGCAAGGATGCATATGAAGAAATTGCCTTTCAAGTTCAACTACGAGCAAGGATATCGCATCCGCAAGACTACTAGTTCTATGAAGAATAGAACCACCCATAATGGGCAAAGCACCGGCACAAGTAAAGAAATCTTGAATAACTCCTTTCCCAATAATATTACCACTACCGACTCGAAACTTTTTAGTATGCGAGATAGTGGTTTCCTCAAGAGGATCAACGAAAGCATCGAAGTTTCCCATGTTATTATTATTACCTTCATTAACGATAACCTCCCCAGATTCAGACATGGCGAGAGAAAAGCGAACGGAAAAAAGCAAACGGAAAGAGAGGGCGAATAAAACTGCAAGGGTGAAGTGGGGGAGAGGAAAACGAGAGGCAAATGGCAAATAATGTAATGCGAGGGATAAGAGTTTGTGATGGGTACTTGATATGTTGACTTGTGCGTAGACTCCCGGCAACGGCGCCAGAAATCCTTCTTGCTACCTCTTGAGCACTGCGTTGGTTTTCCCTTGAAGAGGAAAGGGTGATGCAGCAAAGTAGCGTAAGTATTTCCCTCAGTTTTTGAGAACCAAGGTATCAATCCAGTAGGAGGCCACACGCAAGTCCCTCGCACCTACACAAACAAATAAGAACCTTGCAACCAACGCGATAAAGGGGTTGTCAATCCCTTCACGGCCACTTGCAAAAGTGAGATCTGATAGAGATGATAAGACAATATTTTTGGTGTTTTTATGATAAAGATTAAAAGTAAATAATACAAAATAAACGGCGCCAGAAATAGCTCGTTGACGGGAGATTAATATGATGGAAAATAGACCCGGGGGCCATAGGTTTCACTAGTGGCTTCTCTCAAGATAGCATAAGTATTACGGTGGGTAAACAAATTACTGTCGAGCAATTGATAGAATTGAGCATAGTTATGAGAATATCTAGGTATGATCATGTATATAGGCATCACGTCCGTGACAAGTAGACCGACTCCTGCCTGCATCTACTACTATTACTCCACACATCGACCGCTATCCAGCATGCATCTAGAGTATTAAGTTAATAAGAACGGAGTAACGCTTTAAGCAAGATGACATGATGTAGGGGGATAAACTCATGCAATATGATATAAATCCCATCGTTTTATCCTCGATGGCAACAATACAATACGTGTTGTTTCCCCTACTGTCACTGGGATCGAGCACCGCAAGATTGAACCCAAAGCTAAGCACTTCTCCCATTGCAAGAAAGATCAATCTAGTAGGCCAAACCAAACTAATAATTCGAAGAGACTTGCAAAGATAACCAATCATACATAAAAGAATTCAGAGAAGATTCAAATATTGTTCATAGATAATCTGGATCATAAACCCACAATTCATCCGATCTCGACAAACACACGTTAAAAGAAGATTACATCGAATAGATCTCCAATAGAATCAAGGAGAACTTTGTATTGAGATCCAAAGAGAGAGAAGAAGCCATCTAGCTAATAACTAGGGACCCGAAGGTCTGAAGTAAACTACTCACACATCATCGGAGAGGCTATGGTGTTGATGTAGAAGCCCTCCATGATCAATGCCCCCTCCAACAGGTCACTAGAAAAGGCCCGAAGATGGGATCTCATGGGTACAGAAGGTTGCGGTGGTGGAATTAGGTTTTCGTGGTGCTCCTCGATGGTTTGGGGGTACGCGGGTATATATAGGAGGAAGAAGTAGGTCGGTGGAGCCACGAGGGGCCCACGAGGGTGGAGGGCGCGCCCAGGGGGGTAGGCGCACTCCTACCTCGTGGCCTCCTCGGTGATTTCTTGACGTCCACTCCAAGTCCTCTGGATAACGTTTGTTCCAAAAATAACTCTCCCGAAGGTTTCATTCCGTTTGGACTCTGTTTGATATTCCTTTTCTGCGAAACACTGAAATAGGCAAAGAAACAGCAATTTGGGCTGGGCCTGCGGTTAATAGGTTAGTCCCAAAAATAATATAAAAGTGTATAAATAAGCCCATTAAACATCCAAAACAGAATATATAATAGCATGGAACAATCAAAAATTATAGATACGTTGGACACGTATCAATATGGCCACAGATGCCGCAAAACAGGGGAAGTTCATGGAAGGGTTGAATGATGAGATGAGTATGCAGTTGATGGTGGAAACATTTAACAACTACCAGGAGTTGGTAGACAAGGCTCTAATGATTGAAGGGAAGTAGCAGCAGATTGAGAGCCGCAAAAGGAAGTATGGACAAGGGAAGTACAATTCAGGAGCTCAGCAGAAGCCTCATTTTACCCCGAACTCGGGAGGACACACTCACCATAACCATGGAGGCCACACTCACAATGGAGGAAGTTCGCATAACCACAATGGCCCCAAGAATGGGAATGAGAATGGAGGAGGCAGCTGCCAGAACCGTTCCAACCCCTCTACACCTGCCAAGAAGGATCTAAGTCACATTACTTGTTTCAAGTGCGGGAAGACTGGACACTACGCCACCGAGTGTTCTGAAGCAAAGAATGGAAATGGCAATGAAAGCTCTGGGAAGAAGCCCAATCCCTTCACTAGAGGTCAGGTGAACCACGTCAACGTGGAAGAGGTTGAGGAGCAGCCAGATGCAGTTATCGGTAAGTTTTTGGTTAAGTCATTTACCGCTCTCGTTCTTTTTGACACTGGTGCATCGCATTCATACATATCAAGGGGATTTGTGGACAAGTTTAAGCTACCCACTTTAGCCCTTAGGTCACCCATGTTAGTAAGTTCACCAGGTGCAGAGTATATGGCCAGCCGATGGTGTGATCAGTTACCCTTAACCATTGGTAGCCATGTTTTCCCCTCAGACCTAATAATTTTGGAGTCACAAGGATTGGATATAATACTAGGCATGGATTGTCTATCGAAGTATGGAGGAAACATTGACTGTGCTAGTAGGTCAATTCGGCTCACCACCCCGGAGGGAAAAATGATTAAGTATGTATCCAGGCATGCGCCAAGGAGAACCCAAGTAAATTCCCTCTCAGGAGTTGTTCAGGAGGAAGTGCCTGTAGTGAAGGGTTACCCAGATGTATTCCCAGAGGAACTACCAGGCATGCCGCCAGATCGAGACATTGAGTTTTTGATAGAGCTATTGCCAGGCACCGGACCGATATCGAGGAGACCATACCGGATGCCCGCAGATGATCTGGAGGAGATTAAGAAACATATTAAGGAGTTATTGGAGAAAGGTTACATTCGATGAAGTTCGTCACCGTGGGGAGCCCCAGTGCTTTTGGTTGAGAAGAAGGATGGATCTTTGAGAATGGTTGTTGATTATCGTGCATTGAATGAAGTGTCGATCAAGAACAAGTACCCACTGCCGATGATCAACGATTTGTTTGACCAGCTGCAAGGAGCTAAAGTATTCTCCAAGATCGATCTGCAATCAGGATACCACCAGCTGAAGATCCGAGAATAGGATATACCTAAGACAGCCTTCACCACAAGGTATGGGCTATATGAGTATACGGCTATGTCATTCAGATTGACTAATGCCCCTGCCTATTTCATGAGTATGATGAATAAAGTGTTCATGGAATTCTTGGATAAGTTCGTTGTGGTGTTCATTGATGATATCTTGGTATTGGTGTTCATTGATGATATCTTGGTATACTCGAAGACGAAAGAGGAGCACGAGGAGCATCTGCGGTTAGTTCTCGAGAAGCTCAGGGAACACCAGTTGTATGCTAAGTTCAGAAAATGTGAGTTTTGGTTGAAGGAAGTTGGATTTCTGGGACATGTTATATCAGGAGAAGGTATAGCAGTAGACCCTACCAAGGTTTAGTCTGTCACTGAGTGGTTTGCACCTACCTCAGTAGGAGAGATCCGCAGTTTTCTAGGACTCGCGGGATATTATTGGAGATTCATTGAGAAATTTTCCAAGATTGCGAAGCCTATGACGGAGTTGTTGAAGAAAGACAGTAAGTTCAAATGGACAGATGAATGTGAGGCAAGTTTTCAGGAGCTAAAGAAACGTTTGGTTACAGCCCCAGTGCTGATTCTGCCGGATATACGCAAGGATTTCCAGGTGTATTGCGACGCTTCTCGCTTAGGACTTGGAGGAGTACTTATGCAAGACGGAAGAGTTGTCTCATATGCCTCACGTTAGCTTTGACCGTATGAGTTGAAATATGCCAAGCATGACTTGGAGTTAGCAGTTGTAGTTCATGCGCTCAAGACCTGGAGACATTTTCTTATTGGAAACCGTTGTGATGTGTACACGGATCACAAGAGTTTGAAGTACATTTTCACACAGAAGGAGCTGAATCTCAGGCAAAGGAGATGGTTGGAGCTTATAAAGGATTATGATATGAAGTTGCACTATCATCCAGGCAAGGCCAATGTCGTAGCGGACGCTTTGAGCTGGAAGAGTTATGCCAATACCCTCGTAACCGGAGGATTACCAAAGGAGTTAGCCGAAGATCTCAGGGAGCTTCGTTTGGAGATAGTCCCTAGAGGTTTTGTTACAACAATGGAGGTTCAATCAACATTATTGGGGAAGATTCGAGAAGCTCAGAAGGAAGATAAAGAGATCGCTGAGATAAAGGAGAAGATGAGTAAAGGAAAAGCCAAAGGTTTTCGTGAGGATGAGCACGACACTTTGTGGTTTGAGGACCGTGTTTATGTGCCCAATAATGCAGAGATCTGGAAGTTAATACTTCAGGAAGCCCATGACTCGCCATACTCGATACACCCCGGAAACACCAAGATGTATTTGGATTTGAAGGAGCGTTTTTGGTGGACTGGTATGAAGAAGGATATTGCCGAGTATGTAGCAGTATGTGATGTATTTCAGAGGGTGAAGGCAGAACATCAGAAGCCAGCAGGATTACTGCAACCTATGCCGATACCCGAATGGAAGTGGGACAAGCTTGGCATGGATTTTATCACCGGATTACCCAGGACCCGATCAGGATATGATTCTATCTGGGTAGTAGTGGATCATTTGACCAAAGTGGCTCACTTTATCCCAGTGAAAACCACCTATACGAGTGCGAAGTTGGCCAAGATATATATGACCAGGACCGTATGTCTGCATGGAGTTCCGAGGACCATCGTATCAGATAGAGGGACACAGTTTACTTCAAAGTTTTGGCATCAGCTGCACTAGACTTCGGGTACCAGGCTAGAGTTCAATACAGCCTTTCATCCACAGACAGATGGACAGACCGAGAGAGTCAATCAGATTCTGGAGGACATGTTGAGAGCTTGTGCCCTAGATTATGGATCTAGTTGGGATGATAATTTGCCCTATGCAGAATTCTCGTACAACAATAGCTATCAAGCTATTCTAAAGATGGCACCAAAGCTTTGTATGGAAGAAGGTGCAGGACACCGTTGATGTGGGATGAAGTTGGAGACTGTTAGGTGTTTGGACCAGATTTGATCAAAGAGTCAGAAGAGAAGGTTAAGTTGATTCGAGATAGACTGAAGGTAGCTCAGTCCAGACAGAAGAGTTATGCAGACTCAAAATGCAAGGAGGTAGTCTATGAAATTAGAGACAGAGCATATCTTCGTGTGTCACCTCTGCGAGGAGTTAAATGATTTGGAGTTAAAGGAAAGTTAGCCCCGAGATTTGTAGGACCATACCGCGTTTTGGAGCGTATGGGAGAGGTAGCCTACAAGTTGGAGCTACCCGAAGGACTGTCAGGAGTTCATGATGTGTTTCAAGTTTCCCAGTTGAAGAAGTGCCATGCTGAGATGGCCGATATTCCTCTATGAGATACAGTGCCCCTGGAAGCAATTCATTTGGATAGTGATCTGAACTATGAGGAGAAACCTGTCAAGATTCTCGAGTTTGCCAGCCAAGTCACACGCAGCAAGGTTATCAAGTTTTGCAAAGTTCAGTGGAGCCACCATACCGAGGATGAAGCCACCTGGGAAAAAGAGGAAGACCTATGGAAAGACCACCCACACCTATTTTGTAGCCAACCCGAATCTCGAGGGCGAGATTCATCCTAAGGGGGGTAGGTTATCATCCCAAATTTTCAATTTGGAATGTTATACAAAGGTTATCATATGCATATCATATTTTACTTGCATTTCTTTTGCGATCCTAGAAATTCTAAGCAACTCAAGGACCCACGGAGGGAGTTGGGGATTTCATTCATTTTCATATTTGATTTTTTCTCAAATTTGAAAAAAGGATCACTTTGGTTTTAATAAATTTTCTCTCCAAAACATTTCCAATATAAAAATAAAAGAGAGGAGATAATATGACTTCTCCAAGATAAAAGAAATATTCGAGGAAAAATGTTAAAATTGGATTTTATTGCTATTTTATTTGAATTAGAAAAAAATATGCATTTTCAAAATTGCATTTTTAGGCCAGAAAAATGTTCACTTTGTTCTGAATATTTTATTTAGACGGTGAAAATTGTTTTTGGCATTTTTAAGAATTTTTTTACATTTATTTAGGATTTTTCCTTTTCGGCGGAATTTATTTATTTTTAAAAAATCCCGTCGCCCGACTGGGCCAACGGCCCAGCCGAGCCGGGCTGGCCCAGCACCCTGCACCGCCTCCCGCTCCGACTCGGGACGGAGTCCCGAGTAGCGCCATCGCCAGCCCCTCCCGCAAGCCACCTGCACCCCCTCTTTATTAACCCCGCCGCCGCCGCCCTCTCCCCCACATCGCCAGCCCCGCCACAAGCGCCACCGCCGCTGCCGCCCCGCGCCGCCTGCCGCTGCTGCCGCCTGTGCGCCGCCGCCGGCGCTGCTGCCCGCGCCGCGCCGCTGCCCCGCCACCCCGCGCCGCTGCCCCGCCGCCCCGCGCTGCTACTGCCGCCTCGCCGGAGCCCCGCCTCACTGGAATTTCGAGCCGCTGTCATTGACTTCATCGCCGCCGGTTTTTTCGGTTTAGGTATGAACCGTTTGGTTTTTTTAAAACCTAGATTGGTTTTTTTAGATTGGGTTTTTCTCGGTTTTCTTCGGTTAAGGTTATTTTAGCGAACGTTCGTTCGTTAGTTTGTTTTAACGAACGAATTCGTTCGTTAGTCTCTGTTAGCGGACGTTCGCACCGTAGCCTTTTTCTTTTTATTTTATTTTCTGCCAGGGACCTATCCGCGATTATTTCTATCACAGATTAGCCCCTGATCTTCAAACCCTCGCAACTTTTTAACCGTTCCTCCAAACCTGGTGAAACCAACGCCAAAATCTTCGTCTCGAACCCCTCTTTCCGGTTAAACAACTTGAACATGGTTTCGAAAATTTAAATTTGGTTTCAAGAATATTTGAATTCGAACTTCTTTTGATCGTAGTTTGAGTTTCGTAGCTCCGAGTTGATTGACTCTTTTTGCAAATCGAAGCTCTTAAGTTGAATTTTCCGATTGGAGTTTCTCATCTAAGTTTTACCCTTGCATCTATGCTTGATTGCTTATGTATGCTATTTTTTGTTTGCGATAGAATTCCCGAAGTGCGAAGCGTGCTACTACGAGTCTCTAGAGTTTGCGGATCATCAGCAAGGCAAGTAACACATTGATCACACTTCTTTATTACCCAGTTTTATGCATTAGTTACAATCCTCAAACACTGCATGATTAGGATGTGATTAACTTGTGGGTATTGGGAAGTAGATGATGAGGTAGAACCCATTGCCCTTTTATTATCAAACCCTTGGGAGTTACTTCTATATTATGCTTATACTGCTATGCTATGCTCGTAGACGTGGATTGGGTTTGAGTGTATCGATGACAGATGTGAGATTGTTAACTAATGGTTAACTTAAGGTGGCTACTTAAATACACATCTGGATGGATTGGTTGCGGGCACCTGGAGAATCCAGTGTTGTCCTAGGATATCCTGGAGTACCCATGTGATCATCCTATGGTTCGCCACCCAGGCTCAAAGGGATCATAAGAATATTCATACTGGAAACTTACGTGTGCAGCCACAAGCCATTATGGGCTCTGGCATAGTTGAGTATGTTGTGTGACTGAGGGAGTCTTGGACTAAGGGGTCCTCGGGCGTCCGGCCTATTATCGATGGGCCGGACTGATGGGCTGTGAAGACATGAAGGCCGAAGACTGTACCCGTGTCCGGATAAGACTCTCCTTGGCGTGGAAGGCAAGCTTGGCGATCAACTATGAAGATTCCTTCCTATGTAACCGACTCTATGTAACCCTAGATCCCTCCGGTGTCTATATAAACCGGAGGGCGTAGTACGGATAGCATAATTCATTACCATAGTCATACAGGCTAGACTTCTAGGGTTTAGCCATTACGATCTCGTGGTAGATCAACTCTTGTAATACTCATATTCATCAAGATCAATCAAGAAGGAAGTAGGGTATTACCTCCATAGAGAGGGCCCGAACCTGGGTAAACATCGTGTCCCCTGTCTCCTGTAACCATCGATCCTAGACGCACAGTTCGGGACCCCCTACCCGAGATCCGCTGGTTTTGACACCGACATTAGTGCTTTCATTGAGAGTTGAACTGTGTCATCGACGAAAGGTTTGATGGCCCCTTCGATCGTCTATAGTGACGCTGTCCAAGGAGAAACCTTCCTCCCCGGACAGATTTTCGTATTCGGCGGCTTCGTACTACGGGCCAACTTGCTTGGCCACCTGGAGCAGATCGATAGCTACGCCCCTGGCCACCAGGTCAGATTTGGAAGCTTGAACTACGTCGCGGATATCCGTGGAGACTTGATCTTCAACGGATTTGAGAGCACGACGATCGCTCCCCCTCGTCCCGATGGACATGACTTAAATCTATTATCGGACCATATCCAGGAGATGGTTCCTGTAACTACTACGGCCTTGGATCCGGAGCAGATCGCGCCATCCAAAACCGCAGAATCCGCGGTGTTGGAGCCGCACATGGACTCGGCACCTCGCAATGTCAGCGTCAACGGAATTCCGGACTTGTCTCCGGCTATAAGTTCTGAACCGCGCACGCCCGCGGGCTCAGAGCTGGACGGTTATCGATCTTCGAGTTCAGCGCCGCAGATATCTTCCAACACTCGCCCTTCGGCGATGTGCTAAATTCATTAAAAAATATGTCCCTGGCGGGGGACTCACAGCCGAACTATGTCCGGTTCGAGCTAGAGGCTGATAATGGGGAATTTCTTTTCCCACCCGCCACCCACTTCAAAGGCACTGTCGAGGACTTAACCGACATGCCTGATTATGGCTTCGAAGACATTGACGATATAGATGACGATGCCGACAAGGAGCAAGGCCAAGACCCGCCAGTCACCGGACACGGGACGGCCACCCCTTCGTACGACGTGTACATAGTTGACACACTTAAAAAAGCGTGCGACGATGACAAAGGAGATCCAGTTGAGAATAATCCTCCTGAGACACATTCTAAGTACCGGCGCCCTAAACACCGCTCCAAGTCACATTGCAGCAATGATGGCACCGAAGAAAATAGTACTCCGAACAACGCCGAAAACAATGAAGGCCCTGTTGGACCAAGATCCGAACAGGAGGAACAGGAAAACGGGCAAGCCAGCCCCGATGAACAGGCCCTGCCCAGCAACAATTCGGAGGAAGACAACTACCTTCCGCTCTCCGAAGATGAGGTAAGCCTCGGCGATGAAGACTTCATCGTACCCGAAGAGCCCCTCGAGCAGGAGCGCTTCAAGCGTAGGCTCATAACTACTGGAAGGAGCCTGAAAAAGAAGCAGCAACAGCTTCAAGCTGACCAAGACCTACTCAACGATAGATGGACCCAAGTCCTGGTCACCGAAGAATACGGCCTTAGTGGCCTAGCCAAAAGCTACCCAACACATATATCGCTACCTCAGTTCGATGACGAGGCGTTGGAGCCCCTACCATCATCACACAA
The DNA here is from genome assembly GCF_018294505.1 of Triticum aestivum. Classification (NCBI taxonomy): domain Eukaryota; kingdom Viridiplantae; phylum Streptophyta; class Magnoliopsida; order Poales; family Poaceae; genus Triticum; species Triticum aestivum. The sequence continues at coordinate 295,363,131 of NC_057799.1, forward strand.
TGCGGCAGGCCACCGACAACTCTGTCCGGATAAAGAGGCAACTCAAGCCGAACACCAGACCACCCCACCTCGCCGTAAAGGCAAGAATAACGCAGCTCATGATTGTCCAGACGACCTGCAGCGGGACTTGGACAGTAGAGCAGGACACACAAGATCGATCTATGGATCGCGAGGGCATGCCTCGACACGCGACAAGGGCTACCTATTTGGACGTGACAAACCTAGCCACGCCCGAGACGAAAACCGCAAATGGGCTCCTTCGGGGTTACGTCGTAGTGTGGCCCAACATAGAGGCGCCGCACACCCTCTTTGCTTCACTGATGAAGTAATGGATCATGAATTTCAGAACGGATTCAAACCCGTCAATATTGAATCATATGACGGAACAACCGATCCCGCGGTATGGATAGAAGATTTTATCCTCCACATCCATATGGCACGTGGAGACGACCGCCACACCATCAAATACTTCCCACTAAAGCTAAAAGGGCCAGCTCGGCACTGGTTAAACAGCTTGCCTGAAAATTCCATAGGCAGCTGGGAGGACTTGGAGGAGGCCTTCCTCGACAACTTCCGAGGCACATATGTCCGGCCACCGGATGCCGATGACCTAAGTCACATTGTCCAGCAGCCCGGAGAGTCAGCCAGGAAGCTCTGGACTCGGTTCTTAGTCAAAAAGAACCAAATCGTCGACTGTCCGGATGCAGAAGCCCTTGCGGCTTTCAGACACAGTGTCCGGGACGAATGGCTTGCACGCCACCTCGCTCAAGAAGGACCTAAATCCATGACAGCCCTCACTGCTCTGATGACCCGCTTTTGCGCGGGAGAAGACAGCTTGCTCGCTCGTAGAAGCAACAACGCCAGCGACCCGGGCACTTCCAAAATCCGAGACGGCAACGACAAGACACGACGAAGCAAATACAACAGTCGCAATGATAATGAAAGATCACGCGACACAGCGGTCAACGCCAGATTCAACAATCCCAAGCCCGGTCAACTGAAGAAGCCATTCAAGGCAAAACGAGATGAACCATCCAACCTGGACCGGATATTGGACTGACCCTGCCAGATTCACGGCCACCCCGACAAACCAGCTAATCATACTAACAGAAACTGCTGGGTCTTTAAACAGGCCGGCAAGCTCAGCGCCGAACACAAGGGGAGGAGGCCGCCAGGCGGCAGGGACGGCGGAGAGGTTCACCAACTAAATACCGGGGGTAAGCAATTTCCACCCGAGGATCAACTACTCCTAGAGCGAAAATAGCAGTCCGGCTTCCGCAGCCCACCTCGTACACCCGCAAAATTTGTGCCGCGAATACATCACTACGCACTCAAGATACCATGGGCATTGGCGGAGGCACACTACGGACAAGCCTGCAAGCACCCCCGTAACATTTTTTATCCATTTTCTTTTTATTTCTTCCTTCACTATCCCTTAAAAACAGGTGACGAATAGGACAAACATCTGAAACTGGCTCTATCGGAGTTCGGATCTGTACACTCACCTGAGGGGCTATTTCCATCAAGGATTCCCCCCGCCGAGGACTGGCGGCGCAGACGTGCGACAAGAGGTCCAAAATAACTTTTTGTAGACCACACTCTCTATTTTGAGCCTGTACTATGCCTGTTCCTCCGCCTCCGACCCCGAGCATGTCAAATAGCCGGGAGGATGGCTTATATATATATATATAAATATAATAATCATTGGCATATCGCTCAGCTCCCAGTAAACAGTATCCGAATTAATCATCCGTGTTGTTTCGCCACTAAATACGGCTCCCATGGTTGTTTCACAAACATACCTTGGCATAACCTGCCAGGGGCTCGGTATGGGAACAAATACGTTACCAGCAAAAGCCCGAACAACTCTACAGCGTACTTCGGCGTCGCAAGTTTGGCCTTATATGCATCAGCTCCGAATCATTGTGTTGGGTCAATAGTTGGGTTGCCCGGCTCCTGTGCTTGCTACCCTACGTTCTGCTCTATCGGCTAGGGTAGTAAAGGGAGAATTACTGAGATTGTGCTTCCGGTTCATCTGGTCAAGTACCTCAGTAGAGAAAGCCGAAAACTGACTGTCATGATGCGGCGAGAGCTGGTCAACCACTTGGTGACTTCTTGGAATCTTTAGCGATTCTCCGTGTCACAATAAGGATCTTTTTCAGATCAAATATGTAAGGCGCCATATTATACGCCGTATACATACCAGGGGCTATTTCATAGCCCCACCATAAAACTCCTATGGCTAAGTGAAAGTGTTAACGCCCTATAGTCCGATTGCCTGGTTCGCTGCATATCACCTCCTTCATGGACCAAGACGTTGGATAAAGAGTGATTCATTGCTTTTCCGAACACCCACGTACTTCCTACGAGGGGGCTGAAGCCGACGGCTGGATAACTTTAAGATTATATTAAAACGGCCGCACAGGAGGAATACAAGCTTTCAAGCAAGACATAAAAATAGATTAACTATAAAATTATCTTTTACAATTATCATACACCTTACTCGAACATTATGTCTTTCGAGCATTGACCCTCTATTAAGCGGGCGGCCTCTAGGACGTCTTCAAAATAACACTCCAGTTCAGGACGGTCCTTGCCCTTGGGTGGACTCTTAGCCACGTCATCGATGGCCTTTATCTTTCCCCAGAATGTCTTGATTCGGGCAAAGGCCATCCGTGCACGTTCAACGCACGCTGACCGCTTCAAAGCATCGATTCGCGGCACCGCGTCAACAAGTCTTTGTACCAAACCGAAGTAGCTATCCGGAATAGGCTCAGTTGGCCACAACCGGATTATGACATCCTTCATGGCAGCGCCGGATACCCTATGAAGTTTGGCCCATTGGGACATCTGTTCATTCAGCAACAGAGGGCGCTTTGATGCGCCAAACTGCGACCAAAAAAGCTTCTCCGTTGCATTCCCATCTCGCGCTTGGTAATACTGCGCCGCATCGGAAGAACTCTTCGGCAAGTCCAAGAACTCGTCCAGAGAACTCCACACTTGGTTAAGTTGAGCATAGTTCGGGTCACCGAACTTAGTTTGCAGCAGAAAGGGCTTTCCAGCCGCAATCTCCCTAGCCTGCCGAACCTCCTCACGGGCTGCTCTGGATTCCGACCGCGCTTCTCTCGCCTCTTGTAAGGCCTTGTACAGTTCAGCCGTTAAGGCTTTATTCTCCTTCTCCGGAAATTCACAGCAGCCAGTGGCATTTTCCGGTACGAGCACCATCGTGGATATCTTCTCCTCGTCTTGGCGCCGTGCAGCTTGTTCGGCTTTTAGCTCAGCCGATGCCTTCTCGGCAGCAGCATTGCTACACCGGGCCTGCTCCTTGGCCCGGGCCAGCTCCGCTCAAAGAACTTCAATGGCGGCAGCACCATCTGCAACCATGCATATTCCAGCATCTCAATTTCATCGTCATGCTTATACCACAAAAATGTATGGGGATTGCCCCGAATACATACCTTGCGACTCGTCAAGACGCATATTGATTAATGCAAGATCATCCCCTACCACATCAAGCTTCCGCTGCAGCTCGGCAATTTCCATAGTCCGGGAAGTGGCCAAGGGGGAACCAGCCTGTGTTCAAGCTCATCAGGTTAGTCCTCAAACGATCCTTTTCGATCCTCCGGTTGCTTCCCAATGGAAGCCAACCCGAGTCTCAGGGGCTACTACCTATACACAAGCGCATCTTTGCAAATAAAACATAGCTGAAAACATTATGTCACAAACCTCGAAGCCCTTTAGTAGGCTCATGAAGGCTTCATTTAATCCGCTCTTCGCGGACAAAATCTTCTCAATCACTGTACCCATCAAGGTACGCTGTTACCCCGAGACAGATGCTTTCCGCAACATGTCCCGCAATATATTTGGAGTCTCTGGGTCTCCGGAAGCCGCTCTAGGAGCACAACCATCCTTTGAAGGAATCTGTTCACCTGTCTCCAGAATCACTGTCGGCTGCGAGCCAGACAGTCCGGGGCCTTTGTTATTATCAGCCCCAGAATCCCGGACGGTTGGAGATTCGCCTTTGGGTACTGCCTCTTTTGTCCCCTGCGTAACTTGTTGATCAAGAAGAACCCTCCGCGATGACACTTCAGAGTCATCTGCCTTATTGGGCGAGGAGGTTGGAGGAGGCGTCTCGCTCTCCATCATCTCTGGGAGGAGACTTCCCGAAGAAGAGGATTGCCCAGAAAAACTCTGTGCCGACCTGTAAAAATGCACGAACGCATTACGTATATCCTCGGTAACAACAACGGAGCGGGACGCTATCAAAGTACTCCAGATTCACTTACGGTTTGGCCGAGGGCTTGTCCCCTTGTTGGAGCTGTTCAACGGCGTCGCTTTCCAAACCCAAGCCGCTCGACGGTGGCATCTTGCCCCTCTTGGGAGACCGCCCCTCCCAACCTTCGGAGGTGGCCCTTTTCCTCCTGCTCGGAGAAGGGATACCGGGTCGTCTTCCCCCTCTGTCTTCAGGCGAGGAAAGGTCGATTTCTCCGGACTCAGTGTCCGACTTACCTCCGGGAACCAAGGTCATCTTGGGTCTTCTTACTCTCCTCTTTGCCCTCCCTTGCCGGCGCCTGATATGGTGCCGAAGCCAGCATCCTTGTTAGCACAGGATTAGCCGAGTCTTCAGGAAGGGGAGCTGGACACCTAATCCGTTCCACCTTCTTTATCCAGCCCTGAAAAATAATGATTCGGTCAATATCTTGCCACCGAGTATCTTATTATGAGGTATTCGGCAAACGGGTACTTACTGGGGTATCCGGATGATTACAGTCTAGGCCGACATCTTTGGTGGTGTCCGGCCATTGACTTCGTTTCTCGAAGAATAATCTCCACATTCCTTCGTGCGTAGTGCCGAAGAAGTGCTGAAGAGTCCGTGGCCCTTCTGGATTGAACTCCCACAGACGAAGAGGCCGTCACTGGCACGACAGGGTCCGACGAACTAGCATTACTTGAACAACGTTGACGATATTGATGTCCCTCTCAATGAGGCTTCGGATGCGACTTTGCAGAGTTCGCACCTCGTCCGTTGATCCCCAGTCCAACCCCTTATTAATCCACGATGCAAGCTGAATTGGGGGGCTGGATCGAAATGCGGGCGCAGCTGCCCACTTAGAGCTGTAGGGCTCGGTGATATAGAACCACCCCTGCTGCCATAAATCATAAGATTTGGCGAAGGATCCTTTCAGCCAAACAACGCTAGCAAGCTTGCTCATTGTAGCACCACCGCACTCAGCTTGCTCCCCCTCTATCACTTGCGGCTTCACAGCGAAGGTCTTGTGCCACAAGCCGAAGTGTGGAGGAGTTCGGAGGAAGGCTTCGCACGTGACGGTAAACGCCGAGATAAGAAGAATAGAGTCCGGGGCTAGATCGTGAAAATCTAGCCCGTAATAGAACATGAGCCCTCGGACGAAGGGATTAAGTGCAAACCCTAACCCGCGGAGGAAGTGGGACACGAACATGACCCTCTCGCCGGATCTGGGGGTGGGAATAACCTGCCCCTCGACAGGAAGCCGATGATGGATTTCTGCGGTCAGATACCTCGCCGCCCGAAGCTTTGCAATATCTCCCTCCGTGACAGAAGAAGCTACCCACCGGCCTTGACGGCTGGATCCGGACATGATTGGGGCTTGTGGTAACTGAAACCCGGGTGTTGGAACTCGGGGTAGCAAGGGTTGAGGAAGAAGCAAGCGTGAAAGAAAAAGACAGGTCTGTACCCCTATATAAAGGCTGCGAATATCAAACGTCTCCTCCTGGGCCTCAAAACTTGCCTATTCCCAAGGAGTTGTACCCAAGCGACGGTTGGGTTAGCCACGTCCGGGTTGGCAAGAATCCCCTAAAAAAAGGGGAGACACGATCTCCGCTTGGATAAGACATGCCAATAAAACCACGTCTCAAGACGTGGGACGACGGGCCAGCTAACGGTTCGAAAATAATGGCCGAGCAGGCGTGATGTCATATTACCAAAAAGTTGTCAGCGGATTGGACTCGTGAAATATTATATCCTCTATAGTTGTGGACACAGGTCCGGATACAATCATTACATCTAAAGACTATCTTGGAGTTCGGAAAGGGGAACCCGCCTTGCAATGCCGAAGACAATCTGCGCGCCAGACTCCTCGTCATTGAAGCCAGGTTCAGGCGCTACTGAGGGAGTCCTGGACTAAGGGGTCCTCGGGCATCCGGCCTATTATCGATGGGCCGGACTGATGGGCTGTGAAGACATGAAGGCCGAAGACTGTACCCATGTCCGGATAAGACTCTCCTTGGTGTGGAAGGCAAGCTTGGCGATCAACTATGAAGATTCATTCCTATGTAACCGACTCTATGTAACCCTAGATCCCTCCGGTGTCTATATAAACCAAAGGGCGTAGTCCGGATAGCATATATTCATTACCATAGTCATATAGGCTAGACTTCTAGGGTTTAGCCATTACGATCTCGTCGTAGATCAACTCTTGTAATACTCATATTCATCAAGATTAATCAAGCAGGAAGTAGGGTATTACCTCCATAGAGAGGGCCCAAACCTGGGTAAACATCGTGTCCCCTGTCTCCTGTAACCATCGATCCTAGATGCACAGTTCGGGACCCCCTACCCGAGATCCGCCGGTTTTGACACCGATAGTGACCTCTTTTAGTGGTAGGCTAGCAGATGTAGGGGATGTAGGTGGTACTGTCTACCCAGAGTAAAGAGTTAATGCTTCTGAAAGACTGTGTCTCGGTCATCCGTTTCCCAAATACCATGTAGTGCGAGAAATCCAACGGAGGAGATCGAGTCTTGTGGGGAAAAGTGCGCAAACCTCTGCAGAGTGTACAAACTAATCATGGTTAGCCGTGTCCCCGGTTATGGACATCTTGAGTATTTGGTTCTTGGATTATCATGTTGATCTCATCACTAAATTAAATTTGTTGGGATGATTATACTGCTTACTTGGGATTGAGTTGGAGGAACCTTCTCAATGTTTAACATCTACCATGATAGTTAAAATGTATTCCTTTTATGTAGGAAAAAATTGGCTTTTCGCAAAAACATGTTAATCATAGAGCCACCACCAGCCATATATGCATGTAGTGATAGTATTTACCTGTTCATTGCTCTACTATGTTATATTGCCAGCATATTCCATGTGCTGACCCGTTTCGGGCTGCAACATATCATGTTGCAGACTTTTCAGACGAAGAGTAAGGTGCGCTAGGTCGTTGTCGTGCACTCAGCTATGCCGTTGGAGTTGATGGACTCATTTATCTTCCAAGTCTTCTGCTGTTATCGTATTTAGATGGCCTTAAGCCGTATTTATTGCAATAAGTTCTCTTTTGAGACATTCGATGTAATAAGTGTGTGATTGCACTCTGTTATAAATCCTTCAACTATTTTGTGTGTCAGCATTACCGATCCAGGGATGACACTTATGCATAGAGATTTGACCATCTGAGGTCGGATCGCTGCATGCATAGGAAGTATGTTAGACATAGTTTCGTTTATCACGTGTTCTATGATGCTCTCTTTGTGCTTTAATTCTTTTCTTTGATGTGAGCATCATTAAAGTTATCAATGCCTAGCTAGGGGCGTTAAACGATAGCGCTTGTCTTTGATGTGAGCATCATTTTATTTTTGTTTCTTGCTTTTTATTTCTATTTAGTAATAAATAATTCATCTAGCTTCTGTTTAGATGTGTTTTTATGTTTTAATTAGTGTTTGTGCCAAGTAGAACCAATAGGATCTTCTTGGATGATAGTTGTTTGATCTTGCTGAAAAAGACAGAAACTTTGCGCTAACGAAAATAATTGTTAAAATTCACCAGAACGTGATAAATTGCCAGATATTTTTGTACTAGATCAATATACAAATTATCCAGGTTGTCCTAGTTTTTCATGATTTTTGGAGTTTCAGAAGTATTCGAACAAATCTGATTTCTACATACTGTTCAGTTTTTGCCAGATTCTATTTTTCCTGTGTTGTTTGCTTATTTTGATGAATCTATGGCTAGTATGGGGGTTATGAACCATAGATAAGTTGGAATACAGTAGGTTTAAGAACAATATAAATAAATAATGAGTTCGTTACAGTACCTTAAAGTTGTGATTTGTTTTCTTATACTAACGGAGCTCATGAGATTTTCTGTTGATTTTTGTGTTGTGAAGTTTTCAAGTTTTGGGTAAAGATTTGATGGATTTTGGAACAAGGAGTGGCAAGAGCCTAAGATTGGGGATGCCCAAGGTACCCCAAGGTAAAATACAAGGACAACCAAAAGCCTAAGCTTGGGGATGCCCCGGAAGGCATCCCCTCTTTTGTCTTCGTCTATCGGTAACTTTACTTGAGGCTATATTTTTATTCACCACATGATATGTGTTTTGCTTGGAGCGTCTTGTATGATTTGAGTCTTTGCTTTTTAGTTTACTACAATCATACTTTCTGTACACACCTTTTGGAGAGACACACATGAATCGGAATTTATTAGAATACTCTATGTGCTTCACTTATATCTTTTGAGCTAGATAATTTCGCTCTAGTGCTTCACTTATATCTTTTAGAGCACGGTGGTGGTTTTATTTTATATAAATTATTGATCTTTCATGCTTCACTTATATTATTTTGAGAGTCTTATAGAACAACATGGTAATTTGCTTTGGCTATAAAATTAGTCCTAATATGATGAGCATCCAAGATGGGTAGAATAAAAACTATCATATAAAGTGCATTGAATACTATGAGAAGTTTGATTCTTTATGATTGTTTTGAGATGGTGATATTAGAGTCATGCTAGTTGAGTAGTTGTGAATTTGAGAAATACTTGTTCTAAAGTTTGTGATTCCCGTAGCATGCACGTATGGTGAACCGTTATGTGATGAAGTCGGAGCATGATTTATTTATTGATTGTCTTCCTTATGAGTGGCGGTCGAGGACGAGCGATGGTATTTTCCTACCAATCTATCCCCCTAGGAGTATGCGCGTAGTACTTCGTTTCGATAACCAATAGATTTTTGCAATAAGTATGTGAGTTCTTTAAGACTAATGTTTAGTCCATGGATTATACGCACACTCACCCTTCCACCATTGCTAGCTTCTCTAATACCGCGCACATTTCACCGGTATCATACACCCACCATATACCTTCCTCAAAACAGCCACCATACCTACCTATTATGGCATTTCCATAGCCATTCCGAGATATATTGCCATGCAACTTTCCACCGTTCCGTTTATTATGGCACGCTCCATCACTATCATATTGCTTTGCATGATCATGTAGTTGACATCATATTTTTGGCAAAGCCACCTTTATAATTCTTTCATACATGTCACTCTTGATGAAGGAAATATGCCCTAGAGGAAATAATAAAGTTGTTATTTATATTTCCTTATATCATGATAAATGTTTATTATTCATGCTAGAATTGTATTAATCGGAAACTTAGTACATGTGTGAATACATAGACAAACAGAGTGTCACTACTATGCCTATACTTTTTTGAAGGTTAGTATGCCTCTACTTGACTAGCTCGTTGAGTCAAAGATGGTTAAGTTTCCTAGCCATAGACATGAGTTGCCATTTGATTAACGGGATCACATCATTAGTGAATGATGTGATTGACTTGACCCATTCCATTAGCTTAGCACTTGATCGTTTAGTATATTGCTATTGCTTTCTTCCTGACTTATACATGTTCCTATGACTATGAGATTATGCAACTCCCGAATATCGGAGGAACACTTTGTGTGCTACCAAACATCACAACGTAACTGGGTGATTATAAAGGTGCTCTACAGGTGTCTCTGATGGTACTTGTTGAGTTGGCATAGATCGAGATTAGGATTTGTCACTCCGATTGTCGGAGAGGTATCTCTGGGCCCTCTCGGTAATGCAAATCACTATAAGCCTTTCAAGCAATGTGACTAATGAGTTAGTTGCGGGATGATGCATTACAGAACGAGTAAAGAGACTTGCCGGTAATGAGATTGAACTAGGTATTGAGATACCGACGAGCGAATCTTGGGCAAGTAACATACCGATGACAAAGGGAACAACGTATGTTGTTATGCGGTTTGAACGATAAAGATCTTCATAGAATATGTAGGAACCAATATGAGCATCCAGGTTCCGCTATTGGTTATTGATCGGAGACATGTCTCAGTCATGTCTACATAGTTCTCGAACCCGTAGGGTCCGCACGCTTAACGTTTGGTGACGATCGGTATTATGAGTTTACGTGTTTTGATGTACCGAAGATAGTTCGGAGTCCCGGATGTGATCACGGACATGACGATGAGTCTCGAAATGGTCGAGACATAAAGATTGATATATTGGACGACTATATTCAGACACCGGATGAGTTCCAGGGGTCACCGGATATTTATCGGAGTGCCGGGAGGTTATCGGAACCCCCGGGGGAACTAATGGGCCAACATGGGCCTTGTGGGAGAGAGAGGAGAGGGCCTAGGGCTGGCCGCACGCACCCCTTGGGAGTCCGAATTGGACAAGGAGGGGGGCGGTGCCCCCCTCTTTCCTCCCTCTCTCCCTCTCCTTCATTCCCCCTTCCTCCTTCCTAGTTGGACTAGCAAAGGGGAGTCCTACTCCCACTAGGAGGAGGACTCCCCCCTCTCCTTGGCGCACCCAAGGCCGGCCGGCCTCCCCCTTGCTCCTTTATATACGGGGGCAGGGGGCACCCTAGGACACAAGTTGATCATTGATCTCTTAGCCGTATGCGGTGCCCCCCTCCACCATAATCCACCTCAGTCATATCGTCGTAGTGCTTAGGCGAAGCCCTGCGCCGGTAGCTTCATCATCACCGTCATCACGCTGTCATGCTGACGAAGCTCTCTCTCGAAGCTCTACTGGATCGTGAGTTGGTGGGACGTCACCGAGCTAAACGTGTGCAGATCGCGGAGGTGCCGTACGTTCAGTACTAGGATCGGTCGATCGTGAAGACGTACGACTACATAAGCCGCGTTTTCATAACACTTCCACTTTCGGTCTACGAGGGTACGTGGACAACATTCTGCCCTCTCGTTGCTATGCATCACTATGATCTTGCGTGCGCATAGGATTTTTTTTGAAATTACTACGTTCCCCAACAGTGGCATCCGAGCCAGGTTTATGCGTAGATGTTATATGCACGAGTAGAACACAAGTGAGTTGTGGGCGATACTAGTCATACTGCTTACCAACATGTCATACTTTGATTCGGCGGTATTGTTAGATGAAGCGGCCCGGACCGACATTACGCGTACGCTTACGCGAGACTGGTTCTACCGACGTGCTTCGCACACAGGTGGCTGGCGGGTGCCAGTTTCTCCAACTTTAGTTGAATCGAGTGTGGCTACGCCCAGTCCTTGTTGAAGGTTAAAACAACACATACTTGACGAAATATCGTTGTGGTTTTGATGCGTAGGTAAGAACGGTAGCAGCCACATAAAACTTGCAACAACAAAGTAGAGGACGTCTAACTTGTTTTTGCAGGGCATGTTGTGATGTGATATGGTCAATACATGATGCTAAATTTTATTGTATGAGATGATCATGTTTTGTAACGGAGTTATCGGCAACTGGCAGGAGCCATATGGTTGTCACTTTATTGTATGAAATGCAATCGCCATGTAATTGCTTTACTTTATCACTAAGCGGTAGCGATAGTCGTAGAAGCAATAGTTGGGGAGACGACAACGATGCTACGATGGAGATCAAGGTGTCGCGCCGGTGACGATGGTGATCATGACGGTGCTTTGGAGATGGAGATCAAAGGCACAAGATGATGATGGCCATATCATATCACTTATATTGATTGCATGTGATGTTTATCCTTTATGCATCTTATTTTGCTTAGTTTGATGGTAGCATTATAAGATGATCTCTCACTAAATTTTAAGGTATAAGTGTTCTCCCTGAGTATGAACCGTTGCGAAAGTTCGTCATGCCGAGACCCCACGTGATGATCGGGTGTGATAAGCTCTACGTTCACATACAACGGGTGCAAGCCAGTTTTGCAGACGCGGAATACTTGGGTTAAACTTGATGAGCCTAGCATATGCAGATATGGCCTCAGAACACTGAGAGCGAAAGGTCGAGCGTGAATCATATAGTAGATATGATCAACATAGTGATGTTCACCATTGAAAAATACTACATCTCACGTGATGATCGGACATGGTTTAGTTGATATGGATCACGTGATCACTTAGATGATTAGAGGGATGCCTATCTAAGTGGGAGTTCTTAAGTAATATGATTAATTGAACTTTAATTTATCATGAACTTGGTCCTGATTGTATTTGCATATCTATGTTGTAGATCAATAGCTCGCGATATAGTTTCCTGTTTATTTTTGATATGTTCCTAGAGAAAAATAAGTTGAAAAATGTTAGTAGTAATGATGCAGACTAGCTCCGTGATCTGACGATTATCCTCATTGCTGCACAGAAGTATTATGTCCTTGATGCACCGCTAGGTGACAGACCTATTGCAGGAGCAGATACAGACATTACGAACGTTTGACAATGCTCAGTATGATGACTACTTGATAGTTTAGTGCACCATGCTTTACGGCTTAGAACCGGCACTTCAAAAATGTTTTGAATGACATGGAGCATATGAGATGTTCCAAGAGTTGAAATTGGTATTTCATACTCATGCCCGTGTCGAGAGGTATGAGACCTCTGACAGTACTTTGCCTAAAAGATGAAGGAGACTAGCTCAACCAGTGAACATGTGCTCAGATTGTCTGGGTACTACAATTGCTTGAATCAAGTGGGAGTTAATCTTCCAGATAAGATAGTAATTGACAAAGTTCTCTAGTCACTATCACCAAGTTAGTAGAACTTCATGATGAACTATAAATATGCAAGGGATGACGAAAGTAATTCCTGAGCTCTTCGCGATGCTGAAATTGGCGAAGGTAGAAATCAAGAAAGAGCATCAAGTGTTGATGGTTGACAAGACCACTAGTTTCAAGAAAAGGGCAAAGGAAAGAAAGGGAACTTCAAGAAGAATGGCAAGCAAGTTGCCACTCCCATGAAGAAGCCCAAAGATAGACCCAAGCCTGAAACTGAGTGCTTCTACTGCAAAGGAAATGGTCACTGGAAGTGGAACTGCCCAAGATACTTGGCGGATAAGAAGGATGGCAAAGTGAACAAAGGTATATTTGATATACATGTTATTGATGTGTACTTTACTAGTGTTTATAGCAACCCCTCAGTGTTTAATACTGGTTCAGTTGCTAAGAGTAGTAACTCGAAACGGGAGTTGCAAAATAAACAGAGACTAGTTAAGGGCGAGGTGATGATGTGTGTTGGAAGTGATTCCAAGGTTAATAAGATCACCATCGCACATTCTCTTTACCTTCGGGATTAGTGTTGAACCTAAAATAAATGTTATTTGGTGTTTGCATTGAGCAGAATATGATTGGATCATGTTTATAGCAATACAGTTATTCATTTAAGTCAAAGAATAATTGTTATTTTGTTTACGTGAATAAAACCTTCTGTGGTCATACACCCAAGGTGAATGGTTTATTAAATCTCGATCGTAGTGATACACATATTTGTAATATTGAAGCCAAAAGATGCAAAGTTAATAACGATAGTGCAACTTATTTGTGGCACTACCGTTTAGGTCATATTAGTGTAAAGCGCATGAAGAAAATCCATGCTAATAGGCTTTTGGAATCACTTGATTATGAATCAGTTGATGCTTGCGAACCATGCCTCATGGGCAAGATGACTAAGACTCCGTTCTCTGGAACAATAGAGCGAGCAACAAACTTGTTGGAAATAATACATACTGATGTATGCAGTCTGACGAGTGTTGAGGCTCGCGGCGGGTATCGTTATTTTCTGACCTTCACAGATGATTTGAGCAGATATGGGTATATCTACTTGATGAAACATAAGTCTGAAACATTTGAAAAGTTCAAAGAATTTCAGAGTGAAGTGGAAAATCATCCTAACAAGAAAATAAAGTTTCTACGATCTGATCGTGGAGGAGAATATTTGAGTTACAAATCTGGTCTTCATTTGAAACAATGCGGAATAGTTTTGCAACTCACGCCACCCGGAACACCACAGCGTAATGGTGTGTGCGAACGTCATAACCGTACTTTATTGGATATAGTGCAATCTATGATGTCTCTTACCGATTTACCACTATCGTTTTTGGGGTTATGCATTAGAAACAGCTACATTCACGTTAAATAGGGCACCATCTAAATCCGTTGAGATGACACCGTATGAACTATCATTTGGCAAGAAACCTAAGCTGTCGTTTCTTAAAGTTTGGGGCTGCGATGCTTATGTAAAAAGGCTTCAACCTGATAAGCTCGAACCCAAATCGGAGAGATGTGTCTTCATAGGATACCCAAAGGAGACTGTTGGGTACACCTTCTATCATAGATCCGAAGGCGAGACATTCGTTGCTAAGAATGGATCATTTCTAGAGAAGGATTTTCTCTCGAAAGAAGTGAGTGGGAGGAAAGTAGAACTTGATGAGGTAACTGTACCTGCTCCCTTATTGGAAAGTAGTTCATCACAGAAATCTGTTCCTGTGACTCCTACACCAATTAGTGAGGAAGCTAATGATGATGATCATGTAACTTCAGATCAAGTTACTACCGAACCTCGTAGGTCAACCAGAGTAAGATCCGCACTAGAGTGGTATGGTAATCCTGTTCTGGAGGTCATGTTGCTTGACCGTGACGAACCTACGAACTATGAGGAAGCGATGATGAGCCCAGATTCCACGAAATGGCTTGAGGCCATGGAATCTGAGATAGGATCCATGTATGAAAACAAAGTATGGACTTTGGTGGAATTGCCCGTTGATCGGCAAGCCATTGAGAATAAATGGATCTTCAAGAGGAAGACGGACGCTGATAGTAGTGTTACTATCTACAAAGCTCGAATTGTCAAAAAAAAGTTTTCGACAAGTTCAAGGTGTTGACTACGATAAGATTTTCTCACTCGTAGCGATGCTCAAGTCTGTCCGAATCATGTTAGCAATTGCCACATTTTATGAAATCTGGCAAATGGATGCCAAAACTACATTCCTTAAACAGATATCTTAAAGAAGAGTTGTATATGATAAAACAAGAAGGTTTTGTTGATCCAAAAGGTGCTAACAAAGTGTGCAAGCTCTAGCAATCCATTTATGGACTGGTGCAAGCCTCTCGGAGTTGGAATATACACCTTGATAGTGTGATCAAAGCATATGGTTTAATACAGACTTTTGGAGAAGTCTGTATTTACAAGAAAGTGAGTGGGAGCACTACAACCTTTCTGATAAGTATATGTGAATGACATATTGTTGATCGGAAATGATGTAGAATTTTCTGGAAAGCATAAAGGAGTGTTTGGAAGGATTTTTTCAAAGAAAGACCTCGGTGAAACTGCTTACATATTGAGCATCAAGATCTATAGAGATAGATCAAGACGCTTGATAAGTTTTTTCAACGAATACATACCTTGACAAGATTTTGAAGTAGTTCAAAATGGAACAGTCAAAGAAGGAGTTCTTGCCTGTATTGCAAGGTGTAAAGTTGAGTAAGACTCAAAATCTGACCACGGCAGAAAATAGAAAGAGAATGAAAGTCATTCCCTATGCCTCAGCCATAGGTTCTATAAAGTATGCCATGCTGTGTATCAGATCTATTGTATACCCTACACTGAGTTTGGCAAGGGAGTACAATAGTGATCTAGGAGTAGATCACTGGACAACGGTCAAAATTATCCTTAGTGGAATAAGGATATGTTTCTCGATTATGGAGGTGAAAAAAGGTTCATCGTAAAGGGTTATGTCGATGCAAGTTTTGACACTGATCCAGATGACTCTAAGTCTCAATCTGGATACATATTGAAAGTGGGAGCAATTAGCTAGAGTAGCTCCATGCAGAGCATTGTTGACATAGAAATTTGCAAAATACATACGGATCTGAATATGGCAGACCCGTTGACTAAACTTCTCTCACAAGCAAAACATGATCACACCTTAGTACTCTTTGGGTGTTAATCACATGGCGATATGAACTAAGATTACTGACTCTAGTAAACCCTTTGAGTGTTGGTCACATGGCGATGTGAACTATGGGTCATAATCACATGGTGATGTGAACTATTGGTGTTAAATCACATGGCTATGTGAACAAGATTATTGACTCTAGTGCAAGTGGGAAACTGAAGGAAATATGCCCTAGAGGCAATAATAAAGTTGTTATTTATATTTCCATATATCATGATAAATGTTTATTATTCATGCTAGAATTGTAGTAACTGGAAACTCAGTACATGTGTGAATACATAGACAAACAGAGTGTCACTAGTATGCCTCTACTTGACTAGCTTGTTGAATCAAAGATGGTTAAGTTTCCTAGCCATAGACATGAGTTGTCATTTGATTAAAGGGGTCACATCATTAGTGAATGATGTGATTGACTTGATCCATTCCGTTAGCTTAGCACTTGATCATTTAGTATATTTCTATTGCTTTCTTCATGACTTATACATGTTCCTATGACTATGAGATTATGCAACTCCCGAATACTGGAGGAACACTTTGTGTGCTACCAAACATCACAACGTAACTGGGTGATTATAAAGGTGCTCTATAGGTGCCTCCGATGGTACTTGTTGGGTTGGCATAGATCGAGATTAGGATTTGTCACTCCGATTGTCGGAGAGGTATCTCTGGGCCCTCTCGGTAATGCACATCACTATAAGCCTTGCAAGCAATGTGACTAATGAGTTAGTTGCGGGATGATGCATTATGGAACGAGTAAAGAGACTTGCCGGTAACGAGGTTGAACTAGGTATTGAGATACCGACGATCGAATCTCGCGCAAGTAACATACCGATGACAAAGGGAACAACGTATGTTGTTATGCAGTTTGACTGATAAAGATCTTCGTAGAATATGTAGGAACCAATATGAGCATCCAGGTTCCGTTATTGGTAATTGACCGGAGACATGTCTCGGTCATGTCTACATAGTTCTCGAACCCGTATGGTCCGCACGCTTAACGTTCGGTGACGATCAGTATTATGAGTTTATGTGTTTTGATGTACCGAAGATAGTTCGGAGTCCTGGATGTGATCACGTACATGACGAGGAGTCTCGAAATGGTCGAGACATAAAGATTGATATATTGAACGACTATATTCGGACACCGGATGAGTTCCGGGTGTCACCGGATATTTATCGGAGTGCCGGGAGGTTATCGGAACCCCCGGGGGAACTAATGGGCCAACATGGGCCTTGTGGGAGAGAGAGGAGAGGGCCTAGGGCTGGCCGCCCCCCCCCTTGGGAGTCCGAATTAGACAAGGAGGGGGCGGCGCCCTCTCTTTCCTCCCTCTCTCCCTCTCCTTCCTTCCCCCGTCCTCCTTCCTAGTTGGACTAGGAAAGGGGAGTCCTACTCCCACTAGGAGGAGGACTCCCCCCTCTCCTTGGCGCACCCAAGGCCGGCCGGCCTCCCCCTTGCTCCTTTATATACGGGGGCAGGGGGCACCCTAGGACACAAGTTGATCATTGATCTCTTAGCCGTGTGCGGTGCCCCCTCCACCATAATCCACCTCGGTCATATCGTCATAGGGCTTAGGCGAAGCCCTGCGCTAGTAGCTTCATCATCACCGTCATCACGCCGTCGTGCTGATGAAGCTCTGCCTCGAAGCTCTACTGGATCGTGAGTTCATGGGACGTCACCGAGCTGAACGTGTGCAGATCGCAGAGGTGCCGTACGTTCAGTACTAGGATCAGTCGATCGTGAAGACGTACAAGCACATCAACCGCGTTGTCATAACGCTTCCGCTTTCGGTCTACGAGGGTACGTGGACAAAACTCTCCCCTCTCGTTTCTATGCATCACCATGATCTTGCGTGTGCGTAGGAATTTTTTTGAAATTACTACGTTCCCCAACACTTGATTCATTGCATATCCTGGCACACCGCCGGAGGCATTTACATAGAGCCATATTTTGTTGTAAGTATTGAGTTGTAATTCTCGAGTTGTAAGTAAATAAATGTGTGATGATCATCATTATTAGAGCATTGTCCCAAGTGAGGAAAGGATGATGGAGACTATGATTCCCCCACAAGTCGGGATGAGACTCCGGACGAAAAGAAAAAAAGAGGCCATAAAAAAGAAGAGAAAAAGGCCCAAACAAAAAAAAGAGAGAAAAAGAGAGAAGGGACAATGTTACTATCCTTTTACCACACTTGTGCTTCAAAGTAGCACCGTGATCTTCATGATAGAGAGTCTCCTATGTTGTCACTATCAATTACTAGTGGGAATTTTACATTATAGAACTTGACTTGTATATTCCAATGATGGGCTTCCTCAAAATGCCCTAGGTCTTCGTCAGCAAGCGAGTTGGATGCACACCCACTTAGTTTATTTTGTTGAGCTTTCATGCACTTATAGCTATAGTGCATCCGTTGCATGGCAATCCCTACTTACTCACATTGATATCTATTGATGGGCATCTCCATAGCCCGTTGATACGCCTAGTTGAGGTGAGACTATCTTCTCCTTTTTTGTCTTCTCCACAACCACCATTCTATTCCACATATAGTGCTATGTCCATGGCTCACACTCATGTATTCCGTGAAAATTGAAAAAGTTTGAGAACATCAAAAGTATGAAACAATTGCTTGGCTTGTCATCGGGGTTGTGCATGATTTAAATATTTTGTGTGATGAAGATAGAGCATAGCCAGACTATATGATTTTGTAGGGATAACTTTCTTTGGCCATGTTATTTTGAGAAGACATGATTACTTTGTTAGTATGCTTGAAGTATTATTATTTTTATGTCAATATTAAACTTTTGTCTTGAATCTTTCGGATCTGAACATTCATGCCACAATAAAGAAAATTCATTGAGAATTTTCTAGGTAGCATTCCACATCAAAAATTCTGTTTTTATCATTTACCTACTCGAGGACGAGCAGAAATTAAGCTTGGGGATGCTTGATACGTCTCCAACGTATCTATAATTTTTGATTGTTCCATGATATTATATTATCTGTTTTGGATGTTTAATGGGCTTTATTATGCACTTTTATATTATTTTTGGGACTAACCTATTAACCGAAGGCCAGTGCAAATTGCTGTTTTTTGCCTATTTCAGTGTTTCGCAGAAAAGGAATATCAAACGGAATGAAACCTTCGCGAGGATCTTTTTGGAACAAACGCAATCCAGGAGACTTGGAGTGGACGTCAAGGAAGCAACGAGGTGGCCACGAGGTAGGGAGATGCGCCCCCACCCTCGTGGGCCCCTTGTGGCTCCACCAACCTACTTCTTTCGCCTATATATACTCATATACCCTGAAAACATCCAGGAGCACCACGAAACCCTATTTCCACCGCCGCAACCTTCTGTACCCATGAGATCCCATCTTGGGGCCTTTTCCGGCGCTCCGCCGGAGGGGGGATCGATCACGGAGGGCTTCTACATCAACACCATAGCCTCTCCGATGATGTGTGAGTAGTTTACCACACACCATCGTGTCCATAGTTATTAGCTAGATGGCTTCTTCTCTCTCTTTGGATCTCAATAGAAAGTTCTCCTTGATTCTCTTGGAGATCTATTCGATGTAATTCTTTTTGCGGTGTGTTTGTCGAGATCCGATGAATTGTGGGTTTATGATCAAGATTATCTATGAACAATATTTGATTCTTCTCTAAAATCTTATATGCATGATTTAATATCTTTGCAAGTCTCTTCGAATTATCAGTTTGGTTTGGCCTACTAGATTGATCTTTCTTGCAATGGGAGAAGTGCTTAGCTTTGGGTTCAATCTTGCGGTGTCCTTTCCAAGTGACAGCAGGGGAAGCAAGGCACGTATTGTATTGTTGCCATCGAGGATAAAAATATGGGGTTTATATCATATTGCTTGAGTTTATCCCTCTACATCATGTCATCTTGCCTAATGCGTTACTCTGTTCTTATGAACTTAATACTCTAGATGCATGCTGGATAGCGGTCGATGTGTGGAGTAATAGTAGTAGATGCAGAATCGTTTCGGTCTACTTGTCACGGACGTGATGCCTATATACATGATCATGCCTAGATATTCTCATAACTATGCACTTTTCTATCAATTCCTCGACATTAATTTGTTAACCCACCATAGATTATGCTATCTTGTGAGAAGCCACTAGTGAAACCTATGGCTCCCGGGTCTATCTTCCAGCATATTAATCTCCCGTCAACTAGCTATATCTATCGTTGTTTATTTTGCAATCTTTACTTTTCAATCTATACAACAAAAATACCAAAAATATTTATCTTATTATCTTTATCAGATCTCACTTTTGCAAGTGGTCGTGAAGGGATTGACAACCACTTTATCGCGTTGGTTGCAAGGTTCTTATTTGTTTGTGCAGGTACTAGGGATTTGCGTGTAGTCTCCTACTGGATTGATACCTTGGTTCTCAAAAACTGAGGGAAATATTTACGCTACTTTGCTGCATGACCCTTTCCTTTTGAAGGGAAAACCAACGCATGCTCAAGAGGTAGCAATAATGTTTGTCAATTATGCCGAATTTCATATTTATATAAAACCTGACAAGTTCAACTACTAAAATGCAAGAAGTTCAAATAGATTTTCTTTGTCAATTATGCTAAATTTCTTATTTATATAAAATCTGACTACTTCAACTAATAAAATGCAAGAAGTTCAAATAGATTTTCTTTGTCAATTCTGCTACAGTTCTTATTTATATAAAATCTGTCCACACCTCAACGAACGATTTCGTCGTAAACAATGTCAACCCCCCCCAAACTCAGTTCAAACATACATATGACATCAGTACTAAAGCAGGAACAGTCAGGCCACTCACACCACTGTGACACCAAATTTCAAAACCGTACGCTGTATGAAATTACAATTCAGTTCACACAGCACTAAACCATAAGTGCACTAAAATGAGAATACAAAAACTATAAAGGCCTAACTTAGGTTGGGACAGATAAAATAAAATAAGTCCCAGTTTTGAGCAACAACTCCCAAGGCACTGAAAAATGATTTGAGATCAACTAGTGTATAAGACTTCAGTGGAAAAACAATACTTAACATCCACACGGAAAAACATCACAAAGCATACGTCACTTAAACAGTGCAAAATGCCATCATCACCACCCCTGAGACGTGCAAGTGGGATAAGCAGCTGATAAGTACAGCTTGAAAACACTACTCAGCGCGACATTAAAACCATTGGCTTGGATGGTTAGTTCTTCCAGGCCACCACCCGCGCCACCCACTGGGCAGTTGCCACAAGGGACTGCAAACGGGGACCCCCACAACCAGTACACCCACGTCCCCGACGAACCGCCTCCCACACATCCCCGTTGACGCGCTGCAAAATACCCCATTGTCTTACATCTCTGCCTCATTCACAGAACCACCATTGCCGCTTCCATCTCCACTGCAGACAAACCACAAACTTCTCTCTCCCAAGCCCACAGTCGCCGGAGGAGGGCGATGGCGGAGGAACCGTTCGCCAAGCGTCATCATGGCAAGACGTCAGACAAGAGCAGCAACCTCGTCGACGTTCACGTCCCCGGCGAGAAGCGCGAGTACACGAGGACCACGGCAAGGAGACGCTGGAGATCGTCTGCACCAGCGAAGCAGACAAGGCCGACGAGATGATGAGGAGTCTCAGGATGAAGGGTGGCTGCTTGTATCCGAGCTTCATCGGAGTTGATGTGGAGTACACCAGCAAAGATGAACCTCCATAGATGGCAGCAGTCCTGCAGTTGTGCGTCGAGGAACTCTGCTTGGTATACCACATCGCAACGGCCACAAAATGGTAACCCATACTACTGTTCATTCATCTGTTGTACTAGTACTACTCCCTAAAAATTTCATTAAAATTGTTTCCCAGCTAGATGAACTACTATAGTTTGTGAAGTGGATGCACGAGTACATGTTTCTCAAGTTATATGCATTTCTGAAATTGTGAAGTGGATTGTTTCACCAGATTAGCATCTAAAACTGATGCACTGGATTAGCATCTGAAAAATGTTTCACCAAATTAATTTCTGAACTTGATGTACTAGCATATATTCTGATCTTGATGCACTAGTATAGTTTATAGAATTGATGTATTAAAAGATGTTTGGTGAAGTGGTATAGGTCCATATCTTGATGCACATGGTTCTCAAATTAATTTCTGAACTTGATATAGAATTGATGCACAAAGATGTATGAAGCACTGGTATAGGTCTTTTATTCAACAAAAAAGAAAACTAAACTTGAAGCAAGCAGCACATATATCATTGACTCTGGTAAATAGGTTCTTGAATTTGGTGAAGCATTTGGTGAAGCACTGAAAATAGCAAAAAAGAAAAATAACATGGTGTATTTCAATTTAATTTCAGGACTTTGTGTACTAGTTTCTGAACTACATTCATCAATGACTTATACTATATAAGCATCTACCTCATGGATTATCACTTGTAAACCAAAAAGAAGAAGAATTAAATCTTCAAAAAAGAACACTAATCTTCAGTATGTGTCTCCCCCCTTGTAGGCCCAAGCGCCTCAAA
This sequence comes from Triticum aestivum, assembly GCF_018294505.1. Lineage (NCBI taxonomy): Eukaryota > Viridiplantae > Streptophyta > Magnoliopsida > Poales > Poaceae > Triticum > Triticum aestivum. The sequence goes on from NC_057799.1 coordinate 295,385,660, forward strand.
TAGTTCCTGCAGGAGGAGAAATTGTACACATTTGTCGGTTTCAGCATTGGAGGTGACAAGCGAATGTTGAATAAGTCTGGTTTGGAGATCAACCCCAACAACTTCATCGACATGCAGCGCAAGTGGAAAGTTCCAACCACCAACAAATTCTACGACTCCTTGGACGATGTTGCAGACAGCGTCATCCACCCATTCTACAACGGCATGAAGAAGAAGATGGACAAGAAGGAAGACCACAAACTATGGGGGATCAGCCCACTACCAGACAAGCTCATCGAGTATGCAGGAATAGATGCGTACGCCACGTACAAGTCATGGAAGATAATCGACAACATCGTGACAGGTTGGGATATTTCAAAAGAGCAGGAGGCTGACCCCTACTACCACTGCAACTTCGCGAGATGAAGAGGCATGAAAGTCTGCCTTCGTGTTGCTCGTGCTTCTGCTTGTCCTTAATCTTGTTGTTTCAGATTTGTAGTTTGCTTTCATTATGTTGAACCAGCTTCCTTATGTTATGTGTGCCAGGGTTTGAACAAGTTTGCCTATGTCTATCAAGTACATCGTTTTCTTCTATCGTTCAACAAGTTTGCTATCTTCCTATTTTGCTTATCCATCATTTGAAGTTGAAGTAGGTTGTGAATGAAACTTGATGGCTGCCACGCAGCACTAGTCATGGAGCAACAAAATCACACACGGATATTTTCACAAAAAAATAGTGGCAGACTAACTAAGGACAACAGCAAATAGTAGCCTTGGACGCTCAGTACAACTTAGACATGTACAGTAGTACTATCACACTAAAAATCAGTTTTTAGTTTCAAAAGAACACTAAAAAGACTAAGTTTCAGCCGAGGAGAACATTCAGTACTAACAGCATCATGCTAAATAGTAGTTAGAAAATTACTAAGTACTGCAACAGGAAAAGCAAAGAACCATTAGTACGTATTTCCTAGTCACTAGCATGCTAGGATTGAAAGTACGGGTACACTTGAACACAAAGTACATTCATTCTACAAAAATAAAAAGGAACGGGAAGCTTCAGTTCACATTCCCTAAAATAGTGACACACTAAGAATAACAGTAATATTACAACTGAAATCTCAGTACAACTTAGTCTATAAGGCAAGTACTATGATGATACCAAACATTGCCTTGAGAAGAACCACAGCCTAGAAAAAAGAAGGCCAAAACTAAATCAAAAAGATATCAGTTTGACCAACGAGAAAAATCACAAGAAAGACAATAGAAGCATTAGCCCACATTGACCAGTGAGGTACTAGTTTCAAACAACAAAAATAAAATAAAATGATCAAAGTACTAGCACAATTGAAATTTCAGGACAACTTAGTTTATTCGGTAAGTGCTATGATGATACCAATTAATGCCTTGAGAAAGAAGGCCAAGACTCAACCAAATAGATTACAGTTCAACCAAGGACAAAAATTAACAAAAACAAACAACAGAAGCATCAGCCCACATTGACTAGTGAAGTAATTATCAACTTAATACGGCTATCTGTTAAATGTAGCTAATTTAAACTAGTGCTTTAACTTTTACTATGAATTTCAACTACTAAAATTCAAGAAGTTCAAACAAAAATTTGGCTCTCAAATTTTGCTAAATTTCTTATACTTAAATAAAATTTGGCTAGAGATCACGTAGCAACTTCGTCGTAAATAATTTCAATCGCAAAAAAAACTTCAGTTCTAATACATTATATGAAATTAGTTCTACATAAAAAGGAAGCGTGACTCCACTCACGCTAGATCCACAAGTGCTATCGTGACACCAAATTTTAAAAGCCTTACACTGAATGAGATTATAATTCAGTACTAACAGAACTATACCATAAGTACAAGAAAAGAGGGTATAGAAACTATAAAGGTCCAACCTAGGTTGGGACAGATGAAAATAAAATAAATCTGACTTTTTTAGCAACAACTCGTAATGAACTTGGAAAAGGGTGTTTTCAGTTCAACTAGTTTATAAGACTTCAGTACAAAAAATAGAACTTAACCAAAACAAATTCCCGATGAAACATACACAAGTGAAACAGCTATTCAACCACACTATCATCATGGAAAAAAAGTTTGTTAAACGTTGTGCCACACTTAAACACAACACAAAATATACCAGTTATTACATAGTACTTGACAAGACATCCAAACACTACAAACAAAGCCTACAATGCTTTCAAGATATATATCACACAACTATCCATTTCACTATGCAAATGATGACCATTTCTTCTATGCACCAGGAGCCAAAGCCTAAACCTCCTCGGGAAGCTCCGTCACAAGAAGCTGGTTATTCCGGTTGAACACAACTCTATACGGATCCTCAGTGTTCCAATCAACAATACGAGGCTGCAAACAATAAAACAAATTATCAAAAATCACAACACATAAAAAGAACACACAATCAGCTAAACACAGAAAAGTGAAAATCTCAACTAAAACCCACGTCATTATTTTGTATGTTCTCAACGATCTTTTCACCATCATAGGATCCCGCATACTTCAAAGTTTAATGGCCACATTCATTCGCCCCTTGAAGTGGAACCTTGACAAACGTTGGTTTCTTTGCAAAAACCTCCCATTTGGGTTGCTTGCTCGCATTGTACTGAGCATCACCATACACAGCCTTCATTACTTGGACCAATCTAGAGATCTGTAGAAAAAGAAAAGAAACCACACATTTTTAGGTCTCAGAAAAGCAGAAACAAAGATGCGGAAAAATTAATCTAGTATAGATAATAAATGTCACTCACAATCCTCTCGCAGTCTTTATGATAGGTGTTCTTTGAAGGACGATGGTTCTTCGGATAAGGTAAAGAGTCAAGGATGTCGACGCTACTTCGGTACCGATTCATGACATATAAGGAAAAGTGGTTCACTTTCCTATCCTTTGCTAAAATCATAGGTTTGAATAGAGGCATCATGATCAAAAAACAAATGACCAAAAAAGAGATATTAAAATTCAAAATAAAAACCAGCATCACATCAAACAAATAAAACCAAAAATCAGCTAGTAGATCTCACAAGGTCGGCACTGAGCAAGTCTTCCTTATCTTTAACATAGCTCTTGAAATCTCTCGCTGCACTCTCCACATTAAACTCTTTATCTTCATCACCGTAAAACGTACAGTCAAGCACAACCTGCAAAAAGCCAAAAAGAAATAGACAGGGGAAAGGATCAACAAGCAAAGTATTATTAAAACTCGTAAAACAATAGGCAGTCTTGTTTAACAGAAACAAACGATCTGATTGATTACCGTGATGAAATATGGACTCAGCAATACCCTTTTTCCAGACGCAAAATCAGCATTTCTCTCGGGATCTTTCTTCCAATCATCAATGAGGAAGTCCATTACATCACCCTCCATCATTTGCCCAGGTGCAAAAACTTCCCAGATGCGTTTCCCAGTGAAGCTAGTTACGCTATCATCAGGCTGAGGTATCATTGAGAATGTATTCCTGCAGCACACACAAGAACAAAAAGCAGGGGAAGCAAGATAAGGCATTCATAGCAGTTCAAGTTGTATAAAAAGGAACAGTTCAGGTCATATTTATCTAGCAGTTACAAACAACAAAAGAAAAGAAGAGGAAACATAATGAGAGATACTCACTCGGCATACTTCTCACATGCTTCATCACTAAGCAACATATTATACAACTTGCGAGCCTTGTCCAGATGAGGGAATTATGAGGCTGAAGCTGCTGCACAGGGGAGCAAAACTTTATAGGAGCTCTGGGCGCACGCTTCGTGCTTTAAACATTGCCAGAATCCAAAGCAGGATCCTTCCTAGCACCACCAGCTCTACGGGCCACTATTCCAGCAAGGGGAGATAAACCCTTGGCAGCAGCGCTCCTGGTGACTCTTCCCATGCCAGCAATCTTGTCAAACGCATCATCATCGCTGTCTATCAATTCCACAATGGGATTCTTGGGTGTAGAGGGTCTCTCTGCACAAGCAGCCGTAGAACCTTTCAGAGCTCCCAACCGCCCCTTCATAACACCAGGTCTTGTCTTTTCGGGAGAACGCCCCTAGCTAAAATCAATAGCTACACACTCGAGCTCCGAGAACTGGCTGCCAAAGATCCTGTAGTCATGCTCAGCAAGATCCAGCCACTCACCTACAAAAAAAAAAGACCGCATCAAGGGTAAGTTCAAATACATAATTCATGACAGTACTAATCAAGAAGTACAAGCTGCAAAAAATTAGAAAAGGTCATGCATACGTACAGGGTTCGATGCCAAACAAACCCCGGAAGTCAACATCAAACAAATCGCTAGTTGCGTAGGTATACAGCAAAGTCTTCCTAATGTTAAGAATGTCTCCGTGGCTGTAATCCAACATTTCAATCACACCATCCTCCCGGCAATGATAGGTCTTGCACTTTTGTAGCATAAAGAATCCACAATCATGCATGTTAACAAAAGAAGAAACAAAAGGGTACATCACAAATTCGAAAATACAGGAACACCATCCTCCCAGAAACAAAAACAACTAACAAAAATCATTAAAAATGGATACTCACGTGTTTTTCTGCTGCATCACCCGCACAAACTCGCAAGAGAAACCATCAATATGCACCGACGAGAACGGTTTGGCCATGTCTTCGCTGGACTCCCTCCAAAGCTTCCTTATGTTATCTGTCATAGTCCTTAAGAATCTAGCTGCATCACTCCAGGTTTCATCGCGTAGTGAATCAAGACACTCGAAACGACGGAACCTCAAATTCAGAACAATCAAGCACCAATGCCCAGATTCTTCACTAGGCTTCATGGTAGCCGCAAATGACGGCAGATCAAAAGTAGGGAAAAGAAGCTGACAAAAAAATCCCAGAGGAAAAATGAATTTAACAAATCATAATGAAACAAAGAATTTAGCCTCCAAACAATAAAAAAAGAGGGAAATTGAAATTAAAAATTACAAACAAAAATCAGATAATCATATGTTCTAATTGAGTAAGCAACACACTACAAAAAATAAATGCTACTCAAGTTTATGTCCACCGCCCAAACTTGCAACAAACATATCAGTTCAATTTCCTTGCGACAATAAGTGCAGCTTTAAAAAAAGAAGCACACATCATTCATAAGTACAGGGGTAAAAGCAGGCTACTCAAGTTCATTCCCCACCTCCCAAACTTGCAAGAAAACATGAGAGTTCTAGTTCATGAGTACAATAAGTCCAAGTGCACCTACTTGGTCAAAACCATCAGCCCCTTATCTCGTGAACCGCTGTAGCACATTGGCATCAATATTTCCATCACGGATCTTGGTCTGTTGTACAAAAAGAACAACAACAGCTAGAAAATTGCCAAAATAAGTTATCATCCTATCTACAAAACTAAATACTGGCCTTCACCCATCTGGGAACTATCAACTTGTCAGTGTCTCGGTACTTCTGACGTAGGGAATATAAAACAATGTCAGCACTGTCTGAGTTGAGCATGCCAGTGGGGACAAACGCTTTAGCAATAGAACCAACACTGGCATCACATGCGCTATTTTGAAACATCAACTTGTCACTAAGAAAACACAAAAGATGACATGAATTAAAACTACTGCAATAACAACAATAGTCATATGAGACAAAGAAAAAGAGACGAAAATGATATGGGCAAAATCCCAAACTAACTGTTTCCCACGGTTCATGCGCAACCTCGTAACAGCGAAGAAAAACAAATCAACCTTAACAGCATTAGCACCTTCTGCTTGCAGAAAAAGAACAAAAATAATAAGTTCAAGCACTACAAGTGAACATGTCCAAAATGCCATAAATGAGAAGTACGCCTCATTTACAAGTCCTTACCTGCACTATCAGCGTTTGACGACGGGAGTTCCTGTGATGACACCAATAAGCCTCCAGTTTCAGGGTTTGACAATGGAAGATCTTGTGAGGACACCAATATGTCTGTGTGCTTTCAGGGTCTGAAGAAAGAAAATCCTGGGACGACACGAGCGCCTCCTATGTCAAGGGGCCAGAAGAAACTGACAAAAGTAAATCATCATCCTCGGATGGCACCTCCTCCACGCTAGAGGCATCTTGCAATGCATCACCGTAATCAAGCCCTCCAGGCGGGAAATTTTCCGGCGGCAAATCTTCAGAATCAGAAATATTTTCATTCCCAGCAATACCAACACCAGACGATTTGGCATCAAGTATGCTGGCAGCACCAACATCCTCATCAGCAACTCTGGTACCAACATTGCGCCCACTACTCAATGGAACACCACGAGCATCATCTCCACCACTAACGACAGCCTCACGCTCAACATCAGTCATCTGAAAAAAATAAAAATTCAAAAAAAGTGAATAATATGAGCAAAACTAACAATCAAAAATAAGCTAGCAAGAGGTGCACATAAAAACAAACCTTAGCAGCATTCACAGCAACATCATTGATCTTGCTGCTGCTAACATTCAAAGGAACATCACCAATGGTCGAACAAGGCTCTTCGCCAACAATAGGACCCTGATTCATAGTAATGAAGAAAAAAACGATGCTATTATTAGCAACAATAAACAAAAGGAATTAAACCACAATAACAAAAAGGTAGGTATCACCTACAAACTCTTAACGGTGTGGGATAGAAAAATGAACATGTAAGGCACATTGGTGCGCATGAAAATTAAAGAAATATGTATAAACACAATAAAAATAAAAATAACCTTGCACTTATCAGTAGATGGATCATTAACTCCACGGTCAACAGCAACCTCAACATTATGACTGGTCTCCTGCATGAAAGAAAAATTAATAAACAGATGAAGATGAGGAAGTTCAACTACAATACTGACAACAGAACAACATAGTAAAAATTGCAAACACCGAGGACTGACTCACATCAACAACAGGGCGCTCCAAGCCAACATCATTCGTATGGTGATCAGAAACATTAGCCTCAGTACCATCATCAACCCTGCTGTCGGTGGCAGCAGCCTCAACCTGCATGAAAGAAAAATTAATAAACAGATGAAGGTGAGGAAGTTAAACTACAATACTGACATCAGAACAACATAGTAAAAATTGCAAACACCGAGGACTGACTCACATCAACAACAGGGCGCTCCAAGCCAACATCATTCGTATGGTGATCAGAAATATTAGCCTCAGTACCATCACCTATTGCGGCAGGCTCATCTCTTCTATTTCCTTTACCTTCTCCGGGTTCGCCTCGATTCCTCTGTGCGACACAAGGAAACCCAGCAACTTACCGGAGGGGACGCCAAACACGCATTTCTCTGAGTTGAGCCGCAGGTCCACCTTGCGTAGGCTGGCAAATGTCTCCTCTAGATCCTGGATGAGGGTCCTCGCCTCCCGAGATTTCACCACAATGTCGTCAATGTAGGCCTCAGCGTTCCTCCCGAGCTGCTGGCCTAGGGCGATGTGCATCAAACACTGGAAGGTCGCCCTAGCATTACGTAGCCTGAACGGCATGCATGTGTAGTAGTACACCCCACATGGGGTCAAGAAGGCCGTCTCCTCAATGTCTTGTACCGCCATGTTGATCTGGTGGTAGCTCGAGAAGGCATCTAAGAAACACAGTAGGTCGCACTCTTCGGTGGAGTCGACGATCTGATCAATGTGTGGAAGAGGGAACGGGTCTTGAGGGTAGGCCTTGTTGAGGTTGGTGAAGTCGACACACATGCATTCCTTCCCGCATTTCTTGGGCACGACGACTGGGCTCGCCAGCCACTCCGGGTACCGCAACTCGCGGATGACGCCAGCTTCTTGCAGTTTGCGGTTTTCCTGGATGATGAAGGACTGCTTCTCCATGGACTGCCGCCGTGCCTTCTGGTTCACCGGGAGTACGTTAGGGAACACCCTCAGGTGGTGCTCGATTATCCCCCACGGGACACCAACTAGCTGCTTGGGGTCCCAGGCGAACACCTCCTTGTTCGCATGCAGGAAGCTCACCAACACCTCTTCTTGGTCCGGGGCGAGGTTGGCACCTATGGTGAAGGTGGCTCCTGATGCCCTGTCCTCGTCAACCGGTACCTGCTTCTTCTTAGCCCGATCTTGAGAGAACAACAACTTCTTTTTGGCCGGTGCAGCCCCCAGGACCTCAGGGGCCCCTCCCGCTTCTGGCCATGCGGCGGCCGCGACCCTGAAGGCGAGCTTGAGAGCCGCCAGCGCCTCCTTGGTGTCTCTAGCCACAGTGAGGATGCAGCTACTTCCCGGCATCTTCATGAGGTTGTAGGAAGGGTGAGTCACTACCATGAACTTGGCCATGGGCTAGGTACCCGAGGATGGCATTGTATGGGAGACCGATGCGGGCGATGTCGAAGTCGATGAGCTCGGTGCGGTAGTTGTCGCGGGTGCCGAAGGTGATGGGTATGCGGATTTGCCCCGGGGGGCAGGTGGAGCGGTCGACGACTCCGGAGAAAGGCTTGGTGGTGCGTAGCCGGCCGAACGGCACGTGAAGCAGGCCGGAAGCTTCTACGGAGAGCACGTTGAGGCCAGCTCCGTCGTCGATGAGGGTCTTGGTTACCGCCACATTGCAGATGGTGGGGGTGCAAAGCATCGGGAGTGCGCTTGCGCCTACTGTGGTTGCGGGGTGGTCCCTGGAGTCGAAGGTGAGGTCGGTGCTGGGCGACGCCCACCCTGGAGGAGCTCCCTACTGTACGCGGGCTGCACGCACTTGGCGGAAGAACTGTTTGACGTGGCGGTCCGAGGGTGGCGCCTAAGAACCACCGAGGAGGGCTGCGATGGCGTGGGGCGCCGGTGCCGCGAAGCACGCGATGAAGAGGCCGCGCAGCCTCTCCCAGGAGGCCACAGAAGACCCTGGCAGGCTGAGAAGCCAGGCACGTGGTACGCCAGTGAGGGCCATGGGGAACCAGTTAGCCATGACCTTGTTGTCGCCGCCGGCCGCCCAAACAGCCTCCTCGTAGGCCTGGAGGAAGCCTGCCAGATCTATCGCGTCGTCGTAATCAGGCGGCATCTCCGGCCTGAACTTGGGCAGCCACTGTACCTGCCGGAAGGCGGGAGTGAAGGCTCGGAGGCCCGCAGCACTTCTGTGGGCGCTCGTCGGTCCGGTCGGGGGAGAGGCGGTGCTCACCATGGGTGCAGGTTGGCGAGGCGAAGCGGGCGGAGAAGCGAAGCTTCGACGCACCCCTACCTGGCGTGCCAAATGTTGGATTCGGGGTTCCGCAGACCCTTGAGAGGTTCGAACTCTGGGGTGCGTGCGAAGAACTCTCCCATCCCAGTCTGCCTGCTCAATGATTCCACGGCCTAGCTCGACGAACCCAAGGGACAAGAGACACAGCAGTTTATCCTGGTTCGGTCCACCTTGTGGTGTAATACTGTCACGCCCAATATGCGACCCTATCCGAGAGGAACTTGAAGGTCCCACCAAGGATAGACCTGCATATTGAAACGCTTTTGCAAGGTGTATATCATTACATCAACATTACATTATAGATAGGGATACATACAAGAGGCATACAATGCCACATGAATACATCTATATACATCATACATAAGATCAACATCCGACTACGGATGAAACACAAACAGAATCTCAAACGACATCCACCCTGCTAGCCCAGGCTGCCGACCTGGAACCTATCCCCTGATCGAAGAAGAATCAGAAGAAGAAATCCAAAACAAGTAACATCGCTCTCGCGTCATGATCATCGCATAACCTGTACCTGCAACTGGTGTTGTAGTAATCTGTGAGCCACGAGGACTCAGCAATCCCATTACCATGGGTATCAGGACTAGCATAGCTTGAAGGGTAAGGAAAGGGTAAAGTGGTGAGGTTGCAGCAGCGACTAAGCATGTATGGTGGCTAACATACGCAAATAAGAGCGAGAAGAGGAGCAACGGAACGGTCGTGAAACTAGCCATGATCAAGAAGTGATCCTGAACTCCTACTTACGTCAAACATAACCCAAAAACCGTGTTCACTTCCTGGACTCCGCCGAGATGAGACCATCATGGCTACACACGCGGTTGATGCATTTTAATTAAGTCAAGTGTCAAGTTCTCTACAACCGGACATTAACAAATTCCCATCTGCCACATAACCGCGGGCACGGCTCTTGAAAGTTTATACCCTGCAGGGGTGTCCCAACTTAGCCTATTATAAGCTCTCAAGGTCAACGAAGGATATTCCTTCTCCCGGGAAGACTCGGTCAGTCTCGGAATCCCGGTTACAAGACATTTTGACAATGGTAAAACAAGACCAGCAAAGCCACCCGATGTGCCGACAATCCCGATAGGAGCTGCACATATCTCATTCTCAGGGCAACACCAGATGAGACATCCTACGAGTAAAACCAGACCTCGAGTTTCCACGAGGGGGCCCCGCAGTCTACTCAGTTCAGACCAGCACTTAGAGAAGCACTGGCCCGGGGAGGGGGTTAAAATAAAGATGACCCTCGGGATGCGCAACTCCAAAGGGAAAAAGGCTAGGTGAGGCAAATGTAAAACCAAGGTTGGGCCTTGCTGGAGGAGTTTTATTCAAAGCGAACTGTCAAGGGGGTCCCATAAATCACCCAACCGCGTTAGGAACGCAAAATCAAGGAACATAACACCAGTATGACGGAAACTAGGGCGGCAAGAGTGGAACAAAACGCCAGGCATAAGGCCGAGCCTTCCACCCTTTACCAAGTATATAGATGCTTTAAATAAGAGATATTGTGATATCCCAACATAAACATAATCCAACATGGAGCAATCTTCATCTTCACCTGCAACTAGCAACGCTATAAGAGGGGCTGAGCAAAAGCGGTAACATAGCCAGACAATGGTTTGCTAGGAAGGGTGACAAGGTTAGAGGCTGACATGGCAATCTGGGAGGCTTGAAGAGCAAGTGATAGGTAGCGCGACATAGCGATAGAACGAAGCAACTAGCATAGCAATGATAGTAATGAGATCCAAGGTTACGGTCATCTTGCCTGAAATCCCGCTAGGAAGAAGAACGAGTCCATGAAGAAGATGAAGCCACAAAGATGAACCAAGCGTAGACGAATGAATCCTCACGATCGCAACGAAACAGGAACTATCGAGAAGAAGCACAACCGGAAAGAAACAAACAACAAGGTAAACACACAACACATAAACAAGACATGATGCTCAACCAAGCCAGATGCATGACAAGGCTACATGAAGCTACTCATGGCAAGAGATGATGCATATAAGAGCAACACATCAAAGCAAGTTTAAATGAGGCCGGAAACAACATATAACAAATCCGGTAAGTCCTCATATGCAAGTTTCGAAATTGGTCCAGAACTGAATAAAGCCTTATGTTCAAGTTGTTAAACAGCAAGTTAATATGCACCAAGATAATCTACACAAAATTCTAGTCAAGTTACATGTAAAGTTCATTTAGTTCGGAGCTACGGCCTAGAAGATATGAGCAAAACAAGTTAAACATGGCATTGACACAAAATGCATGCAAACATCAAGCATACACTTCAAAACAAGGATGTAACATGATAACATGAAACTACATGCAAAACTAAGCAAGTTTCATATAGAGCATGCTCAAACGGAGCAACGGTGTAACACATACACTCCAAACAAGATATAACAACAATCTGTCCAAAACAGCAACTAGGCATCTTGCAAGCATCAAAACAATATGCTAATGCACCCCAACATGAAAAAAAAGGCATGGACGTGATGTACAGGTAAAGCATTACAAAACATGAACAATGAGCTATTCCCAGAAATTAATAGAACATGCTCCAAAGGACATGGCAATATTGCAAATAATAACTGTTTCACGGACTTGGAAGAATTTCACTGGACATGGCAGAAATAACATCAGGTTGCAAAGTTTAGAGTTATCAAACAATAGGCTAGAGGAACAGATCATAGCAAACAAAGGAACGGCATGAATCTACTAATTTCATAGAACAAAAGTCCCTTAGTGATCATGAGCTAAAAAGGCACAGAAGATATGATGGCACCCATGTAAACATAGAAAGTTACATGACAGATTCAGACTTAGCAGAAAAACTGAGCATGGCATAAATAGAATTATGAAGGCATCTTTGCAAGCTCAAATCACTCATCACAAAGCATTTCATGGAATGTGAAGGCATCCAACAGTAAGATGGCATAATTATGAAGCTAATAATGGCAAGAGCAAGTTCATAGGGTGCATGGATCACTAGCAAAACACAGGTCAAAACTGAACTTCATGTTAACAGGCTGACAGCAATATTATTTAGCAATTTGAGAGCCAGATAACAACAAGCTACATCAGGCTATAAATGCAAACAAGGGCATGGATGGATACATCATAACATGTATAACAAAACATCCTTAGTAAACATTTTCAGATTATGCATAGAACTCATGATGGCAGCAGTTTTATATGGCATCACAATGTTACAGCTACAGACTTAGCAGAAATGACTTGTCACAGAAATCAGCAACACCATGGAGGCTACTTTGCATACTTTTGCTAGTCACCACATATATCAGAAAAATACAAGATAACACCTCTGTAAAGATGGCATGATGTAGTCTGAAACACATGTAGAGATCATGCTCATAGGATGCACAAACAAAATGCAATGTAAAAGACAAATCACCAAGTTATAACAGTTTCAGCAGATTAACATCATATAGCACTCTTGCAACGATGATTAGGGCATCAAGATGAACTAAAAAAAGAATGACACAATGCAACAAAATGAAAAGCATCTCATGATGAACATTTTGATATATAATATGCACAAATCAGAGCAGCACACATGAAGTTATGGCATGTCAAAAAGATGCATATGAGATAAAAATCCTGGGGACTTAGACGAAAATATACCCTCCGAAAAGTCAACGGGACGAGGTTGAGCGGGACGGGGACGCAGCGTTTGGTTGGTGGTGGTGGTGGATCTGATCCAGATCCGGCCGGAGTGGAGCTCCGGCGAGCCGCGGCGCGGATTTCGGCGAGGGACGGCGCGGGTTCCGGCGAGGGACGGTCGGGAGGAGGCGGCACCGGCGGAGGATGGCGCGGGGACGCGGCGGCGGGGCGGCGCCGAAGTGGCGCGGCGGCGAGGGACACGCGGGCACGGTCCCGCGGGCGGCGGGGCGGTGCCGGAGCGGGCGCGGAGGCGGCGGCCGGCGGCGAATCGGCGGCGGGGCGCGGACGAGCGGGAGGCGGAGCGGACGCGCGGGCTGGGGGGGGGGGGAGGGGGTGGGCGTCCCGGGCCTGGCGGGCCGGCGGCGGGCACGCCACGTGGCAGCGCCGGATTTGTCGAGGTGGGCGGCTGGACATGTCTGGCGGCGGCGCTTTCGTCCGGCGGCGCGAAGAGAAGGGGGCTGGGTTTGGACTGCGAGAAATTTCGGGGAGGGCACATATATATAGGTAGAGGGAGCTAGGAGAGTCCAAATGGGGTGCGGTTTTCTCCCACGCGATCATGATCGAACGTCCGAGAGCATGGAGGGGGTTAGGATGGGCTAGTGGGCTGATTTGGAGGGGTGTTGGGCTGCAAAACGAAAGGGGTTTTTGTCGTGGAATTAACACGTTTGATGTCCTAGGCGTAAGGACTTAGTCGTGAGGCCAGCGCATCTATGTAGTAGCTTGAGAGGGGTTGATTGGGATGAGAGACGCAGGGCGGATCAACGCAGAAGACAAGGGTTTAGACAGCTTCGGGCCCCGGGAAACATCATCCGGTAAGAACCCTACGTGCTGTTTGAGGCTAAGTCTCATTATGCTCACGATGGAGAGTCGCCGGCTCCGGCTCTCGGTATTTAGCCCTAGAGATTATTTCTTGTTGCCTGTCCCTCTTTTGGGGAGCCCTGCCCCTCCTTATATAAGTTAGAGGGGCGGGTTACATGTGGAGTCCTAGTAGGACTAGGACTAGTCTATCTTCTCTTACAAGTTAATTACAAGTCCGGGTCTTGCTTCCTCGTAAAGGAAATATTCGTCATCCCTTTCTTCTTAAGCCGGCCCATCATCACATGAGCCGGCCTTCTGGGCCTTGGGCCTAGTCTTCTATCTGACCCGCCGTCGGGGCCATCCGTGAGTCGTCCGGCTCGTGAGTCATCTGACAGTGAGCCGCCAGACCCGTGGGTCGCCAGTCCTCCGGCGGGTCACAGTGAAGCGCCAAGTCCGACTGGGTCATACTTCCGGCCGGGTCATACCGCGGGGTATATCCCTGACATTAGCCCCCAGTTTAATTTGGATTTATCCATGTTAAACTAATCTGCAATATAAACACAAGAACAAATTTGACAGGTTGTGTTCCGGGTTAAATATTCTTTGTAAGCCGGCACATGATCATCCTTAAGTCCTTGTCATCTTCCTTCTTGATATGTATCCATAATCTCATAGCAAATCTCTTTAGCAGATATGTTCAAATTTTGCCAATGCAAAAAATCCAGATACTTCCTTTGAAAAATCCGGGTCAACAGGCCAGCTTCAGAGTCAATTTGCTGACATTGGTCTCTTGTTGAGAAATATTGTAAGAGATAATCCACTTGAGTCGGCTTTCAATGCTCTGACTTGACAAAAATATTGGTCTTCAAATATTCAACTTATATTCAGCCGGCTTAAAGATATAAAACTTGCCGGTTTATGAGTACCAAAATTGCCGGGTTATAAATAGTGATGCCAAGTCATAATTGTCGCCGATGCTGGTTTATGATTTTTGCAGAAACCAGGTCAATCTGATTTACTCAAAACTGAGAATTTGAACATATTTTCCCTTATATCCATATTACCTGTAGCCCCCAAGGGCCGGTTTAATCAACATGAATAAGCCGGGACTTATCACCATGGCTTTAAATAAAATCCAGTTGTGTGGCCCCCATGAGTCGGCTATAGTCATAATAGTGTAGCCGGGTCATCCTAGAATTGTCTTGAATTGTTGCCAGGAGCAATTGGTAGCCCCCAAGGGCCGGCTCATTACGATGTGATGATTCGGGTCTTCAATGAAGTGAGCAAAAAATGACTTTGCATTAGCCCCCAAGTGCCATGGTGCATGCTGGCAGTGACATGGGACTTGCATATTTGATGTAATCTCAACTTGAATAATGTAGCCCCCAAGTGCCGGGTTATAAGCCTGTAGCGACTCGGGACTATTCCTTTCATTGTAGAATAAATCATATCCATTGATAAAATAATAGCCATTGCGCCAAAGCGACTTTGAAAACCTCAATCATAATATTAGTTACTGATAACCATAATAAAAATCCAGCCATGCTGGCTATTAAACATTTGAATAACCCGGTTTGAAAACCTCAATCATTCAAATCATAATGAAAATCCAGCCAAGTTTGGCTATTTAAAGATTTCAAATACCTTATCTGTTGACAAGTAAATCCAGAGTTTAAATACCCGGCGGCTCTTGGCCGATGGCGATTTATTACGCCTCCATTGTAAGCCGGAAATTTTATAACCCGGCTATTTATAGCCTTTTGAGAAAATCAAGAATTGATAACCCTTTTGAGACACCAATGTCAATCTTTCGATGATGGGCTTGGACTTAAACATTTATATAAGTCATAGTTCTGCAAATCCTGCACAGAGTTTAAACAACATACGCCCTGGCGACTTAATGTCAAAAGCCAGGGCGGGTAACTACCCAAATGTGGTCTTATCCTGCACACAAGTAGATCACAAGAAACCTTGGCGGTTTACCGCAGGGCGGGTCATAATATCTTACATATGACCACGGATGTGTAAAAAAGGAGTCACAGATAAGCCTGTTATGAATCATAACTTTGAAACATAACAATAATATCATACTTGTGATATTGAATTTGCATTTGTCGGTTTATATGACCTGCACAATAAGGGTGATAACCTAATCTTTGATACGCGCATGATTCCAATGGCGCAATTCAAGACATACCGGCGGCTTAAAGTCCATAGCCAGGGCTAGTTTAAACATAATTATGTATAAACAATATCATACCTGTGATATTGAACTGTACTGCCGGCTTATGATACATGTGCCGTAAGTGTGATAACCCAATCCTTAGAAGCCAATGCTTCCACATAGATGATGATTGTCATAAGCCGGCGACTTATCATCAAAAATCAAGCCGGGTTTAAATAGAAACCACTCATATACACTTTAGATGTGTTCAAAAGAGCTTAAAATTATTTGCAAAAAGAAACTTCAAAAAATCTTGAGGCTTCTGATTCGAATACGATCAGAAAACCATCCCAAAGGGGTTAAGCTAAGATTCGAATACGATCATATAGCCCCCAGTGGCTTTGGCGTTGCCGATCAAGAGGGTACTGACAGCTATGTTCTCTTTGGTTCGAATACGACCTATGTTTGAACAGGAAGCCCCCTAATGACCTTGAGAGTTGTTTAACGACGCTGATTCGAATATGATCCACGTCGGTTCCCAAAGGGGGTTGAGCTATGGTTCAAATATGACCAAGAAACTCCCCAATGGGCTCGGCAGTGTGCCGATCAAAAGGGTATCGACAGCTATGTTCTCTTTGGTTCGAATATGACCTATGTTTGAACAGGAAGCCCCCTAGTGATCATGAGAATATTTAACGACTCTGATTCGAATACGATCAGGGTCACACCAAAAGGGTTAAGCTAAATTCGAATACGATCAGCTCCCAATGGTCATTAAAGCAGGGTACCTATATTTGAGTTGTGCTTTGTAACAGACTCTCTTTGGTCCCTTTAATTTTTCCTGAGAACTTCAGCTTTGCGAGAGATAACTTTTTTTTTGAACCGGAAATTTGTAAACTGGATATTGAGAGCTCCAAAGCTTTGTAAGATATAAATTTACCTTGAGCCGGATGTTTGAACCGGATTTGAGAGCTTGAAAGCTTTGTAAGATATAAATTTACCTTGAGCCGGACTTTAAACCGGATATTGAGAGCTTAAGTGAGACTGACTTCCCTTGAGCCGGATTTTAAACCGGAATCCTTTCTGATGACCCGGAACTTCTTCATTGAGCCGGGATTTTGTAACTGTCATATACTTTCTAAGCCGGAAATTTTCTGACGGCCTTTAAATTTTCATCAATATAACAGTAGTCTCTGGGACCGGGTTATCATTCCCTCCAACGACCCGGAGTTCTTGAATGCATTGAAGCCGACCAATGATGCCGAGTCATATCATTGTAGCCCCCGAGTCTCAAGACGACTCGAGGAGTTGACTTTGAGATTCTCCATATTGACCATAACATAAGGGGTATATGATTGGTGTTGACAGCGCGATGTGAATCCACAGAAGGTTGAGGTGACTGCGGCGGGTTATAAAGGATCCCATATGAGCCGTGTCAGCAACTCGGTCAATGGTTCCTTCCAACTGGATGTTTTGAAGTTAACCAAACCGTAGTGGCGGCGACTTGTGCGCTTGCCCATTGAGCCGTCTAGTGCAGACGGCGGTTGATAACACATGATAAGTTTCCTCCAAGTTGTTGGAAGAAAACCGGGCTTCCCAAGCAGTGACTTGCTCATATTCAATAACAACTCATGCAGACAGGTACGGCCCGGTGGGTTGATGTAGACCAGGCCGCGAGAGACGGACGGTAAAGACGACCGTAGCATCAGAGGCGGCACAGACAGATGAGCCGGCCGTGGCGTTGTAAGCCAGTGCGGATGAGCGAGTTAACCACATCGTTTTGATGTAGTGAACAATTGTCCTGCATCAACAATATTGCAGACCAAGGCAAAGATAAACTGCTCTTTGACAAAAATACTATGTATTAAGAACAAACTTGGATGAATATCACCTGATTCGCCCGGGCAACAGATGAGTCGGCCGCGGCGCTGTAAGCCGGTGCGGACGGGCGAGCTAATCGCAGGCACGGTAAGTCGAGCGGACAGGCGAGTCGGCCGCGGGGGGTGAATCGGCCGTAGGAGCAGACAGATAAATCGGCCGCGGCGTTGTAAGCCGGTGCGGACGAGAAAATTGTCCTCCTCGTTGTAAGCCGATGCGGACGCGTGAACCGGTCGCGAGGGCGTGCGGGCGAGTCGTTTGTGGTGCTGCAATGCGGCGCGGACGGGCGAGTCGGCCGGCGCATTGCTGTAATCCGGACCATGACACGCCAGTCCATGAAGCCGCGTGGTACCGCCGAACGTGCCTCCGTGATATAACACCACTTTGTAATGAATAATTCTCCTGCATATATAAAAATACCGTAGAGCAGAGTAGTTGTGCTCATAGTAATTAAAGTATACTGAGAAAATGTATAGGAGAAATAACACCTGATTTATTTTTTGGACGCATGTGAGCGTGGCCACTAGCGCGTAGCTGGTCTCCACATATGTGTATTCCATGCAAACTGATCTCCGAAGAAAATCAGCCCAATACGGAGTACCAGCATTAGTC
Source organism: Triticum aestivum (assembly GCF_018294505.1). Classification (NCBI taxonomy): domain Eukaryota; kingdom Viridiplantae; phylum Streptophyta; class Magnoliopsida; order Poales; family Poaceae; genus Triticum; species Triticum aestivum. Next base: position 295,403,945 of record NC_057799.1, read on the forward strand.
ACGTTGGTTTATTCCTTAGGTCTTGTAGGACACCGTAACAGCGGCACCGATTCCCTCGGGACTTGAAGCTGGCGTTCCCCTGATAGCAGCGGTTTAAGCGCGACGGGTCCAGCGTAGCGGAGTAAAACCAGCGAACGAGCGGATCTGGTGATAGCAGCTGGTGGTGAGGAGGCCCGCGGTCGGGCGAGTCATGGTGATGACTTGACGAAGGTGACTCCAGAACAGAGGGCGCGCGTGGCACGGAACTTGGCGATTAGCACTCAGAGTCGTGCAGGTGCGACCACGAGGAGAAAGAACGCCGTCGACGAAGTACGGAGGCGCATGAGCCAGAGGCCGGGACGGAGACGCGCAGGCCAAAGGCCCGTGGCCGGAGGCGGCTTGCGCAGGCAGGCTTAGAAGTGCTGCGGCAGAGGCGTCAGGGCCGAAACCGGCTGTCGCGGCGCAGATGCCCGATTGTGGAGCCCAAGTCCAAAGAGTACTACTAATCCATCCAAGAATCTGTGCGTACATGCATGGCTCACTTTTCCTTTGATTGATCCTTCACGTGGGGTCACGGTAGCAAGTACTACACCTTCACGTGGGCTGCGGCTTTTTCCTTCCTTAATCCTTGATGTAATCTTTTAGCAGATTCCTTATAGCCATCGGAGTTGGCCAAAGAAGACCGGTTCGGCTTCAGATAATTTTGGAACAAATCAAGTTTGTCTTGATGTGATGTACGTACGCGGCGGTGGCAATTCGGCGAATCTTCGCAAATCATTACAACTCGGCGGATCGCAAAATCGGTCGGCTGATGCATATCCTTCAAACTGATTCTTTCTTCATCCAAAAAATTTACCAACTTCTCGAACCCTTGAAGAGATCCCTTCAAGAACTCAACACCACCGTGCGCAAGCCCCACGGTGGGCGCCAACTGTCGTGGAATTAACACGTCAGATGTCCTAGGCGTAAGGACTTAGTCGTGAGGCCAGCGCATCTATGTAGTAGCTTGAGAGGGGTTGATTGGGATGAGAGACGCAGTGCGGATCAACGCAAAAGACAAGGGTTTAGACAGCTTCGGGCCCTGGGAAACATCATCCGGTAACAACCCTACGTGCTGTTTGAGGCTAAGTCTCATTATGCTCACGATGGAGAGTCGCCGGCTCCGGCTCTCGGTATTTAGCCCTAGAGATTATTTCTTGTTGCCTGTCCCTCTTTTGGGGCCCTGCCCCTCCTTATATAAGTTAGAGGGGCGGGTTACATGTGGAGTCCTAGTAGGACTAGGACTAGTCTATCTTCTCTTACAAGTTAATTACAAGTCCAGGTCTTGCTTCCTCGTAAAGGAAATATTCGTCATCCCTTTCTTCTTAAGCCGGCCCATCATCACATGAGCCGGCCTTCTGGGCCTTGGGCCTAGTCTTCTATCTGACCCGCCGTCGGGGCCATCCGTGAGTCGTCCGGCTCGTGAGTCATCTGACAGTGAGCCGCCAGACCCGTGGGTCGCCAGTCCTCCGGCGGGTCACGGTGAAGCGCCAAGTCCGACCGGGTCATACTTCCGGCCGGGTCATACCGCGGGGTATATCCCCGACAGTTTTCGGTCTACGCGGTTAACCGTTGGGGCATCAAACGACCTAAAAATGGAACGAAATTTGACGGGCGGTCTGCTGGTGCTATACCAAGGCCACTCGACAAATCTCGGCCCATTCCGAGAACTTTTTCTCCCGCTCATGAAACAAGGTCTGAGAGGGGCGACGGGCGCGTGCGAGAGAGTCGGATCGCGAAACGGACAATGGGGAAAAGGACCGGATGCAAGTTTTGAAAAACATGATGATGCAATGCAGATGATGACATGGCAAAGTGCAACACGCAAGCGAATGACATGGCAACAACGGCGAATAACTGGATGGCACCTGGCGCATCGGATCCGGGGCGTTACAAATACCCTACTCCAGCTTTGTGGTGGATTGCCTCAAGGGGCTGAGGATGAACTAGTACAGTGGTTGAACAGCCTCGGGAGGTGAGGTGTTCTTGAGCTCGATTAGCTAGTGAGATGGTCAGGGTGGAATCGATTCGTCCCCTCTATGGTGGTGGCTAAGTCCTATTTATGGTGGCCTTGGTACTCTTCCCAAATGTAGGCGGGAAGGGATCCCACAACGGCCAAATTTGAAGGGGGACAACTAGTACAAGCTATCCTGACAAAAGTAGTATTCGCCTGCAAAAGGCTCCGGTGGTGACGCTGCGGTGGGCTCTGCGATGACCTCCATCCTGCCATCCTGGCGGTCTTGGTCTTGTTGCACCGATATGGAAACCTTTGCTTGATTTCTCGGGACCCCGTGCCTGCGCTTGCCTCCTTAGCACCAAAGAGGAAACTGGTACACTATGCCCGATGGCGCCCGCCTGGCCTTGGTCGTCATGGCTCACTTCATATGAACCTCACGAGGTGCACCTTGCATAGATATCTCCGCTCCTAGGGAGCTAGCCTAGTGAGGCCACCCCCAGGGAGGTATTGGTGTCGTCTGCCTCGCGAGGGTCTTGAGTCATTGTTGCTGAAGCTGGCCGGAACCGGGCCGTTGACACAGCCACGCCACGGGCCGCAGGCAGGAAGTCTGGGTACCCCCGTTCCCAGGACGCCGACAGTTTTAGTCATCTTGCCCATGAGGCATGGTTCACAAGTATCAAATGATTCATAATCAAGTGATTCCAAAAGTCCATCTGCATGGAGTTTCTTCATGCGCTTTACACCAATGTGACCTAAACGGTAGTGCCACAAATATGTTGCACTATCATTATCAACTTTTTATCTTTTGCCATCAATATTATGAATATGTGTATCGCCACAGTCGAGATTCAACAGAAATAGACCACTCTTCAAGGGTGCATGACCATAAAAGATATTACTCATATAAATAGAACAACCATTATTCTCTGATTTAAATGAATAACTGTCTCGCACTAAACAAGTTCCAGATATAATGTTCATGCTCAACGCTGGCACGAAATAACAATTATTCAGGTCTAAAACTAATCCCGAAGGTAGATGTATAGGTAGCATGCCAACGGCGATCATATCGACCGTTGAACCATTCCCGACGTGCATCATCACCTCGTCCTTAGCCAATCTTCGTTTAATCCATAGCTCCTGTTTCGAGTTACAAATATGAGCAACCGAACCAGTATCAAATACCCAGGCGCTACTATGAGCATTAGTAAGGTACACATCAATAACATGTATATCAAATATACCTTTGTTCACTTTGCCATCCTTCGTATCCAGCAAATACTTGGGGCAGTTCCGCTTCAAGTGACCAATCCCTTTGCAGTAGAAGCACTCAGTTTCAGGCTTGGGTCCAGCTTTGGGCTTCTTCCCGGGAGTGGCAACTTGTTTGCCATTCTTCTTGAAGTTCCACTTCTTTCCCTTCCCTTTTTCTTGAAACTAGTGGTCTTGTTAACCATCAACACTTGACGCTGCTTCTTGATTTCTACCTCCGCAGCTTTGAGCATTGCGAAGAGCTCGAGAATTGTCTTCTCCATCCCTTGCATATTATAGTTCATCACGAAGCCTTTGTAGATTGGTGGAAGTGATTGAAGAACTCTGTCAATAAAACTATCATCTGGAAGATTAACTCCTAGCTGAGTCAAGTGATTATGATATCCAGACATTTTTGTGTATGTGTTCACTGACAAAACTGTTCTCCTCCATCTTTCAGCTATAGAACTTGTTGGAGACTTCATATCTCTCAACTCGGGCATTTGCTTGAAATATTAACTTCAACTCTTGGAACATCTCATATGCTCCATGACGCTAAAAACGTCTTTGAAGTCCTAGTTCTAAGCCGTAAAGCATGGCACACTAAACTATCGAGTAGTCATCAACACACGACTTCCAGGCGTTCACAAGGTCCACAGCCGCTGGAGGGGGTGGCACACCTAGAGGTGCATCAAGGACATAATTTTTCTATGCAGCAATGAGGATAATTGAAAGTGTGTTATATCGACTAGAGGGGGGTGAATAGGCGATTTTTAAAAATTCTTCACTGAGGAAATTCCTGAGTCACGAACAACTTGAAGCGGAATAAGTACTTAGGTGCAAGCATAATAGAGCAGTAACACCGTCATCATGATGAAATGAAACAAGCACATAGCACAAGTAGCATGTAAACAGGATAAGCAGGCTGAAGACAAAGTGACTGAAGAATTAGGATTGAGGAAATTGAGAAATTCTTCAGTCAAAGTCTTCAAACAGTAACAGACAAGTTCATCAATACATGAATGAGGAAATGAAAGGGTTGAGGAAATAGAACCAGTAGCTTGGTGAAGACGATGATTTGGTAGACCAGTTCCAACTGCTGTGATAGTCGTACGTCTGGTTGGAGCGGCTAGGCATTTAAACCTGAGGACACACAGTCCTCACAGTATTCTCCTTGAGCTAAGATCACACAGACCTCGGCCAATCACTCGTGTTAAGTCTTTAGGTGACTTCCAAACCTTCACAAACTCGGTCACTCGGTGATCCACAATTCCACTTGGATGCTCTAGACCATGACGCCAAACCGTCTGGAGGATGCACAGTCCTCAAAGGTAACAAATGTCGGTTCCACACAGGAACTATCTCTTCAGTGATGCTTGATCACTTTGGGTTTGTAGGTGTTTGGGTTTGGGTTTTCCTCACTGATGATTTTCGCTCAAAGTCCTCGGAGGATAGGATGCTCTCAATGACAAGTGTCAGTTTCTCTCGGAGCAGCCAACCATCTAGTGGTTGTAGCGGGCGGCTATTTATAGCCCAGGGAGTAGCCCGACATGATAAGACATAAATGCCCTTCAATGATATGACCGTTAGGTGGGTAGATATTTTGGGACAGCTGGTGCGTAGCACAGCAACGGTCAAAAATTTGAGTATCAAATCCCACAGGGCTATCATGTTCCTCACTTGTAGGCAATCCGCACTGGCGAATTCCTAACTCCTTAGTTAGGACAAATTCCTCAGAGAACAGAAGATCTTTGTCTCTGTCACTGAAGAAATTGACTAAACTGTATGAGATTTCCAATGGCTTAACTCGAAAGGATTGGGCCGGTGTAGGATTTTGAGATGAGCATCACTTGGAAACTTTTCCTTAGTTTTACCTCAACCCCCTTTAACAGTACGGTTTTTCCTATGACTCAAAAAATAGAAAATGAAACTACGAAAATAGAAGTCTTCATGCTTTATAATCCTCGCATCAATATCAAAGTCTTCAAGGTCACACCAATTTCATCACTTTCAAAGTCTTGAAGAAAACCAAAGTCTTCAACTGAAGACATTCATTTTTAGGGGTCTACTTTCATCGTAAATATCAAACTCCTCATAGACTTATAGACCTGTGTACACTCACAAACACATTAATCCCTTAACCTATAAGTCTTCAATACACCAAAACCACTAAGGGGCACTAGATGCACTTACAATCTCCCCCTTTTTGGTGATTGATGACAAATAGGTTAAGTTTTCAACGGGGATAAACCTATGAAGTGTAAATACTAATTTTGAGGAATTTGATTACAAGATATGGAGGAACTCCCCTTGAAGATGTGCATATTTGAGGAATTTGCTTTGAATAGAAAATGCACATTGTAGAGTAAAATCATGGAGGTATCCCCCTATATCTTGTAATTCATACACGCATTTAACAATTGATATGAAGAATTTGAAATGCATGATGAAATATGGTGTCTGACGAATTTAGCATGCGTGCATTAAGGTACTTGAGGAATAAGCATGCAAAAAAGCAGTTCAAAAGAGTTAGAGCACCATAGGACTTAAGTTTACAACTCATCAGAGCAAACACCTCAGAAGAGCAAGAGTTGTAACTTAACAAAAAATGCCCATATAAGAGAGACACTTTAAGACTAACTCCAATTTCTCCCCCTTTGTCATCGAATAACCAAAAGGGACGAAAAATGAGGACTAACGCCCCCGAAGAATATCATCATGATGGAGGAGCGCCAACGTTTTTGGGGTCATCCGTTGGAGTAGGGCCTACCATGGTGTCATTCAAGTCTTCAACTTCATCCGTCTCGCACAATAAAGAATATGAACTGGCAACCAGCTGAGGAACTTTGAACTTCTTGAATTTCTTCGAAGGTGGCTATGCCCAGTCAAAGTCTTGTTGAAATTCCATCTCCTTCAGATCTTCAGCATTATAGAGATTAGACAGAATAACCCAAGTGCGGTCAAAGACTTCATGCAAATAGTAGTGATTCTTCTTCACAGTATTTTGTGTGACTGTCATGTTCTGAAGAATTGCACCAAACTGACGCTTGACCCACTTGTGATTTCGATCAACTTTCTGATGAAGACTGAGGAGAAGTTCATGATCAGTCATCACACGCGGAGCAGTAGCTTGAGGATTTTGCTTTGAAGCTTTTGCGGCAGAATCTTGTGTTGTAGAGTCATCATTGGTGGAATAGGATGTAGCTTTGCGAAACTATCCATCCAATGGACGAGTGCCTTCGTCTATGATCGCAGCCTTGCCCTTTTCATCTGCTGAGGAAATAGTCCTTTTGTGGACTTCAATTTGGGGAAAATAGCTGAGAAGATTTTGAAAGTTAGCCTTATAATGAATTGAAGACCTTGATCTGATGAAGTTCATGATCCAGGGAGCATAAGGCTTCAACTCAAAAGTTGACAGAGTAGCATTGGCCAAAGTCCTCATGAACAAGTCATGGTTGTTGATAGGAATACCATGTATGATATTGAAAAGGCAGATTCTTCATTATGCCAACAACTTCTTCGTCATCAGAGTTGTGGCCCTTGATTGGACCGAGGGTTTTGGTCAAGATGCGATAAACTATCCTTGGAACATATAGCAATTCCTTCACGAGGAATTTAGTCCATGGAGCTTGGCCAGCCTTCAAAGGTTTCACCGGCACTTGCATCAAATGATTTGAAAGTTCAGGTTCCTCATAGATGAGCCTTGCACCTTTAGTGGGAGGACTGGCTGGGAAGGCATGAAGCAATTCAGAGGTTGGTGCTTTGTAGTGAGTATTTTCAGTCATCCAGTCGAGCACCCATGAATTCATATCTTCAACATTTCCATTGATGTGAAGTGTGACGTAGAACTGAAGAATGAGTTCTTCATTCCAGTCGCAGATTTCGGTGCAGAAGTTTAACAACCCAGCGTCATGAAGAACACTTAGGACAGGGGTGAAGCACGGAAGAGACTCCATATCCACATGAGGAAGTTTCTCGTGGTCAAATATCTTGTCCTTATCAAAAAGAAGTGAAGAGTAAAAGTTCATCTGACTGGCTGTCCAGAAGCGCTTGCGTCGAAGTCTTGCAGAGTCATAGGGATTGTAATCCATGAAGAAAAGATGCACATCAAAGAAATCATCAGCTTTGAATTTCCGCTTCTTGGTGTGAGGATTTTGTGGCTTGGGCTGGAGATTTACAGTTGAAGTCTTCACAGCCTCTTGGCACACAATCTCTGGAGCCACAGACTGAGGAATTTCAGCACCAGTTTCATCAGCCGTAGTGTTGGCCTCCATTTCTTCAGCACTAGTGGCTGGAACTTCTTCAGGAATAGAATGAAGTGAAGCTTGATGTCCTTCAGATCCCGTATGAATTTCTTCGGTCTGCATAGGGGACTGAGGAATTTGATGCAGAGGGGTTGTCAGTGGTGAATTGGGGTGATGACTTTCCCAGTAATCATCATTCAACACTGGTGTAGTGTCGGGGTTCAAGAACGACACCTATGGGATCATAGGGAATCCCTACTATGGTTGCCGGGGCGCAGGGCTGTAAAAAGAGCGGGTTTAGAAGATCAACATGGGGGAATTTTATCCAAGTTCGGGCCGCAAGTGATGCGTAATACCCTAGTCCTGCTTTGGTGTATATTTGGTGCTCTTGAGATCTTGAACTAGCTGCGGCGCATGCCTAGCCCAAAAAGTCCAAATCCTTCCTCAGTACGCCTCGGGCCTCCTTTTATATGTCAAAGGGGCTGCCACAGCAGCACACAGGAGGTGGAAAGTATCTACAGTGTACAAGTTTATCTCTGACATCATGGGATAAAACGCATTAAATGCGCTGCCGACGTGTCCTCTTGCTTTATCGCGGACGGCAAGGAAGCTTGTCTCGTTCGTCGCCGCCTCGCCTCGCTTTGGCACGCGTCCAAGATGATGAGGCATGCAGCGCCACGCTGGCTGGCTGGCTGCTACGCTGGTGCGGTGGCAGGGTCTTCACGAAGATCCGCGTGCCACCACGCAGGTGCTTTCTTGGTTGCCCTAGGAGCTGCATGCTGCCACGTAGGTGCGTGCCTAGTTGGCAGGATGGCTGCTGCGTCGGGACGGCCATGTGGCAGCGAAGCTTTGGTAAGTGCGGGTCTGGTTCTGGCCCCACCGATGTCCCTGCTACCTCTTGAGCACTGCGTTGGTTTTCCCTTGAAGAGGAAAGGGTGATGCAGCAAAGTAGCGTTAGTATTTCCCTCAGTTTTTGAGAACCAAGGTATCAATCCAGTAGGAGGCCACACGCAAGTCCCTCGTACCTACACAAACAAATAAGAACCTTGCAACCAACGCGATAAAGGGGTTGTCAATCCCTTCACGGCCACTTGCAAAAGTGAGATCTGATAGAGATGATAAGATAATATTTTGGGTATTTTTATGATAAAGATTAAAAGTAAAGAAAGCAAAATAAACGGCGGCAGAAATAGCTTGTTGACGGGAGATTAATATGATTGTAAATAGACCCTGAGGCCGTAGGTTTCACTAGTGGCTTCTCTCAAGATAGCATAAGTATTACAGTGGGTGAACAAATTACTGTCGACCAATTGATAGAATAGTGCATAATTATGAGAATATCTAGGCATGATCATTTATATAGGCATCACGTCCGCGACAAGTAGACCGACTCCTGCCTGCATCTACTACTATTACTCCACACATCGACCGCTATCCAGCATGCATCTAGAGTATTAAGTTCATAAGAACAGAGTAACGCATTAGGTAAGATGACATGATGTAGAGGGATAAACTCATGCAATATGATATAAACCCCATCTTTTTATCCTCGATTTCAACAATACAATACGTGTCGTTTCCCCTACTGTCACTGGGATCGAGCACCGCATGATTGAACCCAAAGCTAAGCACTTCTACCATTGCAAGAAAGATCAATCTAGTAGGCCAAACCAAACTGATAATTCAAAGAGACTTGCAAAGATAACCAATCATACAAAAAAGAATTCAGAGAAGATTCAAATATTGTTCATAGATAATCTTGATCATAAACCCACAATTCATCGGATCTCGACAAACACACCACAAAAAGAGTTACATCAAATAGATCTCCAAGAAGATCGAGGAGAACTTTGTATTGAGGTCAAAAGAGAGAGAAGAAGCCATCTAGCTAATAACTATGGACCTGAAGGTCTGTGGTAAACTACTCACACATCATCAGAGAGGCTATGGTGTTGATGTAGAAGCCATCCGTGATCGATGCCCCCTCCGGCGGAGCGCCGGAAAAGGCCCCAAGATGGAATCTCACTGCTACAGAAGGTTGCGGCGGTGGAATTAGGTTTTCGTGGTGCTCCTCGATGGTTTCGGGGTACGTAGGTATATATAGGAGGAAGAAGTAGGTCAGTGGAGCCACGAGGGGCCCACGAGGGTGGAGGGCGCGCTCAGGGGGGTAGGCGCGCCCCCTGCCTCGTGGCCTCCTCGTTTATTGCTTGACGTCCACTCCAAGTCCCCTGGATCACGTTTGTTCCAAAAATCACGCTCCCGAAGGTTTCATTCCGTTTGGACTCCGTTTTGATACTCCTTTTCTGCGGAACACTGAAATAGGCAAAAAAACAGCAATTTGCACTAGGCCTTGGGTTAATAGGTTAGTCCCAAAAATAATATAGAAGTGTATAAATAAGCCCATTATACATCCAAAACAGAATATATATAATAGCATGGAGCAATCAAAAATTATAGATACGTTGGAGACGTATCAAGCATCCCCAAGCTTAATTCCTGCTCGTCCTCGAGTAGGTAAATGATAAAAACAGAATTTTTGATGTGGAATGCTACTTAGCATATTATTCAATGTAATTTACTTTATTGTGGCATGAATGTTCAGATTCGAAAGATTCAAGATAAACGTTTAATATTGACATAATAATAATAACACTTCAAGCATACTAACCAAGCAATTATGTCTTCTCAAAATAACATAGCCAAAGAAAGCTCATCCCTACAAAATCATATAGTTTGGCCATGCTTCATTTTCGTCACACAAGATGCTCTCATCTTGCACAACCCCGATGACAAGCCAAGAAATTGTTTGATACTTTAGTAATCTCAAACTTTTTTCAACTTTCACGCAATACATGAGCGTGAGCCATGGATATAGCACTATGGGTGGAATAGAAGATGATGATGGGGGTTGTGTGGAGAAGACAAAAAAGGAGAAAGTCTCACATTGACGCGGCTAATCAACGGGCTACGGAGATGCCGATCAATTGATGTCAATGCAAGGAGTAGGGATTGCCATACAACGGATGCACTAGAGCTATAAATGTATGAAAGCTCAACAAAATAAACTAAGTGGGTGTGCATCCAACTTGCTTGCTCATGAAGACCTAGGGCATTTGAGGAAGCCCATCGTTGGAATATACAAGCCAAGTTTTATAATGAAAAATTCCCACTAGTATATGAAAGTGACAAAACAAGAGACTCTCTATCATAAAGATCATGGTGCTACTTTGAAGCACAAGTGTGGAAAAAGGATAGTAGCATTGTCCCTTTTTTCTCTCTTTTTTCCTTTTTTTCTTTTTTTGGGCCTTTCTTTTTTTAGTTGGCCTTTCTCTTTTTTTAGGACAATGCTCTATTAATGATGATCATCACACTTCTATTTATTTACAACTCAATGATAACAACTCGATACTTAGAACAAAATATGACTCTATATGAATGTCTCCGGCGGTGTACCAGGAAGGGCAATGAATCAAGTATGACATGTATGAAATAATATGCATGGTGGCTTTGCCACAAATACGATGTCAACTGCATGATCATGCAAGGCAATATGACAATGATGAAGCGTGTCATAATAAACGGAACGGTGGAAAGTTGCATGGCAATATATCTCGGAATGGCTATGGAAATGCCATAATAGGTAGGTATGGTGGCTGTTTTGAGGAAGATATAAGGAGGTTTATGTGTGATAGAGCGTATCGTATCACGGGGTTTGGATGCACCGGCGAAGTTTGCACCAACTCTCAAGGTGAGAAAGGGCAATGCACGGTACCGAAGAGGCTAGCAATGATGGAAGATTGAGAGTGCGTATAATCCATGGACTCAACATTAGTCATAAAGAACTCACATACTTATTGCAAAAATCTACAAGTCATCAAAAACCAAGCACTACGCGCATGCTCCTAGGGGGATAGATTGGTAGGAAAAGACCATCGCTCGTCCCCGACCGCCACTCATAAGGATGACAATCAAAGAACACCTCATGTTTCAAATTTGTTACACAACGTTTACCATACGTGCATGCTACGGGACTTGCAAACTTCAACACAAGTATTTCTCAAATTCACAACTACTCAACTAGCACAACTTTAATATTACCACCTTTATATCTCAAAACAACTATCAAGTATCAAACTTCTCTTAGTATTCAATGCACTTAGAAGTTTTTATCTTGGATGCCTATCATATTAGGACTAATTTTATAACCAAAGCAAATTACCATGCTGTTATAAAGGACTCTCAAAATGATATAAGTGAAGCATGAGAGATCAATAATTTCTATAAAATATAACCACTACCATGCTCTAAAAGATATAAGTGAAGCACTAGAGCAAAATTGTTTAACTCAAAAGATATAAGTGAAGCACAAAGAGTATTCTAATAAATTCCGAATAATGTGTGTCTCTGTCAAAAGGTGTGTACATCAAGGATGATTGTGGTGAACTAAAAAGCAAAGACTCAAATCATACAAGACGCTCCAAGCAAAACACATATCATGTGGTGAATAAAAATATAGCTCCAAGTAAAGTTACCGATGGGCGTAGACAAAAGAGGGGATGCCTTCCGGGGCATACCCAATCTTAGGCTTTTTGGGTTGTCCTTAGATTTTACCTTGGGGTGCCTTGGGCATCCCCAAGCTTAGGCTCTTTCCATTCCTTGTTCCATAATCCATCAAATCTTTTACCCAAAACTTGAAAACTTCACAACACAAAACTTAACATAAAATCTCGTGAGCTCCGTTAGCGAAAGAAAACAAAACACCACTTCAAGGTACTGTAATGAACTCATTCTTTATTTATATTGGTGTTAAACCTACTGTATGCCAACTTCTCTATGGTTCATAAACTCCATTACTAGCCATAGATTCATCAAAATAAGCAAACAACACACGAAAAACAGAATCTGTCAAAAACAGAACAGTCTGTAGTAATCTGTAACTAACGCAAACTTCTGGAACTCTTATAATTCTAAAATAAATTTCTGGACGTGAGGAATTTATCTATTAATCATCTGCAAAAATAATCAACTAAATAGCACTCTCCAGTAAAAAGTTGTAGCTAATCTCGTGAGCGCTAAAGTTTCTGTTTTTTACAGCAAGATCAAAAAGACTTCACCCAAGTCTTCCCAAAGGCTTTACTTGGCACAAACACTAATTAAAACACAAAACCACCTCTAAAAAGAAGCTAGATGGATTATTTATTCCTAGACAGAACCAAAAAGAAAAAAACTAAAATAAAATTGGGTTGCCTCCCAACAAGCGCTATCGTTTAACGCCCTTAGCTAGGCATAAGGGCAATGATAGATCTAGGTATTGCCATCTTTGGGATGCAATCCATAAGTGGCTCTCATGATAGATTCATAAGGTAATTTGATTTTCTTTCTAGGAAAGTGTTCCATGCCTTTCCTTAACGGAAATTGGAATCTAATATTTCCTTCCTTCATATCAATGATTGCACCAATCGTTCTAAGGAAAGGTCTACCAAGAATAATAGGGCATTAAGGATTGCAATCTATATTAAGAACAACGAAATATACGAGCACATAATTCCTATTTGCAACAATAAGAATATCATTAATTCTTCCCATAGGTTTCTTAATGGTGGAATCCGCAAGGTGCAAGATTAAAGAACAATCATCAAATTCACGGAAACCTAGCAAATCACACAAAGTTTTTGGAATTGTGGAAACACTAGCACCCAAATCACACAAAGCATACCATTCATGATCCTTAATTTTAATTTTAATAGTAGGTTCCCACTCATCGTAAAGTTTTCTAGGGATAGAAACTTCCAATTCAAGCTTTTCTTCATAAGATTGCATTAAAGCATCAACGATATGTTTAGTAAAAGCCTTATTTTGACTATAAGCATGCGGAGAATTTAGCACGGATTGCAACAACGAAATACAATCTATTAAAGAACAATTATCATAATTAAATTCCTTGAAATCCAAGATAGTGGGTTCATTGCTATCTAAGGTTTTGACCTCTTCAATCCCACTTTTACCAAATTTTGCATCAAGATCTAAAAACTCCGAATCATTGGGACGCCTTTTAACTAAAGTTGACTCATCTCCAGTCCCATCATTATCAAGATTCATATTGCAAAACAGAGATTTAATAGGGGACACATCAATCACTTTTAGATATTCATCCTTATTATCATGAAAACTAGAAGAACACGCTTTCTTAAAGCAATCTTTTTTAGCACACAACCTAGCGGTTCTTTCTTAGCACTCATCAATGGAAATTCTCATGGCTTTTAGAGACTCATTGATATCATGCTTAGGTGGAATAGATCTAAGTTTCAAAGAATCAACATCAAGAGAAATTCTATCCACGTTCCTAGCCAATTCATCAATCTTAGGCAATTTTTCTTCAAGCAAAGCATTGAAATTCTTTTGAGAAATCATAAATTCTTTAACACTAGTCTCAAAATCAGAGGGCATCTTATTAAAATTTCCATAAGAGTTGTTGTAGGATTACCATAATTATTAGAGGAATTACTAGGATACGTTCTAGGATTAAAGTTTGCTCTATAAGCGTTGTTACCAAAATTGTTCCTACCAACAAAATTCACATCCATAGATACATTATTATTATCAATCAAAGTAGACAAAGGCATATCATTGGGATCAGAAGAAACACTCTTATTAGCAAACAATTTCATAAGTTCATCCATCTTTCCACTCAAAACATTAATTTCTTCAATTGCATGCACCTTTTTACTAGTAGATCTTTCAGTGTGCCATTGAGAATAATTAACCATAATATTATCTAGGAGTTTAGTGGCTTATCCTAAAGTGATTTCCATAAAAGTGCCTCCCGGTGCCGAATCTAAAAGATTTCTGGAAGCAAAATTCAATCCGGCCTAGAAATTTTGTATAATCATCCATAAATTCAAACCATGTGTAGGGCAATTGCGTATCATTAATTTCATTCTCTCCCAAGCGTGTGCAACATGTTCATGATCAAGTTGCTTAAAGTTCATAATATCGTCTCCAAGAGAGATGATCTTAGCGGGAGGAAAATACTTAGAGATAAAAGCATCTTTGCACTTATTCCAAGACTAAAACCAAGTTTTAGCACGATCTCTAAGCGAAAAGGGAAATAGCTTCAATTTAACAATATCATTGTCCACATCTTTCTTCTTTGCATATCACACAAATCAACAAAGCAATTTAGATGGGTAGCGGCATCTTCACTTGGAAGGCCGGCGAATTGATCTTTCATGACAAGATTCAGCAAAGCAGCATTAATTTCACAAGATTCAGCATTGGTAAGAGGAGCAATCAGAGTGCTAAGAAAATCATTATTGTTGGTATTGGCAAAGTCACACAATTTAGTATTATCTTGAGCCATCGTGACAAGCAAGCAATCCAACACACAAGCAAAACAAGAAGCAAGCGAAAAAGAGGCGAACGGAAAGAGAGGGCGAATAAAACGGCAAGGGTGAAGTGGGGGAGAGGAAAACGAGAGGCAAATGGCAAATAATGTAATGCGAGGGATAAGAGTTTGTGATGGGTACTTGGTATGTCTTGACTTGTGCGTAGACTCCCCGACAACGGCGCCAGAAATCCTTCTTGCTGCCTCTTGAGCACTGCGTTGGTTTTCCCTTGAAGAGGAAAGGGTGATGCAGCAAAGTAGCGTAAGTATTTCCCTCAATTTTTGAGAACCAAGGTATCAATCCAGTAGGAGGCCACATGCAAGTCCCTCGTACCTACACAAACAAATAAGAACCTTGCAACCAACGCGATAAAGGGGTTGTCAATCCCTTCACGGCCACTTGCAAAAGTGAGATCTGATAGAGATGATAAGATAATATTTTTGTTTTATGATAAAGACTAAAAGTAAAGAAAGCAAAATAAACGGCGCCAGAAATAGCGTGTTTACGGGAGATTAATATGATGGAAAATAGACCCGGGGGCCATAGGTTTCACTAGTGGCTTCTCTCAAGATAGCATAAGTATTACGGTGGGTGAACAAATTATTGTCGAGCAATTGATAGAAAAGTGCATAATTATGAGAATATCTAGGCATGATCATGTATATAGGCATCACGTCCGCGACAAGTAGACTGACTCCTGCCTGCATCTACTACTATTACTCCACACATCGACCGCTATCCAGCATGCATCTAGAGTATTAAGTTCATAAGAACGGAGTAACGCATTAGGTAAGATGACATGATGTAGAGGGATAAACTCATGCAATATGATATAAACCCCATCTTTTTATCCTCGATGGCAGCAATACAATACGTGTCGTTTCCCCTACTGTCACTGGGATCGAGCACCGCATGATTGAACCCAAAGCTAAGCACTTCTCCCATTGCAAGAAAGATCAATCTAGTAGGCCAAACCAAACTGATAATTCGAAGAGACTTGCAAAGATAACCAATCATACATAAAAGAATTCAGAGAAGATTCAAATATTGTTCATAGATAATCTTGATCATAAACCCACAATTCATCGGATCTCGACAAACACACCACAAAAAGAGTTACATCGAATAGATCTCCAAGAAGATCGAGGAGAACTTTGTATTGACATCCAAAGAGAGAGAAGAAGCCATCTAGCTAATAACTATGGACCCGAAGGTCTGTGGTAAACTACTCACATATCATCGGAGAGGCTATAGTGTTGATGTAGAAGCCCTCCGTGATCGATGCCCCCTCCGGCGGAGCGCTGGAAAAGGCCCCAAGATGGGATCTCACGGGTACAGAAGGTTGCGGCGGTGGAATTAGGTTTTCGTGGTGCTCCTCAATGGTTTCGGGGTACGTAGGTATATATAGGAGGAAGAAGTAGGTCGGTGGAGCCACGATGGGCCCATGAGGGTGGAAGGCGCGCCCAGGGGGGTAGGCACGCCCCCCTGCCTCGTGACCTCCTCGTTTATTGCTTGACGTCCACTCCAAGTCCCCTGGATCATGTTTGTTCCAAAAATCACGCTCCCGAAGGTTTCATTTCGTTTGGACTGCGTTTGATATTCCTTTTCTGTGAAACACTGAAATAGGCAAAAAAACAGCAATTTGCACTGGGCCTTGGGTTAATAGGTTAGTCCCGAAAATAATATAAAAGTGTATAAATAAGCCCATTAAACATCCAAAACATAATATATAATAGCATGGAGCAATACAAAATTATAGATACGTTGGAGACGTATCAGTCCCCGGCAAGGGTCTTGCCGGGGTCTTGTGAGCGTCCCCGGCAAGGGTCTTGCAAGGGGCTTCGTCTTTCGGTTCTTATCTAGTCTTGCAGGCCTTCAGTCTTCACATAGATCTGCATGCCACCACGCAGGCGCCTCCCGAGCCTTGGTTCCAATGTTGTCGATGGTGTCGGAACTCTCAGGCTCAAGGGTAGCAACCTTGCTGGTGTTGGGTAAGTTGCCCCGACAAGGCTCTTGCCGGGGTAGCGTAGGTCGTCCCCGGAAAGGCACTTGCCGGAGGAAACCAACCTTGCCCCTTCGCTCTTCGCGCCTCTGGTCTCAGCGCAGCTCTAGTAGTATCATTCCTTGCTTCCTCTGCCCCGCCAATCATGGCCGTAGGTGTGGCTACAACCGCCCGTGCACAAGTAAAGGGGTACGGAAGGAGGCCCCTACTTTTGTACACCGACAGGAGCCCCCATGCCTGGGCCACACATAAGTGCAGAGTGTTGTTGGGCCGGGCCCAGAATGGTGCGTGGGCACGCGTGGCAGAGTTTTACTGCGGTAACTCCTTTGCCAGTTGTGCTTCCCCATGACCCGCGTTGAATGCGTGATGTGGGGGTCGTGCGTGAGATGACCGCAGCATGCTTGCGTCATCCCGTGGTGAAGAGTAAAGAGGCGGCTTGTGTCTCCCCCATAAAAGAGGGAAAACAGCAGGGCTGCTGCTCATTTACTCTCCCCGCCTTGGAACCGTCCTTCCACGTTTCCCACTACGCCTTCCCCTTCCGCCACGTACGCCGCATGCAAGGCATGGGGTAGGTGGCAGACACACGAGATATGGGAAGGTGCTCTATGGCCGATACCCATGCACCTTTGATTGGGCGGGGAGGGCGGTCGATGACCCCGCTCGTCCCCAACTTAATGAGCCGGATTCGAAGCGGGCTCTTCAGAGGCGTAGGGTCAGTCTTTAGCCTTCCCCGCTCGGCTATAAAGGAGGGACTCGGGAGGAGGAGGAGAGGCACCTCCTCGCGTCTTCCCTTCGCCTCCGTTCTCCATCCACTGCCATGGCGAGAGGACGCGGCCGCGGCCGTTCTTCCGCGGAGGCGAACATGTCTTCCTCCTGCCAGAGAGCCGCGGCGGTCAAGGAGGAGCTAGCCGCCCAAGGCGAAGGCCACGCTCGAGGTGGAGGTGCCGGACGGGGCCGCGGACGGCGAGGCAGTCGAGGCAGAGGCGGGCGCAGCAGGAAGACACCCACGTCATCACCATCGTTGTCACCATCTCCGCCTCCGTCTCCTTCTGCTTCGTCGAGCGGCCATGTCGGGGACATGGCGCTGGAGTTCATCCTGCAACTATGAGAGCCACCGCGTAGCCGCCTTCGCCTTCCCGAGGCATTCGCGAGGGTGCTGGAGATCGACCAGCCGCCGAGGCTGAGGCTTCACATGAAGGGGTGTTGCAATGGCGACATGTGGGTGAACACAAGGTTCCCCTTCCCTCATGTGATGCTCCTTCGTCGGGGCTGGAAAACCTTCGCACGCGCCCATTGCTTGATGAAGGGGCACGTTCTCCTCTTCAAGTTAGCGGAGAGCGACCTACTCTCCGTCAAGGTCTTCGGGCGCTCGGGACATAGGCTAGGGTGCTGCGCCGAGAGCTCGACCAATGACGAGAGCTCCTCCTCGAGCGACGGCGACGAGGAGGGGACTGGTGGGGAGGATGACGGGGACGGGTCTGACTAGACATCGGACGCCCCATCCCTAGGCGACATCGGCAGCAGCACCATCTGCACCTGGCCTTCTCCCCGTCAGAGCGGTTTGCCGGGGAGGGGTGGTTCTTGGCGGTGGCTCCTCGAGCCAGCTCCTTGAACTTCTCAGGGACGTCGCTTCTGGCGGCTGGCGCTGGAGGGCCGGAGAAGACGAAGAAGGCGGGTGACGGGCCGTCAAGTCGGAGTACGATGGCACGGCGCCTTCATCGCGTATTGGTGGCCCGCTGCCTCATCTTCCAGCTTTTTCCCCGGCACCATCATCACCAGCCTTCTTCTGGGCGGCCGCTGGGGCCTCCTATTGGTGTCTTCTGCTGCTCGTTTCTCGCCTAGGCACTCCTTTTGCCCTCCTGCTTATCCTGATCCGCTTCTTGAGGAGAGGGACAAGAAAGGGATTACGGGCAATGATACGTCCATTTTGCATCATGATTTTATATCGATATTTATTGCATTATGGGCTGTTATTACACGTTATGTCACAATACTTATGCCTATTCTCTCTTATTTTACAAGGTTTACGTGAAGAGGGAGAATGCCGGCAGCTGGAATTCTGGGCTGGAAAAGGAGCAAATATTAGAGACCTATTCTGCACAGCTCCAAAAGTCCTGAAACTTCACGGAAGTCATTTTTGGAATTAATAAAAAATACTGAGCGAAGAAACTACCAGAGGGGGCCACACCCTGGCCACGAGGGTGGGAGGCGCGCCCTACCCCCCTGGGCGCGCCCCCTGCCTCATGGGCCCCCTGGTGGCCCTCTGATGCCCATCGTCTGCTATATGAAGTCTTTCGTCCGAGAAAAAATCATAAGCAAGCTTTGGGAAGAAACTCCGCCGCCACAAGGCGGAACCTTGGCGGAACCAATCCAGGGCTCTGGCGGAGCTGTTCTGCTGGGGAAACTTCCCTCCGGGAGGGGGAAATCATCGCCGTCGTCATCACAAACGATCCTCTCATCAGAGGAGGTTCAATCTCCATCAACATCTTCACTAGCACCATCTCCTCTCAAACCCTAGGTCATCTCTTGTATCCAATCTTTGTCCCAAAGCCTCAGATTGCTACCTGTGGGTTGCTAGTAGTGTTGATTACTCCTTGTAGTTGATGCTAGTTGGTTTAATTGGTGGAAGATCATATGTTCAGATCCATTATGCATATTAATACCCCTCTGATTATGAACATGAATATGATTTGTGAGTAGTTACGTTTGTTCTTGAGGACATGGGAGAAGTCTTGCTATTAGTAGTCATGTGAATTTGGTATTCGTTCGATATTTTGATGAGATGTATGTTGTCTTTCCTCTAGTGGTGTTATGTGAACGTCGACTACATGACACTTCACCATTATTTGGGCCTAGAGGAAGGCATTGGGAAGTAATAAGTAGATGATGGGTTGCTAGAGTGACAGAAGCTTAAACCCTAGTTTATGCGTTGCTTCGTAAGGGGCTGATTTGGATCCATATGTTTCATGCTATGGTTAGGTTTACCTTAATACTTCTTTTGTAGTTGCGGATGCTTGCAATAGGAGTTAATCATAAGTGGGATGCTTGTCCAAGTAAGGAGAGCACCCAAGCACCGGTCCACCCACATATCAAATTATCAAAGTACCGAACGCGAATCATATGAGCGTGATGAAAACTAGCTTGACGATAATTCCCATGTGTCCTCGGGAGCGCTTTTCTCTATATAAGAGTTTGTCCAGGCTTGTCCTTTGCTACAAAAGGGATTGGGCCACCTTCCTGCACTTTATTTACACTTGTTACTTGTTACCCGTTACAAATTACCTTATCACAAAACTATCTGTTACCGATAATTTCAGTGCTTGCAGAGAATACCTTGCTAAAACCGCTTGTCATTTCCTCCTGCTCCTCGTTGGGTTCGATACTCTTAGTTATGTAAAGGACTACGATAGATCCCCTACACTTGTGGGTCATCAAGACTCTTTTCTGGCGCCGTTGCCGGGGTGTGAAGCGCTTTTGGTAGGTGGAATTTGGTAAGGAAAAATTTATATAGTGTGCTGAAATTTACTGTCACTTGCTACTATGGAAAGTAATCCTCTGAGGGGCTTGTTCGGGGTATCTTCACCCCGACCAGTAGAGCAAAGAGTTGCTCCTCAACCTACTGAACCTACTGAAATTTTTTACTTTGAAATTCCTTCGGGTATGATAGAGAAACTGCTAGCTAATCCTTTTGCAGGAGATGGAACATTGCATCCCGATTTACACTTAATCTATGTGGATGAAGTTTGTGGATTATTTAAGCTTGCAGGTATGCCCGATGATGTTATCAAGACGAAGGTTTTCCCTTTATATTTGAAGGGAGATGCATTGACATGGTATAGGCTATGTGATGATATGGGATCATGGAACTACAAACGATTGAAATTGGAATTTCATCATAAGTTTTATCCTATGCATCTTGTTCATCGTGATCGTAATTATATATATAATTTTTGGCCTTGCGAAGGAGAAAGCATCTCTCAAGCTTGGGGGAGGCTTAAGTCAATGTTATATTCATGCCCCAATCATGAGCTCTCAAGAGAAATGATTATTCAAAAAATTTATGCTCGGCTTTTTCGCAATAATGAAACCATGCTCGATTCTTCTTGTACTGGCTCATTTATGATGAAGACTATTGAATTCAAATGAGATTTATTGGAAAGAATTAAACGCAACTCTGAAGATTGGGATCTCGACGAAGGTAAGGAGTCAGGTATAACACCTAAGTTTGATTGTGTTAAATCTTTTATGGATACCGATGTTTTCCGTGAATTTAGCGCTAAATATGGACTTGACTCTGAGATAGTAGCTTCTTTCTGTGAATCCTTTGCTACTCATGTTGATCTCCCTAAGGAGAAGTGGTTTAAATATAATCCTCCCATAGAAGTGAAAGTAGTTGCACCTATTAAAGTTGAAGAAAAGATTATCACTTATAATGATCCTGTTGTTCCTACTGCTTATGTTGAGAAACCACCTTTCCCTTTTAGAATAAAGGATCATGCTAAAGTTTCAAACGTAGTCAAAAAAAGTAATATTAGGACACACAAACCCCCTGAGCAAGTTAAAGTTGAACCTTATATTGCTATGGTTAAAGATCTCTTGGCTGATAATATCGATGGGCATGTTATTTACTTCTATGATGAGACTGCTAGAATTGCTAAACCTGGTGCTAAAGATAAACATAGACCTGTTTTAGGCATGCCCATTATTTCTGTTAAAATAGGAGATCATTGTTATCATGGCTTGTGTGATATTGGTGCTAGTGCTAGTGCAATACCTCATACCTTATACAAAGAAATTATGCATGACATTGCACCTGCTGAGATAGAAGATATTGATGTTACCATTAAGCTTGCCAATAGAGATACTATTTCACCGATTGGGATTGTTAGAGATGTTGAAGTCTTGTGTGGGAAAGTTAAATATCCTGCTGATTTTCTTGTTCTTGGTTCCCCAAGATAGCTTTTGTCCCATTATATTTGGTAGACCCTTCTTGAACACTATTAATGCTAGGATAGACTGTGAAAAGGATGTTGTTACTATTGGTTTGGGTGATATGTCTCATGAGTTTAATTTTTCTAAATTTCGTAGACAACCCAGCGATGATGAATTGCCTAGTAAGGATGAAATTATTGGTCTTGCTTCTATTGCCGTGCCTCCTAATGATCCTTTAGAACAATATTTGCTTGATCATGAAAATGATATGTTTATGAATGAAAGAAGGGAAATAGATGAAGTATTCTTTAAACAGGGACCTATTCTGAAACACAATTTGCCTGTTGAAATCCTAGGGGATCCTCCTCCACCCAAGGGTGATCCCGTGTTTGAGCTTAAACCATTGCCTGATACTCTTAAATATGCTTATGTTGATGAAAAGAAGATATACCTTGTTATTATTAGTGCTAACCTTTCAGAGCATGAAGAAGAGAAATTATTGAAAACTTTGAAGAAGCACCGTGCTGCTATTGGATATACTCTGGATGATCTTAAGGGCATTAGTCCCACTCTATGTCAACACAAAATAAATCTAGAGAAATACGCCAAACCAGTTATTGATCATCAACGACGGCTAAATCCTAAGATGAAAGAAGTGGTAAGAAAGGAAATATTAAAGCTCCTTGAAGCAGGTATAATTTATCCCGTTGCTGATAGTCAGTGGGTAAGTCCTGTCCATTGTGTCCCTAAGAAGGGAGGTATTACTGTCGTTCCTAATGATAAAGATGAATTGATCCTGCAAAGAATTATTACAGGTTATAGGATGGTAATTGATTTCCGCAAATTAAATAAAGCTACTAAAAAAGATCATTACCCTTTGCCTTTCATTGATCAAATGCTAGAAAGATTATCCAAACATACACAATTTTGCTTTCTAGATGGTTACTCTGGTTTCTCTCAAATATCTGTGTCGGCTGATGATCAAGAAAAGACTACTTTTACTTGCGCTTTCGGTACTTTTGCTTATAGACGTATGCCTTTTGGTTTATGTAATGCACCTGCTACTTTTCAAAGATGCATGATGGCTATATTCTCTGATTTTTGTGAAAAGATTTGTGAGGTTTTCATGGATGATTTCTTAGTTTATGGGTCCTCTTTTGATGATTGCTTGAGCAACCTTGATCGAGTTTTGCAGAGATGTGAAGAAACTAACCTTGTCTTAAACTGGGAGAAATGCCACTTTATGGTTAATGAAGGAATTGTCTTGCGGCATAAAATTTATGAAAGAGGTATTGAAGTGGATAAAGCTAAAGTTGATGCTATTGAAAAGATGTCGTGTCCCAAGGACATCAAAGGTATAAGAAGTTTCCTTGGTCATGCCGGTTTCTATAGGAGGTTCATTAAGGACTTCTAAAAAATTTCTCGGCCTCTGACTAATTTATTACAAAAAGATATCCCTTTTGTCTTTGATGATGATTGTGTGGAAGCATTTGAAATACTTAAGAAAGCATTGATTTCTGCACCTATTGTTCAGCCACCTGATTGGAATTTACCCTTCGAAATTATGTGTGGTGCTAGTGATTATGTTGTAGGTGCTGTTCTAGGGCAAAGAGTTGATAAGAAGTCAAATGTTATTCAATATGCTAGTAAAACTCTAGACAGGGCCCAGAGAAATTATGCTACTACTGAAAAGAAATTCTTAGCAGTTGTATTTGCTTGTGATAAGTTCAGACCTTATATTGTTGATTCTAAAGTAACTATTCACACTGATCATGCTGCTATTAAATATCTTATGGAAAAGAAAGATGTTAAACCTAGACTTATTAGATGGGTTCTCTTGCTACAAGAATTTGATTTGCATATTATTGATAGAAAGGGAGCTGAGAACCCCGTTGCAGACAATTTGTCTAGGTTAGAGAATGTTCTTGATGACCCACTACCTATTGATGATAGCTTTCCTGATGAACAACTAAATGTCATAAATGCTTCTCGTACTGCTCCATGGTATGCTAATTACATTGTTGCTAAATTTATACCACCTAGTTTCACATATCAGCAAAAGAAAAAGTTTTTCTATGATTTAAGACATTACTTCTGGGATGACCCACAACTTTATAAAGAAGGAGTAGATGGTGTTATTAGACATTGTATACCTGAGCATGAACAGGAACAGATCCTACGCAAATGTCACTCCGAGGCTTATGGAGGACACCACGCTGGAGATAGAACTGCACATAAGGTATTGCAATCCGGTTTTTATTGGCCTACTCTCTTCAAGGATGCTTGTAAGTTTGCCTTATCTTGTGATGAATGTCAAAGGATTGGTAATATTAGTAAAGTCAGGAAATGCCTATGAATTATTCACTTGTTATTGAACCATTTGATGTTTGGGGCTTTGATTATATGGGACCGTTTCCTTCCTCTAATGGGTATACACATATTTTAGTTGCTGTTGATTATGTTACTAAGTGGGTAGAATGTGACACCCAAGTTTTTATTTGGATTTTTCAAAAGATTTTATTTGACTTGAGGGAGGTGATTTAAATTTTTCTTCAAGAGAACTCTCCCTCTCAATTTTTTTTTCTTTATGGAAAAAGTTTTATGTGGATTCACCCAAGATCTGTCTTTGATCTTGGAGGTTCTTGCTTTTCATTTGGACTCAAGACAAAATACTTTTCACTTGGGAAATTAACTTTTGAAAACCTCCTTGAAATTTTGCACTATGGCTTTTGGAAAGTCCTTTGCCACTTTCAACAATTCCTTCTTGCCATGACCTTAGTGCAAATCCTCTCTCCTAACCCTTCCCTCACCTTTGGATCATGATCTGCTTCAAATCCAGCAAGTTGAACCTCCCCATGTGGTTTTTTTCCATTTAAATTCTATTCAAATAAATTTCTGTCTTCTCTTCTAGCTCTTGGAGATTTTCAAAGGAACTCCATTTTCTGTTTTGATTTTTGCCCCCAAACCAACTCTCCTCCCTGGTCCTTTGTACCCTCAACCTAGAACCATGAAGATCCACTGGTCTTCAGTTCAAAATTTTCAAACTACACTTGCTGCAAGTTTGGACCAGATTTGCCAAATTTGGTGAAATTCATTCCAAACCTTCTCCAAAAATTCCAAGTAAAATCAGGCAGCCTCTGGGTGCATTGAGTGGTCATCTCACCAAGTTACAGCCCCAGAAAAATTTATCTCATAGCCAAAACCTTCTGTCGAACACCTGCAGTGCACTGTCTTTGTCAAAGTTCAGAAAGTTCAGAGATTCAGTCAGTGGCTGCTGTCGTTTTCTTCAGAGGAGGACGTCGATCTCGCCAGTGCCACCGCGTCGCCTTGCTCCTCGTCCCCGCCCCCTTGTTCCTGCACCGCACGAACGCCTGGCGCCTTGCGGGCGTCGGCGACGAGCAGCAGAAGGTGCGCCGCCCCGTGACCGACGCCGGCGGCGGCTTTGCGGACGCCAGCAGGAGACACGGCGCCGACGACGCCACCCAGCGCCGCCCAAACCACCGGAGCTCGCCGCGTGGCCTTCCACTCCCCCGAACGCGCTGCCGCTCTCGTCGTGAACCGCAGGGCGCGGAGCGCGCTCTCTGCCGCCGTTGAGCCCGTGCGGTCACCTCACCGTGGACCGACGCCATTACGCCAAGACCGACCCCGTTTAGCTGCAAAACGAGTCCAGTAACCTCCACTGATGCTGCCCGGCCGCTCAAACCCCCTACCAATCCACTGCTCCGCCGTAATCGCTCGCCGGAGATTCTCCGTTCACGGCCACCCCGTCGATCTGCCTATAAATAGAGGCCCCGAGCTTCAACTCGAGCACCCACCAGCACTGCACTCCCCCTAGAGCACGCCGAGCCACTGGAAGAGCCCCGAGGAGGTCTCCTTCCTCGACTCCGGCCGCCGCGACCCGCCACGGGATCCAGCCCGATTCGCCCCCGTGTGTGCTCCTCCGCCTCCATTCTCCTGCCAGTAGCTTCACCATGCATCCCTCTTTCTGACCCGCACTCCATTTTGAAGCTTGCAGCCCTCCACCGGAGTTCCCCATCCTCACCCGAGCCGCCGTCCGCCGGAGAAAGTGTCGCCGTCGACGTAGTGCTCCCCGTTGGACGAGTCCACCACCCACCGACGCGGAAGAGGACGCTGAAGCTCTTGGTACCCTCCGTTCCTCCTAACTCGCCGTGGTTCGACGCCGACGTCCACCGCAGTCTTCGGGCGCCGGCGAGCTTTTCAAACCTGACATGTGGACCCCGCATGTCAGCCTCTGTTCTTTTATTCGCGAACCGTTTTCTGTTGGCGCCTTCGGGCAGAATACGTTTTCTCCTTTGCGCTTGCGCATTCCCAGCCGAAGCGTTTTCTGTTTTCTCAGTTAAAACCCTGGAACTTTTCTGTTTCATTACAGATAAGTCCCTGGACAGAAACCTTTATAACTTTTTAATAAAAAGGTATTTTTGAGTGATTCTTTTTCTGACAATCTTCAAATTTGGTCTAGTTTTTTATGGGATTTAATTGAAAAATATTTGGAAAGGTTTCTGTGCATGTGTTGGTTTTCACGTTAGTACCCGTTTCGTGATTGCCGTAGGTTCCGGGAGAGGTGACGGAGCCGCGAACTTCGCCGAGCTAGACTCCGACTTCTCCGAACCAGGCAAGCATGTTTTGAACATTTGATATGACAGATGTTTTACATGTTCACGTGAGAGTTTGTGCGTGGCATATGAGTGTCGGTAAATACCTCGTTGCTTGTAAGGCAACGACCCGGTTGTTCCGAAGTTGCGATGACCTCTGATGAGAGGTGGCCTAATCATGTGGTGAGATGAAGGGCAGCAAGGTGGTACTGTCGTAGCATGCCAGCCTTGCGTCATCCGACTCTCTTCGACGTTAACGTGGTTGGAGCCACGTTATCGATCTTTTTCCGCATGTTCCAAAGTTGCGATGATCTCTGATGAGAGATGGCCAAATCATGTGGTGACATGAATGGCAGCAAGGTGGTACTGTTGTAGCATGCCAGCCTTGCGACATCCGACTTTCTCCGACGTTAACGTGGTTGGAGCCGCGTTACCGTTCTTTCCCCTTTCCGTGCTACCACATGTCTCATTGCCAGGATGCGGTTTAGTAAGTTGGTAACCTCTTTCCGTGTACACACCAAACAGAGAGGCCGGGATGATGGTACCTTGGCCCAGGATTAAAGCCAGTCATTCGGTCAGGGGGCATGGGTGTTTCCGGTTGGGACCGAGAGGGGGGCACCCCCTTAAAGCGCGCGTATAGAAATTTGATCCCATGCTACGCGAGGTTGTAGCCTCCCCGTCTCAAGGTTTTTCTTGAAAGTTGCCGAGGGTGATCCCTGGCTTCGGATGGTTGAATTGGGTGTGTACTGGTTAGACGTGTTTCTTCCAAAACACCGTAGACGGAACTAGTCCCCGTGACTACTGAAATCCGTTGGCTGTGGTTAAGTACAAACTCTGCAGAGTCAATTCTTTCCAAATCATCGTACCCATGATCAAGCAGTGTAAGAATTATATCCATATCTATCTGTGTGACAAAACTTGCCCCGGTGAACAAGCTCAAGTGGTAAATCCAGATTTATTGTTATTCCTGTGGATGGACTAACTTTATATTTGTCTCATGCCTGTGATAATTTATGTTCCCAAACTATTGTATTAATGAGTTGTGATATAAGCCCTTTATGTGACGTCGCGCAGACGTCCGACTGTGGCGTGTACTTGTTTCTTACTTTAAATATAAGCCCTTTATGTGATGTCGCTCAGACGTCCGACTGCGGCATGCACTGTCTATTATTTTCTGTTATAAGCCCTTTATGTGGTGTCGCCCCGACGCCCGACTGTGGCATTATTGTTCCGCATTTTCCGCTCGAGGAGTCTTTCAGACACTCGTTTGGCACCCGCATTAATATTCCGCATTTTCCGCTCGAGGAGTCTTTCAGACACTCGTTTGGCACCAGTATTACTATTCTGCAGTTTCCGCTCGAGGCGTCATTCAGACCCTCGCTTGGCACCCAGTATTTATTACCGTTATGTCTAATCGCACCAGTTAACTTGTTCATATGCTTCATGTTTACATTTGTTATATCTTATGTCCGAACTGTCTTGCGAGTACTTTCATAGTACTCACCTGGCTTGTTGATTTGGCCAGATGTTGACGAAGGCGATCTCTTGGATGAAGAGTTTGATAGCGCGTCCGATGCCTAGAGGAGTCCCAGTCAGTCCTGCGCGATCCCGGATATTGGTCACTTGTATTGTATACGCTTCCGCCACCCGCAATAAGTCTTCTCGAGCCTCACTCCGACGCTCGAAGAGCTGTAGTCTTCTGGAATCATATCACTCGCTTCGCGGTGATATTTCCACCACCGTTATTATCGTGAGTTAGTAGTTGCCACCCTATCCGCCGTTTTGTTTTAACGGCGCGCATGTAATAAATTGTTGGGCAGTCTCTGCTCAACCTTGTATTATATTTAGTACTCCTGGTATTTTTCTTCTGTGACCAAGATATTGTCTACCAGTGAGAAGGAATTCTTCCTCGCTGGTCCGTAAAAGGGATTGGTCTCTCAATAATTATTTTATTGAAAAACCGGTCGTGACAAGCTTGGTATCAGAGCCAGGCTGACTGTAGGAAGCCACTAGGTGCGATCGCTAATCGGTTATTAGCGTTTTTGTACTTTTTCAGCATTTTGCAATTGTAGCTATTTTCTGTTGGTCATCATAAATTTATGACATGACTACTCAGAATTTTTGCCTACTTTTGTAGATGGCTGGCAGCAGCTGTGAGAATCGAGTGTTCACCAACGTGCCCGAGGGGTTTGTCAAGCTCCTCGTCTCCATCACCAAGCTCGCGATCGGGCCAGCAGCTCGCCCGGAGTTCACGCTCTATCAGCACAAGCTCAGTGACGACGTGTCTATGCACCAAGCCGTGGTGCAGTTCAGGGGAGGACGTTCTGCTGCTCGTCACTTCCGTTTTACGGGAAGGGCCATGCCTACGGAGAGGCATGCCATGCAGATGGCTGCCCGCGAGGCGATAGCTCGCCTTCGGGACATCCTTCCTACGATGAAGACTCGTCGCTACCGCTACCTCCCATGCCATGTGCCTTACACCAGCCACTATGCGTTCGCCTGCCATCGGGGAGAACGAGATGAAGCCATCGAGATGGTTGTGGAGTATCTCAAGGCTCTGGAGGAGTCTTTCGACAACCTCGTAGATGATCTTGTGGCTGCCCGCATGGACTTAGTCCGGGGCGGTCCTGCCAGCAGGAAGGAGCTTCTCCACACGGCGCCGCCTCTGACATTCGTCTCGTCTTCAGCCTCGTATGCACCGGCCGTTTTGGCCACTGCTCGCCGTCTGCCTACCACTGAGGAGTTCGACCGAGTCATCGCTCCTACTCCAGTCAGAGCCGCACCGCCTGCCGCACGCGCTCTACCACCAGTCGCCCCCGCACCATCACCGCAGCGCAGCGTCACGCGCCAGGAGCCAGCTAGAGAGGAGGTGGAGGTTGATTCTCCTGGACCGCTGAGCCTTGCCATCGGCAAGGGGAAGGAGATCTTCACCATCTCCGACTGAGAGCACCGAGTAGCCGCGTGTTATGCCTGCTTGTATGATGTGTTGTTTTATCTGTGCGCTAGTTTGTATTGGTGTGTTTGCTGCCTTCCGGAGTAGTACGCTAGTTTTTTAAATAACATGTCAGGATATGTACGCGCATCCTGAGTGCTGTATCATGTGTTTGCTTTTCGCATGTAAGTTTTATGTTAAGCACTTCTTCTCCGTGAAGAATCTTTTGTGTTTCTTTGAAAACCTTGAGCCTCGTTAATTATCGCCTTGGCAAGATTTTTCTTGTGCTACACAGTTTTTCTCATGGGTTTTGCAAATAATACCCCAGACTGGAAAAATGTCTCGCCCGTGGACTCGCTCCATGCCCAATCAGCCAGAAGAGGCTTACGGGACACAGACCAGCAACAATTTCACTCAGGGTCAGTCCAGCCAACCAGACAGCGAAGCAGCACTGTCTCAAGTATGCCGTCTCTTCGAGCAAAGCCAGCAACAACACCAAGAGATGATGAACCATGTCATCAATATGGGAAACCACCGTGAAACCTATCAACCCCATTCCAAGCTATCTGAGTTACAGAAGACTCGCCCCTCAACTTTTGCTCACACCGACAGACCGCTGGAAGCCGATGATTGGCTTCGTGAGATTGAAAGGAAACTGATTATTGCTCAGTGCTCAGATCATGAGAAGGTGCTTTATGCACCGCACTACCTTACTGGAGCAGCCGCAGCATGGTGGGAAAACTTCCTACACATGCATCCCAGGGAACACAACATCACCTGGGAAGAGTTCAAGGAAGGCTTCCGTGGGGCACACATCCCCAGGAGCATCCTAAAGATCAAGAAGAGAGAGTTTGATGACCTGAAGCAGAGAGGCATGTCAGTAACAGAGTACAATGGTCAATTCACCCAGCTGTCTCGTTATGCCTACGACGAGCACATGACAGAAAACAAGAAGATGGAAAAATTCCTGGACGGCCTGGCACCAGCGTTAAGATGCCAACTGATCGTGCACACCTTTCCGGATTTTAAGACGCTGGTAGACAAGGCCATCACCTTGGAGAATGAGCGCCGTAGTCTAGAAGATATCCGTAAGCGGAAGAGGGACAAGACGACTCTTGCCCGCAGCAACCGAGGCAAGACTGAGGTCCCAAGGACAGACGCAAGGAGATCCACGACTACTGAGCCAAGGCCCGTCGGACAGTTTCATGCCAGGGACAAGGAGTTCACATACCGTCCAGGGGTCACCTGCTATGCTTGTGGTCAACAAGGGCATTATGCTAAACAGTGTCCGAAGCCGAGAGACTCGGCACCCAAGCCGAACAATGGTGGGAACAATCCAGCCCCCAAGCGCAACAACTTCAACCCCAGCAACAACCACAGGAAGGGTCACCTGAACCATGTGACCAGGGAAGAAGCGCAGAGTGCCCCAGACATCGTGCTCGGTACGTTCCCTGTCAACACAGTACCTGCCACGGTTTTGTTTGATTCTGGAGCTTCCCATTCGTTCGTTTCGAAGAGTTTTGTTTCGCAACACGGTTTTCCGATACTTCCCTTGGAAAAATCTATGATCATCAAGTCCCCCGGAAATAAGCAAATCGCTCAAGGTTACTGCCAAGGAGTGGTCATTGAGTTCGAAGGACTACAATTCCACGCGAACCTCATCGTGTTGGAAAGTAAAGGACTGGATGTCATTTTAGGGATGGACTGGTTGACCACCAACAAAGGATTCATCGACTGTTTCAATCGGACAGTGATTCTCACTCACCATCACGGCAAGACTATAAGAGTTTCCGCTCAAGAAAGGCCACGATCACAGAAACCAAAACTGAACAAAATGGACATTGCAGAACTGAGAAAAGTTCCAGTGGTATGCGAGTTCCCTGATGTGTTCCCGGAAGAACTACCAGGCATGCCACCAGACCGAGAGATAGAATTCAGCATTGAACTAGCACCTGGCACCGCCCCCATCTATAAAAAGCCATATAGAATGGCACCCTCAGAATTGGTGGAGTTGAAGAAGCAGATAAAGGAATTGTTGGACAAAGGATTTATTCGAGCCAGCTCCTCACCTTGGGGTTCGCCTGTGTTGTTCGCCAAAAAGAAGGATGGGACACTGAGGCTGTGCATAGACTATCGAGCCCTCAATATGGTCACCATCAAAAACAAATATCCGATGCCACGAATAAATGATTTGTTTGACCAGCTCGCACAGGCCAAGGTATTCTCAAAAATTGATTTGAGATCGGGATATCACCAATTGAAGGTACGGACGGAAGATATTCCCAAGACAGCTTTCACTTCCAGATATGGGTTATACGAGTTTACAGTGATGCCTTTTGGACTAACGAACGCCCCCGCATATTTCGTCCACCTCATGAACAAAGTGTTCATGAAATTCATGGACAAATTTGTGGTGGTATTCATTGACGATATTCTGGTTTACTCGAGGACACCAGAAGAGCATGCTGAGCACCTCAGAATTGTTTTGGGAGAATTGAGGAAACATCAGTTGTACGCCAAATTTAGCAAGTGCGAATTTTGGCTAAGACAAGTTGGTTTCTTAGGCCATATACTGAACCAAGAAGGCGTGGCCGTAGACCCAGAAAAAGTCAAGGCCATACTGGACTGGAAGCCACCCGCGAATGTTACAGATGTGCGGAGTTTCCTAGGAATGGCCGGATATTACAGAAGATTTATTGAAGGGTTCTCCACTGTGGCAAAACCTATAACACAGTTACTCAAGAAGGACAAGAAATTTGTATGGACGGAAGCATGCGAGCAGAGCTTCCAAGAACTCAAGAAGAAACTGACAACCGCACCGGTCTTAACCGTACCGGACATACACAAGAGCTTTGAAGTGTATTGTGACGCGTCCCGAAAAGGTCTCGGATGTGTGCTAATGCAGGATGGCAAGGTTGTCGCATATGCCTCCAGGCAGCTGCGAAAACATGAGGAAAATTACCCAACACATGACCTGGAGCTAGCAGCAGTTATACATGCACTCAAGGAGTGGAGGCACTTTCTGTTGGGAAATCGCTGTGAAATATATACGGACCATAAGAGCCTCAAATATATTTTCACACAGCCAGAGCTGAATTTACGCCAACGACGCTGGTTGGAACTGGTCAAGGACTATGACGTCGGTATTCACTACCACCCAGGGAAAGCAAATGTAGTGGCCGATGCCCTTAGTCGAAACCCCAGCCCGGACAGTGACGGTCAGCAAAATTTGAGGCCTGAGTTTCAGCGAGAGTTCACTCGGCTCAACCTGATGTTAGTCTCTGAGGGCACCGTATCGAACCTGGAGATACAACCCACCCTAGTGGAACAAATCAAGAAGGCTCAACAAGGACATCCCAGTATCGAAGGCATAAAGAAGAAAATGAACCTTAGTAAGACTTCAGAATTCGTCACGGACAGTGAAGGAACATTATGGTACCGGGACAGGCTTTGCGTACCCAACATTGAGGAACTCAAGCAACAGATCTTGACGGAAAGCCACACCGCCCCATACTCGATCCATCCTGGAGGAACCAAAATGTACAAGGACATCCAGGAAAGATTTTGGTGGCACGGTATGAAAAGAGATATAGCCACATTCATCGCTTGTTGCGATTCATGTCAGCGCATCAAGGCCGAGCACCAAAAGCCAGCAGGGCTACTCCAGCCTAACAGGATACCGGAGTGGAAATGGGACGAAATCGGAATGGACTTCATTGTCGGATTACCCCGATCACAACGCGGAAATGACGCCATATGGGTCATCACAGACCGACTAACCAAGGTTGCTCATTTCATTCCCGTGAAGACTACCTACTCCACACAAAGACTGGCAAAACTTTATCTCTCCCGTATAGTTTGCTTGCACGGAGTCCCAAAGACTATAATATCAGACCGAGGCACCCAATTCGTCTCCAAATTTTGGGATCACCTACAACAAGCTCTGGGCACGCAACTGGCTTTCAGTACAGCATACCACCCTCAGACCGATGGACAAACAGAACGTGTAAACCAAATCCTAGAGGATATGCTAAGAGCCTGTGTGCTCACCTATGGATCCAGTTGGGAAGAGAGTTTGCCGTATGCCGAATTTGCTTACAACAACAGTTACCAAGCCAGCTTGCAAATGGCACCCTTTGAAGCGTTGTACGGACGAAGATGTCGTACCCCTCTGAATTGGTCAGAAACAGGTGACAGCCGTATCTTCGGCCCAGACATGCTTAAAGAGGCCGAGGAGAAAGTTAAACAAATCAGGGACAGACTCAAGACAGCACAGAGCCGACAAAAGAGCTACTATGATCAGAAGCACCGTGAGGTCAGCTTTGAACCTGGTGATTCCGTATACCTCCGCGTATCTCCTATGAGGGGTCTGCAACGGTTCAAAATTAAGGGGAAGCTAGCCCCAAGGTTTATTGGACCATTTTGTGTAAAGGCACGAAGAGGCACGGTGGCCTACCAACTAGACCTCCCCAAGGAGCTGTCAGACGTCCATGACGTGTTCCACGTCTCACAGTTAAGAAAATGTGTGAGCAACCCAGAAAAACATGTACCTCATGAGGACATTGATATGCAACCAGATCTCACCTACAGAGAAAGGCCAGTAAAGATTTTAGAAGAGTCTGAACGGAGGACCCGTCAGAAAACGACAAGATTTTTCAAGGTTCAGTGGAGCAACCACACTGAGGATGAAGCTACATGGGAAAGGGAAGATTTCCTTCGAGCAGAGTATCCACATCTATTTGAGGATCAGCAGAAATCTCGAGGACGAGATTTTTCCTAAGGGGGTAGGTGTTGTGACACCCAAGTTTTTATTTGGATTTTTCAAAAGATTTTATTTGACTTGAGGGAGGTGATTTAAATTTTTCTTCAAGAGAACTCTCCCTCTCAAATATTTTTTTCTTTATGGAAAAAGTTTTATGTGGATTCACCCAAGATCTGTCTTTGATCTTGGAGGTTCTTGCTTTTCATTTGGACTCAAGACAAAATACTTTTCACTTGGGAAATTAACTTTTGAAAACCTCCTTGAAATTTTGCACTATGGCTTTTGGAAAGTCCTTTGCCACTTTCAACAATTCCTTCTTGCCATGACCTTAGTGCAAATCCTCTCTCCTAACCCTTCCCTCACCTTTGGATCATGATCTGCATCAAATCCAGCAAGTTGAACCTCCCCATGTGGTTTTTTTCATTTAAATTCTATTCAAATAAATTTCTGTCTTCTCTTCTAGCTCTTGGAGATTTTCAAAGGAACTCCATTTTCTGTTTTGATTTTTGCCCCCAAACCAACTCTCCTCCCTGGTCCTTTGTACCCTCAACCTAGAACCATGAAGATCCACTGGTCTTCAGTTCAAAATTTTCAAACTACACTTGCTGCAAGTTTGGACCAGATTTGCCAAATTTGGTGAAATTCATTCCAAACCTTCTCCAAAAATTCCAAGTAAAATCAGGCAGCCTCTGGGTGCATTGAGTGGTCATCTCACCAAGTTACAGCTCCAGAAAAATTTATCTCATAGCCAAAACCTTCTGTCGAACACCTGCAGTGCACTGTCTTTGTCAAAGTTCAGAAAGTTCAGAGATTCAGTCAGTGGCTGCTGTCGTTTTCTTCAGAGGAGGACGTCGATCTCGCCAGTGCCACCGCGTCGCCTTGCTCCTCGTCCCCGCCCCCTTGTTCCTGCACCGCACGAACGCCTGGCGCCTTGCGGGCGTCGGCGACGAGCAGCAGAAGGTGCGCCGCCCCGTGACCGACGCCGGCGGCGGCTTTGCGGACGCCAGCAGGAGACACGGCGCCGACGACGCCACCCAGCGCCGCCCAAACCACCGGAGCTCGCCGCGTGGCCTTCCACTCCCCCGAACGCGCTGCCGCTCTCGTCGTGAACCGCAGGGCGCGGAGCGCGCTCTCTGCCGCCGTTGAGCCCGTGCGGTCACCTCACCGTGGACCGACGCCATTACGCCAAGACCGACCCCGTTTAGCTGCAAAACGAGTCCAGTAACCTCCACTGATGCTGCCCGGCCGCTCAAACCCCCTGCCAATCCACTGCTCCGCCGTAATCGCTCGCCGGAGATTCTCCGTTCACGGCCACCCCGTCGATCTGCCTATAAATAGAGGCCCCGAGCTTCAACTCGAGCACCCACCAGCACTGCACTCCCCCTAGAGCACGCCGAGCCACTGGAAGAGCCCCGAGGAGGTCTCCTTCCTCGACTCCGGCCGCCGCGACCCGCCACGGGATCCAGCCCGATTCGCCCCCGTGTGTGCTCCTCCGCCTCCATTCTCCTGCCAGTAGCTTCACCATGCATCCCTCTTTCTGACCCGCACTCCATTTGAAGCTTGCAGCCCTCCACCGGAGTTCCCCATCCTCACCCGAGCCGCCGTCCGCCGGAGAAAGTGTCGCCGTCGACGTAGTGCTCCCCGTTGGACGAGTCCACCACCCACCGACGCGGAAGAGGACGCTGAAGCTCTTGGTACCCTCCGTTCCTCCTAACTCGCCGTGGTTCGACGCCGGCGTCCACCGCAGTCTTCGGGCGCCGGCGAGCTTTTCAAACCTGACATGTGGACCCCGCATGTCAGCCTCTGTTCTTTTATTCGCGAACCGTTTTCTGTTGGCGCCTTCGGGCAGAATACGTTTTCTCCTTTGCGCTTGCGCATTCCCAGCCGAAGCGTTTTCTGTTTTCTCAGTTAAAACCCTGGAACTTTTCTGTTTCATTACAGATAAGTCCCTGGACAGAAACCTTTATAACTTTTTAATAAAAAGGTATTTTTGAGTGATTCTTTTTCTGACAATCTTCAAATTTTGTCTAGTTTTTTATGGGATTTATTTGAAAAATATTTGGAAAGGTTTCTGTGCATGTGTTGGTTTTCACGTTAGTACCCGTTTCGTGATTGCCGTAGGTTCCGGGGAGGTGACGGAGCCGCGAACTTCGCCGAGCTAGACTCCGACTTCTCCGAACCAGGCAAGCATGTTTTGAACATTTGATATGACAGATGTTTTACATGTTCACGTGAGAGTTTGTGCGTGGCATATGAGTGTCGGTAAATACCTCGTTGCTTGTAAGGCAACGACCCGGTTGTTCCAAAGTTGCGATGACCTCTGATGAGAGGTGGCCTAATCATGTGGTGACATGAAGGGCAGCAAGGTGGTACTGTTGTAGCATGCCAGCCTTGCGTCATCCGACTCTCTTCGACGTTAACGTGGTTGGAGCCACGTTATCGATCTTTTTCCGCATGTTCCAAAGTTGCGATGATCTCTGATGAGAGATGGCCAAATCATGTGGTGACATGAATGGCAGCAAGGTGGTACTGTTGTAGCATGCCAGCCTTGCGACATCCGACTTTCTCCGACGTTAACGTGGTTGGAGCCGCGTTACCGTTCTTTCCCCTTTCCGTGCTACCACATGTCTCATTGCCAGGATGCGGTTTAGTAAGTTGGTAACCTCTTTCCGTGTACACACCAAACAGAGAGGCCGGGATGATGGTACCTTGGCCCAGGATTAAAGCCAGTCATTCGGTCAGGGGGCATGGGTGTTTCCGGTTGGGACCGAGAGGGGGGGCACCCCCTTAAAGCGCGCGTATAGAAATTTGATCCCATGCTACGCGAGGTTGTAGCCTCCCCGTCTCAAGGTTTTTCTTGAAAGTTGCCGAGGGTGATCCCTGGCTTCGGATGGTTGAATTGGGTGTGTACTGGTTAGACGTGTTTCTTCCAAAACACCGTAGACGGAACTAGTCCCCGTGACTACTGAAATCCGTTGGCTGTGGTTAAGTACAAACTCTGCAGAGTCAATTCTTTCCAAATCATCGTACCCATGATCAAGCAGTGTAAGAATTATATCCATATCTATCTGTGTGACAAAACTTGCCCCGGTGAACAAGCTCAAGTGGTAAATCCAGATTTATTGTTATTCCTGTGGATGGACTAACTTTATATTTGTCTCATGCCTGTGATAATTTATGTTCCCAAACTATTGTATTAATGAGTTGTGATATAAGCCCTTTATGTGACGTCGCGCAGACGTCCGACTGTGGCGTGTACTTGTTTCTTACTTTAAATATAAGCCCTTTATGTGATGTCGCTCAGACGTCCGACTGCGGCATGCACTGTCTATTATTTTCTGTTATAAGCCCTTTATGTGGTGTCGCCCCGACGCCCGACTGTGGCATTATTGTTCCGCATTTTCCGCTCGAGGAGTCTTTCAGACACTCGTTTGGCACCCGCATTAATATTCCGCATTTTCCGCTCGAGGAGTCTTTCAGACACTCGTTTGGCACCAGTATTACTATTCTGCAGTTTCCGCTCGAGGCGTCATTCAGACCCTCGCTTGGCACCCAGTATTTATTACCGTTATGTCTAATCGCACCAGTTAACTTGTTCATATGCTTCATGTTTACATTTGTTATACTCTTATGTCCGAACTGTCTTGCGAGTACTTTCATAGTACTCACCTGGCTTGTTGATTTGGCCAGATGTTGACGAAGGCGATCTCTTGGATGAAGAGTTTGATAGCGCGTCCGATGCCTAGAGGAGTCCCAGTCAGTCCCGCGCGATCCCGGATATTGGTCACTTGTATTGTATACGCTTCCGCCACCTGCAATAAGTCTTCTCGAGCCTCACTCCGACGCTCGAAGAGCTGTAGTCTTCTGGAATCATATCACTCGCTTCGCGGTGGTATTTCCACCACCGTTATTATCGTGAGTTAGTAGTCGCCACCCTATCTGCCGTTTTGTTTTAACGGCGCCCATGTAATAAATTGTTGGGCAATCTCTGCTCAACCTTGTATTACATTTAGTATCCTGGTATTTTTCTTCTGTGACCAAGATATTGTCTACCAGTGAGAAGGAATTCTTCCTCGCTGGTCCGTAAAAGGGATTGGTCTCTCAATAATTATTTTATTGAAAAACCGGTCGTGACATAGAAGCTATTCCAACTAGTAGTGCTGATCATAACACTTCTATTAAGATGCTTAAAGAAGTTATTTTTCCGAGGTTTGGAGTCCCTAGATATTTAATGACTGATGGTGGTTCACATTTTATTCATGGTGCTTTCCGTAAAATGCTTGCTAAGTATGATGTTAATCATAGGATTGCATCTCCTTATCACCCACAGTCTAGTGGTCAAGTAGAATTGAGTAACAGAGATCTGAAATTAATTTTGCAAAAGACTGTTAATAGATCTAGAAAGAATTGGTCCAAGAAACTTGATGATGCATTATGGGCCTATAGAACTGCATATAAAAATCCTATGGGAATGTCTCCGTATAAAATGGTTTAGGGAAAAGCATGTCACTTACCACTCGAACTAGAACATAAGGCATATTGGGCTATTAAGGAGCTCAATTATGATTTCAAACTTTCCGGTGAGAAGAGGTTGTTTGACATTAGCTCACTTGACGAATGGAGAACCCAGGCCTATGTGAATGCCAAACTGTTTAAAGAAAAAGTCAAAAGATGGCATGACAAAAGGATACAAAAGCGTGAGTTTAATGTAGGTGATTATGTGTTACTATTCAACTCTCGTTTAAGATTTTTTGCAGGAAAACTTCTCTCCAAAGGGGAAGGTCCTTACATTATCGAGGAGGTCTATCGTTCCGGTGCCATAAAAATCAACAACTTCGAAGGCACAAATCCGAAGGTGGTGAACGGTCAAAGGATCAAACATTATATCTCAGGTAATCCTATAAATGTTGAAACTAACATTATTGAAACCGTAACCCCGGAGGAATACATAAGGGACACTTTCCAGAACATTTCAGACTCCGAAAAGAAATAGGTATGTGGTACGGTAAGTAAACCAACTCCAAAATAGTTCTAATGGCAATTTTTCTCCGTTTTGGAATATTTAAGAAAATAGGAAAATAAGAAGCAGTCCGGGAAGGACACGAGGCTTCCACGAGGGTGGGAGGCGGGCCCTACCCCCCTGGGCGCGCCCCCTGCCTTGTGGGCACCTCGTGCTCTCTCCGGACTCCCTTTTCTTGCATGATACTTCTTTTGGTCGGTAAAAATTCATTATATAATCTCCCGAAGGTTTTGACCACCGTATCATGCAATTATCCTCTGTTCTTGTTTCGAGCTGTTTTTCTGACAGATCTAGATCACCATGATGTCCCCAAGTGCCCCCAAGGACAAGTTCTTCGAGAAGGTCATCAACCCCTACCTCGCGGAAGTGTTGCAACATCCTCAAAC
Organism: Triticum aestivum; assembly: GCF_018294505.1. Taxonomy (NCBI): domain Eukaryota; kingdom Viridiplantae; phylum Streptophyta; class Magnoliopsida; order Poales; family Poaceae; genus Triticum; species Triticum aestivum. The sequence goes on from NC_057799.1 coordinate 295,443,444, forward strand.
CATTGAGATGCATGAGGGGTTGCTGCACATCCGCGATGTTGAGGGACCAAGGAGGACCGGAAGCGTGGAGACAAGGCTCGAGGCAATGGAGCAACAAGTTTTCAAGTGTCAGGAGATGGTGGAGCGCGGACTCGACTCCAATCACATAATGATCACGAAGTTCACCAACAACCACAAGCTGGACGCCAAGGACATTGGGGAGGCCATCTTCAAGCTTCACGAGAAAATCGAGCACCTCCAAGCCCAGATCTATGACCTGCAAAACCAAAACTGTGAGTATGAATATAGATTCAAGAGGATGAGTTTGGCTCCAGATTTGAGGATCTTGGAGACTCGTTCATCCTTCTATGATGGTGAGCCTATGCCTTGGAAGATGGACGACAAGCCTACTTCATCAACAACCTCATCACCACCACTTCCGAGGAAGGAAACATAATCACATGGGTATGGGCACTCCCCTTGGCGACTGCCAAGCTTGGGGGAGGTGCCCCGGTATCGTATCACCATCACATCCCTATCTTTACCGTTTTTCTTAGTTCGATCCTTTTGGTAATATCTTGATCTAGTAGAATAAAGTTTTAGTATGATCTAGTTGTGAGTTTTGCTTTATCATCCCTCTATCTAATCGAGTCCATGAGATATATAATAAAGATTAGTGTTGAGTCAAGGGCTTGATTATTTTGCTATGATCTTGAGGGAATAAAAGAAAGAGAAAGAATAAAAAGAAATAAAGAGATCATATTGATCTTATGGAGAGTAATGACTTCACATATAGAGAGTATGATGATTAAAAGTTGTTGAGAGTTGACAAAGATATTTTTGGTCATCGTTGCAACTAATAGGAAGTAATAAAGAAAGAGAGGTTTCACATATAAATATACTATCTTGGACATCTTTCATGATTGTGAGCACTCATTAAAATATGACATGCTAAAGAGTTGACGTTGGACAAGGAAGACAATGTAATGGGTTATGTTTTCTTATATCCAAAATAAAGTATATTGTCATGGATCATCCAACATGTTGAGCCTGCCTTTCTCCCTCATGCTAGCCAATTCTTTGCACCAAGTATAGATACTACTTGTGCTTCCAATACCCTTAAACCCAGTTTTGCCATGAGAGTCCACCATACCTACCTATGGATTGAGTAAGATCCTTCAAGTAAGTTGTCATCGGTGCATGCAATAAAAATTGCTCTCTAAATTTGTATGATTTATTAGTGTGGAGAAAATAAGCTTTATACGATCTTGTGACGTGGAAGAAATAAAAGCGACGGACTGCATAATAAAGGTCCACACCACAAGTGGCAATATAAAGTGACGTTCTTTTGCATTAAGATTTCGTGCATCCAACCAAAAGCACATGACAACCTCTGCTTCCCTCTGCGAAGGGCATATCTTTTATTTTTATCTTTTACCCTTATGCAAGAGTCATGGTGATCTTCACCTTTCCTTTTTACATTTTATCTTTTGGCAAGCACATTGTGTTGGAAAGATCCTGATATATATATATATATATCTAATTGGATGTAAGTTAGCATGAGCTATTATTGTTGACATTACCCTTGAGGTAAAAGGTTGGGAGGCGAAATTATAAGCCCCTATCTTTCTCTGTGTCCAATTAAAACTCCATATCCATAAGTATTGCGTGAGTGTTAGCAATTGTGAAAGACTAAATGATAGTTGAGTATGTGGACTTGCTAAAAAGCTCTTACATAGACTCTTTCCCATGTTATGATAAATTGCAATTGCTTCAATGACTGAGACTATAGTTTGTTAGTTCTCAATGAAGTTTCCGATTCATACTTTACATTGTGAATAGATTATTACTTGAGCATAAGAAATCATATGACAATATCCATATATGTTGCTGTTATAAGAATGATCATGATGCCCTCATGTCCGTATTTTATTTTATCGACACCTCTATCTCTAAGCATGTGGACATATTTATCTTTATCGGCTTCCGCTTGAGGACAAGCGAGGTCTAAGCTTGGGGGAGTTGATACGTCCATTTTGCATCATGCTTTTATATCGATAATTATTGCATTATGGGTTGTTATTACACGTTATGTCACAATACTTATGCCTATTCTCTCTTATTTTACAAGGTTTACATGAAGAGGGAGAATGCCGGCAGCTGGAATTCTGGGCTGGAAAAGGAGCAAATATTAGAGACCTATTCTACACAGCTCCAAAAGTCCTGAAACTTCACGGAAGTCATTTTTGGAATTAGTAAAAAATACTGAGCGAAGAAACTACCAGAGGGGGGCCACACCCTGGCCACGAGGGTGGGAGGCGCGCCCTACCACTTAAGCGTGCCCCCTGCCTCGTGGGCCCCCTGGTGGCCCTCTGATGCCCATCTTCTGCTATATGAAGTCTTTCGTCCGAGAAAAAATCATAAGCAAGCTTTCGGGAAGAAACTCCGCCGCCACGAGGCGGAACCAATCCAGGGCTCCAGCGGAGCTGTTCTGCCGGGGAAACTTCCCTCCAGGAGGGGGAAATCATCGCTGTCGTCATCACTAACGATCCTCTCATTGGAGGAGGGTCAATCTCCATCAACATATTCACTAGCACCATCTCCTCTCAAACCCTAGTTCATCTCTTGTATCCAATCTTTGTCCCAAAGCCTCAGATTGGTACCTGTGGGTTGCTAGTAGTGTTGATTACTCCATGTAGTTGATGCTAGTTGGTTTAATTGGTGGAAGATCATATGTTCAGATCCATTATGCATATTAATACCCCTCTGATTATGAACATGAATATGATTTGTGAGTAGTTACGTTTGTTCCTGAGGACATGGGAGAAGTCTTGCTATTAGTAGTCATGTGAATTTGGTATTCGTTCGATATTTTGACGAGATGTATGTTGTCTTTACTCTAGTGGTGTTATGTGAACGTCGACTACATGACACTTCACCATTATTTGGGCCTAGAGGAAGGCATTGTGAAGTAATAAGTAGATGATGGGTTGCTAGAGTGGCAGAAGCTTAAACCCTAGTTTATGCGTTGCTTCGTAAGGGGCTGATTTGGATCCATATGTTTCATGCTATGGTTAGGTTTACCTTAATACTTATTTTATAGTTGCGGATTCTTGCAATAGGAGTTAATCATAAGTGGGATGCTTGTCCAAGTAAGGACAGCACCCAAGCACCGGTCCACCCACATATCAAATTATCAAAGTACCGAACGCGAATCATATGAGCGTGATGAAAACTAGCTTGAAGATAATTCCCATGTGTCCTCGAGAGCGCTTTTCTCTATATAAGAGTTTGTCCAGGCTTGTCCTTTGCTACAAAAGGGATTGGGCCACCTTGCTGCACATTATTTACACTTGTTACCCGTTACAAATTACCTTATCACAAAACTATCTGTTACCGATAATTTCAGTGCTTGCAGAGAACACCTTGCTGAAAACCGCTTGTCATTTCCTTCTACTCCTCGTTGGGTTCGACACTCTTACTTATCAAAAGGACTACGATAGATCCCCTACACTTGTGGGTCATCAGGCATCTTACCTTTTTTTAGTTCTTAAGGCTGCGGGCACTTGTCAAATATAGACCTTGTAACCCCTTGCTCATGTTTACATTCCGTATGAATTGCACTTGCTTGATCAACGTATTAATGAAAAGGGGCTTTGTCGGGCTCTTTTGTGCATGAGCGAGGCCCACACCAAGGAGCGAGTCCTCTTTTTTTTCAAGCAAACAACGTCGCTCGGCAACAAGCCTTGTCGTCCTCCCGTTTTACAGCCTGACCACACTCATGCCCTTGGCGGAGGTAGGGACAAAGCAGGATTAGGCCCCTCGCTCGTTTCCCTTCCACCACAACTACAACCAGATTCCGGCATGAAAGAGATTTTAGGCATAGGAAAGAGGGAGCACGATGGTATAGGAATGATCGAAGTCTCGTGTGTTAAAGTTTCATACGGAAATGCATGGCGGGGGGAATAAAACTTATATGAATTCGCAGCCCCCGGCAACCTTGGCTTGCCGGGGTCGGGGGTGCCGATCCGCCTTCTTTCCTCCAAACGGCTATGCAGAAACGCCTGTGCAGCCTGCGAACCAAGAACGAACTAGCATGCATGCTAATTTCTAGGGCGCCATCGCTTCATTTATTTATCTATTGCTCAGGGTCTGCGCCTGGCTTTGTACAAAGGGTTACATGCCTTGCCGGCAAGGCTTGTACAAAAAATGGTCTGCCGGGAGGCCCGGCAACCGTGCCTTATGGGTAGAACTTGCGAAGATGTTCAATGTTCCAGGAGTTGCTCACTGGAATCCCATCTTCGGTCTCCAGGCGGACTGCGCTGGGCCTGGTGACTCGTATTACCCGGTAAGGGCCTTCTCACTTCGGCGTCAATTTGTTGGAATTCTTGGCAGATTGAACTCACCGAGGAACAAGGTCGCCTTCCTCAAGGCTTCGGGCATGAACCTTGCGGCTATGGTAGCGGCGAAAGGCTTGCTGGAAGCGAGCAGCTCGCACAGCAGCCCGAAGATGATCTTCCACAAGGAGCATCGCATCATCTTGGCGCAAGTGCTCTTGCTCAAGCTCATCATAAGCGAGCACTCGAGGTGACCCGTATATGAGTTCCGTGGGGAGAACTGCTTCTGCCCCGTATACCAGGGCAAAGGGTGTCTGGTCAATGGCTCGATTTGGCGTCGTCCCGGTCGACTAAAGAACCGTCGGCAACTCATCAATCCAGTGCCTTCCGCACTTGTGTAGCTTGTCAAAAGTCCTTTTCTTGAGGCCTCGCAACACCTCTGCATTTGCCCTCTCAGCCTGGCCGTTACTTCTGGGATGAGCCACAGAAGCAAAACAAACCTTCCCGGCAAGGTCTTGGATATACTGCAAGAAGGTGCGGCTCGTAAACTGTGTGTCGTTGTCGGTGCTGACTCTGTTCGGCACACCAAAACGGCAGACTAGCCCGTTGAAGAACTTGACGGTTGATTGTGTTATCACCTTTCTCACCAGCTCCACTTCCGGCCACTTTGTGAACTTGTCGATTGTGACGTAAAAGTACTCAAAGCCCCCAACAGCACGGGGAAAGGGGCCCAATATGTCGAGCCCCCAGACCAAAAATGGCCAGGAGAAGGGATTGTCTGAAGAGCTTGAGTCGGTTGATGGAGCTTCTTCGAATGGAACTGGCACACTTCACACTTGGTTACTAGTGCAGTTGCATCCTGGAGGGCGGTGGGCCAGAAGAAACCTTACCGGAACACTTTGCCGGCAAGGGCCCTCGACCCTATGTGGGAGCCACACACGCCTCCATGTATCTCTGCCAACAGCTCCAGTCCGTCCTCCCGAGGAATGCACTTCAATCTCACGTCGTTCGGTCTTCTCCTGTATAGGGCATCATCCACAAACTGGTACATGCTAGACCACCGGGCTACCTTCTCTGCTTCTTCCTGTTCCTCGGGGAGCTCCCCTGTTTGGAGGAAATGGATGGTGTGCCGCGCCCATGCTGGAGCCTGGGGCTCGACGGCAAGGACTAAAGGCTCGTCTTCGGCCGTAGGGGTAGCTGTCTCTACGGCCAGGGCTTGAGCTCCTGCCGAAGACTGCTGCTCCTCGGCAGGCTTGGGGCACCCGGCAGCCCCCTTGCCGGTGGCTTCTGGGAGCTCAGCAGGAAAGTACTTGTCGGGGCCCGCCTTCCTTCGCTTGTTTTGTCCTGCTGATGGTTCAACGGATGGCTGAGTTAATTGAAGCACAAAGGTACCAGGTTCCACTGGTAACTTGAGGGCAGCGCGCTTTGACAGGTCATCGGCAATGTTGTTCTCTACTCAGGGAACATGCTCTGCTTGTTGTTCATCAAAACGCTATTCCAACTTCCTCACTTCATCCACATAGGCCTCCATCAATGGGCTCTGGTAATCTTTGTTAACTTGCTTGACGACGAGCTGTGAATCATCCCTTATAATCAGCTTCCTGATTCCATGGTCTGCCGCGATCCTGAGACCGGCAAGCAATCGCTCGTACTATGCCGTATTGTTCATTGATTTTCCCAGGGAAAGTGCTTCTGGACTACGTACTTGAGGCGCTCTTCGGTGGGCGTGACGAGTAGCACGCCGACACCAGCACCTTGCAGTGAGAAAGCCCCATCAAAGTACATAATCCACTCGCGGCACAGCTCCTTGCCGGGAAGGGTGGTCTCTTGATTTTCTTCGTCGGGCGTTGAGGTCCATTCTGCTATGAATTCTGCCAAGGCTCGACTCTTGATTGTCGAAGCACTTTCAAACTTGAGGCCAAAGCTTGTTAGCTCCAATGCCCATTCCACAATCCTCCCAGTTGCATCTGAGTTGTGCAAGATTCGTTGCAAAGGGAGGCGGGTGACGACAGTGATCTCATGTGCTTGGGAATAGTGGCGCAGCTTTCTCGAGGCCATAAGGTGGCCGAAAAGCAGCTTCTGCATACCAGAATATCTCGATCTAGCCCCCTGCAAGAGGGAACTGACGAAATAAACCGGGTGCTGCACCACCTTCTTCTTCTGCTCAACTTCGCCCATCTGCGCCGGCCCTGTCTTGCTGGGACCGGGGCTTGCCAGGGGTTCCGCCTTGCCGGTGTCAGGCCCTACCGGGGAGAGCCCCGGCCCATCATCCGTCGGCTCCGCTGCTACTATTGCTTCTTCCTCAACTTCCATCTGTGCCACCAGCGCAGCACTAACCACTTGATTCGCTGGCGCTAGATATAGCAGCAACGGCTCCTGTGGCTTGGGCGCGACTAGTATTCGTGTTGAGGAGAGGTGCCTCTTCAAATCTTGCAGTGCTGCCTCTGCTCCGAAGTCCATTTCATTGGACCCGCCTTTTTCAAAACTTTGAAAAAGGGGAGGGCGCACTCAGCAGATTTGGAGATGAACCTACTCAGGGCAGCAATGTAGCCAGCGAGCCTACGGACGTCTTTGACCCATCTTGGCGCCTCAATCTGCTCAATTGCTTTGATCTTGTCGGGATTTGCTTCAATCCCGCGTTGAGACGCAAAGAACCCAACAAGCTTGCCGGATGGGACACCGAACACGCACTTCTCTGGGTTGAGCTTGAGGTTGATCTTGCGCAGATTTGCAAATGTTTCTTCTAGATCTTGCACGAGCGTGGCTCTGTCCTTGGTTTTGACCACTATATCATCCATATAAGCTTCCATATTTCTATGTAGCTGGGGTTCAAAACCAATTTGGACCGCTCGGGCAAACGTCAAACCAGCGCTTTTCAACCCGAAAGGCATTCTACAAAATAGTACGTACCACATGGGGTGATGAATGCGGTCTTTTCTTCGTCTTCCTTCATCATGAAGATCTTATGGTATCCTGAAGAGGCATCGAGGAATGACAGCAGGTCACACTCGGCAGTGGAGTCCACTATCTGGTCAATGCGTGGCAAAGGGAAAGGATCCTTTGGACACGCCTTATTGATGTCTGTGTAATCAATACACAGACTCCACTTCCCATTTGCCTTACGCACCACCACTGGATTGGCCAACCACGTGGGGTGGAGCACTCCTCTGACCAAGCCTGCTGCCTCCAACTTCCTGATCTCTTTGATGATGAACTCCTGCCGTTCGAAAGCTTGCTTCCTGACCTTCTGCTTGACGGGGTGCGCATGAGGACAAACCGCAAGATGGTGCTCAATCACCTCCCTGGGAACGCTGGGGATGTCGGATGCTTGCCATGAAAACACGTCGACATTTGCCCGCAGGAAGGCGACGAGCGTGCTTTCCTATTTGCTGTCAAGGGTGGAGCTTATAGTAAAAGCTCCGCCCGTGCCGTCCTCCTTGACGGGCACCTTCTTGGTCTCTGGTGGTGCTGCCTTGGATTTCTTGCACTTGCCGGTGGAGCTCTCTGGCACGTCCTCCACGGGAGCGCTGCACTCCAAAGAGGCACGCTTGCCGGAGTGGGTACAGGAGGTTTTTCCGGAAGAGGTCTTGCCGGTCTTCTTCTCCCCCGGGGCTATAGCGGCAGGAGCAAGTGCCATGGCGGCGGTTGTTGCAACTGCCTCCCGGTTGAGCTGGTCGGCGCAGATGAGCGCGTCCTTCTTGTCAGAGGGGACGGTGATGATGCTCAGTGGCCCGGGCATCTTCAACGTGTTGTAGGCGTAATGCGACGCCGCCATGAACTTGGCCAGCGCTGGGCGGCCAAGGATCCCATTGTAGGGCAAGGGAATCTGGGCGACATCAAAGACGATCTTCTCCGTCCTATAGTTCAGCTCGCCCCCAAAAGTAACGGGCAACGTGATTTTACCCTTCGGCTGACTCCTCCCTGGGTTGACCCCTTGAAATGTGCCCGTTTCCTCGAGATCTCCACCGGGGATTTGCACCTTCTTGATCACAGCGGGTGAGATCAAGTTCAGACCAGCCCCACCATCAACTAGCACTTTGGTCACCTTGAGGTTGCATTGTTGGTGAAACCAACAACAGCAAGCACCCGACCGTAGTTGTGCGGTCAGGGTGATCCTCGGTGTCAAAAATGATAGGTGTGCATGACCACTTCAGTGGCTTCTGGGCATCGAACGATGGCTCTACCGCAGTTACCTCACGCGCCCACTGCTTCAGCTGGCGGTGAGAGGTATGCAACGAAGCGGCAACATCGACGCACATGGCCTCCGTGGCTTTCTGGAACTCGTGTTCGCCGGACTCGTCGTCCTCACCATGATCATCATCCTCCTCCTTCTTGTCACGGCCCCGAGCAGGCCTGTCTTGTTGATTATCCTTGCCGCGACAACCTCCTTGGCGGCCACGCTTCTTGCCGGATCGCTCAGCGCCATTCTGACCCTTCTCCTTGTCCCGCCTTTCATATTCAGCTTTCTGCTTCTCCGCAAGCAGCTCAACCTATCGGCAGTTCTGTAGGTCATGGCCCTTGGTGCGATGGATCTTGCAGTACTGCTTGTCGGAGCCTCCTAGCTTGTCGGGAGCCGCCAAGGCCCGGCAGGCGGTGCACCCAACAACTTCTTGCCGGGGTCGTCTTCCTTGGCCTTCTTGGCGGCGCCGGGGTCGCCGGATCCCTCAACGGCAAGCACGGTCTTTCCCTTAGGCTTCCTGTTGCGGCGTCGGCCCTTCTTTGCTGGGGCGGCGGTGTCTTCGTCTGTGGAGTCGGTTTCCGCACTGGTGTCCTCGCCGGGGCACTTCCTTCCTTCTTCAGCCCGAGCACATCTGTCAGCAAGAACATAAAGCTCGGCTACATCCTTGACCTTGTTCATCAGCAGCTCTTCACGCATCTTGCGGTTGCGCTCGTTCTGATGAACCGCACTGATGACGGCGGCGGGGTGAACATCTGGGATGTTGCACTGCACATGGCTGAACCTTTGGATGTACTTGTGCAGGTTCTCGCCATCCTTCTGGGGGATGACATGCAAATCACTTGCTTGGCCAGGAGCTTGGTGGCCTCCGGTAAAGGTGCCAACAAACTCGTGGCACAGATCCGACCAAGAAGAGATGGAATCCACTAGCAAGTGCATCAACCATGACATGACGTTGGGCTTAAGTGCCAATGGAAAGTAATTGGCCAGCACCTTGTCATTGCGACCCCCGGCGGCTTGCATCGCGATAGTGTAGATGTTGAGGAATTCCGCAGGTGAGTCTTGCCATTGTACTTCTCCCCAACATCAGGCTTGAACGTGAGGTGGGAGGGCCACTGGAACTGCCGCAGCTCACGGGTAAAGGCCGGACAAACCACCTTGTAGGGTAGGTCACCGGAACCCCCCGGTGCTGGGTGGTCCATAGTGGGCCCCGCGCGCCTATCTGACTGATAGCGCGCTTCCTGGCTCCGCTCGATGGTGGTCCGAGCATCCTCCTCAGCTCGCTCCCGAAGAACTTGACGTTGGTCGCGGCGGGCTCATGGGTCGGACGACACTGTGGAAACATCGTCACAGGCGTCGGCCCGATGAGCCGGCGGCTGCTGTTGCTGGCGCGGGGGAGGGGAGTGCACCGTGGTTGCAGTGCCTCCGGTCCTCCTACCATCGGCGTGTGCCGGCTCTACGGAGCGCCGGCATGAGGGTCCCGCTGGTCGCGCTTCATCTTTGTTGGCGAAGCTGATGAGGCTCTGAATGGTGGCTCTCCACTCGTCGAGCTTCTCTGCAGCAGGATGGGAAGTCGAGGAGCAGCTGCACGTGCCCCAACGCTTCCGCTGGCATGGGAGGTGGCGAAAGTTGTGTGGACCGTGATGCGCTTCGACTTCTAACTATATTAGAAGAAGCTCTATCACGGTCTTGCGGTCGCGCGCCGCTCCCGCCTGCGTCCAGGCGTGCACGTCGGCCCAGTGCGTCCTGAGAATGACGCAAAGGGCTCTTCCTGCGGCGGTGCCCAGTGGCACCATTGTCGCGGTGTTGCCCATCGCGCGCGGCCTGGGAAGGTCGTGGCGCGGGCGCCGGCTGGGGCGTCATAGAGGCTGCCGCGCCACCCGTGGGCTGCACGGCCCCGCCTCCGGACCCAGCAGCACGTGGCTCATCGTCTTGGGCCCGAACGATGCCGCTTGCCTAGCTCCGATTGCCAGAGTGTCGTGCATGCTCGCGGGCCGTGCCTCCGGCAACACCCGTGGCCACCCCATCGCCCACCCATGTTGGTGCGGACAGGCCGGCTCCGGACGACCTGATCGCTGTGATCCCCTTTTTTTGGGGGCCATGGCGATGATGAAGTTGGTGAGTTGGCTTCAAAACCGGATTTTCACAGCTTGCGCCCCCTACCTGGCGTGCCAAAGATGTCGGGGTTCAAGAACGACACCTATGGGATCATAGGGAATCCCTACTATGGTTGCCGGGGCGTGGGGCTGTAAAAAGAGCGGGTTTAGAAGATCAACGCGGGGGAATTTTATCCAGGTTCGGGCCACAAGTGATGCGTAATACCCTAGTCCTGCTTTGGTGTATATTTGGTGTTCTTGAGATCTTGAACTAGCTGCGGTGCATGCCTAACCCAAAAAGTCAGAATCCTCCCTCAGTATGCCTCGGGCCTCTTGTCGGTGTCAAAACCGGCGGATCTCGGGTAGGCGGTCCCGAACTGTGCATCTAGGATCGATGGTAATAGGAGGCGGGGGACACGATGTTTACCCAGGTTCGGGCCCACTCTATGGAGGTAATACCCTACTTCCTGCTTGATTGATCTTGTTAAATATGAGTATTACAAGAGTTGATCTACCACGAGATCGTAATGGCTAAACCCTAGAAGCCTAGCCTATGGGTATATGGTATTGAATGTGTCCTTTCCAGACTGATCCCTCCGGTTTATATAGACACCGGGGGGTCTAGGGTTTACATGGAGTCGGTTACATAAGAAGGAATCTTCATAGTCGGTCGCCAAGCTTGCCCTCCACGCCAAATAGAGCCCAATCCGGATACGGTGCAGTCTTTGGCCTTCATGTCTTCATAGCCCATCAGTCCGGCCCATGGATAACAGGCCGGACGCCCGAGGACCCCTTAGTCCAGGACTCCCTCAGTAGCCCCCGAACCAGTCTTCAATAGCGAGGTGTTCGGCACACAAATTGTCTTCGGCATTGCAAGGCGGGTTCCTCCTTCGATGATCTCCAAGTAGTGTATTCGGCCATTGATCCAATGTCACCTCCTTGGCTTCTACACGTTAAATAATCTTCGTCCTCCACGTGTCGAGCGAATGCGGAAAGTCAGGGTATTTTTGCAAATAACACCCTATCTACGCGAGGAAGAGCGCCTATTTAAAGAGATTGGATCCCAGATCCATCCAGTGCTAGGCAGAAGAAATCCCCGGAGACTGCATAGGAGAAACCATTCTAGCATGGCTAGCGTTCCCAGCTCCTCCGCTCGTCCCGGCCCAGAGAAAGGCGAGTGGGAGAGGTGTTCCGTGTCTCATAGCCAATTGGCGAAGTTGCAAATGCAGGGATTTCTTCCCCCTGCGGATCTAGTCCCTGTTCGAGCGGGGCTAGCTTCCTTCCATGGCGGGACTCAGGCAGAGGACTTCCCCAATCCGTCCGGGGGAGATCGATTGTGTTTCGTCCCCTACCTGCTAAGAGGCGTTGGATTTCCGATCCATCCATTCCTCCGAGGGCTTCTGGAGTATTACGGCCTCCAACTGCACAACTTCACTCCGGCCTCCATCCTGCATATTGCGGGTTACGTCGCTTTATGCGAACTATTCCTGGGCGTCGAGGCTCATTTTGAGTTGTGGAGGAAGTTGTTCTGTCTCGTCCCGCGCAATCACGAAGGGTCGATATTTGAAGTGGGCGGGCCGAAGTATGGCGCATCGCCAATACCGGATATCCATCCGGCACACCAAGGAAGGCACATGATGGATGGCCCTCCGAATGGTTCTATATTGAGGACGTCGCGCTTCCCGACCCGGTTCAAAAGGGTCTCCCGGAATTCGCGAGCGTCCCTCTAAAGAAACGCCACTGTTGGCGCCCCCAGAGCCTTGAAGAGGAAGATAGTGCGGAGGTTCGTCAGCTGATGAGCAAGATAAAAGAGCTCACTCAATTCGGACTCACAGTAATCGAGGTCATGGCGATCTCCATAGCGCGAGGGGTTCAGCCGCTCCAGTACAGAGGGCTTCCAATGTGGCACTACAATGGGGAGGATGACGCCTCTCGCTGCGACCGGAAAGGTCCGGATACCCCTGCCGCTTTGGCTAAGATATTAGCCGAATTGTTCAAAGGGGAGGAAAAGGAATTTCTTCATATCAAACCCACGGCCGGTACTCTATGTATAACCTTCCCAGTTGGGTAAGGCCCGACCCCTCTGTTTTTATTCCTTCCATCTCTGTCGTGGAATTGTCACGGCAGATGTCCTCGAGCTAGGACTTAGTCGTGGAGCCATCGCAGCTAGGAAGCTTGAAGGGGTTAATGCGGGACAAGGAACACGAGGGTTTATACTGGTTCGCCCCCTTGCGGTGAAGGTAAAAGCCTACGTCCAGTTGAGGTGGTATTGATTAGGGTTACGATCACCAGGGAGCTAAACTGCTATGCCCGGCTCTCGATGAGATTGTCGTCCCTAAACCGCTGCCGGGTCGTCCCTTTATATAGGGAGGCTGACGCCCAACAGCTCTCAGAGTCCCGGCCGGCTCATAAGAGTGTCCGGCTCGGACTCTCAGCTATTCTTTCCTTGCACTACAAGTTCTACCATGATAATGATTGTAACTACGGGCCTTAAGCCATATCCGGGTCTTAAGCCCATCTTTGGCCCACCGTCTTCAAGCTTGGCGCCGGGCTTCTGGTAATGATCATTAGAGTAACCCGGCCCCTCCTGGCGGGTGACTCTAAGGTCTATATCCTCAACATTAGGCCCCAGATTGATTTGAGCCGGCTCATGTCAATCTTCAATTCCTTCGACAGAAAAAATCCCCGGCTTACCATTTGCGTGAAGGCCATAACCCGGCGTGACGGCATCCTCTGGACTCCGGATAATCCGCCGTGACGTCATCTTCCATTAAGCCCGTTGTTTACTCCGCCAGATCCACAACGGATCTCTGCATTTACCGTCATCCCGAAAATTGAGGCGTTGCGCGGGGAGATAACCACGCCACGGTCTCCTTGATTCTCGCGCCCGCTTTACGAGCTCGCCATATAAATAGGCCGGCCTAACGGGCCTTTCTCACTCTCCTACCTCTGTTGTCTCCTTCCTCTCACTGCCCCGTGCTGCTCGAGCTCCACCGCCATCGCCGCCGCGGGTCTTCTCGTCATCACCAGCTCAGGCCGCTGCATCACCCTGATCGGACCAGAGAAACGCGACAACCTCCGCAGTTCTCCAGCTCCTGTAAGTCCTGCTTGTCCTATAGAATGGATCTGCCATAGGGTTCGTCCGCGTTCTTCGTGTTCGTCGCCATTGCCACAAACTTCGGTAGTTTTCTTTCTTACTGCCCCTTTTGATCTTAGATCTGCATAGAACTAGTGCGGCGGTTGTTTGGCACTTGTTTCAAATGCCAGTAGGTCTCTTTCCACTGCATAACGGCTTCGTTTGAGCTCAAGAACATCCGCTCGTCTGTTTCTAGGTCTAGAAACTTTTTATTTTACCCGACCATTTTGATCCAAAAGTTTTACTGCGATGTGTGAAACCTGTTTTACCACACTTAGTAGAAAACTGCAATCATTGAGCCTCGGCGGTTTACATTTCCGGTTTAAAGAAACCACGCGCCGTAGAACCTTCCGGCTTAAAGAAAACCATGCTTCGTAGAATCCTCCGGCTTAGTTGTGATAAGGCCGTAGATAATCAATTTTTTCTGAATGCCCCTGCGGCTTAAATAACCCGCTGTAGTCAGGTATATACCATTAGTCCCCTTCATAAGCCGCCACCTTAGTTTTGAACTGTAGATCTCCTCCGGCTTATAATTAACCCGGACGTTTTTCCTTTTTGTCATAGACTGCCGACTTTCACCATGCCTCCCAAAGCTCCCATTACTTGCAACTGGATGAGGTCCAATGTCACCAATGAAACCCTAGCAGACTTTGTCAAGTCCGGATATCTGCCCAAGAAAGACATCATGTCCTACCGTGCCCCTGACCCGTCAGAAGAGAGACCACAGCTAAAGGACGGGGAGGTAGTGATTTTTGCGGATCATATGAGCCGGGGCTTCACACCGCCTGGCTCAAAGTTTTTTAGGGACGTGCTAAACTTCTTCGACTTGCGGCCTCAAGATATAGGACCCAACTCAGTGTCCAACATCTGCAATTTCCAAGTCTTCTGCGAGGTTTACCTTGGAGAAGAGCCTAGTCTGCTGCTCTTCAGAGAGCTGTTTTACTTGAACCGTCAGAATGAGTGCGCCAATGGGCCAAGTCTGGAGTTAGGTGGCATCTCCATCCAGCGGCGTAGGGACTGCCTTTTTCCTTACGCAGAGCCGCCGAGCCACCCAAAGGACTGGAACATGACTTGGTTCTACTGCCAAGATACGTCCCCGGCTGATGAAAGTCCGCTGCCCGGCTTTCGCCCAACACGTCTGGAGTCAACACACCCATTGTCAGACAAACTGACTCCGGCGGAGCGCCAGCCTCTGCTCCCCACCATCAACAGGATCAAGGCTCTCCTAGGCAATGGCCTAAATGGAATCGATCTAGTCCAGGTCTGGATCTCATGGCGGGTGATCCCATTGAGCCGCCGCCCCGGCTTAATGTGCGAGTATACGGGCCGAAAAGACGACCCTCAGAGACACAGCCGCAATGATCTTCCTGAAGACGTTGCAGAGGAAATGACCAAGGCTCTCTTGAACGAGAGCCTGGCAGACTGTGGAAGGACCGGGTTAGCCCCCTTCTGCAAGACCAACCCGGCCCCAGCGGTAAGCCGCCAATCTGAATATCCCATCTTCTTCTGTATATAACTTTCACCTGAATCTTCTAATGAAACCACCATTGTATTTTTCAGGCTGACGACAAGTTCTGGCGGGTCAAATACGACCATGAGGCGGCCAAAAAGGCCAGAAAGGTGAAGAAAGCCGCCAAGAAAGCCGCCCCTCGCAGGAAAGGAAGCAGGCCTACTGCCTCCGAGCTGATGCAATTAAGCGACAGCTCCGAGTCAGAGGTAACCCCTGAGTCTTTAAGTCCTTGCTATATTCACTGTTTGTTGCTGTCCACCTTATCAATACTTGCTTATTGACAGGATGACACCGGCGCAAGTAACCCGGTGGTTGAAGAGGTAATGTCACTTTCCTCCGACTCGGAGCCCTTGCCACAGCTGAAAGTCCGAAGGGTAACCCGGAAAGTAAGCTTTTCACATCCTTTAGCTTATCAAGACCCTCAATTTATTTTGAAGCAACAGGTTCATGAAAGCCGGCGTCACACCCAGACCAACAAGGATACCGACCTCTCAGCCGGGTTACCCGACGCAACAAGGAAGCGTCGAACTGAGGTTATTTCCCACTTGTACCCCTTTCATCTGTTGGCGGGTGTTATCCGTCAGCCACTCAACTCTTCTGATTCCAATTATCAGGTGACCTCCCCTTCTTCGGGCGACTCTATGCAGTCGAGTCTTCCGACTTTCAAGACCGCGCCCGGGTAATGACAACCATCTCATATTATACTTGTCTGTACTTACTCTTTTTGTGCTTAACGTTTCTGTCCTTTCAGCGCCCAGGCAAAGCTCACTAAGAGAGCGAAGAAGACCAAGTCAGCCGGAGTGCCGGATTTACCTGAATCAGAGGTGACGGCTCAAGAACCGCCAGCTGCCTCCGCCCCCGAAGCCACCATTCCAACCGACCAGGCGCCTGAGGCCGCTGCCCCAACTACCAAGGCAACTACAGAAGCTTCGGTTAACCCGGAGGCCTCCGGCTCAGCTCCACCAGCAGACGACTCGGATGTGGTAATCACCCGGACGGAGTTTGTTGAGCCGGGGAGACCGACCGTGCTGGCCAAGCGCTCCGCTAAGGGGGAGTTGCTGCAGCCCCACTGGGTGAATCTGGACCTCTCCGACTACACCAACCTGAGCATTGGAGAGCTCGTCTTTGGCTACATCAGCCAAGTACACAAGAGCCGGGACGCAGAGGTCGCCATGGTAAACCAGATCCAGCAAAAATCTGAGGTATCATTCTGCTGTCCTCTTACTTACTGCATAGTTACCTTTGCCATGCTAGCCCCCAAGTCAACGACTTATAATGATTGAATATGTTGTAGACTTAGGTTCCGGCTTACTCCATTGAGCCGGCAGTTTGTAGATAGATACGTTCAATATGCATTAGCCCCCAAGTGCCAAGTGTCTTTGCTTGGAAAACGCTTGGGACTTATATAGTAACTGTTAATAACCCGGAAATATATGCAGGCTGTTGGCAAGAAGCTAGAGGCGGACCTTGCGGATCTCAAGAACCGGCTGAAGACGCAAGAGATGGAGACCCGGAAGGCAAACGCCAAGTTTGTATCCAGCATCGCCGCTCAAGAAAAGCTGAAGACAGAATTTGATGCTGAGCGGAAAGCCTGGGCCGAAGAGAAGGCCGCATTGGTGACCCGGGCTGAACAGGCGGAGAAGGCTCTCTCCGAGAAGACCGCCGAGCTCTCTGGCCTAAAGCGCCAGGTTTCCCAGATGGTGGCCTCCATCTTCGGTAAGTCGCCTCACCGGCTTTCATCAAGTTTAGAATGTTTATATCTCATGATTCATCCTTGTCGCCGGCTTATCTGATTCTGTTAAACAGGTCCCAGAAGTGCCAACCTCAACCAGAGCGTGGTCACCAAGCTAAAGGCCGTGTATACCCTGGTGGAGCAGCTCTACACCGGGTCACAGCGTGCCTTAGCTGTGGTGGCCCTATCCAACGAGGTGCCGACACACCTGGAAGAAGTCCTGCGCCGGCTCACCGTTCTGCCTCAGCGGATCCAAGAGCTGCGACGGGCCTCTGCGAGAGCCGAAGCGATCGCTGCGCTGAGCCGGGCCAAGGCATTCCTGCCGGAGTTAGACCCAGCGGATATCGCCCTTGGCTATCCAAGCCTGAAGGAAGACGGCTCAGCTTTCGATCAGAAAGACTTCGCAGCTTGCGTGAAGGCTGTACGCCCGGTGGCCACCCTTATCGGGAACGACACAGATCTGACCAAGTACCAGCCAGGTTATGATGCAGAGAATCAGAGGATTCCAACCCCTCGCTATGAAGCCCTCAACTTGATCCCGCCGGCTCGTCAGCACACCTTCGCCCCGGAGATTGACCCGGCCGGGTTAATTGACGAGGAAGCCCAATTCGAAGCTATCAGCGGCATCGACTGGAAGTCATCAACCTTCCAGGTCTTGGGATCAGCCGGAGGAGAGGATAGGGACGAGCCGGAGACTTCAACTCAGCGGGCATCGTAACTCGGCTGGCGGTTTACCAAACAATGCTCCACCCTTTTTAGACTTGATGAGTTTTGTAATAGAGTAGGTGCAACAGTTTATCTCTGCCGTGCCATCGTGCATGTATTGAATGCTAAAGTCTTTTGCAGTTGTCTCTTTGATGTTTCTCCGGGTCATAATCAATCCTTTGTTTTTCTTAACCTCAAAGAGGTGCCTTTAATTATTCTGCATAGAAAGGCAAATCACAAGTCTCGAGGCGTCTTACCGTCCTGAGAATCATAAATTTTAGATAACCCGGAATATGAATCGAAAAGGACTTGTCTTCAATAGTATCCTAAATATAGCCGTAAGAACATGCTGAACGGCCTGCAAGCATACTTCCGGCTTAGATAATCCGGATGAGAAAGTTGGTACCGCAACTCCGGTTTACCAGCCTTATAACACCTATTGCGTTCAGCAATACTGTAAACCAAGGTTAAGCCGGCAAAGTGAGACCCGGCGGTACACACCTTGACATAATCAAAGAAAACTTGTAATAAAGCAGAAGAACTTAGGGGCTTCCGGTTCGAATACGACCAGAGACCCGGCCCAAAGGGGTTAAGCTAAGATTCGGATACGATCATATAGCCCCCAGTGGGTGTGGCGATGCCAATCAAGAGGGTATCGACAGCTATGTTCTCTTTGGTTCGAATACGACCCATGTTTGAACAGGAAGCCCCCAAGTGATTTTAAGAATTGTTTAACAACGCTGATTCGAATACGATCCACGTCGGTTCTCAGAGGGGTTAAACTATGATTCAAATATGACCAAAGGTAACCTCCCAATGAGCTCGGCACTTTGCCAATCAAATGGGTATCGACAGCTATGTTCTCTTTGGTTCGAATACGACCCATGTTTGAACAGGAAGCCCCCAAGTGACTTTACCTCTTACGGCTAGATTCGAATACGATCATAAGCCGGATCCTCCTTTAAGTCATCATGTAATCTTGCAATAAAAACAACATGTGCATATTTGGAGGAGAAAAAAGGACAGAGGTCCTGCTTTATTGCTTATCATAATATATACATGGCTGAGAGAAATATGTACACCACGAGAGCCGGTGGCTCAAGTGTAGTAAGGCCGAAGCTGAGCTATATTCCACGGCCGACGGGTCTCCTCCTCCGACTTACGTGAATCTTTGTGCTCCCGAATGTCAATGAGGTAATATGACCCATTGTGCAAGTTCTTGCTGACCACAAAGGGCCCTTCCCAAGGCGGGGATAACTTGTGTGCATCTGTTTGATCCTGGATAAGCCGGAGCACAAGATCGCCTTCCTGGAAGACCCGGGATTTAACCCGGCGGCTATGATAACGGCGCAGGTCTTGTTGGTAAATCGCTGAACGAGCTGCTGCCACATCACGCTGTTCGTCCAACAAGTCAAGAGCATCTTGGCGCGCCTGTTCATTATCTGCCTCAACGTAAGCCGCCACTCGAGGTGAGTCATGACGGATGTCACTGGGGAGGACTGCTTCTGCTCCATAAACCATGAAGAAAGGCGTGAAGCCTGTAGACCTGTTAGGAGTAGTGTTGATGCTCCATAACACGGAGGGCAACTCCTCCACCCAACAACCCGGCGTCCGTTGCAAAGGGACCAAAAGCCGAGGCTTGATACCTTTCAGAATCTCCTGATTAGCTCTCTCAGCTTGACCATTGGATTGAGGATGAGCCACTGAGGAAACATCAAGTCGGATATGCTCGCGTTGACAAAACTCTTCCATGGCGCCTTTGGAGAGATTGGTGCCATTGTCAGTTATAATGCTGTGCGGAAAGCCAAAATGGAAAATCACCTTTTTCATAAATTGAACTGCCGTGGCTGCATCGCACTTGCTAACTGGCTCAGCTTCCACACACTTTGTGAATTTGTCAACTGCCACCAAGAGGTGGGTCTTCTTATCCTTGGACCTTTTAAAAGGCCCAACCATATCAAGCCCCCAGACCGCAAAGGGCCAAGTGATTGGGATCATCCTCAGCTCCCGAGCCGGCACATGAGCCCGTCGTGAGAACCTCTGGCAACCATCACATTTATTGACCAAGTCCTCTGCATCAGCATGAGCCGTCAACCAATAAAAACCATGACGAAAAGCCTTGGCCACAAGGGACTTTGAGCCGGCGTGATGGCCACAATCCCCTTCATGGATCTCACGCAAGATCTCTTGGCCTTCCTCAGGGGAGACACAACGCTGAAATGCTCCTGTAACACTGCGATGATGCAACTCGCCATCGATAACGATCATTGACTTAGCCCGCCGGGTTATTTGTTTGGCCAAAGTTTCATCCTCAGGCAACTCGCCCCGGGTCATATAAGCCAGATATGGCATTGTCCAGTCTGGTATGATATGGAGAGCCGCCACGAGTCGTGCCTCTGGGTCAGGGACAGCCAAGTCTTCCTCCGTAGGCAACTTAATCGAAGGGCTATACAGGACGTCCAGGAAAGTGTTAGGCGGCACCGGCTTTCGCTGAGAGCCTAGCCGGCTTAGAGCATCAGCCGCCTCGTTCTTCCTGCGATCAATGTGCTCTACTTGGTAGCCCTGAAAGTGCCCAGCAATGGCATCAACTTCGCGGCGATAAGCCGCCATGAGAGGGTCCTTAGAGTCCCACTTGCCTGATACTTGTTGAGCCACCAAGTCCCAGTCACCGAAGCACCTTACCCGGCTCAAGCTCATCTCCTTAGCCATCCGAAGACCGTGGAGCAAGGCCTCGTACTCAGCCGCATTGTTAGTGCAAGGAAACATCAACTGTAGCACATAATGGAACTTGTCACCTTTAGGGGAAGCCAATACAACGCCAGCCCCCGAGCCCTCCAACTGCCTGGACCCATCGAAGTGAATAGTCCAATACGTGTTATCCGGCTTTTGCTCGGGCGCTTGTGACTCTGTCCAATCATTGATGAAATCCACCAAGGCCTGAGATTTAACAGCAGTGCGTGGCACATATTTGAGACCATGAGGTCCAAGTTCTATAGCCCACATAGCAATTCTCCCTGTGGCCTCTCTGTTTTGAATGATATCACCAAGAGGGGCAGAGCTGACCACAGTGATGGGATGACCCTGAAAATAATGCTTAAGTTTCCGGCTCGCCATGAACACACCATACACAAGCTTCTGCCAATGCGGGTACCGCTGCTTGGACTCAATGAGCACTTCGCTGACATAATAAACCGGCCGCTGAACCGGATGCTCCTTACCCTCCTCCTTGCGCTCCACCATAATAGCCACACTGAAGGCTCGTGCGTTTGCCGCCACATACAGTAGTAAGGGCTCCTTATCAAGCGGAGCAGCAAGGACTGGGGGCTCTGCCAGCTGCTTCTTCAAATCCTCAAAAGCGATATTAGCTGCGTCATTCCAGACAAAGTTATCAGTTTTCTTCATCAACTGATATAATGGCATGGCCTTCTCACCCAAACGGCTTATAAACCGGCTTAAAGCAGCGATGCGACCCGCCAAACGCTGAACGTCATTTATACACGCCGGCTTAGCCAGGGAGGTAATGGCCTTGATCTTCTCCGGGTTAGCCTCAATGCCTCTATCAGAAACCAAAAACCCCAAGAGCTTGCCTGCAGGGACACCAAATACACACTTGGCCGGGTTAAGCATCATCTTATAGACCTGGAGATTATCAAAGGTTTCCCTTAAATCATCTATCAGGGTTTCCTCTTTTATGGATTTAACCACAATATCGTCCACATAAGCGTGAACATAGCGCCCAATCTGTTTATGAAGACAGTTCTGTACACAACGCTGGTAAGTCGCCTGTGCACACTTGAGTCCAAAGGGCATAGACACATAGTAGAAGGCTCCAAAGGGAGTGATGAACGCCGTCTTCTCCTGGTCCTTAACTGCCATCTTAATCTGATGATAACCGGAATAAGCATCCAAGAAACTTAAGCGTGCACAACCTGCCGTAGCATCAATGATTTGATCAATACGGGGGAGGGCAAAAGGATCAGCCGGACACGCCTTGTTTAAGTCCGTGTAGTCCACACACATCTGCCAAGTGCCGTTCTTCTTGAGTACGAGCACCGGGTTAGCTAACCACTCTAGGTGAAAGACTTCAACGATGAACCCGGCCGCCAAGAGCCGGGCCACTTCTTCACCAATAGCTTTCCGCCTCTCTTCATTAAACCGCCGAAGGAACTGCCTGACTGGCTTAAATTTCGGATCAACATTGAGAGTATGCTCAGCGAGTTCTCTAGGTACACCTGGCATGTCAGAAGGTTTCCATGCAAAGATGTCCCTATTCTCACGGATGAACTCGATGAGCGCGCTTTCCTATTTTGGATCCAGATTTGCACTGATGCTAAACTGCTGAGATGAGTCACTTGGAACAAAATCAACAAGTTTAGTTTCATCATCCAATTTAAATTTCATTGCCGGCTCTTGTTCTGCAGTTGGCTTTTTCAGAGAGATCATATCTGTTGGGTCAACATTGTCTTTGTAAAACTTCAACTCCTCTGTAGCACAAACAGACTCTGCATAAGCCGCATCGCCTTCCTCACACTCCAGAGCCACTTTTCGGCTGCCGTGAACCGTAATGGTCCCATTGTGACCCGGCATCTTGAGCTGTAAGTACACATAACACGGTCGTGCCATGAACTTGGCGTAAGCCGGCCGCCCAAATATAGCATGGTACGGGCTTCTTATCTTAACCACCTCAAAGGTCAATTTCTCCACCCTGTAGTTGTTCTCATCTCCAAAGGCCACTTCCAATTGGATCTTGCCGACTGGATAAGCCGACTTACCAGGTACCACACAATGGAAGATAGTGTTTGACTGGCTGAGGTTCTTATCAACCAACCCCATACGGCGAAAGGTCTCATAATAGAGGATGTTGATGCTGCTGCCACCATCCATGAGCACCTTAGTGAACTTATATCCTCCCACCTGAGGAGCCACCACTAAGGCCAAGTGGCCCGAGTTATCCACCCGGGGAGGGTGATCCTCCCTGCTCCACACTATAGGCTGCTCAGACCACCGCAAGTAGCGTGGGACCGTCGGCTCAACAGCATTCACTGCCCTCTTATGAAGCTTCTGATCTCGCTTACACAGACTGGTGGTAAACACATGAGACTGTCCACCGCTAAGCTGCTTTGGA
Source organism: Triticum aestivum (assembly GCF_018294505.1). Taxonomy (NCBI): domain Eukaryota; kingdom Viridiplantae; phylum Streptophyta; class Magnoliopsida; order Poales; family Poaceae; genus Triticum; species Triticum aestivum. Next base: position 295,466,241 of record NC_057799.1, read on the forward strand.
TTGGTCTGATAACCCCCCTGCTGCTGTTGGTGACCCTGGCCAGACTGCTGATTAAAGCCCCCTTGACCACTCTGAGAATTAGAATTTGAGCCGCCGCCTGGGCCATGAAAACCGCCGGTGCCTGAGCCGCCGCCCGGGCCATTGTAATTCTTAAAGGCCTTCATGATTGCACAATCCTTCCACAGATGAGTCGCTGGCTTCTCTCTAGAGCCATGCCTTGGACAAGGCTCATTCAACAGCTGCTCCAGCGTCGGACCTGACCCGCCGCCTCGGGGAGGGGGCCTCCCCTTACGTCGCTGGTTATTCCCTTGTGAGCTGGCATTGGCCACAAACTCTAGGCTGCCATCGGCCTTGCGCTTGCCTCCTCCTTGGTTCCCCGGGTTATGCTGAGGACCCTTGCCATTGCCATTCTTCTTTCCCTTCCCTGTCCTTTCATCATCTGAAGGGGGATCCTTGGTACCATCAGAATCGGCGTACTTGACAAGAGCCGCCATCAGTGTACCCATATCACTGCAGTTGCGCTTAAGCCGCCCGAGTTTCATCTTCAGGGGCACAAAACGACAATTCTGCTCCAGCATTAAAACTGCTGAGCCGGCATCCATCTTGTCTGACGAGTGTATGATCTCCTTAACCCGGCGAACCCAATGTGTCGTAGACTCACCCTCCTGCTGCTTACAGTTAGTCAAATCCACAATTGACATAAACTGCCTACAGGTATCTTTGAAGTTTTGGATGAACCGGGCTTTCAGCTCAGCCCAAGACCCAATGGAATTCGGTGGCAGCCCTTTCAACCAAGTGCGGGCAATCCCATCCAACATCATGGTGAAGTATTTGGCCATTGCCGCCTCACTGACCTCCAGTAGTTCCATGGCCATCTCGTAACTCTCGATCCAGGCTGCGGGTTGTAAGTCAGCTGTGTAATTAGGCACTTTCCTAGGGCCCTTGAAGTCCTTGGGTAGACGTTCATTACGGATAGCTGGCACTAGACACGAGACACCCCCGGTCCTGGTAGGGATACCCACGTCGACGGAGGTCGTCGGATAAGCCGGGGGGGGGGGTCTGGTAAGCTGTCAATTGAGGCACTTGCTCCGCCTCTTGCCGCGCTTTGTCCTGGTCTGCTGCGTAAGAGGCTCCATTATAAGCCGGGCCATGGCCAGGAGGCGGGTCATGGCGTCGGACGTTACTTGAGCCGGTCGCTGAGACCATGTGTCTGCTATAACTCGGGCTCTGGCCTGGACGAGGGGTCGAGTGGATCCTGTCCCGGCTGTAGGAATACGCCTCTTGTTGCGCCAGTGCTGTCTGAAGGAGTTCCCTGACCCGGCGGGTTTCAATAGCCGTCGGAGAGTCGCCGTCAACTGGGAGAGCCGCCAGCCGTGCTGCCGCAGCGACCATGTTCTCCAGCGGGTTATTATAATGACCCGGGGGTATTGGCATGTACTGAGGCGGGGCAGGGGGCGCCTGGGGAGGCACCATCACTTGTGGCTGAATAGGGGTTCCGGACCCGGGCACTATGACCCCTGGCGGGTTACTAGACCCTGCACCTGGCGTGTTGAAGAGGTTGCGTGGATCGTAAACCGGAGGGAGTCGAGATTGGGCCTTTTGATGCCTCCTTCTCAGGACCTCATTGGCCGCGTTTTGATCCATCATGAGCCGGAAGGACTGCGCTTGAATCAACTGGGTTTGGGCATCGAGAGCCGCCCGCTCCGCAGTCATCCTGATCCCCTCCGCTGCCAGATCCTCCTTCGCCTTCACTAGATCCAATTTTAACTGTGCCACCTCCGCATCATGCCGAGCTTGATCCGCCGGGTCAACCGTGGCGGTTAACAGGGCCGTCATCTTGTCCGTGAGATCCATTAGAACCTGAGCCAGAGAAGGCACCGGGTTTCCCGCTCCAGCAGCGGGGTTCTGAACAGGCTGCGCACCAGCCATAAAGACTCCAACCTGACTTGGCGGCTCAAATAGGTCCGGAATACTGTCACCATCGTAACAACCCTTGAGCCTGCCATCTTGAAGTTGGTACAACGAGTTTGACTCATCGGTGGCCGACTCGCCGTCAGAGCCGGCGGCCGTCTCATCACCAGATCCAGATCGATCAGAGAGTCCTCCATGGATACATCCCACAAAAGCATGCCTTAAGGCAGGCCGGGCCCGGGCGGGTCGCGCACGCTGAGCCGTCTCGATGAGATCGGCGCAGAGACGGCTCAGGGCCCGGCTCACCAATCTTGCCAATGAAAACATGAATTCCGCCGAAGGGGACCCGGTACCCGTACTCAATTGAGCCGGCGTCGGGGCCCCAGTTTGCATCGTCGATGTAGAGCTTGCCACGACGACTCTTGGTCATCCGGCCCACAGCGTATCCCTTGAGCCCTTCGAAGCTGCCCTTCAAGAACTCAAATCCACCGTGCGCCGGCCCCACGGTGGGCGCCAACTGTCGTGGAATTTTCACGGCAGATGTCCTCGAGCTAGGACTTAGTCGTGGAGCCATCGCAGCTAGGAAGCTTGAAGGGGTTAATGCGGGACAAGGAACACGAGGGTTTATACTGGTTCGGCCCCTTGCGGTGAAGGTAAAAGCCTACGTCCAGTTGAGGTGGTATTGATTAGGGTTACGATCACCAGGGAGCTAAACTGCTATGCCCGGCTCTCGATGAGATTGTCGTCCCTAAACCGCTGCCGGGTCGTCCCTTTATATAGGGAGGCTGACGCCCAGCAGCTCTCAGAGTCCCGGCCGGCTCATAAGAGTGTCCAGCTCGGACTCTCAGCTATTCTTGCCTTGCACTACAAGTTCTACCATGATAATGATTGTAACTACGGGCCTTAAGCCATATCCGGGTCTTAAGCCCATCTTTGGCCCACCGTCTTCAAGCTTGGCGCCGGGCTTCTGGTAATGATCATTAGAGTAACCCGGCCCCTCCTGGCGGGTGACTCTAAGGTCTATATCCTCAACAATCTCCGAATTGCCTTTGATAAATTTCTAGTTCGTTTGTTTATGACAGCACTGGCGAAAGGTCACCGAGGGATTTTATAGTCCCGCCCCACAGCCGGAGGACCACAACCGAGAGCTTGATCCCGGGTTTGAAGAGGATCCGGATATATTTGTGGTGCTCTCGGAGTGGGTGTTTTACTAGACGAGCTATGATGGCACAGAAGTGGCCATCATCGCTGACTACCCTGGTCTTCTTCCTGCTTCACAGGTAAGTAATCAAGAAACACCTTCTCTGAAAGGGCGCTCTTACGATGCCTCACCCACCGCATTGTCACGCGTTTCTACAGGGGAGGCGTTTGACGATACCGAGGAAATCGGTTCCTGCACCGGGCAGGCCTTCGAAGAGGAGGGTCGGTGAAGACACCGCCGGGCCCTCATCGAGGAGGTAGGGATAAATATATTTTTCAGTGGCCGTGTCCAACTGTGACCTATGCGCCTGTTTGATTACAGGAAAAAGGTTCGCCGGACTGTGTCCGGGTGTCTGGCCGGCCGCGATCCCAACAACCAAGATGTGGACCCAGTAGGGGAGACGGGGGCCGATGTAGGAACAATGCCGGACTACCCTTCGGCCGAGGATCCCACCAACTCGGAAGTGGAGAGCACAATGAATCATCGGCGCTGCAGGGCTGTTTTACGAGACCCGAAGTTCTCGGACGAGGCTTTTAATGCCTTTAGCTCGAGCGACGCATACATTCGAGCTGCTCGAGAAGGTCTTAGAAAGTCCACGGGGCAATATCTGATAGATGTGCAGGTAAGTTTTTTTTGTCAAAAAAGGATAGCCATATACCCGTAGCCCCCAAGACTGAAAGCAGTTGGCACGACTGATTTAAGGATTGTTGAATAACCAGGTCCTCGCAGAGGAGAATAGTCTGCTAGCCCAAGAGCTGGAGCAGTGTCGGACGCAGCTGAGAGCTGTTACCGCCGAACTGGGAGACTTGAAGAAGTCGTCCGCTGGTATTGTTCCCTTCTACCAAGGAACAAAAATTGTGTACTCACCGCGCTAATGCAGCTACTAATTTCGCATAATAGGGTCGCCTGATCAACTTGCAAAGGAGCTGAAGGCTGCCCAAGAGGGAGAAAAAGAGGCGAAAAGGCAACACGCCATAGGCGAGCGTGTGCTGACCCGTGTCCGAGGTGAGAAAAACAAGCTGCAGGATTCCAACACTGCATTGGGTGAAGAGCTGAAAGATGTTCGAGCCCAGCTAGCCACGTCCGTGAAGGAGAACAAGGAACTGCGGGGCGGTATCTTCGGTATGTCTCCGAACTTATTTGTGGATTAGCTCAGAGATAAATGGGACTAATATAGTCATGTTTGCAGGAGTGCTGACGGGTCGTCCTAAAGAGGAGGTGTCCGGATCATCGAGTGATCTGCTGCAGAGGCTGTCACAGGTGCACGAGCATGCTCGGCTAGCTATGCGGAGCGTGACTAAGGCCTTATGGCCGTCCGACTCCCCTCCAGGAAGTATGGAGGAGCTTGTAGAGCTGTTCAAAGGAGCGCGGCGGCGTATCCGATTATGGAAGATATCCGCCTGTCGAGAGGGTGCGCGAGAAGCTTTGGCCATGGTGAAAACTCGGTATACCAAGCTTGATCCTAATCACATGGCACGGGTCGGACCGCTAGGGTCGAATGGGGAAGAAATTCCCGTTAGTTTAGTGTATGACCAAATAGAGGTGGCCACCAAATATTCCCAACAGGATTGTAAGTTAGACCCCCTGTTGGACGGTATAGAGAAGGAAGTGTTTGAGTCCCAATGACTATGTACTTTCCTTACCCTATGTAATTCTAGCTGAATTGTATAGCATTTGTCATGGCAGACCTTTTCGCTTCAACCTCCAGACTCAATGGTGCGGAGTTTCCAAATACCCTCGCGGCCGAATAGACCGGAGTATGCTTGGAAAACTAGGCGTAGGGGTGATAGTTGCTTGAACAGACAAGTTGTATCCGGCTAGTTATGTTATATTACATTGAGATTATAAGAAACATCTTCCAGAGAAAATAGTTCCATTAAGGGTTCCTTTCCCTGGGTGTGCATGCATTAGTAGACATGTCCGAATTGTGATGTAAAAATCACAGTGTGTATAGCTTCTGGCGGTGCACAATAGAGTGAGTGCAAAGAGTATTTTTCATCCACCGACCGAATATTCCCTTAAGAACGCTAGCTTTCGGCTTCACCCAGTCTCAGGTACACATCCGGATAACCCGGCAGTAACAATCGCAGAGGTGCTCCCTTTACCACCTAGCCGAACAATCGGGAACGTAGGGGTAAGCACGGGAGCAAGGCAACCCAGCTTGGCAAAAACTGAAGTCATATCGATGCATATAATGGTGAAGAAAAGACATACGGGAAGAACGCATATGTATGATGAGCTTGATGCTCGGAAAAATAGTATTAACAAGCTTCTGTTAAAGAAGCCCCCAACTATGATGGGCGTACATATGTAAGAATGTGTACATCAGCAGTGTTCGGTCGAGCCGAATGAGAGCTTTAAGGCGAAAAGAAGAGTTGTGTGAAATGGAGAAAAAGGAATGGAAACTGTAGGGGAGAAGGAGACTAACAAAGAGTTCAGCGCTAGGCATAGAACCTTCGGAGTCTGGCCGTGTTCCAGGGGTTCGGCTCTAGGCGATTGTCTGATGCGTCACGAAGACGGTACGCTCCTCCGGTAAGAACTTCGTCAATTATGAAGGGACCCTCCCATTTGGGCTTGAGTTTGTCCTTTTTCTTCTCCGGCAAGCGTAGAACGAGTTCGCCAACATTGTAAGTCCTGGCCCGTACTTCTCTACTTTGATATCTTCGAGCTTGCTGCTGATAAAATGTTGAACGGGCTTTGGCGACGTCGTGCTCCTCCTCCAGGGCATCTAGGCTGTCCTGCCGATCCAACTCGGCCTCTTTCTCTTCGTACATACGCACTCGAGGTGAGTCATGTATCATATCTCAGGGCACTACAGCCTCTGCGCCGTACACCATGAAGAAAGGTGTGTATCCGGTAGTACGGTTGGGCGTGGTCCGCAGCCCCTAGAGTACGGAGTCAAGCTCCTCGACCTAGTGTTTGTCTGATTCTTTCAAAGACCGCACTAGCCTGGGTTTGATGCCGCTCATAATAAGACCGTTAGCTCGTTCGACTTGACCATTTGTTTGCGGGTGGTAGACAGAGGCGTAATCGAGTTTAATGTCCAGATTAGCACACCAGGTTTTCAGCTCATCAGCTATGAAATTGGAACCGTTATCAGTGATGATGCTGTGCGGTACACCATAACGGTGCACCACATCGGATATAAATGTGATCACTGGTCCGGACTCGGCCGTTTTGACTGGTCTAGCCTCTATCCACTTGGTGAATTTGTCCACCATGACCAGCAGATATTTTTTCTTATGGCTTCCCCCTTTAAGGGGTCCAACCATGTCCAAGCCCCAGACCGGAAAGGGCCATGTAATGGGGATTGTTTGTAGGGCGGTTGGGGGCATATGGCTTTGGTTGGCCAACAGTTGGCATCCAACGCAGCGCTGGACGAGGTCCTGTGCATCTGCCCGGACCGTAGGCCAATAAAATCCTGTCCGGAAGGCCTTGCTGACAAGTGCCCGGGCTGCGGCGTGGTGCCCACCGAGACCGGCGTGAATTTCTGCCAAGAGTTGCCGCCCCTCCTCCTCGGAGATACACCTTTGAAGGATTCCGGTGGTGCTTTTCTTGTAGAGCTCTCCCTCGTGAACTTTATAGGAATTCGAACGCCGGATGATGCGGCGAGCCTCGTTCTGATCTTCTGGGAGCTCATTCCTATTATGGTAGGCCAAGAATGGTTTGGTCCATGGGGCAATTACTGCCATGATGAGGTGGGCCGATGGTGTTATTTCGGTGGCTGAGCCTCCGATGATATCGGCGTGTTCGCTATCTGTGTTTGTGTTCGGAACGGGACTGTCGTTGTTGTCTCCCCCTTGCCACAACACAGATGGCTTAAAGAGCCTTTCGAGGAAGATGTTAGGTGGGATGGGGTCGCGCTTAGTGCCGATGCGAGCAAGGACGTCTGCCGCCTGATTACTTTCGCAGACGATGTGATGAAATTCGAGTCCCTCGAACCGAGCCGACATCTTTAAGACAACATTGCGATAAGCTGCCATCTTTGGATCTTTGGCTTCAAAGTCTCCATTAATTTGGGATATTGCGAGGTTTGAGTCCCTGCGCACCTCCAGGCATTGTATGCCCATTGATACGGCCATTCGAAGGCCATGTAGCAAGGCCTCGTATTCGGCTGCATTGTTGGAGTCTGTGTATAATATTTGGAGTATGTACTAGACGATATCTCCTGTGGGGGATGTTAATACAACGCCCGCCCTGAGCCCTGCCAACATTTTGGAGCCGTCAAAATGCATCACCCAGTTGGAGTATGCGCCGTACTCTTTAGGGAGTTCGGCCTCTGTCCATTCGGCGACGAAGTCAGCCAGTACCTGGGATTTGATGGCTCGACGTGGTTTGTACGTGATGTCGAATGGCAGGAGCTCAATGGCCCATTTGGCAATCGGGCCCGTTGCATCCAGGTTGTTGATTATATCATTGAGGGGCACTTCGGAAGCCACCGTGATCGAGCACTCCTGAAAGTAGTGTCGCAATTTTTGAGATGCCATGAAGACTGCTTATGCTATCTTTTGATAGTGAGGGTACCGGGATTTGCATGGTGTGAGGATGGTGGATACGTAGTATATCGGCTTTTAGAGCGGAAATTTGTATCCGTCCTGTTCTCGTTCGACGACGAGCACGGCGCTCACCACTTGATGTGTTGCCGATATGTATAGCAACATGGGTTTGCCTGCGTTTGGTGCAGCCAGGATTGGATTGCTTGCTAGGAGGGTTTTTATTTCCTCCAGTCTGGCAGTCGCTGCGTCTGTCCATTCGAAGTTATCCGTGCGCCGTAAGAGGCGATAGAGCGGGAGTGCCTTTTCTCCTAGTCTGGAGATAAAGCGGCTTAGTGCTGCCACGCATCCTGCCAGTTTTTGGACCTGTTTGAGGTCTGTTGGTGTAGCTAACTGTGACAGAGCTCGGATTTTAGCCGGATTTGCTTCAATTCCTCTATTGGAAACTATGAAGCCCAGCAGTTTTCCAGCGGGGACGCCGAAGAGGCACTTCTCCGGGTTGAGCTTAATGTCATATGCCCGGTGGTTGTCAAACGTGAAACGTAAGTCGTCTGTTAGTGTTTCGACGTGCCTAGTCTTAATGATGACGTCATCAACATAAGCTTCTACCGTCTTGCCGATCTGTTTCTCAAGGCATGTTTGGGTCATGCGCTGGTAGGTGGCGCCGGTGTTCTTGAGCCCAAAGGGCATGGTGTTGAAGCAGAATGGCCCGTATGGGGTAATAAATGTTGTTGCAGCTTGATCGGATTCCTTCATTTTATTTGATGGTATCCGGAATACGCATCGAGGAAGCACAGCGAGTCGTGTCCTGCGGTGGCGTCAATGATTTGATCAATGTGGGGAAGGGGAAAAGGATCCTTAGGGCAAGCCTTGTTAAGATCCTTGAAATCGACACACAGGCGCCAGGATTTATCTTTCTTTGGTACCATCACCAGGTTTGCCAGCCAGTCCGGATGCTTGACTTCTCTAATGAATCTGACCTCGATGAGCTTGGCCAGCTCCTCCCCCATGGCTTGTCGCTTGGGTTCGGAAAAGCGCCGCAGTGTTTGCTTGACTGGTTTAATCCTTTTAATATGTTGAGGCTATGTTCGGCCAACTTGCATGGGATCCCTGGCATATCTGAACGGTGCCAGGAAAATATGTCCCAGTTTTCGCGCAGGAACTCTCACAGTGCGACGTCAACTGTTGGTGTCAGTTGAGCTCCGATAGAAGCTGTCTTCTTGGGGTCCGTTGGGTGGACCTGGAATTTGACTATTTCTTCTACTGGTTTGAATGAGGTGGATTTGGGGTGTTTGTCGAGGATCACATCGTCCCTGTCCACTGTGGAGCGTAGTGCAGTTAATTCCTCGGCCGCGAGGGTTTCGGATAGCACTTCCAGGGCCAGGGATGCGGTTTTGTTTTCAGCGCGGAGTGCTATGTCCGGATCACTGACGAGAGTGATTATACCGTTTGGTCCGGGCATTTTGAGCTTCATATATCCGTAGTGAGGTATATCTTGGAAGCGTGTAAAAGCGTCTCGCCCCAACAAGGCGTGATATCTGCTGCTGAAAGGGGCCACTTGGAAGGTTATTTCTTCGGACCGATAATTCTCCGGCGTGCCGAATACCACGTCAAGCGTGATTTTGCCCGTGCACCATGCCTCCCGACTAGGAATAATTCCCTGGAAGGTTGTGTTACTTTGTTTGATGCGGCTCCTGTCTATTTCCATTTTATGGAGTGTGTCCTCATAAATGAGATTTAGTCCGCTGCCACCGTCCATGAGGATCTTGGTGAGTCGAAACCCATCCACGATGGGGCTGAGGACTAATGCGGTTGGTGCTCGTATTGTTCTGTACTTTGGTTCGTCACCGGCGTTGAATGTTGTAGCCGTGTCATTCCATGGATTTATTACAGCAATTTGGCAAACTTCGTTGAGCTCGCGAAGTGCCCTTTTGCGCTTGTTATTTGAAGCGAATGTCTCAAAGACTGTCAGTACTGTTGGGTCCTCATCTTCTGGGGGGTATTGTTCCGGGGCGTCCTTTATAAGGATGTCCTCGCCGCTCTTGGCTACCTGTTGTAGTATCCAACATGCTCTAAGGATGTGGGTTGCCATGGTATCTGTTGTTGCATGTATTTTGCATGGGCCATCGAGCCACCCTTCCAGAACGGTGCCGTATGGCGGCTTTGTGTTTTTTGACTATGAGACTGGGCGTGCCACGAGGGTACGCCCTTTTCACCTGTAGGGGGAGTTGGGTTGGGGCTGGTGTTTCCCAGCGAGTTGCCCATGTTTCCTAGGCGCTTTCCATCGCGCAGTATTTTTGTACGATAATTGCTAAGTCAGCAAATTTCAGTATGCGGTGGCGATTGATGGCGTTGAGGATTCCTTCGTCCGCGCAATTTTCGCAGAACGCCGATATTGCGTCCTCGTCACTGCAATCTTTTACCTTGTCCTTGACAAGGAGGAATCTGGCCCAGAAGTGGTGGACCTTTTCCTGAGACTGCTGTTTTATGCTCATGAGAGCCTCTATGTCCAGGTGGGTGGGTGGAACGAAATCCGAACCCTGACCCGATTTTGAATCCGGAGTTTGAAGATCTACTGGCCCTGGCAGTTCGGGTTCCGGGATATCGACTGATTTTTTAGGCTCATCGTCCAACTCCATGTTCGGGGGATGGGGCATGCCTTTTGGCCGGAGAATGTCCGGCCTTTCAATATTGGAGATCCGGACATAGTTCGTCTCCAATATAGTAGAAGAGTTGCTCCGTTCCTCGACTACCGCTATCTGGTGGGTGATCGGCGGAGTTTTAATTTCTCTCTGGTCGGGTTTAAGCCCGACCCGATCGTAGTCTGTAGTGACCCCCAAGGCAGCCATGTGATCCAGGAGTTCGTTCAACGACGATAACTCCGTTGGATCCATCCGGGCGGAGTATTCGGGATCAACACGGAGGCGATTTTCGATGACTTGAGAGGCCATTGTCGGCTTAAGGGCCGATCCGGCGGTCATGACGAAGGCGCCCAGCCGGAGGGTTTGGCCTGGGGCCAGGGTTCCTCCGGAGATGATATTGTTCTTGAGAACAAGGCGAGCCATCAACCCTCTTGGTGACGACACAGTGGAACTCTCAATGAAAGCACCAATGTCGGTGTCAAAACCGGCGGATCTCGGGTAGGGGGTCCCGAACTATGCGTCTAGGATCGATGGTAACAGGAGACGGGGGACACGATGTTTACCCAGGTTCGGGCCCTCTCTATGGAGGTAATACCCTACTTCCTGCTTGATTGATCTTGATAAATATGAGTATTACAAGAGTTGATCTACCACGAGATCGTAATGGCTAAACCCTAGAAGCCTAGCCTATGGGTATATGGTAATGAATGTGTCCTTTCCGGACTGATCCCTCCGGTTTATATAGACACCGGGGGGATCTAGGGTTTACATGGAGTCGGTTACATAAGAAGGAATCTTCATAGTCGGTCGCCAAGCTTGCCCTCCACGCCAAATAGAGCCCAATCCGTACACGGTGCAGTCTTCCGCCTTCATGTCTTAGTAGCTCATCAGTCCGGTCCATGGATAACAGGCCAGACACCCGAGGACCCCTTAGTCCAGGACTCCCTCACCTCCTTTTATATGTCAAAGGGGCTGCCACAGCGGCACACATGAGGTGGAAAGTATCTAAAGTGTGCAAGTTTATCTCTGACATCATGGGACAAAACGCATTAAATGCGTTGCCGACGTGTCCTCTTGCTTTATCGGGGACGGCAAGGAAGCTTGTCTCGTCTGTTGCCGCCTCTCCTCGCTTCGACGCACGTCCAAGCTGACAAGGCATGTAGCGCCACGCTGGCTGGCTGGGCGTTGGCAGGGTCTTCACGAAGATCTGCATGCCACCACGCAGGTGCTTGCTTGGTTGGCCTAGGAGCTGCATGCTGCCACGTAGGTGCGTGCCTAGTTGGCAGGCTGGCTGCTACGTCGGGACGGCCATGTGGCAGTGAAGCTTTGGTAAGTGCGGGCCTGGTTGTGGCCCCACAGATGTCCCCGGCGAGGGTCTTGCCGGGGTCTTGTGAGCGTCCCCGACAAGGGTCTTGCCGGGGGCCTTCGTCTTTTGGTTCTTATCTGGTCTTGCAGGCCTTCAGTCTTCACAAAGATCTGCATGCCACCACGTAGGCGCCTCCCGAGCCTTGGTTCCAATGTTGTCGATGGTGTCGGAACTCTCTGACTCAAGGGTGGCAATCTTGCTGGTGTTGGGTAAGTTGCCCCGGAAAGGCTCTTGCCGGGGCAGCGTAGGTCATCCCCGGCAAGGCTCTTGCCGGAGGAAACCCACCTTGCCCCTTCGCTCTTCAAGCCTCTGGTCTCAGCGCAGCTCTGGTAGTCTCGTTCCTTGCTTCCTCTGCCCCGCCAAGCGTGGCCGCAGGTGTGGCTACAACCGCCCGTGCACAAGTAAAGGGGTACGGAAGGAGGCCCCTACTTTTGTACACCGACATGTAGTAGACCCAATGTCCACATCCTCATCTTCTTCATCAATTTCTTCTACGCCTGCCTCTTCAGCTGTGAACTGAGGCATGGGCGATGATACCAGTGGAGTTGAAGGGTTATTATCCACTTCAATTTCTTCATCCAACTGCTCTCTTCATCACTCTCACTTGGAATGACATATTTCTCACCAAAGGGAACAAGTTCCTTTGATGGCATACTTGAGATGGGAACAACATCAATGGGGTTAGTGTATGAGCTTGTCAGAGTCTTCACTTTCTTAGGATCTGAAGACTCGGTAGTTGCAGATGCTTTCCTTTTCTTCACAGCTGCTCTCTCCACAGCTTTGGTCTTCTTCGCTTCTGATGCAGAAGGAAGGTTGATATCTTTCATCTGTGATGACTTTGTAGGAGGAGCAGATGAAATTGTTTCAGTTTATTTAGACACAACTGATGCAGTTGCCCTGGCATGTTCAGATTCCTCAGGCACAGTAGCAGATGCTTTGACTGGCCTGGTTTGATCTTCAGGTGTGTCGGCGTTCTAGGAACGGGGGTCCCCAGACTTGCCTGCCTGCGGCCCGCGGCGTGGCTACACTAACGGCCTGGTACGACCCATCTTCACCAGCAAACACTCAAGACCCTCGCAAGGGGCCAGGCCTCGCAAGGCAGGCGATGCAAGACCTCCTCAGGGGCAGCCTCCCTAGGCTGGCTCGCGAGGAGCGGAGAGATCAAGGCGAAGGGCACCTCGTGAGGTTCCCGTGACGTGAGCCATGACGACCAAGGCCAGGCGGGCGCAAGCGGGCGTAGGGTACTGGTTTCCTCTTTGGTTCTAAAGGAGCAGGCGAAGGCGAGGAGTCCTGAGGCATTAGGCAAAGGTTTCCATATCGGTGCAACGAGACCAAGACCAGCAGGACGTCAGGACGGTGGTCATCGCGGAGCCCACGACAGCGTCACTACCAGAGCCTTTGGCAGGCGAAGACCACCTTTTGTCAGGATAGCTTGTACTAGTTGTCCACCTTCGAATTGGCCGTTGTGGGATCCTTTCCCGCCTAATATTTGGGAAGAGGACCCGGGCCTCTATAAATAGGACTAGCCCCCACCGTAGAAGGGGACGGACCATGGATTAGATCCATTCCATCCACACACACACAAGCTCACCGAGCTCAAGAAAACCTCTCCTCAGGAGGTAGTTCTTTCCTTGTACTTGTTCATCCCAGCCTGCAAGGCAATCCACCACACCACATTGGAGTAGGGTATTACACCACATTGGTGGCCCGGACCAGTATAAACTCTTGTGTCCCTTGTTCTTCAGGTTTGGCGAGCTAAGCTTTGAGATCATGGTGAGAGCGTGAGCTAGGGGGAGAGACATCTTCGTGCGCACCCCAGAGTTCGAACCTCAAGGGTTTTACCGGAACCCGCAATCTGACATTTGGTGCGCCAGGTAGGGGTGCGCTAAAGTTCACCTCTTTGCCGGCACCACCTCCCCGTCCTGTCCCCATGGCCGGCATCGCTCCTTCGACTGGGTCAACAGACGCCCCCGACGGCGCCAGGGGGCTCCGAGCATTTACCCCGCCTTGTGGCGGGTGCAGTGGCCGCCCAAGTTCAAGCCGGAGATGCCGCCGCGCTACGACGGCGCGGCGGATCCGTCGGCCTTCCTGCTAGCGTACGAGGAGGCCGTCCTGGAAGCTGGAGGTGATGACAAGGTCATGGCCAACAGGTTCCCCATGGCCCTTGCTACCTCTTGAGCATGTGTTGGTTTTCCCTTGAAGAGGAAAGGGTGATGCAGCAAAGTAGCGTAAGTATTTCCCTCAGTTTTTGAGAACCAAGGTATCAATCTAGTAGGAGGCCACACGCAAGTCCCTCATACATACACAAACAAATAAGAACCTTGCAACCAACGCGATAAAGGGGTTGTCAATTCCTTCACGGCCACTTGCAAAAGTGAGATCTGATAGAGATGATAAGATGATATTTTTGGTATTTTTATGATAAAGATTGAAAGTAAATATTGCAAAATAAAATAGATTGGAAACTTATATGATGGCAAATAGACCCGGGGCCATAGGTTTCACTAGTGGCTTCTCTCAAGATAGCATAAGTATTACGGTGGGTGAACAAATTACTGTCGAGCAATTGATAGAAAAGTGCATAGTTAAGAGAATATCTAGGCATGATCATGTATATAGGCATCATGTCCGCGACAAGTAGACCGAAACGATTCTGCATCTACTACTAGTGCTCCACACATCGACCGCTATCCAGCATGCATCTAGAGTATTAAGTTCATAAGAACAGAGTAACGCATTAGGCAAGATGACATGATGTAGAGGGATAAACTCAAGCAATATGATATAAACCCCATCTTCTTATCCTCTATGGCAACAATACAATATGTGTCGTTTCCCCTACTGTCACTGGGATCGAGCAACGCAAGATTGAACCCAAAGCTAAGCACTTCTCCCATTGCAAAAAAGATCAATCTAGTAGGCCAAACCAAACTGATAATTCGAAGAGACTTGCAAAGATAACAAATCATACATAAAAGAATTCAGAGGAGATTCAAATATTGTTCATAGATAATCTTGATCATAAACCCACAACTCATCGGATCTCGACAAACACACCGCAAAAGAATTACATCGAATAGATCTCCAAGAAGATCGAGGAGAACTTTGTATTGAGATCAAAAGAGAGAGAAGAAGCCATCTAGCTAATAACTATGGACCCGAAGGTCTGAGGTAAACTACTCACACATCATCGGAGAGGCTATGGTGTTGATGTAGAAGCCCTCCGTGATTGATTCCCCTTCCGGCGGAGCGCCGGAAAAGGCCCCAAGATGGGATCTCACGGGTACAAAAGGTTGTGGCGGTGGAAATAGGGTTTCGTGGTGCTCCTGTATGGTTTCGGGGTATATGGGTATATATAGAAGGAAGAAATAGGTGGTGGAGCTGGCCCACGAGGGTGGGGGCGCGCCCAGGGGGGCAGGCGCGCCTCCGTGCCTCGTGGCCTCCTCGCTTCTTTCTTGACGTCCACTCCAAGTCCTCTGGATCACGTTTGTTCCAAAAAATCACTCTCCCGAAGGTTTCATTCCGTTTGGATATTCCTTTGCTGCGAAACATTGAAATAGGCAAGAAAACAACAATTTGCACTAGGCCTTGGGTTAGTAGGTTAGTCCCAATAATAATAATTAAGTGTATAATAAATCCCATTAATCATCCAAAATAGATAATATAATAGCATGGAACAATAAAAAATTATAGATACGTTGGAGACGTATCAAGCATCCCCAAGCTTAATTCCTGCTCGTCCTCGAGTAGGTAAATGATAAAAACAGAATTTTTATGTGGAATGCTACCTAGCATATTCTTCAATGTAATTTTCTTTATTGTGGCATGAATGTTCAGATCCGAAAGATTCAAGATAAAAGTTTAATATTGACATAAAAATAATAATACTCCAAGCATACTAACTAAGCAATCATGTCTTCTCAAAATAACATGGCCAAAGAAAGTCCATCCCTACAAAATCATATAGTTTGGTCATGCTCCATTTTCGTCACACAAGAATGCTCTCATCATGCACAACCCCGATGACAAGCCAAGAAATTGTTTCATACTTTAGTAATCTCAAACTTTTTTCAACTTTCACGCAATACATGAGCGTGAGCCATGGATATAGCACTATGGGTGGAATAGAATATAATGATGGGGGTTATGTGGAGAAGACAAAAAACGAGAAAGTCTCACATTGACGCGGCTAATCAACGGGCTAGGGAGATGCCCATCAATTGATGTCAATGGAGTAGGGATTGCCATGAAACGGATGCACTAGAGCTATAAATCTATGAAAGCTCAACAAAAGAAACTAAGTGGGTGTGCATCCAACTTGCTTGCTCATGAAGACCTAGGGCAGTTGATGAAGCCCATTGTTGGAATATACAAGCCAAGTTCTATAACGAAAAGTTCTCACTAGTATATGAAAGTGACAAAACAAGAGACTCTCCATCATAAAGATCATGGTGCTACTTTGAAGCACAAGTGTGGAAAAAGGATAGTAGCATTGTCCCTTTTTATTTCCTTTTTTCTTTTTCTTTTTCTTTTTCTTTTTGGGCCTTTCCTTTTTTTGGCCTTTCTTTTATTTGGGACAATGCTCTATTAATGATGATCATCACACTTCTATTTATTTACAACTCGATACTAGAACAAAATATGACTCTATATGAATGCCTCCGACGGTGTACCGGGATGGGCAATGAATCAAGAGTGACATGTATGAAATAATATGCATGGTGGCTTTGCCACAAATACGATGTCAACTACATGATCATGCAAGGCAATATGACAATGATGAAGCGCGTCATAATAAACGGAACGGTGGAAAGTTGCATGGCAATATATCTCGGAATGGCTATGGAAATGCCATAATAGGTAGGTATGGTGGCTGTTTTGAGGAAGATATAAGGATGTTTATGTGTGATAGAGCGTATCGTATCACGGAGTTTGGATGCACCGGCGAAGTTTGCACCAACTCTCAAGGTGAGAAAAGGCAATGCACGGTATCGAAGAGGCTAGCAATGATGGAAGGGTGAGAGTGCGTATAATCCATGGACTCAACATTAGTCATAAAGAACTCACATACTTATTGCAAAAATCTATAAGTCATCAAAAACCAAGCACTACGCGCATGCTCCTAGGGGGATAGATTGGTAGGAAAAGACCATCGCTCGTCCCCGACCGCCACTCATAAGGATGACAATCAAAGAACACCTCATGTTTCAAATTTGTTACACAACGTTTACCATACGTGCATGCTACGGGACATGCAAACTTCAACACAAGTATTTCTCAAATTCACAACTACTCAACTAGCACAACTTTAATATCACTATCTCCATATCTCAAAACAATCATCAAGTATCAAACTTCTCTTAGTATTGAATGCACTTATATGAAAGTTTTTATTATATCCATCTTGGATGCCTATCATATTAGGACTAGTTTTATAGCCAAAGCAAATTACCATGCTGTTCTAAAAGACTCTCAAAATAATATAAGTGAAGCATGATATATCAATAATTTATATAAAATAAAACCACCACTGTGCTCTAAAAGATATAAGTGAAGCACTAGAGCAAAATTGTTTAGCTCAAAAGATATAAGTGAAACACATAGAGTATTCTAATAAATTCCGATTAATGTGTGTCTCTCCCAAAAGGTGTGTACAGCAAGGATGATTGTGGTGAACTAAAAAGCAAAGACTCAAATCATACAAGGCGCTCCAAGCAAAGCACATATCATGTGGTGAATAAAAATATAGCTCCAAGTAAAGTTACCGATGGACGAAGACAAAAGAGGGGATGCCTTCCGGGGCATCCCCAAGCTTGGGATTTTGGTTGTACTTGGATTTTACCCTGGGGTGCCTTGGGCATCCCCAAGCTTAGGCTCTTGCCATTCCTTGTTCCATAATCCATCAAATCTTTACCCAAAACTTGACAACTTCACAACACAAAACTTAACAGAAAATCTCATGAGCTCCGTTAGCGAAAGAAAACAAACCACCACTTCAAGGTAGTGTAATAAACTCATTATTTATTTATATTGGTGTTAAACCTACTTTATTCCAACTTCTCTATGGTTCATAACCTCCGATACTAGCCATAGATTCATCAAAATAAGCAAACAACACACGAAAAACAGAATCTGTCAAAAACAGAACAGTCTGTAGTAATCTGTATCAAAGGCATACTTATGGACCTCCAAAAATTCTAAAATAAATTGCTGGACGTGAGGAATTTATCTATTAATCTTCTGAAAAAAGAATCAACTAAATATCACTCTCCAGTAAACAGTTGTAGCTAATCTCGTGAGTGCTAAATTTCGGTTTTTTACAGCAAGATCAAAAAGACTTCACCCAAGTCTTCCCAAAGGTTCTACTTGGCACAAGCACTAATTAAAACATAAAAACACATCTTAACAGAAGCTAGATCAAAGATTTATTACTAAACTGAACCAAAAAGCAAGAAATAAAAATAAAATTGGGTTGCCTCCCAACAAGCGCTATCGTTTAACGCCTCTAGCTAGGCATAAAGGCAAGGATAGATCTAGGTATTGCCATAATAATGGTAAGGTAAATCACGAAAACTCATCTCATATTCCCTACGTTCAGCAGAAAGTTTTGTTTGTGGCAAGCAAAAGTAATCAAAAGGGCTAAATTTAATAGGACAAAAGTCCCCAAGATCAAGCTCGGGAGGTATGGGTTCCTCCTTTGGCCCCTTATATTGCACAACCAATTGATACGTCTCCGTCGTATCTATAATATTTGATTGTTCCATGCCAATATTCTACAACTTTCATATACTTTTGGCAACCTTTTATACTATTTTTGGGACTAACATATTGATCCAGTGCCCGGTGCCAGTTCATGTTTGTTGCATGTTTTATCTTTCGCAGAATATCCATATCAAACGGAATCCAAACGGGATAAAAACGGACGGAGAATACTTTTGGAATATTTGGAGAATTCCGGAAGAAAAATCCACGCGAGACGGTGCCCGAGGTGGCCACGAGGCAGGGGGCGCGCCCCTGACCCTCGTGGGCCACCCGTAAGGCGGTTGATGCCCTTCTTCGGCCGCAAGAAAGCTAATTTTTGGTAAAAAATCACGGCGAAGGTTTCAGTCCAATCGGAATTACGGATCTCCATATATATATACGAAATGGTGAAAGGGCAGCAGAAGAGAACGCAAAAACAGAGAGAGACAGAGATAGATCCAATCTCGGAGGGGCTCTCGCCCCTCCCACGCCATGGAGACCATGGACCAGAGGGGAAATCCTTCTCCCATCTAGGGATAAGGTCAAGGAAGAAGAAGAAGAAGAAGAAGAAGGGGGGCTCTCTCCCCCTCGCTTCCGGTGGCGTCGGAACGCCGCCGGGGGCCATCATCATCACCGCGATCTACACCAACACCTACGCCATCTTCACAAACATCTCCATCACCCTCCCCCCTCTATCTACATCGGTCCACTCTCCCGCAACCCGCTGTACCCTCTACTTGAACATGGTGCTTTATGCTTCATATTATTATCCAATGATGTGTTGCCATGCTATGATGTCTGAGTAGATTTTCGTTGTCCTACCGGTGGTTGATGAATTGCTATGATTGATTTAATTTGCTTGTGGTTATGTTGCTGTCCTTTGGTGCCCATCATATGAGCGCGCGCATGGATCACACCATAGGGTTAGTTGTATGTTGATAAGACTATGTATTGCAGGGCAAGAGTGACAGAAGCTTCAACCTAGCATAGAAATTGATGCATACGGGATTGAAGGGGGACCAATATAACTTAATGATATGGTTGGGTTTTACCTTAATGAACGTTAGTAGTTGCGGATGCTTGCTAATAGTTCCAATCATAAGTGCATAGGATTTCAAGTCAGGGATGACATGCTAGCAGTGGCCTCTCCCACATAATACTTGCTATCGGTCTAGTAAACTAGTCAATTGCTTAGGGACAATATCGCAACTCCTATCACCACTTTTCCACACTCGCTATATTTACTTTGTTGTGTCTTTATCTAAACAGCCCCTAGCTTTTTATTTACGCTCTCTTTATTTTCTTGCAAACCTATCCAAAAACACCTACAAAGTACTTCTAGTTTCATAATTGGTATAGGTAAAGCAAACGTCAAGCATGCGTAGAGTCGTATCAGTGGCAGATAGGACTTGAGAGAATATTTGTTCTACCTTTAGCTCCTCGTTGGGTTCGACACTCTTACTTATCGAAAGAGGCTACGATTGATCCCCTATACTTGTGGGTTGTACAAAGATGGTGATATTAGAGTCATGCTAGTGGGTGGTTGTGGATTGTATAAATACTTGTGTTGAGGTTTGTGATTCCCGTAGCATGCACGTATGGTGAACCGTTATGTAACGAAGTTGGAGCATGAGGTATTTATTGATTGTCTTCCTTATGAGTGGCGGTCGGGGACGAGCGATGGTCTTTTCCTACCAATCTATCCCCTAGGAGCATGCACGTAGTACTTTGTTGTGATGACTAATAGATTTTTGCAATAAGTATGTGAGTTCTTTATGACTAATGTTGAGTCCATGGATTATACGCACTCTCACCCTTCCATCATTGCTAGCCTCTTCGGTACCGTGCATTGCCCTTTGTCACCTCGAGAGTTGGTGCAAACTTCGCCGGTGCATCCAAACCCCATGATACGATACGCTCTATCACACATAGACCTCCTTATATATTCCTCAAAACAACCACCATACCTACCTATCATGGAATTTCCATAGCCATTCCAAGATATATTGCCATGCAACTTCCATCATCATAATATACATGACTTGAGCATTTATTGTCATATTGCTTTGCATGATCGTAAGATAGCTAGCATGATGTTTTCATGGATTGTCCGTTTTTTGATGTCATTGCTACGCTAGATCATTGCACATCCCGGTACACCGCCGGAGGCATTCATATAGAGTCATATCTTTGTTCTAGTATCGAGTTGTAATATTGAGTTGTAAGTAAATAGAAGTGTGATGATCGTCATTATTAGAGTATTGCCCCAGTGAGGAAAGGATGATGGAGACTATGATTCCCCCACAAGTCGGGATGAGACTCTGGACGAAAAAAAAGAGAAAGGCCAAAAAAAAGAGAAGGCCCAAAAAAAGAGAGAAAAAGAGAGAAGGGGAAATGTTACTATCCTTTTACCACACTTGTGCTTCAGAGTAGCACCATGTTCTTCATATAGAGAGTCTCTTGAGTTATCACTTTCATATACTAGTGGGAATTTTCATTATAGAACTTGGCTTGTATATTCCAACGATGGGCTTCCTCTAATGCCCTAGGTCTTCATGAGCAAGCAAGTTGGATGCACACCCACTTAGTTTCAGTTTGAGCTTTCATATACTTATAGCTCTTAATGCATCCGTTGCATGACAATCCCTACCCCTCACATTGACATCAATTGATGGGCATCTCCATAGCCCGTTGATTAGCCGCGTCGATGCGAGACTTTCTCCTTTTTGTCTTCTCCACATAACCCCCGTCATCATATTCTATTCCACCTATAGTGCTATGTCCATGGCTCACGCTCATGTATTGCGTGAAAGTTGAAAATGTTTCAGAACGTCAAAAGTATGAAACAATTGCTTGGCTTGTCATCGGGGTTGTGCATGATGTGAATATTTTGTGTGGTGAAGATGGAGCATAGCCAGACTATATGATTTTGTAGGGGTAACTTTCTTTGGCCATGTTATTTTGAAAAGACATGATTGATTTATTAGTAGGCTTGAAGTATTATTGTTTTTATGTCAAATGATAGACTATTGCTTTGAATCACTCGTGTCTTAATATTCATGCCATGATTAGATATGTGATCAAGATTATGCTAGGTAGCATTCCACATCAAAAATTATCTTTTTATCATTTACCTACTCAAGGACGAGCAGGAATTAAGCTTGGGGATGCTGATACGTCTCTGTCGTATCTATAATTTTTGATTGTTCCATGCCAATATTCTACAACTTTCATATACTTTTGGCAACTTTTTATACTATTTTTGGGACTAACATACTGATCCAATGCCAGTTCCTGTTTGTTGCATGTTTTATGTTTCGCAGAATAACCATATCAAACGGAATCCAAATGGGATAAAAATGGACGGAGAATATTTTTGGAATATTTGGAGAATTCCGGAAGAAAAATCCACGCGAGACGGTGCCCGAGGTGGCCATGAGGCAGGGGGCGCGCTCCTGACCCTCGTGGGCCACCCGTAAGGCGGTTGATGCCCTTCTTCGGCCGCAAGAAAGCTATTTTTTGGTAAAAAAATCACGGCGAAGGTTTCAGTCCAATCGGAGTTATGGATCTCCATATATATATAAGAAACGGTGAAAGGGCAGCAGAAGAGAACGCAGAAACAGAGAGAGACAGAGAGACAGATCCAATCTCGGAGGTGCTCTCACCCCTCCCACGCCATGGAGACCATGGACCAGAGGGGAAATCCTTCTCCCATCTAGGGAGAAGGTCAAGGAAGAATAACAAGAAGAAGGGGGGCTCTCTCCCCCTCGCTTCCGGTGGCACCGGAACGCGGCCGGGGGCCATCATCATCACCGCGATCTACACCAACACCTACGCCATCTTCACCAACATCTCCATCACCTTCCCCCCTCTATCTACAGCGGCCCACTCTCCCGCAACCCGCTGTACCCTCTACTTGAACATGGTGCTTTATGCTTCATATTATTATCCAATGATGTGTTGCCATGCTATGATGTCTGAGTAGATTTACGTTGTCCTACCGGTGGTTGATGAATTGCTATGATTGATTTAATTTGCTTGTGGTTATGTTGCTGTCCTTTGGTGCCCATCATATGAGCGCGCGCGTGGATCACACCATAGGGTTAGTTGTATGTTGATAGGACTATGTATTGGAGGGCAAGAGTGACAGAAGCTTCAACCTAGCATAGAAATTGATGCATACGGGATTGAAGGGGGACCAATATAACTTAATGCTATGGTTGGGTTTTACCTTAATGAATGTTAGTAGTTGCGGATGCTTGCTAATAGTTCCAATCATAAGTGCATAGAATTCCAAGTCAGGGATGACATGCTAGCAGTGGCCTCTCCCACATAATACTTGCTATCGGTCTAGTAAACTAGTCAATTGCTTAGGGACAATATCGCAACTCCTATCACCACTTTTCCACACTTGCTATATTTACTTTGTTGTGTCTTTATCTAAACAGCCCCTAGCTTTTTATTTACGCTCTCTTTATTTTCTTGCAAACCTATCCAAAAACACCTACAAAGTACTTCTAGTTTCATACTTGGTCTAGGTAAAGCAAACGTCAAGCGTGCGTAGAGTCGTATCAGTTGCAGATAGGACTTGAGAGAATATTTGTTCTACCTTTAGCTCCTCGTTGGGTTCGACACTCTTACTTATCGAAAGAGGCTACAATTGACCCCCTATACTTGTGGGTTATCACCAATTCATCATTATAAGCATTATTTTGGCAATAAGTCATGAGCCTTTGTTCAAGAGAAAAACCTAACCCGTTGTTCTGAATAGCAAAGTCATCATTGAGTTCTGAAATTCTATCAACTAGAACATCGGTAGGAACCTTCTTTCTAAGGTTTTCATTGTAAGCAACATGATCTAAAGATCGTAAACGCATTAAGTCTTCTTGATTAAAAAGGATAGCTTCGATGGGAGGACGACCAGCGTCCACCCTATAATGCGCAAAAATTTCATTATAAATCTGAACTCATGTGCCAAAAAGATAGTAGCCGTTCGCTTAATAGAAGAATGCTCGATATTGGAAAACTCTAGAAAAATCCTTTGTATGCAAGGATGCATATGGATAAATTGTCTTTCAGGTTCAACTACGAGCAAGGATATAGCATCCTCAAGACTACTAGTTCTATGAAGAATAGACCCTCCCATAGAGGGCAGGGCACCGGCACAAGTAAAGAAATCTTGAATAACTCCTTTCCCAATAATATTACCGCTACCAATCCGAAAATTTTTAGTGTGTAAAATAGTATGATCTTCAAGAGGATCATCAAAAACATCAAAGTTTTCCATATTATTATCCTTATCAACGACAACCTCCCCAGTTTCAGACATGACGGCAGCACAGAGAATGAACACACAAGAAGCAAGCGGAAGGGCGAACGGAAAAGAGGGCGAATAAAACGGCAAGGGTGAAGTGGGGGAGAGGAAAATGAGAGGCAAATGGCAAATAATGTAATGCGAGGGATAAGAGATTGTGATGGGTACTTGGTATGTCTTGACTTGTGCATAGACTCGCTGGCAACAACGCCAGAAATCGCACGTTGGCGGGAGATCAAATCTTGACTTGACTTGGTGTAAGCCTCCCCGGCAACGGCGCAAGAAATCCTTCTTGCTACCTCTTGAGCATCCGTTGGTTTTCCCTTGAAGAGGAAAGGGTGATGCAACAAAGTAGCGTAAGTATTTCCCTCAGTTTTTGAGAACCAAGGTATCGATCCAGTAGGAGGCCACACGCAAGTCCCTTGTACCTACACAAACGAACAAGAACCTTGCAACCAACGCAATAAAGGAGTTGTCAATTCCTTCACGACCACTTGCAAAAGTGAGATCTGATAGAGATGATAAGATAATATTTTTGCTATTTTCATGATAAAGATTGAAAGTAAAGATTGCAAAATAAAATAGATTGAAAACTTATATGATGGAAAATAGACCCGGGGGCCGTAGGTTTCACTAGTGGCTTCTCTCAAGATAGCATAAGTATTACGGTGGGTGAACAAATTACAATCGAGAAATTGATAGAAAAGTGCATAGTTATGAGAATATCTAGGCATGATCATGTATATAGGCATCACGTCCGCGACAAGTAGATCGAAACGATTCTGCATCTACTACTATTACTCCACACATCGACCGCTATCCAGCATGCATCTAGAGTATTAAGTTCATAAGAACAGAGTAACGCATTAGGCAAGATGACATGATGTAGAGGGATAAACTCAAGCAATATGATATAAACCCCATCTTTTTATCCTCCATGGCAACAATACAATACGTGTCGTTTCCCCTACTGTCACTAGGATCGAGCAACGCAAGATTGAACCCAAAGCTAAGCACTTCTCCCATTGCAAGAAAGATCAATCTAGTAGGCCAAACCAAACTGATAATTCGAAGAGACTTGCAAAGATAACAAATCATACATAAAAGAATTCAGAGGAGATTCAAATATTGTTCATAGATAATCTTGATCATAAACCCACAATTCATCGGATCTTGACAAACACACCGCAAAAAGAATTACATCGAATAGATCTCCAAGAAGATCGAGGATAACTTTGTATTGAGATCCAAAGAGAGAGAAGAAGCCATCTAGCTAATAACTATGGACCCAAAGGTCTGAGGCAAACTACTCACACATCTTTGGAGAGGATATGGTGTTGATGTAGAAGCCCTCCGTGATTGATTCCCCCTCCGGCGGAGCGCCTGAAAAGGCCCCAAGATGGGATCTCACGGGTACAGAAGGTTGCGGCGGTGGAAATAAGGTTTCGTGGTGCTCCTGGATGGTTTCGCGGTATATGGGTATATATAGGAGGAAGAAATAGGTCGGTGGAGCTGCGAGGGGCCCATGAGGGTGGGGGCGCGCCCAGGGGGCAGGCACGCCTCCCTGCTTCGTGGCCTCCTCGCTTCTTTCTTGACGTCCACTCCAAGTCCTCTGGATCACGTTTGTTCCAAAAATCACTCTCCCAAAGGTTTCATTCTGTCTGGATTCCGTTTGATATTCTTTTTCTGCGAAACACTGAAATAGGCAAAAAAACAGCAGTTTGCACTGGGCCTTGGGTTAGTAGGTTAGTTCCAATAATAATAATAAAGTGTATAATAAAGCCCATTAAACATCCAAAACAGATAATATAATAGCATGGAACAATCAAAAATTATAGATACGTTGGAGACGTATCAGCCCTCGCTGGCGCACCGCGCGCCTGGCTGCTCACCCTCCCAGGATCCTCTGTGGCCTCTTGGGAGGAGCTGCGCGGCCTTTTCGTCGCGCGCTTTGCGGCACCGGCGCCTGTTGCCGTCACAGCCCTCCTCGGTGGCTCGCAAGCACCTCCCTCAGACCGACACACCAAGCACTTCTTCCGCCAGACCGGCGCCGCCTCTGTGCAGCAAGGAGCTCCTCCAGGATGAGCAGCGCCCAAGGCCGACCTCACCTTCGACTCAAGGGACCACCCCGTCACCACTGCCAGCTCGGGCGTGCTCCCAATGCTTTGCATGCCCACCATCTACAACGTAGCCGTCACCAAGACCCTCATCGACGGCGGGGCCGACCTTAACGTGCTCTCCGTGGAAGCTTTCGGCTTGCTTCACGTGCCGCATGAATGGCTCCGTCCCACCAAGCCCTTCTCCGGAGTCGGTAGCAGCTCCACCAGCCCCCTAGGGCAGATCCGCCTTCTTGTGACCTTCGGCACTCGTGAAAACTACCGCACCGAGCTGATTGACTTCGACATCGCCCGCATCGGCCTCCCATACAACGCCATCCTCGGATACCCGGCCCTGGCTCAGTTTATGGCGGCGACCCATCCAGCCTACAACCTTATGAAGATGCCTGGGAGCAACAGCGTCCTAGCCTTGTGGGGGACACCAAGGAGGCTCTGACAGCGCTCAAGCTTGCCTTCAAGGCCGCCGCGGCAGCACGCCCGGCCGACGAGGCCACCCCCAGAGCTAAGGAAGCGGCGCCAGCGAAGAAGAAGCAGCTGTTCACTCAAGATCGGGCCGAAACGAAGCACGTGCTGGTCGAGGAAGGTGGACCCTCAGGAGCCACCTTCACCATAGGCGCCAACCTCGACCCAGATCAAGAGGAGGCATTGGTGAAGTTTTTGCGCGCGAACAAGGAGGTATTCACCTGGGACCCAAGCAGTTGGTAGGGGTCCCGAGGGGAGTGATCGAGCACCACTTAAGGGTGTGCCCCAATGTGCGCCCTATGAAGCAGAAGGCACGGCGACAGTCCACGGAGAAGCAGTCCTTCATCGTCCAGGAAACCCGCAAGCTGGAGGCAGCAGGTGTCATACGCGAGGTCCGGTACCCGGAATGACTGGCGAACCCTGTCGTCGTGCCAAAGAAAGGCGGGAAGGAGCGCATGTGTGTCGATTTCACCAACCTGAACAAGGCTTGTCCCCAAGACCCGTTCCCGCTTCCGCGCATCGACCAGATTGTCGACTCCACCGCCGAGTGCGACCTGTTGTGTTTCCTGGACGTGTTCTCGGGCTACCACCAGATCAAGATGGCAGTGGAGGATGTGGATAAGACGGCTTTCCTGACCCCGTGCGGGGTGTACTACTACACTTGCATGCCGTTCGGGCTGCGCAACGCAGGGGCGACCTTCCAACGGCTGATGCACATCGCCCTGGGTCAGCAGCTCGGGAGAAACGTTGAAGCCTACGTCGACGACATCGTAGTAAAATCTCGGGAGGCGAGAACTCTGATTCAGGACCTAGAGGAGACCTTCGCAAGCTTGCGCCAGGTGGACCTGCGGCTTAACCTAGAGAAGTGCGTGTTCAGTGTTCCCTCCGGCAAACTGCTGGGCTTCCTCGTGTCCCACTGGGGGATCGAGGCTAACCCAGAAAAGGTCAAGGCGATAGAAGACATGAGCCCACCACAAACTCTCAAGGAAATGCAGAAGCTTGAGGGCTGCGTGACCTCGCTAGGGCGCTTCATCTCCAAGCTGGGGGACTGCGCCCTGCCATTCTTCAAGCTGATGAAGAAGAAGGGCCCGTTCGAGTGGACCCCGGAGGCTGACCTGGCGTTTCAAGACCTCAAGAGATACATGACCAACCCTTCGGTGATGGTGGCGCCTCGTCCCCTCGCGCCCTGGTGCTTTACCTTGCCGCCACTCCCTACTCCGCCAGTGCGGCGCTAGTGGCGGTCCGGGAAGAGCGCCAAGCCAAGAGTCCGCTGCGTCATGCCGCACCTCTAGCCGGGGCGATACGGCACCAAGAGGATACCGCAGAGGCTGTTGCAACGCCAACGAATGATCAGGCCCAGCAAGACGGTGTTCTCGGGCCTGCAGAGGCCCCAATGGATGACCAGGCTCCTGAGGGCCCGTCACCTCAGGAGACGCCCCCAACCTCCGGCAGACGCAGGCTCCATCGACGCCCCCGCCCTCGTCGAGCACCCAGTGTACTTCGTCAGCACGGTACTGCGGGATGCGAGGGAACGGTACCCCATGCCACAGAAGCTTCTGCTCACGCTCCCGGTGGCCCCACGCAAGCTGCGCCATTACTTCCAAGGCCACTCGATCAAAGTCGTCTCTACTTACCCACTGGAGAGGGTGCTCCGGAGCCCTAATGCCACGGGAAGGGTCGCCGAGTGGAACATCGAACTTCAAGCATTTTAGCTCAAGTTCAGCACAACCAGGGTCATCAAGGGGGCCGCCCTAGCCGACTTCGTGGCCGAATGGACTGACGTCCCAGAACCTGAAGATGGCAGGAGCCTGTCCCTCTCACGAGGAAGTGAAGCACTAGATGGTTGGGTCATGTACCTTGACGGCGCCTTCGCACGCCAAGGCGCGGGGGCTGGAGTCGTGATCATCTCGCACACCCAAGACAAGCTCTACTACGTCATCCAGCTCTGCTTCCAGCGGGGCGAGAAGGTCTCCAACAACATTGCGGAGTACGAGGGGTTGATCGCCGGCCTCAAGGCCGCTATGGCCTTGGGGGTAAAATGTCTCACCATCAAGGGCGATTCGCAGCTCCTCGTCAACTTCTCCAACAAGGTGTATGAGCCGAAGGACGAGCACATGGAAGCGTACCTCGCGGAGGTGCGCAAGATGGAGAAACAGTTCTTGGGCCTAGAGCTGCAACACGTGCCTCACGGCATGAACAAGGAAGTCGACGTCATCGCCAGAAGGGCATCCAAGCGCCTGCCCTAGGTGCCCGGCATCTTCGAAGAGCGGCTTTTCAAGCCATCAGCAACACCCCCGTCTGCGAGGCTGGCGTCACCTCGGGAGGAGCTCCCCCAACCACTAGCCTCGGGAGCCCCCGCCTGTGGCCCGACCACAGGAGCACGCTTGCTCCTGGCACTCAAGCCTCGGGAGGGGTGCTGGACTGAGGAGTTCAAGGCGTACCTGACAC
Organism: Triticum aestivum; assembly: GCF_018294505.1. Lineage (NCBI taxonomy): Eukaryota > Viridiplantae > Streptophyta > Magnoliopsida > Poales > Poaceae > Triticum > Triticum aestivum. The sequence continues at coordinate 295,494,936 of NC_057799.1, forward strand.
GAGGGACGCTGCCGGAGAGAGAGGAAGACATGGAGAGCGTGGCCCGGCAGGCTACGACATACTGCATCCAGGATGGTGAGCTATACAGGAAGTGACCAAATGATATTTCCTTGCGATGCATCTCCAGGGAGCGGGGGAATGAGTTGCTAGCTGACATACATGGCGGAGACTGCGGGCACCACTCGTCGTCACGTACCCTGGTCGGCAAGGCGGTCCGCAGCGGGTTCTGCTGGCCCACGGCACTCAACGACGCGACCGAGCTGGTGAGGTCCTGCGAGGCCTGCCAATTCCATGCCAAGCAGATCCACCAGCTAGCCTAGGGCCTCCAGACTATCCCACTCTCGTGGCCATTCGCGGTCTGGGGGCTGGACATCCTGGGTCCGTTCCCGCGAGTGCCTGGGGGCTACCGCTACCTCTACGTCGCCATCGACAAGTTCACGAAATGGGCAGAGGTGGAAGCCGTCCGCACCATCCCAGTCGGGTCGGCAGTCAAGTTCATCAAGGGCCTCGTGAGCCGGCTCGGGGTCCCTAACCGCATCATCACCGACAACGGCTCGCAATTCACTAGCAATCTCTTCAAGACGTATTGTGCTAACCTTGGAACGCAGATCTGCTACACTTTGGTGGCACACCCCAGGAGCAATGGCCAAGCCAAACTTGCCAACGCAGAGGTCCTGAGGGGCCTCAAGACCAGGATCTTCAAGAAAATGCTCGAGGCCTGCGGCAGGGGCTGGCACGACGAGCTCCAGTCCGTGCTGTGGTCCATCCGCACCACCGCCACCAAGTTAATAGGTGAGACCCTGTTCTTCCTCGTCTATGGAGCAGAAGCGGTTCTCCCTCACGAGGTCAGACATCGCTCCGCACGGGTCCTGGCGTTTGATGAAACGTAGCAGGATGCCATGCACGGGATGGACCTAGTGCTGGGGGAGGAGTGCTACCTCTTGAGCACTGCGTTGGTTTTCCCTTGAAGAGGAAAGGGTGATGCAGTAAAGTAGCGTAAGTATTTCCCTTAGTTTTTGAGAACCAAGGTATCAATCCAGTAGGACACCACGCTCGAGTCCCACGCACCTACACAAACAAATAAGAACCTCACAACCAACGCGATAAAGGGGTTGTCATTCCCTTCACGGTCACTTACGAGAGTGAGATCTGATAGATATGATAAGATAATATTTTTGGTATTTTTATGATAAAGAGTAAATAAAGATGCAAAGTAAAATAAACGGCAATAGAAATAGCTAAGTATTGGAAGATTAATATGATGGAAAATAGACCCCGGGGCCATAGGTTTCACTAGTGGCTTCTCTCAAGATAGCATAAGTATTACGGTGGGTGAACAAATTACTGTCGAGCAATTGATAGAATTGAGCATAGTTATGAGAATATCTAGGTATGATCATGTATATAGGCATCACGTCCGTGGCAAGTAGACCGAAATGATTCTGCATCTACTACTATTACTCCACACATCGACCGCTATCCAGCATGCATCTAGAGCATTAAGTTCGCAAGAACAGAGTAATGCTTTAAGTAAGATGACATGATGTAGAGGGATAAACTCATGCAATATGATATAAACCCCATCTTGTTATCCTCGATGGCAACAATACAATACGTGCCTTGCTGCCCCTGCTATCACTGGGAAAGGACACCGCAAGATTGAACCCAAAGCTAAGCCCTTCTCCCATTGCAAGAAATATCAATCTTGTCGGTGTTCTAGGAACGGGGGTCCCCAGACTTGCCTGCCTGCGGCCCATGGTGTGGCCAAGCCAGCAGGCCGTACGGCCCATCTTCACCGACAAGGCATCCAAGACCCTCGCGAGGGTCCAAGCCTCGCGAGGCGGACGACGCAAGACCTCCTCAGGAGTGGCCTAGTCAGGCAGGCTCACGAGGAGCGGAGATATCAAGGCGGGGCAAACCTCACGAGGCTCCCGTGACTTGAGCCATGACGATCGACACCAGGCGGGCGCTAGCGTGCAGTGTCCTTGTTTCCTCTTTGGTGCTAAGGAGACCAGCGTAGGCGAGGAGTATCGAGGCATCAGGAAAAGGTTGCTATATTGGTGCAACGAGACCAAGACCAAGAGGACGGCAAGGCGGAGGTCATCGTGGAGCCCAAGACGGGGTCACCACCAGAGCCTTTCGCGGGCGAAGACCGCTATTGTGAGGATAGCTTGTACTAGTTGTCCCCCTTCAAGTTTGCCTGCCGTTGTTGGCTCCCTTCCCGCTCAACATTTGGGAAGAGGACTAGGGCCAATATAAGTAGAACTAGCCACCACAGTAGGGGCGGCTCATCTTAGCTTAATCCAATCAGATCGAGAGCCTACCCTAGCCACAAGAACACCTCAACCTCAGGAGGCTGTCCTTCCCTTGTACTATTCATCATCATCCCTAGAGGCAATCCACCACCACCACACTAGAGTAGTCTATTACACCACAACGGTGGCCCGAACCAGTATAAATCTCGTGTCTCTCTGTGTTGCGAGTTCGTCGAGTTCGTCCGCGAGATCTTAGCGAGCTAGGGCGCGGATCGGTAGGAGGGAAAGACTTCACGCGCACCCCAGTGTTCGAACCTTAAGGGTTTGCCGGAACCCCACATCTGACATTTGGCGCGCTAGGTAGGGGTGCGCCGTAGCCTCCCTCTCGTCGATCAGTCGCTCCGTCGTCTCCATGGCGGACGCTCGCCGTGCTTGGGCTGAGCGTCGGACTGCCCTCACCGCCCGCGTCGCTCAGACGGCTTCCATCGACGGGCCACCTCGTCGTTCTCTGTCTCCTGCCGCCAACGCTGCCGCCAGCCCGGCGGGGAACGAGCAGCAGGCGTCCTCGCTGCACCCTTCGGTTCTTCGTCTCACGCACGCCGCGCTCCCATGGAGGCGCGAGCCACGCTCCTCGCCGCAAACGAACTCCTGCGCTACCGCCCCGTCGACGACCTCTATGAGGAGTGGCTCGACCGCGTCGCCGAGCTCGTCCGTGCCGCAGGGGGATCCCCGGCACCGTCCCTCTCTCTACCTCCCCCTCAACCAGCCACGGGCGACAAGGCTCATGGCGTACCTCCACCACCTCTGCCTCAAGACGGTGCCTTGGCACCAAGGCGCGCGGCTCCACGGCGTGATCCACCATGCCCGGTGCCCGCGCGCGAAGAGAGAAGCTGCCAAGAAATCCCTCGGCCGCGAGAAGCTGCACCTGCGCTTCCCGCGCCGCCTCGTCAAGTCCGCGCACCGCCCGCAGCGGCGCCGCGCGGACCTTGTCAAGACCAAGCTCCACCTCCGAAGCGGGCCCCAGCAACCACGGCTGGCTGCCGCGCCTTCACCCCCGAGCTGCGTAGCGTCGCCTGGCCAGGCAAGTTCAAGCCGGATCTGCCTCCTCGCTACGACGGCACCGCCGACCCCGCGGAGTTCCTGCAGCTCTACGAGCTGAGCATCGAAGCAGCCAACGGCGATGAAATGTCATGGCGAACTGGTTTCCCATGGCTCTCAAGGATGGAGCTCGCTCCTGGCTCCTGAACCTGCAGCACGGCTCGATCTCCTCCTGGGACGAGATGCGCGACCGCTCCGTCGCCAACTTCCAGGGCACTCGCGACTGCCCGCCGGCCGCAGGTGACCTGCGCCGCATCAAGCAAGAACCAGGAGAGACCCTCCAGAAGTACATCCAGCGCTTCTACAACACCCGCCTCAAGATCCCCAAGTTCACGGATGAGGCCATCATCTCTGCATTCTCCGACGGTGTCCGTGACGTCAAGATGAAGGAAGAGCTCGCCATCCACGAGGACCTCTACACCTCTCAGGAGCTGTTCAACCTGGCGACCAAGTGCGCAAGAGATCAGGAGGGGCGCCTCTCTCTCCTTGAGCTGCCAACTGCGGGCGTAGAGGAGAAGAAGGCCAAGGCCAAGGACGTGAAGTGCAAGGAGGCAGTTGTGCTCGCAGCAGAGCCCGACACCAAGCGGGGCAGAGATCAGCCCGAGTCTTCCAAGAACAGCCGACCGTTCTGCGCCTTCCACAACTTGAACACCCACAACACCAGCGACTGTCAAGAGCTCAGAGCCATACGAGAAGGACGCTTCGGTCGACGCCCCGAGCTCAGCGACCGGGGCTACGGCCGTGGAGGAGGACATGGAGGCGGACGCTGGGACGACCATGGCCCGCGCCAGGAATGGCGTGACAGGCCTCGCAAGGACCGCTGGCAGGACCAACCTCGCGAGGGTGCCTGGAGGGACCCGCCTCATGAGGATCTCCCCCAAGGCAACGCCGGTCTTCCCCCGCTGCCGCCACCAAGAAGGAATGACGACCACCATCAGGACGAGGGTGCTGGGGGCTTCCAGGAGCCGCACGCAATCGCCTGCATCTTGGGCGGCGCCCAGGCCCCAGCCTCGCAGCGCATCTTCAAACAGTTCGCTCGCGAGGTGAACGCGGTGCTCCCCAAGCTCGAGGCCACGCGCCCGCTCAAGTGCTCCCAATGCGCCATCACTTTCAACTCGGCATATCAGCTCAAGTGCGCGGCCACCGCCGGCGCCCTCCCGATGTTGTGTTCCCCAGTCATCAGCAATGTGCAGGTTACCAAGACCCTCATCGACGGCGGCGCAGGGCTCAACGTCCTGTCCGTCGACACGTTCGACAACCTCCATGTGCCATATGAGTAGCTCCAGCCTACCAAGCCCTTCTCATGAGTGACCAGCGGTTCCACCACACCGATAGGGCAGGTCCGCCTGCCTGTCACCTTCGGGGAGCGCAAGAACTACCACACCGAGCTCATCGACTTCGACGTCGCGCACATCCTCCTACCGTACAATGCCATCCTCGGGTATCCAGCCTTGGCCAAGTTCATGGTAGTCACCCATCACGGCTACAACGTCCTCAAGATGCCGGGAAGCGGAGGAATCATCACGGTCCCATGCGAAGAGAGGGATGCGGTGTGCTCCCTCGAGCGTGCCTTCCAAGCTACAGCAATCGACGACCCCGACAGCAGAAGTGAAGGCCCTCCGGAGGCCATCCCCAAGAAGAAGCAGCTGCGCCGCGTAGGACCTCAGGAGGATGGCGTCGCGGCAGGAGTCTCATCAGGATCAGCGTCCGTCCCAAGGGCGCCTCCCTCCATCACATAGGAAGGCGCGACCGGTGCCCTCCTCGGGCAGGGCTCGGGGGCTCTCTTCTGGAGGGCCTCAGGCCTTGCCAACCTCATGAGGGAGGCATTTGGGCACCACTTGGAGGCGTGCTTCGCAGCACGTGTTCCTCAGGAGAGCACAGGGCAAGGAGTGCCCACCACTCAGGAATTCATCACCAAGACCACTCAGGAACTGCAAGACGCAAGAGCCATGCGTGGCGACAACCGCTCACGAGGCGCAGCTCCCCATCCTGGCGAGGATGCTTGGCTGCGTGTCTACATCGACGTCCCAGGGCTCAACAGGGCCGCATCTCAGGAGCGCTTCTGGCCTTCAAGTGTGGGCCGCTGCGAGGGCCCGCCACACAGCTACGTTCGCATTCCCTTCGGCTTGCCGAGCGTGGCGTCAGCCTATCAGCGCAACATGCAGCGTGTCCTGGCGGCTCAGGAGGCCAGGTACCACGCCGTCCTGGAGGAGATGGAGACGGTCTTCAAGGAACCTCCCGAGCCCCCAGAGCCTCCCGAGGCTCAGGGCTCCGGTGGCTCATGAGGAGTCATTCTTCAATGCACGCTTTTAGCTACACCTACTCTACTTCGTCTACAGAACCAGGTGACATCTTCCAAGCTCGTTTAGCTGGGAGCACCCCTCGGGCTGCATTATTCCCAGGCTGCGTGGGTCCGTCCCTGCGGCATACTATCGCCTGCTCGATCGCCGCCCATCACGGGTCTGTTCATCCTATGCAATTCGCTTGCGCGTTAAAAGGGGGGCTCCTGAGCATCGCGACTCAGGAGCTCTTACTGGCTCTCCAGCCCTCACCCCTGGCCTTGACCATGGCATCGCGACCTGACATACCAACGGCGGCTAAGCTTGCTCGAGGACCGGGACTTGAGGACGTAGAGTGCTTGCATCTAACCGCCTTGCAGAAACACACAGTCACCAAGACTCAAGACCAGGCGCAACCCGCCTTGAGGTAGGGCCTCGTGAGTCCCGCGCTGGCTCATGAGTGCCCAGATACACCTCGTAGTCCTGCCGTGCAAGCCATGTGTCAGGGCGGGGCTGTACACGCCCCGGGGGCTCCTCCCAGAGGGGGGCCCCATCCCACGCACAAGTGGAAGCACCATGCTCCGCTCCGGCCGTCGACACTGCCGAGGAGCGGCTATGCCCGTGCACAAGCGGAAGAACTATGCTCCACGCTAGTGATAAACAACTAAGGGCGCCCCCACGGTCGTACCAACCTCAGGGAGCCTAGAGCTCAGCGTCCAGCCTCACTGCAACGCCTCCCCTCGGGAGAGCCATGCGAGGGGGCTGGGCACGGGGGCTGCGCTCGGGTCGCACACGCTCGGGTCGCGCCCTAGCGCACGCCACCCAACCAGGTCTCCTAGACCTGGGCGTCGCGCACCCCTCCCGAGGCCTCGGCGAGGGCAGGTATGGAAATTGTTTGCACGTCAAGGGGGACTCCTGAGCATCGCGACTCAGGAGCCTAACTGGTCACGTAGCCCCTCACTCCTTGGTCCGGCCTGGTCTCCGGTCGGCCCAATGGCGGTTGAGGTATGCGCGGGGCCGGGCTCTGCCGACGTAGAACATTAATCTATCCTCGCGAACTCCCCCTATAAGCTGTTTGCGTGTCAAGGGGGACTCCTGAGCATCGTGACTCAGGAGCCTAACCAGTCACGTAGCCCCTCACTCCTTGGTTCGTCCTGGTCTCCGGTCGGCCCAATGGCGGTTGAGGTATGCGCGGGGCCGGGCTCTGCTGTAACACCCCGGATGTAACTTTCCATATTTGTAACTCCGACTCTTGCCATTTTCGGCTATGTGTTATGATATTTCCTTCGAGGTCAGGTTTTGTCTTTCGTTTTGCATTTTGTTCATGTCATGCATCTCATATCATGTCATCATGTGCATCTCATTTTGCATACGTGTTCGTCTCATGCATCCGAGCATTTTCCCCGTTGTCCGTTTTGCAATCCGGCACTCCCACCTCCTCCGGCGCACCCCTCTTGTTTCTTTTCGTGAGCGGGTGTTGAACGTTCTCGGAATGGACCGAGGCTTGTCAAGTGGCCTTGGTATACCACCGGGAGACCACCGGTCAAGTTTCGTTCCATTTGGAGGTCGTTTGGTACTCCAATGGTTAACTGGGTAACCGCAAAGTCCGTTTGTGTGTGCAGCAAAAACCCCTCTCTAAACAGCATAAAACCTAGCAAACTCACTTCCATGCTCTAGGTCGTTCGATCACGATCGTGTGGGCGGAAACCGCACTCCATTTGGAGTCTCCTAGCTCCCTCTAGCTATATATATGCAACCCTCCCGAAATACATTCGCAGTCCAAACCCTAACCCGCTCCTCCGCGTCACCGGACGTGTCCGCCCGGGGCCGGACACATCGGCGCCGCCGCCCCCAGCCACTCAGCGCGCGACACGTGTCACCCGACCCGCCGCCCGTACGCCGCGCCGCCCGCGGCCCGGAGGCCCGCATCAGGCTACCCGAGCCCGAGGCTTCCTTCGCCGCCGCGCGCGCCTCCTCCGCCCGCCGGGCCCCGCGCAACCATCGCCCCCGCCGCCGTCCGCCGGGAGCCCGAGCTCCGCCGGCCGCCGCCGTCCTCCACCCTCACCGCTGCGGCTCCTCGTCGCCGGCCGCCGCCGTCCTCTGCCCGCGCCGCCGCCTCCTCCTCCGACCGCGCCCGTCGCCGCCTCCCCTCCGAGCTCCTCTCCTCCTCTCCTCCGGCCGTTGCCATCCACCGCCGGTGAGCTTGAGCTCGCACCACGGCCAGATCTGGATCGAACACTCGGGTTGACTTTTTCTCCCCTCTCCCGAAAATCCTCCAAGTCCTTTATTTTTTACAATACGTGCACCTGTTCATCGCATCATAACTCTCTGCATATAGCTCCATTTCGTGCGTGTAATATATCGAAATGTTCGTCTCGTGATGCTTTTCATTTTGTTCCATTGCACCATGTTAATTTGTGTCCATCTTGATTCCCAAATCTCTGGTGCAAGAGTGCTAGTTGCTGTTACTTATCAGAACTTGAGGTTTTGTTATTTTTGTTGCATTTAATCTGTGCATCTTATGGGCATGAGCTATACATGTGTTTTGTTGTATGCCATGCCATCTTTACAGAGGTGTATGCCATGTATTTTTTGATCTATGTGGTGACTAGCACAAGCATGCAAACTAGGCTCCGTAATGTTTCTGATTTCAGGGACTTAGTAAATTTACTGTCTTTGTCTGCTGTTATTTCGTTGCTATGTATCCTTCTGGCTACAGAGAGATCCATGCTTATTTTGGAGATGTTCAGTAAGGATGTTTTGTAGCTATTGTTGTAATTGATGCATTCAAGCCCTTGTTTGAAATTATGGAGTGCCATAGCATGACTCAATCTTGCTCTACTTTTGCTATAAAATATTTCTGGCAGATTGTTTACGTGTTATTCAATTTTGCCAAGGTTGTTGTAGTTGTTTCATACATGCTATGTAATTACTCTTGCCATGGATAGCTTTATAAACAGTCCATCTTGCTGTAGGTATGCTTTTTTTTGTCATGCATTGTTTTGTGGTGAGTGCATCAAGCTCACCAAGATGCCTTCATATTATTGTTTCTGCCATGCTCTGTTTTCTGCCTAGTCTGAAACCTGTTAACGGAACTTGCTATGTTTACATGGTTGCCATCACATCTTCTGGTCCTTTTTGGCTTATGGTCAGTAAGGGACTTTTGTCATATGCATTTAGTAGAATACTGCCATGCCTTGTTTTGCCATTTTAAGTTCCATTAGCATGTTGATTTCGTGCTCTGAACATTGCTACCTGATGCTGTTTCTGCCATGTCCAGTAATTTCTCTAAGTCTGTGAACCTGTTATCTTTTGCACTTTTGCCATGCTTGTTTGAATCTGCTGTGGTATGAACTAGCCGTAGCTCAGTGTTCATCTTTTGTCAAGCATCTCCTGTAGATTGCTTCCATATGCTTTGTTTCTACGTTGTAGTGCTGTAGCTTTGTTACTTGTTGCATTCTAAGTGCTATCATGCTGTTAATCGCAGATTCATGTCATTCTTGTTTTGCTTGCCATTTGCAAACCGTGCATCCGTTTCCGGAGCACCCATATGCATCGCATATCATATTTTGCATATCATTCGTGTATTGCATCATGTTGCTTGTGCATTTCCCGTGATTGATTGTGGTTCCGTTGCTTGTGTTCTTGTTGTGGGTAGAGCCGGGAGACGAGTTCGTGAGCGAGGAACCTGTTGAGTACGCTTACGAGGATCAAGCTTTCGACAACTTTGAGAACCTTGCAGGCAAGATGACCACACCCTCGAAATCACTTCTATCTTTGCTTTGCTAGTTGTTCGTTCTATTGCCATGCTGCGCTACCTACCACTTGCTATATCATGCCTCCCACATTGCCATGTCAAGCCTCTAACCATCCTTTCCTAGCAAACCGTTGTTTGGCTAAGTTACCGCTTTTGCTCAGCCCTTCTTATAGCGTTGCTAGTTGCAGGTGAAGTTGAAGTTGGTTCCATGTTGGAACATGGATATTATGTTAGGATATCACAATATCTCTTATTTAATTAATGCATCTATATATTTGGTAAAGGGTGGAAGGCTCGGCCTTATGCCTGGTGTTTTGTTCCACTCTTGCCGCCCTAGTTTCCGGCATACCGGTATTATGTTCCTTGAGTTTGCGTTCCTTACGCGGTTGGGTGATTTATGGGACCCCCTTGACAGTTCGCCTTGAATAAAACTCCTCCAGCAAGGCCCAACCTTGGTTTTACCATTTGCTACCTAAGCCTTTTTCCCCCGGGTTTTTTGGAGCCCGAGGGTCATCTTTATTTTAAACCCCCAGGCCAGTGCTCCTCCGAGTGTTGGTCCAAACTAGAGCACCGTGCGGGACCGTCCCTTGGCAACTTGGGTTACGTTGGTACCTGTACGCTTAGCTTATCCGGTGTGCCCTGAGAACGAGATATGTGCAGCTCCTATCGGGATTTGTCGGCACAGCGGGTGGTCTTGCTGGTCTTGTTTTACCATTGTCGAAATGTCTTGTAAACCGGGATTCCGAGACTGATCGGGTCTTCCTGGGAGAAGGTTTATCCTTCGTTGACCGTGAGAGCTTATGATGGGCTAAGTTGGGACACCCCTGCAGGGTATTATCTTTCGAAAGCCGTGCCCGCGGTTATGAGGTAGATGGGAATTTGTTAATGTCCGGTTGTAGAGAACTTGTCACTTGACTTAATTAAAATACATCAACCGTGTGTGTATCCGTGATGGTCTCTTCTCGGCGGAGTCCGGGAAGTGAACACGGTTGAGTTATGAATGACGTAAGTAGGAGTTCAGGATCACTTCTTGGTCATTGCTAGATGTCGACAGTTCCGTTGCTTCTCTTCTCGCTCTCTTTTGCGTATGTTAGCCACCATATATGCTTAGTGCCTGCTGCAGCTCCACCTCATTTCACCATCCTTTCCTATAAGCTTAAATAGTCTTGATCTCGTGGGTGTGAGATTGCTGAGTCCTCGTGACTCACAGATTCTACCAAACAGTTGCAGGTGCCGACGATGCTAGTGCAGATGATGAGATCGACCTCAAGTGGGAGTTCGACGAGGAACGTGGTCGTTACTATGTGTCTTTTCCTGATGATCAGTAGTGGAGCCCAGTTGGGACGATAGGGGATATAGCATTTGGGGTTATCTTATTTTCATTTGGATCTTGACCTTAGTCGGTCTATGTGTGTATTTTGGATGATGTATGGATTATATTTATGTATTGTGTGAAGTGGCGATTGTAAGCCAACTCTCGTTATCCCATTCTTGTTCATTACATGGGATTGTGTGAAGATGACCCTTCTTGCGACAAAACCACAATGCGGTTATGCCTCTAAGTCGTGCCTCGACACGTGGGAGATATAGCCGCATCGTGGGCGTTACAAGTTAGTAATCAGAGCCATCCCCGACTTAGGAGCCCCCTGCTTGATCTAATCACTGGCGTTGTTGAGTCTAGAACAAAAATGTTTTGAGTCTTAGGATTATATATATATCGGAGAGTAGGATTCTTTTTACTCCTCAGTCCCTTCGTCGCTCTGGTGAGGTCTCCTGACGTAGAAGTTTTGACTCTTCTCTCCTCAAATTTCACTAAAAAAATGTTAGGATCACGCGGGTATCTTAGAATCGTTCCGATGGTTTTGTGACGAGAACATTGTTCTTGGTACCTCCTGACATTTAGGGGTTGTGGCAGTGTCCCGGGGAGTTGAGCTCCGAGGTGTTGTCGTCACAATTTTATCGTTGCAGTTCTGGGATACCTGAGTTTCGCCGACATCGAAATCTCTTTTATGCATTTGTTGGTGAAATCACCTCGACGCCACCCAGTACTGGGGCGGGAGTTCGGGAGTATTGCCATAACTCGTATAACGGATGTTTTTCGAAGGTTGAGGTACACGATTTCCGAAGGTTTCTTGGTTATGTGTTGACGGATGGATACAGCTGGATCTAGGGATTGCTAGTTTGGGTGATATATTTTGTGTCCCCTGTATCCCTAACACCAGATTGCATAACCAGAAAGTTTCAGGAGTTTATAAGTGGGAATTCAAGTAGCTCCTAGGATATCTTTCCGACAGACGCATGATATGAGATTGGGGTTCGACGTCTAGTGGTCCGCCTTTCCACGGTTGGTTTTTACAGTGGTCTCGTAGTGTCTTAAAGAGTCCTTGGCTATGCCGACTCGGGGACGCTTCGTATGTCATGTGCACTACCTTGTACATGATGGTGCTGTACGATCGAGCCCGTGTGGGCCCCACCACGAAAACTTCGGACGAAATCTCTATCATATGTTTGTTCCGGCTTATTCTGCAAGCCAATACTTTGTTTTGTTTTGTATTGTGGTATTCGAGTTGCTTCGAAGTCAAATGTTGATTCCATATCTTTTTCAAGTGGCTTCTCAACTTATGGAAGTATGATGATTTACTATGGAATTCATTCGTTCATCCTCGTTCGAATGTTTATTGTGAAGACTATATGTTGCAATTTCTATCTGTTGATTCTACTTGTCTATTTGTCTATCAAGATGCTAACGGATGTCACCCTCTTCAGGATGGCTCCGCCAACGCGTCAGAATCTTGAACACAATGAAGGGAGTCAGGCGAACCCTCCGCCACCACCTCCGCCTCCGGAGGCATGGCAAGCTATCATGGCAGCCACCAACGCCAATGCTCAAATGATTCTGCAACTCTTGCAAGAACGCACCCAAGGGCAAGGCAATCAAGGAAATCAAGGTCAAGGCAACAATCAGCCTCATTTCGCTACCCTCAACCAGTTTCTCGCAAATCAGCCCAAGTCTTTCAGCTACTGTGCCGAGGCCACGGATGCCGATGATTGGCTCGTGGACATCAACAAGCATTTTGAATGTAGCAATGTCAGGCCTGAGGATTTTGTCAAGTTCACTTCTTTTTAGCTCAAGGACCAAGCTGCTGATTGGTATCAACAATACAAAGATTCCAGAGGAGGTCGTGTGATCACTTGGACTGACTTCTGTCGGGATTTCAAAGCGCACCACATTCCACAAAGTGTTGTTGAGAGCAAGCGTGAGGAGTTCCGCAATCTCAAGCAAGGCAACATGTCTGTGTATCAATTCAACATCCAGTTTCAGAAACTTGCTCGCTTCACTAAACAAGACGTTCCTGATGAAAAGAGCATGATCTATCACTTTAGAGGTGGCCTTAGAGAGGATCTGCAGTTAGCTCTCGTTCTTGTTGAGCCTACTCAGTTTGATCAATTCTATAACATGGCACTGAAGCAAGAGGCTGCTCAGCTCAAGTGTGAGTCTTCTAAGAAGAGAGTCAGAGATGCAGTTCAGTCTTCTTCTTCCTCACATGTGGCTGCTAAGCAACAGAAGTTCTGGTTGACTCCTCCTCCTCCGTTTCGTTAGCCTTACCAGCAGAAGAACAAAGGTGGCCATGGATCTTCCCACTCTTCCAACCCTGGTTATCAGAACAAGTCTCAGAATCAAGCTCCAAAGGCCAATGCTCCTTATCATCGTCCACTCTCAGAGGTGACTTGCAACAAGTGTCAGCAGAAAGGTCACTATGCTAACAAATGCTTCAACCAAAGGCGTCTTCCGCCTCCTCCTCCTGTCAGATCTTCCAGCAATGCAGTGGTCAAGCATAATCCCAAGTCTGCAAAGGTGAACATGATGAATGCAGCTCAAGTGGAGGAATCTACTGATGTGATAATGGGTATTCTTCCTGTTAATGACTTTCCTGCAAAATTTCTTTTTGACACTGGTGCATCGCATTGTTTCATGTCAAGATCATTCGTTGCAAAGCATGATTTCATTTCGGAAATGTTGGAAAAACCCATGGGAGTTGTTTCTCCGGGCTCTTCTATGAGGGCTACCACAATGATTCCGGATGTTTCTATCAAGATGGGCAACTATAAATTTCTGTCTAAACCTTTTGTTCTTGGTGACTCGGATATTGATCTAATTCTCGGGATGGACTGGCTTTCTAAGCACAAGGCTCAACTTGATTGTGCTGCCAGGGAAATTCAATTGATACACTCTTCTGAGGATGTGATTATCAATGCCGCTCGTGATGAAACCATTCGGTTATTTTCTCTCAATGAGAAGGGCGAGTTGAATGCCATCTCTTAGATTCCAGTCGTTTGTGAGTACCAAGATGTCTTTCCAGAAGAGCTTCCGGGTATGCCTCCTCACCGGCCAGTTGAGTTCGTTATCGATCTTGAGCCGGGCACTGAGCCCGTTTGCAAGCGTCCATACAAGCTTGGACCCAAGGAGCTGAAGGAATTGAAGAAACAGCTCGATGAACAAGAGCGTCTGGGTTTGATCAGACCGAGTTCTTCTCCATGGGGTTGTGATGTTCTTTTTGTCCAGAAGAAGGATGGGACGGACCGACTTTGTGTCGACTACCGTCCATTGAACAAGAAGACAATCAAGAACAAGTATCCACTTCCCAACATCAATGAGCTATTCGAGCAACTTAAAGGTGCTAAAGTATTCTCCAAGCTTGACCTTCGTATGGGTTATCATCAGATTCGCATTCGTGAAGAAGATATTCCCAAGACAGCATTCAGAACAAGCTTTGGTTCTTATGAATATACTGTCATGTCTTTCGGCCTTGTCAATGCTCCTCCAACATTCTCTCGGATGATGAATTTCATCTTCAACCCCTATACCAATGAATTCATCCTGGTGTATCTCGATGATATCTTGGTCTTCTCCAAGAATAAGAAGGATCATGCCAAACATTTACGATTGGTGCTCGACAAGCTCAGAGAGTATCAATTTTATGCGAAGTTCTCAAAATGTGAGTTTTGGCTCGATGAAGTTCTTTACCTTGGTCACATCATCTCTGCCAAGGGCATCGCTGTTAACCCCGAGAAGGTGTCTGCAATTGTGAATTGGGAACCTCCTCAGAATGTCAAGCAGCTTCGTAGTTTTCTTGGTCTTGCAAGCTATTGCCGAAGATTCGTTGAGAATTTCTCAAAGATTGCAAAGCCTCTTTCCAACCTTCTCCAGAAGCATGTGAAGTATGTCTGGTCTCCTGAGTGTGACGTTGCTTTCAACACTCTCAAAGAGAAACTCGTCACAGCTCCTGTCTTAACTCCTCCTGACGAATCCAAGCCATTTGAAGTTTTCTGTGATGCTTCTCTTCAAGGTCTCGGTGCTGTGTTAATGCAAGAGAAGAAAGTTGTGGCCTATACCTCTCGTCAGTTGAATCCCAATGAAAAGAACTACCCCACTCACGATCTTGAGTTGGCGGCAGTTGTCCATGCATTAATAACGTGGAGACATCTCTTGTTGGGAAGAAAAGTGGACATATTCACCGATCACAAGAGTCTCAAGTACATCTTCACTCAGCCAAACCTCAATCTCAGGCAAACTCGATGGGTCGAAATGATTCAAGAGTACAATCCGAGTATTGAATATACTCCAGGCAAAGCCAATGTCATTGCAGATGCTTTGAGCAGGAAGGCTTATTGCAACAGCTTAATTCTCAAGCCATTCCAACCGGATCTTTGTGAAGCTTTCCGCAAGCTAAATCTCCAAGTTGTTCCTCAAGGTTTTCTTTTCAACCTCGTAGTCTCTCCTACTTTGGAAGATCAAATTCGTGAGGCACAACTCCTGGATACCATGGTGAAGAAGGTGAAACGTGGTATCGACAAGGGTCTTTCCAAATACAAGTGCTATCGCATTGATGACAGAGACACTTTATTCTTCGAGGACCGGATTGTGGTTCCTAAAGGTGATCTAAGGAAAGTCATTATGAACGAGGCACACAATTCTCTTCTTTCCATTCATCCTGGAAGTACGAAGATGTACCATGACCTCAAGCAGTCGTATTGGTGGACTCGAATGAAGCGAGAAATCGCTCAATTCGTGAATGAATGTGATGTCTGTCGAAGAGTGAAAGCAGAACACCAACGACCAGCTGGTCTCCTCCAACCTCTTGCTATCCAGAGTGGAAGTTTGATCATATCGAAATGGACTTCGTGACTGGATTTCCAAAGTCCAAGCGCGGAAATGATGCTATCTTCGTTGTCATCGACAAGCTTTCTAAAGTGGCTCATTTCCTTCCAATCAAAGAATCCATCACAGCAGCTCAGTTGGCAGAGCTATACACCTCCAGGATTGTCTCCTTGCACGGCATTCCACAATTGATTTCTTCAGATCGTGGAAGCATCTTCACCTCTAAGTTCTGGGACTCCTTTCAGAAGGCCATGGGCACCAACATTCGCTTCAGCACAGCTTTCCATCCTCAAACTAGTGGCCAAGTCGAGCGAGTCAATCAAATTCTTGAAGATATGCTCAGGGCTTGTGTCATTTCCTTTGGCATGAAATGGGAAGATTGTCTTCCATATGCCGAATTCTCCTACAACAACAGCTTCCAAGCGAGTTCGGGCAAGGCCCCATTTGAGATCCTCTATGGCAGAAAGTGCCGTACTCCTCTCAATTGGTCAGAGACTGGTGAACGCCAACTTCTTGGCAACGACTTAATCACAGAGGCTGAAGAAATGTGTAAAGTCATCCGTGAAAATCTCAAAGCCGCGCAATCGCGCCAGAAGAGTTACTATGATAGTAAGCACCGTGAGTTGGCTTTCGAGATCGGAGACCATGTCTACCTCCGCGTCTCTCCAATGAAAGGCACTCGTCGCTTCGGTATCAAAGGGAAGCTTGCCCCTAGATACGTGGGTCCTTTCAAGATCATTGGCAAAAGAGGCGACCTCGCCTATCAACTTGAGCTTCCTTCCAACTTCACGAACGTGCATGATGTGTTCCACGTGTCACAGCTCCGCAAGTGCTTCAAGACGCCTGAGCGCACCATCAACTTCGAAGAGATTGACCTCCAAGAAGATATGTCTTATCATGAGCACCCCGTTGCTATTCTTGAAGAAACTGAGCGCAAGACTCGCAACAAGTCAATCAAATTCCTGAAAGTGAAGTGGTCGCACCATTCCGACCGAGAAGCCACCTGGGAACGCGAGGACCATCTCCGTTCCGAATATCCGGAGTTCTTTCAGTCCTAGATCTCGGGACGAGATCCTCTCGTAGTGGTGGAGTGTTGTAACACCCCGGATGTAACTTTCCATATTTGTAACTCCGACTCTTGCCATTTTCGGCTATGTGTTATGATATTTCCTTCATGGTCGGGTTTTGTCTTTCGTTTTGCATTTTGTTCATGTCATGCATCTCATATCATGTCATCATGTGCATCTCATTTTGCATACGTGTTCGTCTCATGCATCCGAGCATTTTCCCCGTTGTCCGTTTTGCAATCCGGCACTCCCACCTCCTCCGGCGCACCCCTCTTGTTTCTTTTCATGAGCGGGTGTTGAACGTTCTCGGAATGGACCGAGGCTTGTCAAGTGGCCTTGGTATACCATCGGGAGACCACCGGTCAAGTTTCGTTCCATTTGGAGGTCGTTTGGTACTCCAACGGTTAACCGGGTAATCGCAAAGTCCGTTTGTGTGTGCAGAAAAACCCCCTCTCTAAACAGCCCAAAACCCAGCAAACTCACTTCCATGCTCTAGGTCGTTCGATCACGATCGTGTGGGCAAAAACCGCACTCCATTTGGAGTCTCCTAGCTCCCTCTAGCTATATATATGCAACCCTCCCGAAATACATTCGCAGTCCAAACCCTAACCCGCTCCTCCGCGCCGCCGGACGTGTCCGCCAAGGGCCGGACACATCGGCGCCGCCGCCCCCAGCCACTCAGCGCGCGACATGTGTCACCCGACCCGCCGCCCGTACGCCGCGCCGCCCGCGGCCTGGAGGCTCGCATCAGCCCCCGAGCCCGAGGCTTCCTCCGCCGCCGCGCGCGCCTCCTCCGCCCGCCGGGCCCCGCGCAACCATCGCCCCCGCCGCCGTCCGCCGGGAGCCCGAGCTCCGCCGGCCGCCACCGTCCTCCGCCCTCGCTGCCGCGGCTCCTCGTCTCCGGCCGCTGCCGTCCTCTGCCCGCGCCGCCGCCTCCTCCTCCGACCGCGCCCGTCGCCGCCTCCCCTCCGAGCTCCTCTCCTCCTCTCCTGTGGCCGTCACCATCCACCACCGGCGAGCTCGAGCTCGCGCCCTGCCCAGATCTGGATCGAACACTCGGGTTGACTTTTTCTCCCCTCTCCCGAAAATCCTCGTCCTTTATTTTTTACAATACGTGCACCTGTTCATCGCATCATAACTCTCTGCATATAGCTCCGTTTCATGCGTGTAATATATGGAAATGTTCGTCTCGTGATGCTCTTCATTTTGTTCCATTGCACCATGTTCATTTGTGTCCATCTTGATGCCCAAATCTCTGGTGCAAGAGTGCTAGTTGCTGTTATCTGCTGTTACTTATCAGAACTTGACGTTTTGTTATTTTTGTTGCATTTAATCTGTGCATCTTATGGGCATGAGCTCTACATGTGTTTTGTTGTATGCCATGCCATCTTTACAGAGGTGTATGCCATGTATTTTGTGATCTTTGTGGTGACTAGCACAAGCATGCAAACTAGGCTCCGTAATGTTTCTGATTTCAGGGACTTAGTAAATTTACTGTCTTTGTCTGCTGTTATTCTGTTGCTATGTATCGTTCTGGCTACAGAGAGATCCATGCTTATTTTGGAGATGTCCAGTAAGGATGTTTTGTAGCTATTGTTTTAATAGATCCATTAATGCCCTTGTTTGCAATTATGGGGTGCCATAGCATGACTCAATCTTGCTCTACTTTTGCTATAAAATATTTCTGGCAGATTGTTTACGTGGTATTCAATTTTGCCAAGGTTATTGTAGTTGTTTCATACATGCTATATAATTGCTCTTGCCACGGATAGCTTTATAAACATGCCATCTTGCTGTAGGTATGCTTATTTTGTCATGCATTGCTTTGTGGTGAGTGCATCAAGCTCACCAAGATGCCTTCATATTATTGTTTCTGCCATGCTCTGTTTTCTGCTAAGTCTGGAACCTGTTAACGGAACTTGCTATGTTTACATGGTTGCCATCATATCTTATGGTCCTTTTTGGCTTATGGTCAGTAAGGGACTTTTGTCATATGCATTTAGTAGAATACTGCCATGCCTTGTTTTGCCATTTTAAGTTCCTGTAGCATGTTGATTTCGTGCTCTGAACATTGCTACCTGATGCTGTTTCTGCCATGTCCAGTAATTTCTCTAAGTCTGTGAACCTGTTATCTTTTGCACTTTTGCCATGCTTGTTTGAATCTGCTGTGGTGTGAACTAGCCGTAGCTCAGTGTTCATCTTTTGTGAAGCATCTCCTTGTTTTGCTTGCCATTTGCAAACCGTGCATCCGTTTCCGGTGATCTTTATATCGATTTCGACCGAAATCATCTCATCTTTCCAGTGGCGTGCTTGGTTTGCCAAGTTACTGCATTGTTTCATCATTTTCCTTCCGGAGCACGCATATGCATCGCATATCATATTTTGCATATCATTCGTGTATTGCATCATGTTGCTTGTGCATTTCCCGTGATTGATTGTGGTTCCGTTGCTTGTGTTCTTGTTGTGGGTAGAGTCGGGAGACGAGTTCGTGAACGAGGAACCTGTTGAGTACGCTTACGAGGATCAAGCTTTCGACAACTCTCAGAACCTTGCAGGCAAGATGACCACACCCTCGAAATCACTTCTATCTTTGCTTTGCTAGTTGTTCGTTCTATTGCCATGCTGCGCTACCTACCACTTGCTATAGCATGCCTCCCACATTGCCATGTCAAGCCTCTAACCATCCTTTCCTAGCAAACCGTTGTTTGGCTAAGTTACCGCTTTTGCTCAGCCCTTCTTATAGCGTTGCTAGTTGCAGGTGAAGTTGATGTTGGTTCCATGTTGGAACATGGATATTATGTTGGGATATCAATATCTCTTATTAATTAATGCATCTATATATTTGGTAAAGGGTGGAAGGCTCGGCCTTATGCCTGGTGTTTTGTTCCACTCTTGCCGCCCTAGTTTCCGGCATACCGGTATTATGTTCCTTGAGTTTGCGTTCCTTACGCGGTTGGGTGATTTATGGGACCCCCTTGACAATTCGCCTTGAATAAAACTCCTCCAGCAAGGCCCAACCTTGGTTTTACCATTTGCCACCTAAGCCTTTTTCCCCCGGGTTTTCTGGAGCCCGAGGGTCATCTTTATTTTAAACCCCCAGGCCACTGCTCCTCCGAGTGTTGGTCCAAACTAGAGCACCGTGCGGGACCGTCCCTTGGCAACTTGGGTTATGTTGGTACCTGTACGCTTAGCTTATCCGGTGTGCCCTGAGAACAAGATATGTGCAGCTCCTATCGGGATTTGTCGGCACAGCGGGTGGTCTTGCTGGTCTTGTTTTACCATTGTCGAAATGTCTTGTAAACCGGGATTCCGAGACTGATCGGGTCTTCCTGGGAGAAGGTTTATCCTTCGTTGACCGTGAGAGCTTATGATGGGCTAAGTTGGGACACCCCTGCAGGGTATTATCTTTCGAAAGCCGTGCCCGCGGTTATGAGGTAGATGGGAATTTGTTAATGTCCGGTTGTAGAGAACTTGTCACTTGACTTAATTAAAATACATCAACCGTGTGTGTATCCGTGATGGTCTCTTCTCGGCGGAGTCCGGGAAGTGAACACGGTTGAGTTATGAATGACGTAAGTAGGAGTTCAGGATCACTTCTTGGTCATTGCTAGATGTCGACAGTTCCGTTGCTTCTCTTCTCGCTCTCTTTTGCGTATGTTAGCCACCATATATGCTTAGTGCCTGCTGCAGCTCCACCTCATTTCACCATCCTTTCCTATAAGCTTAAATAGTCTTGATCTCGCGGGTGTGAGATTGCTGAGTCCTCGTGACTCACAGATTCTACCAAACAGTTGCAGGTGCCGACGATGCCAGTGCAGATGATGAGATCGACCTCAAGTGGGAGTTCAACGAGGAACGTGGTCGTTACTATGTGTCTTTTCCTGATGATCAGTAGTGGAGCCTAGTTGGGACGATAGGGGATCTAGCATTTGGGGTTATCTTATTTTCATTTGGATCTTGACCGTAGTCGGTCTATGTGTGTATTTTGGATGATGTATGGATTATATTTATGTATTGTGTGAAGTGGCGATTGTAAGACAACTCTCGTTATCCCATTCTTGTTCATTACATGGGATTGTGTGAAGATGACCCTTCTTGCGACAAAACCATAATGCGGTTATGCCTCTAAGTCGTGCCTCGACACGTGGGAGATATAGCCGCATCGTGGGCGTTACATCTGCCGACGCAGAACGCAAAGCAAAGGAAGGAAATCGCAAAATCTCGAAGCAAATATTACAAGCACATTGTCCTCACAATACCAAATGAAAGTCTAAATGCCTCCACGAGGCCTGATACATGTTGCAGGAACGAAACGGGAGGAATAGCCGCAGGTCACCCCTGGACGTCGCCATCGCCTGCGGAAGGAGCTCCCCCGTGGACAACGATGTTCTCACCTTCACCACCAGCCGCAGGATCGGCGGCGTCGCCGGATAGAGGAGCGGAGACAAAGCCGCGGAACTTCTTCAGCAAGGCCTCCACTTGACCTTGTACAGCTGCGGCGGTGGCTTCGCACTGATCTTCAGCCACAGGCTCCAGCAGCTCGTCAAGATGAGCATTGGGGTCGCGAAGGTGCAGATGGCTAAAAATGCGAGTCAGTGCAGCTGAAGACAGGACGCGAGCTTCCGCCTCCACCATGGGACCAAGGCCGTCAACGACTTCCTCCAGCGCCTCCACCAAGAGAGGAAGCAGCTGGGCGGAGCCGTCCTCATCAGTGGCCAGCGACTTCTCCAGGCCGTGCTCGTAGAGCGTCTTCAGCGCCTGGCGAGATCTCTTCTCAAGATCGGCGAAGGCCACGCGGTCTTCGGCCAGGACTCGCGCCTCGGCATCGAGATCGGCCTCCCTCGCCGTCGCCTTCCGCTCCAGCTCTTCCAACCGGTTGCGCTCGGCGGCCTGCGTCTTCCCCAACTCCGCCAGCTCAGCATCACGGTTCTTGACGGCGTCCTCCCGGGCCTTCATCTCCTCCTCCTTCGCTTGGTGGCAGCGTGCTTCTTCGGCATGCTTGTCGCGCAGGCTCTGCAGCTTGTCCTCTAGCACGCGGCAGCGGTCACGGGCGGCCTTGGCATCTTTCAGCGCCGCTTCACGATCGGCTGCGGCGTTGGCGGCACTTTGCTTCTCCTTCTCAGAAGCCGCAACGGCCTGGCCCAGCGCTGCGCGAACAGCCAAGTCGGAGTGGAGCCAGCCCGAGGCCAGCTCCAGGCGCCCGGCCACAAGGCATGGGTCCGTGCTCAGGAGATCCGCCTGCAGCTGGGTCATCTCCGAAAGAGCGCGTTCCAAAACAGCAGCAGGAGCAGAAGAACCTGGGAGTGGAGGCGCAGTAGTGGGAGGAGGCGACTTCGTCACCAGGGCCTGGGAGATCACGGGTTCCGGAGCAGCTAGGACCTCATCAGCCGTGCCAAGTGCCGGCACCTCCGGAGCCAGCGGGGCCATGGGGGCTGATTCCACGCGGCGATGCTCCTCTTGGCCTCGCGAGGATGACCGAGCTGGGGAGATGCGGGTGCTGCTGCCTCCTTTCTCTGTGGAGGGGGGCACGGCCGCCGTATCCGCCTTCCTCTTCTTCGTCGAAGACTTCGGCCTGATCAACCAAGGGCTAGCATCAGGAAATGACAAATACAAATAGGAACAAGACGAAGCTCAAGGCACTTACTGATCCATCGCGACGTATTCTACCTTCCGCTTGGGGAGCTTGAAGCCCGAAAGTTGCGGAGCCCGGGAAATAGGCGCGTGGATCCCGGGGGCAGAAGACGGCACAGCAGGAGGGCTGGAGGTAGCCTCAGGCGGCGTCAAGATGGGGGTAGCATCCCGAGGGACCGGCGACGACCTGCTCCTCGTCGGGATGAGGGGCTGCTCCCTCTCCCCTTGGCGGGCATCGGCCTCGGCATTGTCAGGAAGGGCGCGGAGGATCTCGGCCTTGTTCAGAGGGGAAGTCTCCCCCACCTCTTCCAGAGTCTTCTCCGAGTCCACCTCCTCTTCCCCTTCCCCGCGGGACTCGTCCGAAGACACCTCCACCGGTTTCTGTGTCGCAGGGGCTCCTGGGAGAGCCGGCGGCACCAGCCCACGCGCGTCAAAGGTCGGCCTGGAGGCGACGAACTCCTCCCGATCCCGATGCTGGAACAAGGGAACGAAGGCGCTTGGCGGGTACTCCTGGTTGTCCCCAACTATGAGGCGCAGAACAGCGGCCAGTTCATCCTCAGGCAGGGCCCCAGGCCTTAGGCGGGCCTTGTTGCCCTCTTCTTCAAGCTCCCACAGGGGGCGTGCGCGCGCTTGGAGCGGGGCGACTCGCAGCGTCAAGAACTCCCTCAAGAGCATGACCCCTGTCACCTTGGCCGCCCTCGCGTTACCCGGCTTCAAGTCAGTCACCATCTGCCCCAACACTAGCGATGCCCGTTCATCGGCAAGCTCCGCCTTTTGCCATTCCCCGTTGGAGGAGGGTGCCGCCGTTGGCAACGCCAGACGCGGATCGGCACGCTTGGCGTCCATCATCACCCATTTGGATCGAATGTTGTCGGCCCTCTTCCCGGTGCTTGAGATCGAGTTGGCCTTGCCGGCTGCAACGAAGTTAGCGCATCCAGAGATGTGACCCTCGCTGACACGAAGGAAGAAGAAATGGCGCAGCAACGCCACGGACGGCATCACGCCTAGATACGCCTCACAGTAGTAGGCGAAAATGGACAGGAGGAGGACCGAGTTGGGATGAAGATGCAACGCCTGCAGCCCGTAGTGGTCGAGGACTTCATAAAAGAAATCGGAGAAGGGAGGAGCCAACCCGACGGCGACACTGCTCGAGAAGAAGGAGAAGAAGGTGCTTTCCTCGGGCTCTGGCACGTCGGAGGCAAGCCGGAGCTCGGTCTCCCCCCACTCATTGCTCTCGCCCACCGTCAGCAGGCGCACGGAGGCGAGGCTCTTCTCCGTGACGGTCGGCGCCTCAAGGGCCGGCTCATAACAAGCCGGTGCTGAGGAAGTCTTGACCTTGCGCGGCGCCATGGATTCCAGATGCAGAGCAAGGTTGGAGCAGATCTGGAAGTAGCGGTGGCAAGGAGCGAGAAAGGGGATCTGGAGCAAGGCGATGAAGAAGCAATGAAGGCAAGAACTGCCTGCGCCAGCCTTTTGTCAGGTCAAGCAGTTGCCGAGGCAGCGTGGGGAAGCAGAGACGCCCACGTCCAATCAACCGCCATGCGTCAACTGAGGCCGCAGGCTTTTGGGGCCCGCGGTGCTCCAAACTTGACCCTTGGCTTCACCGCGAAGCCAAGCCCGAGCGCACCTTGGGCCCAGGGGCTACTATCGGCGTTCTGGGAACGGGGGTCCCCAGACTTGCCTGCCTGCGGCCCATGGCGTGGCTAAGCCAGCAGGCTGTACGGCCCATCTTCACCGACAAGGCATCCAAGACCCTCGCGAGGGTCCAAGCCTCGCGAGGCGGACGATGCAAGACCTCCTCAGGAGTGGCCTAGTCAGGCAGGCTCACGAGGAGCGGAGATATCAAGGCGGGGCAAACCTCATGAGGCTCCTGTGACGTGAGCCATGACGATCGACACCAGGCGGGCGCCAGGCGGGCGCCAGCGCGCGTAGCGTCCTTGTTTCCTCTTTGGTGCTAAGGAGACCAGCGCAGGTGAGGAGTACCGAGGCATCAGGCAAAGGTTTCTATATTGGTGCAATGAGACCAAGACCAAGAGGACGGCAAGGCGGAGGTCATCGTGGAGCCCAAGACGGCGTCACCACCAGAGCCTTTCGCAGGCGAAGACCGCTTTTGTCAGGATAGCTTGTACTATCTGTCCCCCTTCAAATTTGCCCGCCGTTGTTGGCTCCCTTCCCGCTCAATATTTGGGAAGAGGACCAGGGCCAATATAAGTAGAACTAGCCACCACAGTAGGGGCGGCTCATCTTAGCTTGATCCAATCTGATCGAGAGCCTACCCTAGCCACAAGAACACCTCAACCTCAGGAGGCTGTTCTTCCGTTGTACTGTTCATCATCAGCCCTAGAGGAAATCCACCACCACAATGGTGGCCCGAACCAGTATAAATCTCGTGTCTCTCTGTGTTGCGAGTTCGTCGAGTTCGTCCGCGAGATCTTAGCGAGCTAGGGCGCAGATCGGTAGGAGGGAAAGACGTCGCGCACCCCAGTGTTCAAACCTTAAGGGTTTGCCGGAACCCCACATCCGACAAATCTTGTAGGCCAAACCAAACTGATAATTCGAAGAGACTTGCAAAGATAACCAATCATACATAAAAGAATTCACAGGAGATTCAAATATTGTTCATAGATAAACTTGATCATAAACCCACAATTCATTGGTCTCGACAAACACACCGCAAAAGAAGATTACATCGAATAGATCTCCACGAGAATCGTGGAGAACTTTGTATTGAGATCCAAAGAGTGAGAAGAAGCCATCTAGCTAATAACTATGGACCCGAAGGTCTGAGGTAAACTACTCACACATCATCGAAGAGGCTATGGTGTTGATGTAGAAGCCCTCCGTGATCAATGCCCCCTCCGGCGGAGCGCCAAAAAAGGCCCCAAGATGGGATCTCATAGGTACAGAAGGTTGCGGCGGTGGAATTAGGTTTTCATGGATGCCTTTGATGGTTTGGGGGTACGTAGGTATATATAGGAGGAAGAAGTACATCGGTGGAGCAACGTGGGCCCCACGAGGGTGGAGAGCGCGCCCCCCTGCCTCGTGCTCTCCTCGTTCATTTCTTGACGTGGACTCCAAGTCCTCTGGATCACGTTTGTTCCAAAAATCACGTTCCCGAAGGTTTCATTCTGTTTGGACTCCGTTTGATATTCTTTATCTGCGAAACTCTGAAATAGGCAAAAAACAAAAATTTGGGCTGGGCCTCTGGTTAATAGGTTAGTCCCAAAAGTAATATAAAAGTGTATAATAAAGCCCATTAAACATCCAAAACAGAATATAATATAGCATGGAACAATAAAAAATTATAGATACGTTGGAGACGTATCAAGCATCCCCGAGCTTAATTCCTGCTCGTCCTCGAGTAGGTAAATGATAAAAACAGAATTTTTGATGTGGAATGCTACTTGGCATAATTTCAATGTAATTCTTCTTATTGTGGCACGAATGTTCATATTCGATATGATTCAAGATAAAAGTTTGATGTTGACATAAAAACAATAATACTTCAAGCATGCTAACCAAGCAATTATGTCTTATCAAAATAACATAACCAAAGCAACTTATCCCTACAAAATCATATAGTCTGGCTATGCTCCATCTTCCCCACACAAAATATTCATATCATGTACAACCCCGGTTTTAGCCAAGCAATTGGTTCATACTTTTTAACGCGCTTCAGCCTTTTCAACTTTTACACAATACATGAGCACAAGCCATGGATATAGCACTATGGTGGAATAAGGTATAATGATAGGGGTTATGTGGGAAGACAAAAAAGGAGAAAGTCTCACATCAACGAGGCTAATCAACGGGCTATGGAGATGCCCGTCAATTGATGTCAATGGAAGGAGTAGGGATTGCCATGCAACGGATGCACTAGAGCTATAAGTGTATGAAAGCTCAAACAAAAGGAACTAAGTGGGTGTGCATCCAACTTGCTTGCTCACGAAGACCTCGGGCATTTGAGGAAGCCCATCATTGGAATATACAAGCCAAGTTATATAATGAAATTTCCCACTAGTATATGAAAGTGACAAAATGAGAGATTCTCTATCATGAAGATCACGGTGCTACTTTGAAGCACAAGTGTGGTAAAAGGATAGTAACATTGTCCCTTCTCTCTTTTTCTCTGTTTTTTTGGGGCTTTTTTTCTTTTTTTCATGGCCTCTTTTTTTTAGTCTGGAGTCTCAGCCTGACTTGTGGGGGAATCATATTCTCCATCATCCTTTCCTCCCTTGGGACAATGCTCTAATAATGATGATCATCATACTTTTATTTACTTACAACTCATGAATTACAACTCGATACTTAGAACAAGATATGACTCTATGTGAATGCCTCCGGCGGTCTACCGGGATATGCAATGAATCAAGAGCGACATGTATGAAAGAATTATGAATGGTGGCTTTGCCACAAATACGATGTCAACTACATGATCATGCAAAGCAATATGACAATGATGGAGCATGTCATGATAAACGAAACGGTGGAAAGTTGCATGGCAATATATCTCGGAATGGCTATGGAAATGCCATAATAGGTAGGTATGGTGGCTGTTTTGAGGAAGGTATAAGGAGGTTTATGTGTGATAGAGCGTATCATATCACGGGGTTTGGATGCACCGGCGAAGTTTGCACCAACTCTCAAGGTGAGAAAGTGCAATACACCGTACTGAAGAGGCTAGAAAATTGCGGAAAGGTAAGTGTGCGTATAATCCATGGACTCACATTAGTCATAAAGAACTCATATACTTATTGCAAAAATTTATTAGCCCTCGAAGCAAAGTACTAGTACGCATGCTCCTAGGGGAAGGGTTGGTAGGAGTTAACCATCGCGCGATCCCGACTACCACACAAAGGTTGACAATCAATAAATACCTCATGCTCCGACTTCGTTACATAATGGTTCACCATACGTGCATGCTATGGGAATCACAAACTCCAACACAAGTATTTCTCAATTTCACAATTACTCAACTAGCACAACTATGATATTACCACCTTTATATCTGAAAACAAATATAAAGCATCAAATTTCTCATGATATTATAATTAAAGCAAATTGCCATGCTGTTTTAAGACTCTCAAAATAATATAAGTGAAGCATGAGAGATCAATAGTTTCTATAAAACAAATCCACCACCGTGATCTAAAAGATATAATTGAAGCACTAGAGCAAAAAACTATATAGCTCAAAAAATGTAAGTGAAGCACATAGAGTATTATAATAAATTCCGATTTATGTGTGTCTCTCTCAAAAGGTGTGTACAGCAAGGATGATTGTGGTAAACTAAAAAGCAAAGACTCAAATCATACAAGACGCTCCAAGCAAAACACATATCATGTGGTGAATAAAAATATAGCTCCAAGTAAAGTTACCGATGGAAGTAGACAAAAGAGGGGATGCCTTCCGGGGCATCCCCACGCTTTGGCTTTTTGGTGTCCTTAGATTATCTTGGGGTGCCATGGGCATCCCCAAGCTTAGGCTCTTGCCACTCCTTGTTTCATAATCCATCAAATCTTTTACCCAAAACTTGAAAACTTCACAACACAAAACTTAGCAGAAAATCTCGTGAGCTCCGTTAGTGAAAGAAAACAAAACACCACTTCAAGGTACTGTATTGAACTCATTATTTATTTATATGTGTGTTAAACCTACTGTATTCCAACTTCTCTATGGTTTATAAACTCTTTTACTAGCCATAGATTCATCAAAATAAGCAAACAACACACGAAAAACAGAATCTGTCAAAAACAGAACAGTCTGTAGTAATCTGTAACTAACGCAAACTTCTGGAACTCAGAAAAATCTACCATAATAGGACAACCTAGAAAATTTGTTTATTGATATACTGCAATTGGAATCAGTATTTTATCACGTTCTGGTGAGTTTTAACAATTGTTTTCATGAACAGAAAGTTTCTGGAATTTTCAGCAAGATCAAATAACTATCATCCAAGAAGAACCTATAGGTTTAACTTGGCACAAACACTAACTAAAACATAAAAAACAAATCTAACCATAGGCTAGATCAAATATTTATTCCTAAACATAAGCAAAAAACCAAAAAACTAAAATAAAATTGGGTTGCCTCCCAACAAGCGCTATCGTTTAACGCCCCTAGCTAGGCATAAAAGCAAGGATAGATCTAGGTATTGCTATCTTTGGTAGGCAATCCATAAGTGGCTCTCATAAGAGATTCATAAGGTAATTTTATTTTCTTTCTAGGAAAGTGTTCTATGCCTTTTCTTAATGGAAATTGGAATCTAATATTCCCTTCCTTCATATCAATAATTGCACCAATCGTTCTAAGGAAAGGTCTACCAAGAATAATAGGACATGAAGGATTGCAATCTATGTCAAGAACGATGAAATCTATGGGCACATAGTTCCTATTTGCAACAATAAGAACATCATTAATTCTTCCCAGAGGTTTCTTAATGGTGGAATCCGCAAGGTGCAAGTTCAAAGAACAATCATCAAATTCACGGAATCCTAGCAAATCACACACAGTTTTTGGGATCGTGGAAACACTAGCACCCAAATCACACAAAGCATAGCATTCATGATCTTTAATTTTGATTCTAATAGTAGGTTCCCACTCATCATAAAGTTTTCTAGGGATAGAAACTTCCGACTCAAGTTTTTCTTCATAAGATTGCATCAAAGCATCAACGATATGTTTAGTAAAAGCTTTATTTTGGCTATAAGCATGAGGAGAATTTAGCACGGATCGCAACAAGGAAATACAATCTATCAAAGAGCAATTATCATATTAAATTCCTTGAAATCCAAAATAGTGGGTTCGTTAATATCTAAAGTTTTGATCTCTTCAATCCCACTTTTACCAATTTTTGCATCAAGATCTAAAAACTCCGAATTTTTGGGACGCCTTCTAGGTAAAGGTGACTCATCTCCAGCCCATCATTATCAAGATTCATATTGCAAAACAAGGATTTAATAGGAGACACATCAATAACTTTTAGATCTTCGTCTTTATTCTCACAAAAACTAGAAGAACACGCTTTCACAAAGCAATCTTTCTTAGCACGCATCCTAGCGGTTCTTTCTTTGCACTCATCAATGGAAATTCTCATGGATTTGAGAGACTCATTGATATCATCCTTAGGCGGAATAGATCTAACTTTCAAAGAATCAACATCAAGAGAAATTCTATCAATGTTCCTAGCCAATTCATCAACCTTGAGCAATTTTTCTTCAAGCAAAGCATTGAAATTCCTTTGTGAATTCATAAACTCCTTAACACTAGTCTCAAATTCAGAGGGCATCTTATTAAAATTTCCATAATAGTTGTTGTAGGAATTACCACAATTATTAGATGAGTTACTATGATACGGCCTAGGATTAAAGTTTCCTCTATACGCGTTGTTACCAAAATTATTCCGACCAAAAAAATTCACATCCATAGATTCATTATTATTCTCAATCAAAGTAGACAAAGGCATATCATTAGGATCAGAAGAAACACTTTTAGTAGCAAATAATTTCATAAGTTCATCCATCTTTCCACTCAAACATTAATTTCTTCTATCGCATGCACTTTTTATTAGTAGATCTTTCGGTGTGCCATTGAGAATAATTAACCATAATATTATCTAGGAGTTTAGTAGCTTCTCCTAAAGTGATTTCCATAAAAGTGCCTCCCGCGGCCGAATCTAAAAGATTTCTAGAAGCAAAATTCAACCGGCATAAAATTTTGTATAATCATCCAAAGATTCAAACCATGTGTAGGGCAATTACGTATCATTAATTTCATCCTCTCCCAAGCTTGTGCAACATGTTCATGATCAAGTTGCTTAAAATTCATGATATCGTTTCTAAGGGAGATGATTTTAGCGGGAGGAAAATACTTAGAGATAAAAGCATCTTTGCACTTATTCCATGAATCAATACTATTTTTAGGCAAAGATGAAAACCAAGCTTTAGCGCGATCTCTAAGCGAAAAAGGAAATAGCTTCAATTTAACAATATCATTGTCCACATCTTTCTTCTTTTGCATATCACACAAATCAACGAAGCTATTTAGATGGGTAGCGGCATCTTCACTAGGAAGGCCGGCGAATTGATCTTTCATGACAAGATTCAACAAGGCAGCATTAATTTCGCAAGATTCAGCATCGGTAAGAGGAGCAATCGGAGTGCTAAGAAAATCATTGTTGTTGGTATTGGCAAAGTCACACAATTTAGTATTATCTTGAGCCATCGTGACAAGCAAGCAATCCAACACACGAGCAAACAAGAAGCAAGCGAAGAAGAGGCGAACGGAAAAGAGAGGGCAAATAAAACAGCAAGGGTGAAGTGGGGGAGAGGAAAATGAGAGGCAAATGGCAAATAATGTAATGCGAGGGATAAGGGTTTCTGATGGGTACTTGGTATGTCTTGACTTGTGCGTAGACTCCCCGGCAACGGCGCCAAAAATCATTCTTGCTACCTCTTGAGCACTCCGTTGGTTTTCCCTTGAAGAGGAAAGGGTGATGCAGTAAAGTAGCGTAAGTATTTCCCTCAGTTTTTGAGAACCAAGGTATCAATCCAGTAGGAGACCACGCTCGAGTCCCACGCACCTACACAAACAAATAAGAACCTCGCAACCAACACGATAAAGGGGTTGTCAATCCCTTCATGGTCACTTACGAGAGTGAGATCTGATAGATATGATAAGATAATATTTTTGGTATTTTTATGATAAAGAGTAAATAAAGATGCAAAGTAAAATAAACGGCAGTAGAAATAGGTAAGTATTGGAAGATTAATATGATGGAAAATAGACCCGGGGGCCATAGGTTTCACTAGTGGCTTCTCTCAAGATAGCATAAGTATTACGGTGGGTGAACAAATTACTGTCGAGCAATTGATAGAATTGAGCATAGTTATGAGAATATCTAGGTATGATCATGTATATAGGCATCACGTCCGTGGCAAGTAGACCAACTGCTGCCTGCATCTACTACTATTACTCCACACATCGACCGCTATCCAGCATGCATCTAGAGTATTAAGTTCATAAGAACAGAGTAATGCTTTAAGTAAGATGACATGATCTAGAGGGATAAACTCATGCAATATGATATAAACCCCATCTTGTTATCCTGGATGGCAACAATACAATACGTGCCTTGCTGCCCCTGCTGTCATTGGGAAAGGACACCGCAAGATTGAACCCAAAGCTAAGCACTTCTCCCATTGCAAGAAAGATCAATCTAGTAGGCCAAACCAAACTGATAATTCCAAGAGACTTGCAAAGATAACCAGTCATACATAAAAGAATTCAGAGGAGATTCATATATTGTTCATAGATAAACTTGATCATAAACCCACAATTCATCGGTCTCGACAAACACACCGCAAAAGAAGATTACATCGAATAGATCTCCACGAGAATCGTGGAGAACTTTGTATTGAGATCCAAAGAGAGAGAAGAAGCCATCTAGCTAATAACTATGGACCCGAAGGTTTGAGGTAAACTACTCACACATCATCGGAGAGGCTATGGTGTTTATGTAGAAGCCCTCCGTGATCAATGCCCCCTCCGGCGGAGCACCGGAAAAGGCCCCAAAAATGGGATCTCATGGGTACAGAAGGTTGCGGCAGTGGAATTAGGTTTTCGTGGATGCCTCTGATGGTTTGGGGGTACGTAGGTATATATAGGAGGAAGAAGTACGTCGGTGGAGCAATGTGGGCCCCACGAAGGTGGAGGGCACGCCTAGGGGGTAGGCGCGCCCCCCTGCCTCGTGCTCTCCTCGTTGATTTCTTGACGTGGACTCCAAGTCCTCTGGATCACGTTTGTTCTGAAAATCATGTTCCCAAAGGTTTCATTCCGTTTGGACTCCGTTTGATATTCTTTTTCTGCGAAACTCTGAAATAGGCAAAAAAATAGCAATTTGGGTTGGGCCTCCGGTTAATAGGTTTGTCCCAAAAGTAATATAAAAGTGTATAATAAAGCCCATTAAACATCCAAAACAGAATATAATATAGCATGGAACAATCAAAAATTATAGATACGTTGGAGACATATCAAGGAGCGCCGCCGTGAAGCCTCGCTCCGAGCGGCAAGATACCAGCAGGCGCTGCAACGGTACCACTGTCGCAGCGTCTGCTCTAGGACGCTTGAGGTGGGTGATGTCGTCCTGAGGCGGGCGCTCTCCAGGGAAGGGCTGCACAAGCTCTCGCCCATGTGGGAGGGCCCGTTTAGGATCGCCCGCGTCTCCAGGCCTGGCGCCGCGCGCCTGGAGATGCAGGACGGGATCCCCATCTAGAACGCCTGGAACATCCAGCACCTCTGGAAGTTCTACCCATGAAGCAAGGCCCGGTGCCTGTGAAGGTCTCTGCTCGTGACACTCTCA
This sequence comes from Triticum aestivum, assembly GCF_018294505.1. Classification (NCBI taxonomy): domain Eukaryota; kingdom Viridiplantae; phylum Streptophyta; class Magnoliopsida; order Poales; family Poaceae; genus Triticum; species Triticum aestivum. The sequence continues at coordinate 295,527,543 of NC_057799.1, forward strand.
CGTAATAATGAGTGGGGCTGTACACGCCCCGGAGTCTCCGGAGTGCCGCCCTCAGGCCTCGGGGGCTCCCTTCCACGTCCTAGTGGAAGCACTTAGCTCCGCGCTGGTGAGAAGACTAGACTAGGTGCCGGACGCGGCTGTTCATTTTCTTTCCGTAGTTGGCTTGCCTCTCTTTAATGGGAAATTTGAATTCTGGTGTTTCTCGCTGGCTTGGTTCGATTCCCTTTTCTCTCTATTTCTTCCCTCGGTTCTCTGTTTTTCCCGACACTCTCCCTCGCACGCCTCGCGAGGGGGCTGGACAGGTGCGCGCATAAGCGCTTCCCTTGGTCTTCACGAGGCACCCTCGTTCGAGCTCGCGACCGGTGCACCCCTTTCTAAGTCTGTGCCCCATGGGTACTGCGACGTGGTGCGCTAGGCCATGACCGGCCATGCCTGCGGCCCTAAGCAAGGTAGAATAAGGGTTTCTTAACAAATTTTTGTAGTATCTCGACACCTCCCAAGTCCGCAGCAGGGAGGTCTCATCGGGTGCCGGGAGATATGTGCCTCGCGAGGTGGAAACTGCTTCAGACGCATCGAGCTAAGTTATCCTTACATGCCTACGTAAAGCACTGATGCCACATCACAACTCAGAAGTGATAAACATAGCAAAAGGCAAGAAAAGCGTTACGGTTCATCATACCCCCCCACGGGGCCCCATACTTTTTCTTGTAATGCAGGGAGAAAAGAAAGGAAAAACAGGCAAAAGCGGCCCCTACGCCCGCAAGTACTCCTGAGAACCAGCTCCCAACGCTTCCCCAAGCTCAACCGGAGCCCTCCTCGCGCTTCACTGAGGTGCGACGACAAGACGACCCGCCACCGTCCTCGAAGCGAGCCAGGCGACGGGGCGGTTGGTCGTAGCCGCCGCTGCTGGAGCTTTCGCCGGAGGAGGAACCGCCGCTGCTGGACGAGCCATGGCCATCACCGAGGGCGAGCTCGCCCTCGTCCTCGTCGCGGCCGTCGCCAAGGCCGAGCACTTCATCGCCGTCGTTGTCTTTAGGGCAACACCCAACGCGGCGACCGTCTTCCCCAAACACCCTCACGAAGAGGGTCGCGGCGCCGTCATACTTGAAGTGGAGGGTGCACCGCCTGCTTAGACCACGAGCGCGGGCAAACATCTGCCAGCCGCGGGCCAGGGCTATGTTGCCCGCGACAGAGATCACCGCCGCGACCCACGAGGCCTTGCTGCAGCAGCCGTCCGCCTGCAGCCAGAGGCCGCTGGGACCCATGGTTGCCAGCTCACCGACAAAATAGTGTGGAAGCTGGAGCCAGGTGCCGGTCGGGTTCTCCGACCACACAACAAACTCCGGCAGCACCTCTACCGAGTGGAAGCATGGCCGGGGAGGCCGAGCGGCCACGGCTCCCCCCCTCGCCGACGGGACCGCCACGCCTCAGGCGACTTCCACCAGGCGGAGAAACGCCGCCTCGGCTGCCCAGAGCGGCACCGGACCCCAAAAAGATCCGTCCTCGACCACGGGGAACCGCAGCGGGGGTCGCGGCGTGCTTGCGAGGTCGACCACGCCCCCTCTTGGGCGGAGGAGAGCCGGGGCCCTCTTGGCGAGCCTTCCCCTTCTCCGTGGCCGAGAATCTCTTTGTTGGCGCCATGGGTGTCGCTGCAAGATGGTGGAGCGAGGAAGAAGAAGCAAGCGGAACGGAGGAAGAGATGGGCGACGAGGGCTCCGCCCCCCTCCCCATTTATAGCAGGAGGAGGCCAACTGGCGACCCCCACGATCGCAGGTAATGATGGCTTTTCTGCATGCACCAGGGACTCGTCAAGTCGGGCAGTTGCCGAGGCAGCGTGGGGAAGCGGAGATGACCACATCCCGTCAGTCGCCACGCGTCAATCAAGGACGCAGGCGGTTGGGGCCGCGGCGCTCCGCACTTGCCCCTTGGCTTCGCCTCGAAGCCAAGTCCGAGTGCGCCTTGGGCCCGGGGGCTACTGTCGGCGTTCTGGGAACGGGGGTCCCCAGGCTTGCCTGCCTGTGGCCCACGGCGTGGCTCCACTAACGGCCTGGTACGGCCCATGTTCACCAGCAAGCACTCAAGACCCTCGCGAGGGGCCAGGCCTCGCGAGGTGGGCGACGCAAGACCTCCATAGGGGCAGCCTCCCTAGGCTGGCTCGCGAGGAGCGGAGAGATCAAGGAGAAGGGCACCTCGTGAGGTTCCCGTGACGTGAGCCATGACGACCAAGGCCAGGCGGGCACCAGCGGGCACAGGGTACTGGTTTCCTCTTTGGTGCTAAAGGAGCAGGCGCAGGCGAGGAGTCCCGAGGCATCAGGCAAAGGTTTCCATGTATGTGCAACGAGACCAAGACCAGCAGGACGGCAGGACGGAGGTCATCGCGGAGCCCACGACGGCGTCACCACCAGATCCTTTGGCAGGCGAAGACCACCTTTTGTCAGGATAGCTTGTACTAGCTGTCCCCCTTCGAATTGGCTGTTGTGGGATCCCTTCCTGCCTAATATTTGGGAAGAGGACCCGGGCCTCTATAAATAGGACTAGCCCCCACCGTAGAAGGGGACGGACCTTGGATTAGATCCATTCCATCCACACAAACAAGCTCACCGAGCTCAAGAACACCTCTCCTCAGGAGGTAGTTCTTTCCTTGTACTTGTTCATCCCAACCTGCAAGGCAATCCACCACACCACACTGGAGTAGGGTATTACACCACATTGGTGGCCCGAATCAGTATAAACTCTTGTGTCCCTTGTTCTTCGGTTTCAGCGAGCTAAGCTTTGAGATCATGGTGAGAGCGTGACCTAGGGGGAGAGAGATCTTCGTGCGCACCCCAGAGTTCGAACCTCAAGGGTTTTTAGGAACCCGCAATCCGACAAGGTGCAACAGTGGAGGTTGCCCTGGCAATTTCTTCAGGAGCTGGAATTTCTTCAGCTGCCCTGGTACTTTCAGTTTCTTCAACAGTCTGATTTTCATCAGTTGTGCTTGCATTCTCTTCAGTAGGCTGAGCAGATGCCTCAGCCTGAGGAATTTCTTGTTGTGATGTGGCCACAACATTTGGTGTGAATCCCTTGGTCAGCTTGACAAATCTGACTTTGGCACCTAGCCAATCGGCATAGTATCTGTCAAATTCATCACTGAGGCCTTTGATTTCCGTTTGTTGAGCAACAAGTTCATCAGGAGAGAGTTTTAGAACATTATTCTTCAGAAATCGCTCCTTATTGTACTAAGCTTTCTTGACTCTCCTCCCTTGCTCAAATTTCCATTTTTCTTCATTTATGAAGGCCGTCAACATATGACTTTGGCCAGGAGTGAGGTTCAACTCAGGCAGAGGAGTGTTTGGGTCTTTGTGCCATAGGTCGATGAAGTCAAGGATCAACTTTGGATCCAGCATGAGTGGCACTGCACTGCCTTTGGCTCTAGAGGCCTTGGCTTGCCTATCTTTGATGATCTCAGCCAATTCTTCATCATCAGCTTCATCGTCACTTGATGGAACTTGGAAGGTAACTTGCTTCTTGTGAGGACTTGGCCTTGTGCCTCGTCCAGTAGTGGCCTTTTTCTTCAGCAAGGTCGTAGCTGTTGAGGACTGATGCGGAGCTGAGGAACTTGCAGAGGCTCCCGATGCAATTGAGATTCCTATAGTCCTTTGGCACGAGGCAAGATGCAGAGGTGCTGACGACTTTGCAGCTGCAGCTGAGGATTTTGCAACTGAGGGAGTTGGAGCTACTTTTGAAGAGGTTGTTGGAGGAATAGGCCGTGAGGACTTTGAAGAACTTGGCCGTGAGGGCACTGCATACGAGGAGCTTGGCTTCATAGCTGATTTCTTCGGCAACGCCTTCTTGGGCTTGCTAGCAGAGGCTTCAGTGGCAGCAGCAGCAGAATCTTCATTAAATTTCTTCACTGCTTCCTTTGCCATTTTTGCCAACTTGGCTTGGCGCTTTGCCCATTCATTGGGAAAATCCTCACCTCTTCTGATGCTAGAGGGATCAACTTCTTGGCCTAGAGCCAATGGAGGTCTTGGGCATGGAGGGTGTATAGCGAATTTCTCCATGTACTTAGGAGTAACATATCGATACTCCCTCCATTCTCTTGCCCATCTCCTCTCAATCCTCTGAATGCGCACTTCCCGCTGATTTTTGTTCTCCTTGCCATGCTTGGCTTCATCAGGAGTGCAGTATTCATCATATATGTTATCGGGGATTTCAAAAGCAGTGTTTGTCTCTGGTCTTCTCCTCCCTTGTGAGGTCTTTTGCCATCAGCCATTTTCTTCACTTGAGGATTTTGTACAATTGATGTTTCTGACGTATACAATCTGTCTTCGAGGTACGCTGCAAATGAGTTAAGTTGATGAGAACCTAGTGAATCAGCAGCGAACATGTGTACCTGTGAACAGAGTACAGGTGCGAAGAATTTGGAAAGGTCATATGCGTTCTCAGAAATTTTTCAAAAGAATCAAGTTTGAGGAATTTGAACAGGGGTGTCTTGAGGAATTTCACTAAGCGTTCTTGACTTAGGTTCCAGAGTTGTATAGATTAGAAAATCCACACAATTGAGGAATGTTGACGAAAAACATAACTTAGAGAAACAAATCAAGAACGGATGCAACAGGGTGTTTAAGGATATGGAAGTTCAAGAATAAACACATTTTGAAGATTTTGTGGGAATCATCAGAATCAACAAGGGCAGTAAAAATAGATTTTATTTACCCTTGATGAAGAACACGATGAACTAGGGGTGGAAGTGGAGAAGTCTGTCCGTTCAGATCTTCCACGCCCTAACTTAGCGGTGGAAGACAGCTACGGCGGCGGCGGAGTGAAGATTTCTGTGGTCAGCGTGAGTACGACAGCGACGAGGTTGAGGCAGTGAAGCTCTTCCTCACCGGCGATGATGGAAAGTAGCGGCGGCACAAGGTCACAGAGCTCGAGCGAGGGGAGTGAGATCAAGCGGAGTAAATGAGGTCTGAGGAGGGCGAGGGGTATTTATAGCCGAGGTGAAAAACTGCTCATCCAAAGAAATTGGACGAACGTGCCCCTGACCCTTGCCATCCTTGCGGCATGTGTCACCCACGTACTGAGAAGTGGAGATCGTGTTAGATCGTGGGTGAATAGATTAATCTTATCATGGGATGCGGAATGGTTTGAGCGGCAAAAGCCGAAAATTCAGATATGAAAATTTTAGCGCTTCGTTCGCAAATTCTTTAGCTGACAAGGACACAGTGAAGATTTTGAACGGGTTTCAATTAGAACGCACATGAAGAATTTGTGAACAGATTGGGTTGATTTTAGAATAGAGGGGGAACGGGTCCGATCACATTCACTTAGGCAAAAAGTCAACTTGAAGAACTAGCAATAAGTAAATGTTGTAGAGGACTTGAAACCACAAATATAAATATGGCCAATGAAGAACACAGTCGGAAAGAGTGAATTAGCAATAAGTAAAAGTTTAAGAATGTGACCAACTTGAGGAATTAGCAAAACTGAGGAAAAACTCAAATTGAAGAATTTCAACTTTTGTTGGTGGCGTGACCAACCGTATAAGAGTGATGATTTCAGACGCCGTGTACAATTTTCGTAGGGCTATGAGAATCAACTTCTTCATTAATTTCTTCACACTTAGAGGGTTTCTCTTCATTGATTGAAGAAAAACGTTACTTCGTGTGTTGCAAATCTAAGTCATCAATTTAGCATAAGTGTTAGGATGTGTGTCCTTTTCAAAGAACATTCAAAGATTCTAAGATATTTAGCTCACACCGCAACTTGCTAAATCTCTTCTCATCCAAGGGCTTTGTGAAGATATCCGCTAGCTGTTCTTTAGTCTTCACGTGCTCAATAGAGATGTCGCCCTTCAACACATGATCTCGAAGAAAATGATGACGAATCTGGATGTGCTTTGTATTCGAGTGCTAAACTGGGTTATGAGCAATATTGATGGCACTCTCGTTGTCATAGTAGAGAGGCACATTCTTCATGTTGATGCCGTAGAGGGTTTGCTTCATCCACGGCAATTGAGCACAGCAAGAACCAGCAGCAATGTACTCATCTTCAGCAGTAGAGAGTGATACGCAGTTCTGCTTCTTCGAGGACCAATGATAACCCACAAGTATAGGGGATCGCAATAGTTTTCGAGGGTAGAGTATTCAACCCAAATTTATAGATTCGACACAAGGGGAGCCAAAGAATATTTGCAAGTATTAGCAGCCGAGTCATCAATTCAACCACACCTGGAGATTAATTATCTGTAGCAAGTGATTAGTAGCAAAGTAATATGATAGTTCTGATAATAGTAGAAGCAGCAATGGTAACGGTAACAGTGATAGCAGTAGTTTTGTAATAAGTGTAATAGTAACAGCAGCGGTGTTAACTTAGCAAGAACAATAATAGATAAATTCATAGGCGTTGGATCGGCAATTTATTGGATGATATTCATCATGTGACAGTCATAACCTAGGGCGATACAGCACTATCTCCAGTTCATAAATATAATGTAGGCATGTATTCCGTAAATAGTCATGCGTGCTTATGGAAAGAACTTGCATGACATCTTTTGTCCTACCCTCCCGTGGCAGCGGGGTCCTATTGGAAACTAAGGGATATTATGGCCTCCTTTTAATAGAGAACCAGAACAAAGCATTAACACACGATGAATACATGAACTCCTCAAACTACGGTCATCACCAGGAGTGGTCCCGACTACTGTCACTCCGGGGTTGCTGGATCATAACACGTAGTAGGTGACTATAACTTGCAAGATCGGATCTAGAACATGGATATAATGGTGATAACATACACGGTTCAGATCTGAAATCATGGCACCCGGGCCCAAAGTGACAAGCATTAAGCATGGCAAAGTCATAGCAACATCAATCACAGAACATAGTGGATACTAGGGAACAAGCCCTAACAAAACTAACTAGATTACATGATGAATCTCATCCAATACTCACCGACCAGCGAGCCTATGAAGGAATTACTCACTCCCGATGGGGAGCATCATGGAATAGGCGATGGAGAAGGGTTGGTGATGACGAAGATCAAATATCCCCCTCTCCGGAGCCCCAAACGGACTCCAGATCTGGCCTCCCGATGAAGAACAGGAGGTGACGGCGGCTCCGTCTCGTGAAATGTGATAATTCTTTCTCCTTGATTTTTTTCTCCGAAGATAGGATTTTATAGCATCGGTTTCAGGGTCTGCAGGGTCACCTGGTGGTGACAACCCACCTAGGCGCGCTGGGGGGGGGGGGGGGCAGGCGCTCCCTGGTGGGTTGTGCCCACCCAGGTGCCCCCCTCAGGTGACTCTTGGCTCCAGAAATTCTCTTTTATTGTATAAAAATCCTCGCAAAGTTTTGTTCCATTCAAAGAACTTTTATTTCTTCACAAAAACAACACCATGGTAGTTCTGCTGAAAACAGTGTCAGTCCGGGGTTACTTTCATTCAAATCATGCAAATTAGAGTCCAAAACAAGAGAAAAAGCGTTAGGAAAAGTAGATACGTTGGAGACGTATCTACTCCCCCAAGCTTAAACCTTTGCTTGTCCTCAAGCAATTCAGTTGATAAACTGAAAGTGGAAACGAAAAACGTTTACGAACTCTTTTGCTCTTGTTTGCATAAATAAGCTTAAACAGCACCCAGGTTTTCAGCCAACATTATAACTAACCATGCCGACAATAACTCTTAAAATTATATTAACTCATATCAATGACATAATCAGCTAGCGAGCAATAATAAGATATCTCAAACAGCAACACGTTATCAAAACAACCATAATATAATATGACAATAGCGATATCTCGCTAGCCCTTTCTGAGGCCGCAAAACATAAATGCAGAGCACCTCCAAAGTTCAAGCAGCGACTAAACATTGTAATTCATGGTAGAAAAGATCCAGTCATGATGCACCCAACATTAGCTACACATAATGCATCAGCATGACATCAGTGCTCTCAGGTTCTGGCGCTTATTTTAGAAGGTGATGACACAACATAAAAGTAAATAGATAGTTCCTTCGCAGAGGGAAGAAGTGATTTGCAGCAGTGCCAGAGCTCAAGTTTTTAGAACAGAGGCAAATGATATTTTGAGACATGCACCCTTCTTGTTTACTTCACGACCATCAGTTATCAATATCTTCCATGCTAAGCACGCTAGTGGCGGTTCCCAAGCGATAAAGTAAAGGTTATGACTCCATTGGGAGTTTTTGTTTGATTATTTGAGAGATCAATTCTTTTTGTAGTTTGGGACTGGGCATCCCTATTACCACCCTTTTCTCGTGCGATGGTGAGTGAATAAACACTCATCCTAAGAATAACCCGCGTAGCATGGAAGATACCGACCACCTCCTGTCGTTCCATGAACGATCCAGGCACACAAAAATGATATTTATTTGAAGTTTTTAGAGGTGGCACATGCAAATTTACTTAGGACAGCAGGGTAATACCGCATATAGGTAGGTATGGTGGACTCATCTGGAATAACTTGGGTTCAAGGTTTTTGATGTACAAGCAGAATTCCCACTTAGTACAGGTGAAGGCTAGCAAATAGATTGAGAAGGGGCCATCTAGAGAGCAACAACGGTCATGAACATGCATTATGCATAAGTAACATTGGACACTAGCATGAGTAGGATATGAACACCATGAACATAAATATCATAGAGGCTATGTTGGTTTTGATTCAACTACATGCATAAACATGTGCCAAGTCAAGCCACTTGAACATTCAGAGGAGGATACCATATCATCATACTACATCACAATCATTTTAACGCAATGTTGATATCCAAGATAAATCATTATCCACCCCTAGCTACTTGCGCATGGCATGAGAAACTACAATCTATAATTGTCATTGCAAACATGTTTAATCACAATGGATTGAATCATGGATACTAGGTTAAACATAACAAAAACAGAACAAGTCGAGTTCATACCCGTTTCTCTCTGCCACGGCCAGTTCATCGAATATCGTCATTATTGCCTTTCACTTGCACGACCGAACGATATGAAAATAATAATAGTGCAAGAATGTCGTGGAATAAGCTGGAATCTGCAAACATTTTATTCAACAGGAGAAGACAAGGTAATATGGGCTCTTTGTTAGATCAACAATTATGCATATGAGAGCCACTAAACATTTTCATCGCGGTCTTCTCTTTGGTATGACTCGAATAGAAAGAAAAGAAATTCAGAGAAACATACTGAAATATTTTTGGAGTTTTTGTTTTTCTTAAACAAGCAAATAAAAGGGAAAACCAAAAACGGGAAAAAACTATTTACACGGGAAAGCTCCCAACAAGCAAAAGAAGAACAAGGAAATCTTTTTGGGTTTTCTTTTTAGTATTACAACTAAGCATGGAATGGAATAAACTAATGACAACTAATTTTGGTTTTTCTGAAGTTTTTCAAACACACAAGAAGAAAGCGAGAAAATAAATCTAACATGGATGATACAATGAAAAGTCGGTGAGAAACACGTACTCCCCCAAGCTTAGGCTTTTGGCCTAACTTGGTAATCAATCAATAGCGTGGATAGTAGTCGGGGTGCTGAGGAGCGGGCATCCACAGATCCCACTGCTGAGGTTCCTCCTCTGCTGTAGCCTGGTCGTTCCGGTAGACGATGATATCTGCGGGCACTATCCTATAGCTGCTCCTGGCAATAGGATCAAACAAAGCAGGAGCAGGCAATGGAATAATATCATGAGTGCTAACATTGAAAACCAAGTTGTAAGGAATAGGAATGATAGGATAATCGCGTGCAATAAAATGGTGGTGTTCCATGGCTGTGCGATCTAGGTAAACCTTGGGGAAAGGATAATCATTAAGGCGTATCTCAACAATAAAGCGAGCCGCCAAACGAGTAGCAAAAATACCACCATGTATTTTACCCTTGGACTTATTAATGTGGAGGCGACGTGCCACAATAGCTCCCAAGCTATAAGTGTTGTCGCCCTCAAGTGCACGACGTAAAATAGCAAGGTCTGGGGCACTGAGTGCACCCACCTTCTCTCTAGCAAGCAAGCAATTGGCAATAAAAAGAGTGAAATAATGAACAGCATGACAATGCAAGCCAGCGGCAGTGATACCCGACACCCCTCTCTCATATCCCACTGTTAAGATACGATAAAAGGCCTCAAACTCTGCCAGCCTAGGCTCTACCAAGCCACCATCAGAAGGAAGCAAGCATAGTTCACAGAACTCAGTAAGCGGTATCTAATGGAACTCGACATATAAATCAAACTGCACCTCAGGAGGATTACTCCTAGGAAGGTAATTAAAACTTTGAACAAAGGTGTTTGTGAGGAGATGATACTTTTCACATTCAGCTGTGATGAAGATAGTGAGGCCGGCATTAGCATCATATTGTGTAAACTCTTGAAGGATTCCAGCCCCTTCCGTGAACGGGGTATGCGGCCATTCGCACCGGCCGTACTTCCGCCAACCTCCGGGTGTGGAGATCACTGTCAGATGACTCCCACATAACTCTCTTGGAGTTCTTCTTGGAAGAAAATTTCCTAAAGATATTCATCCTTTTCCTATGAACAAAAATTCTGAAATTTCTAGTCCACATTTTTTCTCAACAAAACTTCACAAAATTGATAGCGACTACTCATAGGGATACATAGAGGCCATAGCCAGCATTCAAACTACTTAGAGCTCTAAAAATTCAACATGCAAGCTCATCTACAGCAGCACCAAGAGTAGCTAATTACTCAAAATATAAACCACTAAAGCAAAAACTAATTGGACAAATGGTGGAGTCACATACCAAGCAACAATCCTCGGAAACAGTTTCAAAAACGGAGCCTCGAGCAAAGAGATCGAAATCCACGGGTTTGAGAGCAAGAACACGAGAGAGAGAGAGAGAGAGAGAGAGAGAGAGAGAGAGCAATGGTGAATTTTTTCTGGAGGTAGGTGGTGATGTGGGATGAATAGATAAGTTAGGGGGCCCACATGGGGACCACAACCCACCAGGGTACGCCTGGGGTCCTGGCGCACCAAGGTGGGTTGTGCCCACCTGGTGCACCTCCCTCTGATATTATTTGCACCAAAAATTCTTAAATATTCAGGAAAAAATCGTATTAATTTTTCAGAGCATTCTGAGAACTTTTATTTTTGGGTCATTTTTTATTACACAGGAAATTCAGAAAACGGACAGAACATGGCATTTTATTTTATTTAACTGATAAAAACATAAAACAGAAAGTAGGGACAGAAGGTAGTGCTTACTAAATTCATCAACTTCATACTTCTCAAACATGATCCATCAATAAGGTTGATCAAGTCTTATTAACAACCACTTTCAATTTGCATGAAACCAAAGAACTTCCGTAAATCACTAAGTTACCTCAACGGGGATAGAATGTCCCCAACAATAAGCATTTCATATTTCTTTTTAACAGTAGGTAGAGGTAGTTGAAAACTTCCAATAGTGATTGTCGGAGATTTTTCAATAACATTAATACCATTCACTTGGAATTGTTACTTTGGAAAGTGCACTGTATGCTCATTGCCATTGATATGAAAAGTGACCTTGATTTTATTGCAATCAATAACAGCCCCTGCAGTATTCAGTAAGGGTCTACCAAGGATAATCGACATGTTGTCGTCCTCGGGCATCTCAAGTATAACAAAGTCAGTCAAAATAGTAACATTAGCAACAACAATGGGCACATCCTCACAAATACCGATAGGTATGGCAGTTGATTTGTCAACCATTTGCAAAGATATCTCAGTAGGTGTGAGTTTACTCAAGTCAAGTCTTTTATATAAAGAGAAAGGCATAACACTAACACCAACTCCCAAATCACATAAAGCAGTTTTCACATAGTTTCTTTTGATGGAGCAAGGTATAGTTGGTATTCCCGGATCTCCAAGTGTTTTAGGTACTCCATCTTTAAAAGTATAATTAGCAAGCATGGTGGAGATTTCAGCTTCCGGTATTTTTCTGTTATTGGTGATGATGTCTTCCATGTATTTTGCATAAGGAGGCCTTTTCAAGATATCAGTCAAGCGAGTACGCAAAAAGACTAGCCTCAACATTTCAGCAAAGCATTCAAATTCTTCATCATCTTTCTTTTTAGTTGACTTGGGTGGAAAGGGCATAGGTTTTTGAACCCACGGTTCTCTTTCTTTACCGTGTTTTCTAGCAATAAAGTCTCTTTTATCATATCTTGTATTCTTGGGTTGTGGGTTATCAAGATCAGCTGCAGGTTCTATCTCAACATCATTGGCTGGTTCTTTACTATTTGTTTGAGCATTTTCATGAACCTCGTCATTATATTTTTTATTATCACTAGGTGAATGTTCATTACCAGATTGAGTTTCAGTATCAGAGATAGAGACATCATTATCATTATCAGGGTTTTTTTCTACTTCGGGTTCACTAGAAGCATGCAAAGTCCTATCATTTTTCTTTTTCTTTTTATTTTTCTTTTTAGCAGGACTGTGTGGAGTGGTGTTGTTCCATTGTGAATCATGTTCAATTCTTTTTGGGTGTCCCTCAGGATAAAGTGGTTCCTGAGTCATTCTACCTCCTCTAGTCATTACTCTAACAGCATGATCATTGATATTATTATTCATTTCATCAAGCAATTCTCTTTGAGATTTAGCAACTTGTTCTAACTAGGTTTGTACCATAGAAGCATGCTTTCCCACACCTATAACATCATTTGAGATTCTAAATAACAAGTCACTCAAGCGAGCAATCATATCAGAATTATATTTCAATTGTTTCATAACATTTGCATTGAAGTGGTCTTGTTTTCTAATGTAGTTTTCAAACTCATAAAGGCATTGGCTAGGGTGCATATTGTGAGGATTGTCATTATCATTGAATTTCATTAGAGAATTTACCTCTACCACCTTAGGTGGTGGGGGTGTATTAAGCCCATATATTTCTTCAACAGGAGGTAAATTTTTGACATCCTCAGCTTTAATACCTTTTTCCTTCATAAATTTCTTTGCCTCTTGCATATCTTCAGGACTGAGATATAATATACCCCTCTACTTCGGAGTGGGCTTAGGCGGTGGTTCGGGAAGAGTCCAATCATCACAATTTTTCAATATGTTGTTCAATAATTCTTCATCTTGCCCAACAGTTCGTTCCCTGAAAACACAACCAGCACAACTATCTAGGAAATCCCTAGAAGCATCGGTTAGTCCATTATAGAAGATATCAAGTATTTCATTTTTCTTAAGAGGATGATCAGGCAAAGCATTAAGTAATTGGCAAAGCCTCCCCCAAGCTTGTGGGAGACTCTCTTCTTTAATTTGCACAAAGTTAAATATTTCCTGTAAAGCAGCTTGTTTCTTATGAGCAGGGAAATATTTTTCAAAGAAGTAATAAATCATATCCTGGGGACTATGCACACAACCAGGAGCAAGATTATTGTACCAAGCTTTAGCATCACCCTTCAATGAGAACGGAAATAACTTGAGAATATAGTAATAGCGAGTTTTCTCATCATGAGTAAAAAAGGGTGGCTATGTCATTCAACTTAGTAAGATGTGCCACAACAGTTTCAGTTTCATAACCATGGAAAGGATCAGACTCAACCAAAGTAATTAACTCTGGGTCGACAGAGAATTAATAATCCTTATCATCAATAAAGATAGGTGAGGTAGCAAACTTAGGATCATATTGCATTCTAGCATTCAGAGATTTTTCTTTATACTTGCATAATAATTTCTCTAGATCATCTCTATCCTTATAAGCAAGAATATCTCTAGTTGTTTCCTCATTCATAACATAACCTTCCAGTACCTTAGGCAATTCATATCTAGGAAGGCTAGTTCTAGCAGGCGTTTCAAGATTTTCAGTTTCAAGCTCATCATCTGTTTCAACAACATCATGTTGTCTTACTCTAGCAATTTGTTCATCAAGAAAATCACCAAGTGGCACATCATCATCATCAAGCAAAGTACTAGCATCATCATAAGTGTCATTCATAGCAGAAGTAGCATATTCAACAACTTGCGACATATCATAATTAATAGCATGTGGTGGTGTTGCAAGTTTACTTATAACAGAAGGTGAATCTAAAGCAGAGCTAGATGGCAGTTCCTTACCTCCCCTCGTCTTAGAGGGATAAATCTTAGTCTTAGCATCCTTCGGATTCTATAGCTATGCTCCCCGGCAGCGGCGCCAGAAAAAGGTCTTGATAACCCACAAGTATAGGGGATCGCAACAGTTTTCGAGGGTAGAGTATTCAACCCAAATTTATAGATTCGACACAAGGGGAGCCAAAGAATATTTACAAGTATTAGCAGCTGATTTGTCAATTCAACCACACCTGGAGATTAATTATTTGCAGCAAGTGATTAGTTGCAAAGTAATATGATAGTTTTGATAATAGTAGCAGCAGCAATGGTAACGATAACAGTGATAGCAGTAGTTTAGTAACAAGTGCAACAGTAACAGCAGCGGTAGTAACTTAGCAAGAACAATAATAGATAAATTAGTAGGCATTGGGTCGGCGATTTGTTGGATGATAATCATCATGTGACAGTCATAACCTAGGGCGATACGGCACTAGCTCCAATTCATAAATATAATTTAGGCATGTATTCTGTAAATAGTCATACGTGCTTATGGAAAGAACTTGCATGACATCTTTTGTCCTACCCTCCCGTGGCAGCGGGGTCCTATTGGAAACTAAGGGATATTAAGGCCTCCTTTTAATAGAGAACTGGAACAAAGCATTAACACCCGGTGAATACATGAACTCCTCAAACTACGGTCATCACCTGGAGTGGTCCCGACTATTGTCACTCCGAGGTTGCCGGATCGTAACACATAGTAGGTGACTATAACTTGCAAGATCGGATCTAGAACATGGATATAATGGTGATAACATAAACGGTTCAGATCTAAAATCATGGCACCCGGGCACAAAGTGACAAGCATTAAGCATGGCAAAGTCATAGCAACATCAATCACAGAACATAGTGGATACTAGGGATCATGCCCTAACAAAACTAACTAGATTACATGATGAATCTCATCCAACTCCTCACCGACCAGCGAGCCTACGAAGGAATTACTCACCCCTGGTGGGGAGCATCATGGAATTGGCGATGGAGAAGGGTTGGTGATGACGAAGATCGAAGATCCCCCTCTCCGGAGCCCCAAACGAACTCTAGATCTGGCCTCCCGATGAAGAACGGGAGGTGATGGCGGCTCCATCTTGTCAAACGCGATAATTCTTTCTCCCTGATTTTTTCTCCGAAAATAGGATTTTATAGCGTCGGTTTTAGGGTCTACGGGGCCACCAGGTGGGGATAACCCACCTGGGCGGGCCTGGGCGCCCAGGTGGGTTGTTCCCACCCAGGTGCCCCCCTCGGGTGACTCTTGGCTCCAGAAATTCTCTTTTATTGCATAAAAAATCCTCGCAAAGTTTCGTTCCATTCCAAGAACTTTTATTTCTGCACAAAAACAACACCATGGTAGTTCTGCTGAAAACAGCGTCAGTCCAGGGTGAGTTTCATTCAAATCATGCAAATTAGAGTTCAAAACAAGAGGAAAAGCGTTAGGAAAAGTAGATACGTTGGAGACGTATAAACCAACATACTAAGGATCATCCGAGGAAATGGCATGTGCCTGATGTTGACTTGCGATCCACTCGATCACCAGCATAGTCAGAGTCAGAATATCCGAGATCAAAGGCCGAGCCCTTGGGATACCATAGTCCAAGTGTTGGACTGTGAGCTAGATATCTAAGAATATGCTTCACAGCCTTATGGTGTGATTCCTTCGGTGTAGCTTGGAAACGGGCACACATACAAACACTAAGCATAATATCTGGCCTAGATGCACACAGATACAATAAAGAGCCAATCATGGAGCGGTATACCTTTTGATCGAAGTCTATACCATTTTCAACAGTGCATAGATGGCCATTTGTGGGCATAGGGATTTTGACGCATTTGCAATCTTGCATGCCGAATTTCCTCAACACATCCTTGAGGTATTTATCTTCAGATGTGATGATGCCGTTGCGCTGTTGACGAATTTGAAGACCTAAGAAGAATTTCAATTCTCCCATCATAGACATTTGATATTCCTCACTCATCATATAGGCAAATTCACCACTGTAATATTGGTTAGTACAGCCAAAGATAATATCATCAACATACATGAATAATTCATCATCATAGGTTTTGGTGAAAAGAGTTGCGTCAAGTGAACCGGGTTTGAAGCCTTTCTTCATGAGGAATTCTTCAAAGTATCATACCACGCCCGAGGGGCCTGCTTGAGGCCATAGAGGGACTTATTGAGTCTGAAGACTTTGTCAGGATGCTTAGGATCTTCAAAACCTGGGGGTTGAGCAACATATACTTCTTCCTCAGGCTTACCATTGAGGAATGCACTTTTCACATCCATTTGATATAAGATGATATTATGATGGTTAGCATAAGCAAGTAATATGCGAATAGCCTCAAGTCAAGCAACAGGTGCAAAAGTTTCATCGACATCAATTCCTTCAACCTATGTGTAGCCTTGAGCTACAAGAAGAGCCTTATTCCTCACCACAAGGCCATTTTCATCTTGCTTGTTGTGGTAGATCCATTTGGTACCAATGATATTGTGCTTGCATGGGTCTGGTCGCTTGGCAAGTTCTCAGACATTATTGAGCTCGAATTGATGTAATTCCTCTTGCATCGCTTGAATCCACTTAGGCTCCAGAAATGCCTCATCAACTTTGGAGGGCTCCGTGATAGAGACAAAAGCAAACTGCCCATAACAGTTTTACAAATGTGAAGCTCTTGAGCGTGTGAGAGGACCTGGTGCGTTGATGTCGTCGATGATTTTCTCGATCTGCACTTCATTTGCAACGCAAGGATGAGCAGGTTGACGACGTTGAGTGGGCTCAGCATTTTCTTCAGAGCAATTTTCCTCAGGTGCACCAGCATGATTTTCTTCACGTTCTGGAATGACTTCTTCAGTAGATTCTTCAGTGGGAATGACATCCTCAGTAGCCTTGAACTTGATGGATTCCTCGGGTGACATTTCATCTAGCACAGGAGGTAGGTGCTCTCTTTGCGAGCCATTAGTTTCACCGAACCGCACATCTACAGTTTCAACAACCTTGTGGTGAAAGGTGTTGAAGACTCTGTAGGTGTGCGAGTCCTTTCCGTAACCAAGCATAAAACCTTCATGTGCTTTCGGTGCAAATTTAGAATTGTGATGAGGATCTCTAATCCAGCATTTAGCACCGAAGACTTTGAAATAACTCACATTGGGTTTCTTGTCAGTGAGGAGTTCATATGAGGTCTTTTTGAAGAATTTGTGAAGATATACCCTGTTGATAATGTGGCACGCAGTATCAATTGCCTCAGGCCAGAAGCGAGGAGGCGTCTTGTATTCATCAAGCATAGTGCAAACCATCTCAACGAGAGTACTGTTCTTGCGCTCCATGACGCCATTCTGCTGAGGAGTATAAGGGGCAGATAACTCGTGAGTAATACCATGTTCATCAAGATAGTCATCAAGACCAGTGTTCTTGAACTCGGTCCCATTAGCACTCCTAATGTGCTTGATCTTCACACCAAAATTCGTCGAGGCCCTCGCGGAAAATCGTTTGAAGACTTCCTGCACTTCAGTTTTGTAAGTGATGATATGCACCCAGGTGTAATGAGAATAGTCATCAAGAATAACAAAGCCATATAGAGATGTCGCATTTGTGAATGTGGCATAATGAGTAGGGCCAAAGAGATCCATGTGAAGCAATTCAAATGGACGAGTGGTAGCCATGAGAGTCTTTGAGGGATGCTTGGACTTGGTCATCTTTCCAGCTTCACAAGCTCCACACAGATTGTCCTTGAGGAATTTGACACCCTCGATGCCAATGACGTGCTTCTTCTTCGTGGGTGTGTGCAAGTTCCTCATGCCAGCATGACCTAGTCGTCGATGCCATAACCAGCCTTCTAAAGCTTTTGCAAGTAGACATGTGGCAGGTTGTGGTCCTGTAGAGAAATCAACAATATCCAAGTCTCCTCTCCTAAAGCCTTCAAAGACTTTGGAATGGTCAGATTCCATGATCACAACACAATGATATTTGCCAAAGACGACAACCATATCAAGTTCACAAAGCATTGAGACAGACATGAGGTTGTATCCTAAGGACTCGACAAGCATGACTTTGTCCATGTGTTGATCCTTTGAGATCGCAACCCTACCTAGACCCAATACCTTGCTTTTGCCTTTGTCAGCGTAGGTGATATGCTTCAGATGTGATGGAGATAAGGCAGTGTCCATCAATAGGTTCCTATCACCAGTCATGTGATTTGTGCATCCACTGTCGAGGACCCACTCAGTAGCTTTGGGTTGATCATCCTGCAGATGAATTAGTGCAACTTACGAACTCATATACTTCATCAGTGAAGAATATGACATCAAATTCATTAGATTGAATTTCATCAAGCAGTACAACAGAAATAGCAGTATAAGGACGTGAGAAATGAATATTCATTTCTTCATGATTAGCTTGCATCCTTTCAAGCAAATCCATGTCTCCAGCAAATTCATCAGACGTTCAAGTTCGTCTAGAGACCTGACCCTGCATAAGAGATTAGTTCTTTTTCTTCACCAACCACATCTGGAGGGGTGGGAAAGAGTTCATCATTCTGTGAGCTCCATAAGAAAAAGGAGGCATAGAAACCAGTCCACTTCGTTTCACAGAAGAGGGGTTAGAGTAAGCATATGAATAAGTGGAGAAATTCTTTGAGGACTTATGAACATAATGATTTGAAGAATAATGCACATATTCATAGCCCTTAGATCTTCCCTGCGAAAAAGAAGTGTTAGCACGATGATGTTCATATGAGGATTTGATCCATATGAGGAATTTGATCCACGGAGGAATTTGGTCCATATGAGGACTTGGATCCATATGAAGAAATTGGTCCATATCAAGAATTTGATCTAGGGTTCCTATTCTTCACAGGTGGTGTCATGATGACATCCACTTGAAGACTTTCAAGGCACCTTTTGGAACCCAGATTTTCTTCATAGGGGGACCGTTCCTGCAGCTAGTTCGAACATATCTAGCAAATACTTCACCATTCTGATTTTTGAAAAGTTTATAGTTGGAGTCAAATGACTCATCAGAAGAATATGAAGATTCACATGTAAAGCCAGATAAAGTGGATGGATCTACGGGAGGTCCTTTCGCAGCAACCCATGAGGTTTTGGGGTACTGCTTAGGTTTCCAGTAGGTCCCATCAGCATTGAGTTTCCTCTCAAAGGCAATACCCTCTTTCCTAGGGTTCCTGTTGAGGATCTGCTTCTTAAGCACATCACAAAGAGCCTGATGCCCTTTCAGTCTTTTGTACATGCATGTCACATACAATTCCTTCAACCCTGCATTGTAAGTGATACTTGTGGTATCCTCAGATGAGGAATTTGTGACCACAGAGACAGTTGAAGAATTTGCAGCAACATAAGCATTTGTACTTTCAGGTGAAGAATTAGCAGATTCACGTTGAATGCATTTAAAACATGGTGGAATGAATTCATCCTGAGCGGAACTCATCTGTTGAGCAAGCCATGAATCATGTTCCTTTTGGAGATCTTCATAACTCACCCTTAGATTCTCAAGATCTTGCTTTCTTTGAAGAAATTCATAAGAAGTTTCCCATGATCAGCTAAGAGAGTGTTGTGATGACTCTGAAGGTTATCAAACTTAGACTGAAGTCTCTGAAGATTTTCAGTCAGAGTTTGAGTTCGATCCATTTCTTCACCCAACAGGTCATCACTTTTATCTAGCAGATTTTGAACCCTTTCCAAAGCCTTATGTTGTTTAGTAGCAATAGTAGCAAGCTTGGAATAGCTAGGTCCTAAATCATCATCAGATTCATCATCGCTAGATTCAGATGAGGAGTATTCAGGTACCTTTGCACCTTTTGCCATGAGGCATGGTGTTGAAGATGATGGTTCAGGTTCGAAAGTCATCGTTTTGAGTGATTCCTTGAAATCCTCAAACCAGGGATCATGACAAGTTCGATGACCTTCATAGACGTCAGATTTGGTCCCAGATAAGCTTCGCATTGCAAAGATGCATAATGAGCATGAACTGATTTCTAGATAGGCAGGAGTAGATGATGTCCTTCGCCATGATGTCAAGTCGAGTTTACTTGTGAATATCATCAGCATCCTCCATCTTGCATAGATCGGTAAGACCAATCTCAGTGATGGTCCACAGCTCGCTGTTCATCGCCATGAGGCGCTTCCTCATCACGGCCTTCCACTTGGGATAATCATGACCGTCAAAGATGGGGCATGTGCTACCTCTTGAGCACTGCGTTGGTTTTCCCTTGAAGAGGAAAGGGTGATGCAGCAAAGTAGCGTAAGTATTTCCCTCAGTTTTTGAGAACCAAGGTATCAATCCAGTAGGAGGCCACGCACGAGTCCCTCGCACCTGCACAAACAAATATAAACCTCGCAACCAACGCAATAAAGGGGCTGTCAATCCCTTCACGGTCACTTACGAAAGTGAGATCTGATAGATATGATAAGATAATATTTTTGTATTTTTATGATAAAGACTAAAAGTAAAGAAAGAAAAATAAACGGTGCCAGAAATAGCTTGTTGACGGGAGATTAATATGATGGAAAATAGACCCGGGGACCATAGGTTTCACTAGTGGCTTCTCTCGAGAGCATAACTATTACGGTGGGTGAACAAATTACTGTTGAGCAATTGACAGAATTGAGCATAGTTATGAGAATATCTAGGTCTGATCATGTATATCGGCATCACGTCCGCGACAAGTAGACCGACTCCTGCCTGCATCTACTACTATTACTCCACACATCGACCGCTATCCAGCATGCATCTAGAGTATTAAGTTCAAAAGAACAGAGTAACGCTTTAAGTAAGATGACATGATGTAGAGGGATAAACTCATGCAATATGATATAAACGCCATCTTGTTATCCTCGATGGCAACAATACAATACGTGCCTTGCTGCCCCTACTGTCACTGGGAAAGGACACCGCAAGATTGAACCCAAAGCTAAGCACTTCTCC
Source organism: Triticum aestivum (assembly GCF_018294505.1). Taxonomy (NCBI): domain Eukaryota; kingdom Viridiplantae; phylum Streptophyta; class Magnoliopsida; order Poales; family Poaceae; genus Triticum; species Triticum aestivum. Next base: position 295,548,556 of record NC_057799.1, read on the forward strand.
CATTGCGAGAAAGATAAATCTAGTAGGCCAAACCAAACAGATAATTCGAAGAGACTTGCAAAGATAACCAATCATACATAAAAGAATTCAGAGAAGATTCAAATATTGTTCATAGATAAACTTGATCATAAACCCACAATTCATCGGTCTCAACAAACACACCGCAAAACAAGATTACATCGAATAGATCTCCACGAGAATCGTGGAGAACTTTTTATTGAGATCCAAAGAGAGAGAAGAAGCCATCAAGCTAATAACTATGGACCCGAAGGTCTGAGGTAAACTACTCACACATCATCGGAGAGGCTATGGTGTTGATGTAGAAGCCCTCCGTGATCAATGCCCCCTGCGGCAGGACGCCGAAAAAGGCCCCAAGATGGGATCTTACGGGTACAGAAGGTTGCGGCGGTGGAATTAGGTTTTCGTGCATGCTTCTGTTGGTTTGGGGGTACGTAGGTATATATAGGAGGAAGAAGTACGTCGGTGGAGCAACGTGGGCCCCATGAGGGTGGAGGGCGCGCCCCCCCTACCTCGTGCCGCCCTAGTTGCTTTCTTGAAGTAGGGTCCAAGTCCTCTGGATCACGTTCGTTCCAAAAATCACGTTCCCGAAGGTTTCATTCCGTTTGGACTCCGTTTAATATTCTTTTTCTGCGAAACACTGAAGCTTAATTCCGCCGGTTAATAGGTTAGTCCCAAAAATAATATAGAAGTGTATAATAAAGCCCATTATTCATCCAAAACAGAATATAACATAGCATGAAGCAATCAAAAATTATAGATACGTTGGAGACGTATCAAGCATCCCCAAGCTTAATTCCTGCTCGTCCTCGAGTAGGTAAATGATAAAAACAGAATTTTTGATGCGGAAAGCTATTTGGCATAATTTCAATGTAATTCTCTTAATTGTGGTATGAATATTCAGATCCAAAAGATTCAAGAAAAAAGTTTAGTATTGACATAAAAATAATAATACTTCAAGCATACTAACTAAGCAATTATGTCTTCTCAAAATAACATGGCCAAAGAAAGTTATGCCTACAAAATCATATAGTCTGGCTATGCTCTATCTTCACCACCCAAAGTATTTAAATCATGCACAACCCCGATGACAAGCCAATCAATTGTTTCATACTTTTGGTGTTCTCAAACTTCTTCAATCTTCACGCAATACATGAGCGTGAGCCATGGACATAGCACTATATGTGGAATAGAATGGTGGTTGTGGAGAAGGCAAAAAGGGAGAAGATAGTCTCACATCAACTAGGCGTATCAACGGGCGATGGAGATGCCCATTAATAGATATCAATGTGAGTGAGTAGGGATTGCCATGCAATGGATGCACTAGAGCTATAAGTATATGAAAGCTCAACAAAAGAAACTAAGTGGGTGTGCATCCAACTCGCTTGCTCACGAAGACCTAGGGCATTTTGAGGAAGCCCATCATTGGAATATACAAGCCAAGTTCAATAATGAAAAATTCCCACTAGTATATGAAAGTGATATCATAGGAGACTCTCTATCATGAAGATCATGGTGCTACTTTGAAGCACAAGTATGGTAAAAGGATAGTAACATTGTCCCTTCTCTCTTTTTCTCTCATTTTTTTATTTGGGCCTTTTCTCTTTTTTTATGGCCTCTTTTTTTTAGTCCGGAGTCTCATCCCGACTTGTGGGGGAATCATAGTCTGCATCATCCTTTCCTCACTTGGGACAATGCTCTAAAAATGATGATCATCACACTTTTATTTACTTACAACTCAATACTTAGAACAAAATATGACTCTATGGGAATGCCTCCGGCGGTGTACCGGGATATGCAATGAATCAAGAGTGACATGTATGAAAGAATTATGAACGGTGGCTTTGCCACAAATACGATGTCAACTACATGATCATGCAAAGCAATATGACAATGATGGAGCGTGTCATAGTAAACGGAACGGTGGTAAGTTGCATGGCAATATATCTCGGAATGGCTATGGAAATGCCATGATAGGTAGGTATGGTGGCTGTTTTGAGGAAGGTATATGGTGGGTGTCTGATACCGGCGAAAAGTGCGCGGTATTAGAGAGGCTAGCAATGGTGGAAAGAAGAAAGTGCGTATAATCCATGGACTCAACATTAGTCATAAAGAACTCATATACTTATTGCAAAAATCTACAAGTTATCAAAGAAAGTATTACATGCATGCTCCTAAGGGGATAGATTGGTAGGAAAAGACCATCGCTCGTCCCCGACCGCCACTCATAAGGAAGACAATCAATAAATAGATCATGCTCCGACTTCATCACATAACGGTTCACCATACGTGCATGCTACGGGAATCACAAACTTTAACACAAGTATTTCTCAAATTCAAAACTACTCAACTAGCATGACTCTAATATCACCATCTTCATATCCCAAAACAATTATCAAGTATCAAACTTCTCATAGTATTCAACGCACTCATAAGATTTGTTTTTTACTAATCTTGAATGCCTATCATAATTAAAGCAAATTACCACACTGTTTTGTAGGATTCTTAAAATAATCTAAGTGAAGCATGAGAGAACAATAGTTTCTATAAAACAAATCCACCACCATGCTCTAAAAGATATAAGTGAAGCACTAGAGCAAAACTATATAGCTCAAAAGATATAAGTGAAGCACATAGAGTATTCTAACAAATTCCGAATCAAGTGTGTCTCTCTCAAAAGGTGTGTACAGCAAGGATGATTGTGGTAAACAAACAAATAAAGACTCAAATCATACAAGACACTCCAAGCAAAACACATATCATGTGATGAATAAAAATATAGCTCCAAGTAAAGTTACCGATGGAAGTAGACGAAAGAGGGGATGCCTTCCGGGGCATCCCCAAGCTTTGGCTTTTAGGTGTCCTTAGATTATCTTGGGGTGCCATGGGCATCCCCAAGCTTAGGCTCTTGCCACTCCTTGTTCCATAATCCATCAAATCTTTTACCCAAAACTTGAAAACTTCACAACACAAAACTTAACAGAAAATGTCGTGAGCTCTGTTAGCGAAAGAAAACAAAACACCACTTCAAGGTACTGTAATGAACTCATTATGTATTTATATTGGTGTTAAACCTACTGTATTCCAACTTCTCTATGGTTTATAAACTATTTTACTAGCAATAGATTCATCAAAATAAGCAACAACACATGAAAAACAGAATCTGCCAAAAACAGAACAGTCTGTAGTAATCTGTAACTAACGCAAACTTCTGGAACTCCAAAAATTTAGCCAAAATAGGAAGACCTAGACAATTTGTTTATTGATCTGAAGAAATTGGAATCAATATTTTATCACGTTCTGGTGATTTTTAACAATTGTTTTTGTGAACAGAAAGTTTCTGGAATTTTCAGCAAGATCAAATAACTATCATCCAAGAAGATCCTATAGGTTTAACTTGGCACAAACACTAATTAAAACATAAAAACAAATCTAACCAGAGGCTAGATCAAAGATTTATTCCTAAACAGAAGCAAAAAGAAAAAAACTAAAAATAAAATTGGGTTGCCTCCCAACTAGCGCTATCGTTTAACGCCCCTAGCTAGGCATAAAAGTACGGATAGATCTAGGTATTGCCATCTTTGGTTTTAGGGAAGAAAAGAGCAAACTTCTTATCTATGGAATTAATCTTTCTATTTTGATAAAGCACGTGGCTATTAATGGTAGAATAAAGATTAAGCACGTTGCGGAAATTTGCATCTAGGCTAGCTTTTATCTCTTTGATAGATTCGTTTTGGTAGGAGAGCAAAAGAGATGTAGATTAAACTTTCTCATTGATGGGGTGCCCAAATATGGTTTTCATCTTTTCATAAGTATCTACGGCATCCCCTTCAAGAAAGCCTTCTTCAAATATAGAATCTAAGACATGCTTAAACCAAGAAGGTAGGGCAACATAAAAGCTCTTCAAGTAAATTTCAATTTGGTATTGGGGTACATAGTTAGCCCGGATCCTTAATAGTCTATCCCAAGCATCTTTCAAAGATTCATCGAGTAAATAATGAAAAATTCCGGAATCATCTTCCTCAAAATTATTAAGACTCTCATTGACAACTGTGGCAGGTTTTTCCATAACATTATTTATGAGTCTAGATAGAATAGAAGGATCGTCCAAAGTACTAAAGCTCGGGAGAGAACCACCAAATCTTTTTGGTTCCGACATGGAGAAGGAAAGGCGAGCGGAAAAGAGGGCAACTAAAACGGCAAGGGTGAAGTGGGGGAGAGGAAAACGAGAGGCAAATGGCAAATAATGTAATGCGGGAGATAAGAGTTTGTGATGGGTACTTGGTATGCTAACTTTTGCGTAGACTCCCCGACAACGGTACCAGAAATCCTTCTTGCTACCTCTTGAGCATTGCGTTGGTTTTCCCTTGAAGAGGAAAGGGTGATGCAACAAAGTAGCATAAGTATTTCCCTCGGTTTTTGAGAACCAAGGTATCAATCCAGTAGGAGGCCACGCACGAGTCCCTCGCACCTGCACAAACAAATATAAACCTCGCAACCAATGCAATAAAGGGGTTGTCAATCCCTTCACGGTCACTTACGAAAGTGAGATCTGATAGATATGATAAGATAATATTTTTGGTATTTTTATGATAAAGACTAAAAGTAAAGAAAGCAAAATAAATGGTGCCAGAAATAGCTTGTTGACGGGAGATTAATATGATGGAAAATAGACCCGGGGGCCAGGTTTCACTAGTGGCTTCTCTCGAGAGCATAAGTATTACGGTGGGTGAACAAATTACTGTTGAGCAATTGATAGAATTGAGCATAGTTATGAGAATATCTAGGTCTGATCATGTATATAGGCATCGCGTCCGCGACAAGTGAACAGACTCCTGCCTGCATCTACTACTATTACTCCACACATCGACCGCTATCCAGCATGCATCTAGAGTATTAAATTCTAAAGAACAGAGTAACGCTTTAAGTAAGATGACATGATGTAGAGGGATAAACTCATGCAATATGATATAAACGCCATCTTGTTATCCTCGATGGCAACAATACAATACGTGCCTTGCTGCCCCTACTGCCACTGGGAAAGGACACTGCAAGATTGAACCCAAAGCTAAGCACTCTCCCATTGCAAGAAAGATCAATCTAGTAGGCCAAACCAAACTGATAATTCGAAGAGACTTGCAAAGATAGCCAGTCATACATAAAAGAATTTAGAGAAGATTCAAATATTATTCATAGATAAACTTGATCATAAACCCACAATTCATCGGTCTCAACAAACACACCGCAAAAGAAGATTACATTGAATAGATCTCCATGAGAATCGTGGAGAACTTTGTATTGATATCCAAAGAGAGAGAAGAAGCCATCTAGCTAATAACTATGGACCCGAAGGTCTGAGGTAAACTACCCACACATCATCGGAGAGGCTATGGTGTTGATGTAGAAGCCCTCCATGATCAATGCCCCCTCCGGCAGGACGCCAGAAAAGGCCCCAAGATGGGATCTCACGGGTACAGAAGGTTGCGGCGGTGGAATTAGGTTTTCGTGGATGCTTCTATTGGTTTGGGGGTACGTAGGTATATATAGGAGGAAGAAGTACGTCGGTGGAGCAACTTGGGCCCCACGAGGGTGGAGGGCGCGCCCCCCTACCTCGTGCCCCCTAGTTGCTTTCTTGACGTAGGGTCCAAGTCCTCTAGATCACGTTCGTTCCAAAAATCACGTTCCCGAAGGTTTCATTCCATTTGGACTCCGTTTGATATTCTTTTTCTGCGAAACACTGAAATAGGCAAAAATAGCCATTCTGGGCCGGGCCTCTGGTTAATAGGTTAGTCCCAAAAATAATATAGAAGTGTATAATAAAGCCCATTATTCATCCAAAACAGAATATAACATAGCATGAAGCAATCAAAAATTATAGATACATTGGAGACGTATCAGCATGTCACTTTCTTCATTCCTGCAATTGACATAACTAAAACTCCAGGTGGTTAAACCAAAATCAAATAGAACAAGGGAGTACCTGATACCAATTGAAAGTGCGTTATATCGACTAGAGGTGGGTGAATCGGTGATTTTTACAAATTCGTCACTAAGGAAATTCAAGGTGAGGAATTTCCTAAGTCACGAACAACTAGCAGTGGAATAAGTACTCAGGTGCAAGCGTAACAGAGAAGTAACACAGTCATCATGATGAAATGAAACAAGCACAGAGCACAAGTAGTGTGTAAATAGGATAAGCAGGTTGAAGACAAAGTGACTGAAGAATTAGGATTGAGGAAATTGAGAAAGTCTTCAGTCAAAGTCTTCAAACAGTAACAGACAAGTTCATCAACACATGAACGAGGAATGAAAGGCTTGTGGAAATAGAACCAATAGCTTGGTGAAGCCGATGATTTGGCAGACCAGTTCCAACTACTGTGACAGTCGTACGTCTGGTTGGAGCGGCTAGGTATTTAAACCTAAGGACACACGGTCCTCACTGTATTCTCCTTGAGCTAAGATCACACGGACCTCGCCCAATCACTCGTGGTAAGTCTTCAAGTGACTTCCAAACCTTCACAAACTTGGTCACTCGGCGATCCACAATTCCTCTTGCATGCTCTAGACCATGACGCCTAACCGTCTGGAGGATGCACAGTCCTCAAAGGTAACAAGCGTCGGTTCCACACAGGAACAATCTCTTCAGTGATGCTCAATCACTTTGGATTTGTAGGTGTTTGGGTTTGGGTTTTCCTCACTGATGATTTTCGCTCAAAGTCCTCGAAGGATGGGATGCTTGCAATGACAAGTGTCAGTTTCTCTCGGAGCAGCCAACCATCTAGTGGTTGTAGGGGGCGTCTATTTATAGCCAAGGGAGCACCCCGACATGATAAGACATAAATGCCCTTCAATGATATGACCGTTAGGTGGGTAGATATTTTGGGACAGCTGGCGCGTAGCATAGCAACGGTCGGAAATTTGAGTATCAAATTCCTCAGGGCTATCATGTTCCTCACTTGTAGGCAATCCGCACTGGCAAATTCCTAACTCCTCAATCAGAACAAATTCCTCAGAGAACAGTAGATCTTCGTCTCTGTCATTGAAGAAATTGACTGAACTGTATGAGGTTTCCAATGGCTTCACTCGAAAGGATTGGGTAGGTGTAGGATTTTGAGATAAGCATCACTTGGAAACTTTTCCTTAGTTTTACCTCGACCCCCTTTAACAATACTATGTTTCCTATGACTCAAGAAAGAGAAAATGAAACTACAAAAACAAAAGTCTTCACGCTTCATAATCCTCGCATCAATATCAAAGTCATCAAGGTCACACCAATTTCCTCACTTTCAAAGTCTTCATGAAAACCAAAGCCTTCAACTGAAGACATTCATTTTTAGGGGTCAAGTTTCATCGTAAATATCAAACTCCTCATAGACTTATAGACCTGTGCACACTCACAAACACATTAGTCCCTTAACCTATAAGTCTTAAATACACCAAAATCACTAAGGGGCACTAGATGCTCTTACAATAATTCTCAAGTTATGGACCCAGTCTGTGTAGTTGCTACCATAATCTTTCAACTTAGCTTTCTCTAGGAACGCATTAAAATTCAGGGGAACGGTAGCACGAGCCATTGATCTACAACATAGATATGCAAATACTATCAGGACTAAGTTCATGATAAATTAAGTTCAGTTAATCAAATTACTTAAGAACTCCCACTTAGATAGACATCCCTCAAGTCATCTAAATCATACGTGATCCAAATCAACTAATCCATGTCCGATCATCACGTGAGATGGAGTAGTCATCAATGGTGAACATCTCTATGTTGATCATATCTACTATATGATTCACGTTCGACCTTTCGGTCTCCAGTGTTTCGAGGCCATGTCTGTACATGCTAGGCTCGTCAAGTTTAACCCAAGTATTCCGCATGTGCAAAACTGTCTTGCACCCGTTGTATGTGAACATAGAGTCTATCACACCCGATCATCATGTGGTGTCTCAACACGACGAACTGTAGCAATAGTGCATACTCGTGGAGAACACTTTTACCTCAAAATTTAGTTAAGGAATCATCTTATAATGCTATCGCCGTACTAAGAAAAATAAGATGCATAAAAAGATCAACATCACATGCAATCAAAATATGTGACATGATATGGCCATCATCATCTTGTGCTTTTGATCTCCATCTCCAAAGCATCATCATGATCTCCATCGTCACAAGCTCGACACATTGATCTCCATCGTTGCGCCGTGGTCGTCTCGCCAAATATTACTTCTACAACTATCGCTAACGCATAGTGATAAAGTAAAGCAATTACATGGCGTTTGCCTTTCATACAATAAAGAGACAACCATAAGGGTCATGCCGGTTGCCGATAACTTCTACAAAACATGATCATCTCATACAATAACATATATCACATCATGTCTTGACCATATCCCATCACAACATGCCCTGCAAAAACAAGTTAGACGTCCTCTACTTTGTTGTTGCAAATTTTACGTGGCTGCTACAGGCTTCTAGCAAGAACCGTTCTTACCTACGCATCAAACCACAATGGTGTTTCATCAAGTTTGCTGTTTTAACCTTCTTCAAGGACTGGCCATAGTCAAATTTGATACAACTAAAGTAGGAGAAACAGACACCCGCCAGCCACCTTTATGCAAAACTAGTTGCATGTCTATCGATCGAACCGGGTCTCATGTGCGTGGACATGTAAGGTTGGTCTGGGCCGCTTCATCCCACAATACCGCTGAATCGAAATAATACGTTGGTGGTAAGCAGTATGACTATCACCACTGTGACGCCCCCGATTTGACCGTACACTAATCATGCACGCAAATGTGTACGATCAAGATCAGGGACTCACGGGAAGATATCACAACACAACTCTACAACATAAATAAGTCATACAAGCATCATAATACAAGCCAGGGGCCTCGAGGGCTCGAATACAAGTGCTCGATCACAGACGAGTCAGCGGAAGCAACAATATCTGAGTACAGACATAAGTTAAACAAGTTTGCCTTAAGAAGGCTAGCACAAACTGGGATACAGATCGAACGAGGCGCAGGCCTCCTGCCTGGGATCCTCCTAACTACTCCTGTCGTCGTCAGCGGCCTGCACGTAGTAGTAGGCACCTCCAGTGTCGTAGGTGTCGTCGTCGACGGTGGCGTCTGGCTCCTGGACTCCAGCATCTGGTTGCGACAACCAGATAGAAAAGAAAGGGGGAAAAGAGGGAGAGAAGCAACCGTGAGTACTCATCCAAAGTACTCGCAAGCAAGGAGCTACACTACATATGCATGGGTATATGTGTAAAGGGCCATATCAGTGGACTGAACTGCAGAATGCCAGAATAAGAGGGGGATAGCTAGTCCTGTCGAAGACTACGCTTCTGGTCATCTCCATCTTGCAGCATGTAGAAGAGAGTAGATTGAAGTCCTCCAAGTAGCATCGCATAGCATAATCCTACCCGGCGATCCCCTCCTCGTCGCCCTGTTAGAGAGCGATCACCGGGTTGTATCTGGCACTTGGAAGGGTGTATTTTATTCAGTATCCAGTTCTAGTTGTCATAAGGTCAAGGTACAACTCCGGGTCGTCCTTTTACCAAGGGACACGGCTATTCGAATAGATAAACTTCCCTGCAGGGGTGCACCACATAACCCAACACACTCGATCCCATTTGGCTGGACACACTTTTCTGGGTCATGCCCGGCCTCGTAAGATCAACACGTCGCAGCCCCACCTAAGCACAACAGAGAGGTCAGCACGCCGGTCTAACCCTATGCGCGCAGGGGTCTGGGCCCATCGCCCTATGCACACCTGCACGTTGCGTACGCGGCCGAAAGCAGACCTAGCCTAGTGGCGTTCCAGTCCAATCCGGCGCGCGCCACTCAGTCGCTGACGTCAAGAAGGCTTCGGCTGATACCACGACGCCGGGATACCCATAACTACTCCCACGTAGATGGTTAGTGCGTATAGACCAAATGGCCAGACTCAGATCAAATACCAAGAACTCGTTAAGCGTGTTAAGTATCCGCGAACGCCGACCAGGGCCAGGCCCACCTCTCACCTAGGCGGTCTCAACCTGCCCTGTCGCTCCGCCACAAAGATCCACTTGCGGGTACTCCTACGAGCCGACCCGACTTTAGTCATCACATGTGTCATGTATATAGTATATAAGTATATACCCGTGATCACTGCCCAGGTGATCACGGCCCGATAGTATAGCACAGCAGACGGACAAGAATGTAGGGCCACTGATGGAAATCTAGCATCCTATACTAAGCATGTAGGATTGCAGGTAAAGGTATCAACAGTAGTAGCAAGGATAGGCTATGCATCAGGATAGGATATCGAAAAGTAGTAACATGCTACACTACTCTAATGCAAGCAGTATAGCAAGAATAGGCGATATCTGGTGATCAAGGGAGGGGCTTGCCTGGTTGCTCTGGCAAGTAGGAGGGGTCGTCGACTCCGTAGTCGAACTGGGCAGCGGCAGGGTCGGTCTCGTAGTCTACCGGAGAGAAGAGGGGGAAGAAACAGTAAATACAATGCAAACATAAGCATGACGATGCGTGACATGACAATGAACAGTGCGAGGTGTGTCCTAACGCGACAGTAGGTGGTACCGGCGAAGGGGGGAACATCCGGGAAGGTATTCCCGATGTTTTGCGTTTTCGGACAGACGGACCGGAGGGGGAAAGTTGCTAGTTCGATAGGTTAGGGAGGTGTGGTGGACGAACGGACTGCGTATTCGGATTCGTCTCGTCGTTCTGAGCAACTTTCATGTTGAAAATATTTTAATCCGAGTTACGGATTAAAAGATATGATTTTCTAAAGATTTTATTAATTTCTGGAATTTAATTAATTATTTAATTTAATTAGAAAATGGATTTATGACATCAGCATGATGTCATGCTGACATCAGCAGTCAACAGGGGTTGACTAAGTCAAACTGACAAGTGGGTCCAGTGGGACCCACCTGTCATTCCCTGTTTAGGTTAATTAGGGTTTAGATAAATAATTACTGTTTAATTAATTTAAACATGATATAAACTTAATTAATTAAAATTATTTTTAATTTTATTTTCTTGATTTATTAATTTTTATTTATTAATTTATTATTATTATTATTATTATTATTATTATTATTTATTTTTAATTTATTTTTATTTTCTTTATTTATTTATTAATTTTTCTTAATTAATTTACTATTATTATTATTTATTTTTATTTTCTTTTATAAAACGTTCCAGTGGGCTGGGCCCCGTTGTCCAGTGGCCTAGGTGGGGCGAGGCCCACCTGGCAGCGGCCCAGAGGGGGCGATGCGGGTGCGGTTACGGGCGCGGGCGCGGGCGCCCGTTAGTGTGCGCCGCGGCACCCAGAGTGGCGCCGGCGGGCAGGGCGCCGGCCGGGGTAGGGCGAGGGCGACGGTAGTGCCGCGCGGGCACGGTAGTAACGCGCGCGGGGGCGGGAGGTACCGCGCGGGCGTCGTCCGGGGCGAGGGCAGAGGCCAACGCCGGTGGGAGGCAACGGTGGTGCGGTGCGCGCGGAGGAGCGGGGCCGCGGGGCGTAGCCACGGCGTGAGCGCGTGCGCGCGGGGGAGAGAGGAGGAGGGGGGCCTCACAGGGGGTCGCAGGGATTCAGGGCAGCGGGGCGCGAGGTGGTCGACGGGGACGACGTGCGACGCGGAAGCAGGCCGGCGGGGAGGGCGTCCGACGAGGCGGCAGCGTCTAGGTGCGGGGTGAGGACGACGCAGGGGAGGACGACGGCGAGGCGGCGACCTGGCGCGGGGGAGGCGACGGGTGATCCGAGCGGCGGTGGCGGCGGGGTCGGGGAGGCGACGAGCACGGCGTCGGGGCGGGTCCGACGAGCGGCGGGGTCCAGGCCAGCGAGGAGGCGAGGGCAGGCCGGCGGGGCAGCGCTCCGGCGAGGCGAGGACGAGGCCGGCGGGGGCGGTCGGCGACGGGGTCGAGCGCCTCCTCCTCGATCCCGATCGGGGGAGGCAGAGGAGATATTTCGGGGGGGTGGAAGGGGGCTGTCGGTGGGGGGGGGACTGGGGAGTGGATAAGGGGAGAGGGGGGGCAGGGTGGGCCGGCCCATTCGGGCGGCTGGGGGTTGGCCCAGTTGGGCCAGGGCCAGTGGGGTGGGGGCTCCCCTTTTTGTTTTTTTGTTTTTCTCTTTTCTTTTTGTAATTTCTTTTTCTTTTTTGTTTGTTTTTGTTTTAGTTCTTTTTCCTTTTCTGTTTTATTTTAGTTACACTTTATTCTTAGTTCAGTAAAATATGACAATAGCTCCAAATTAGTGTTCCAAAACAAACCACTACCCTAAAAAGTTTTACCTCAAGATAAAATAGTTTATGAGTTTATAAAATATCAAAGGCATTTATTTAATAGTTTTACCTACTGTTTTAATCATTTAAGTGCATTTAAACTTTTTATAAAAATGTTGTTTCTTCACCATAACTACCTACGCAATATTTGTCACGATCCGAACATTTTAGTTTTAACATCTGAAAACTTTTGTTGTTTGCTTTTATTTAAATTTTGAATTTGTTTCGGTTTTGAACCATCGAGAGTTTATCAACAGTAACGGGGTGACGTGGCATCGTTAACGAGGGATTACTGTAGCTTAATTATCCGGGCGTCACAATTCTCCTCCACTACAAGAAATCTCGTCCCGAGATTTAGGAGGTGGGGTAAGGGGGAAAGTTCTGGTTACGAAATTATAACGGATCTTCTCGAAGAAGTTAATCCCTTTCATTGATGTCTTCAATTCTTTATTCCTATGCATCATGATGATGTTGTCGTCCTTTCTTCGAGGAACTCCATCGTACTTACGAATAGGTAAGGGGCAGCTCTTCAACGATAGGATGTTATAAGGGAAAATCATCTGGGGGGTATCCCAAGAATGAACATATGAGTATCTCTCGAGTTGAACAAATGAAACACATCGAGAGCAGAGTAGGACAGTGCAATAAGAAGTTTCAAGCGAATAGGCAATCGTTCATTGCCTGAAACGGAGTGAAAAGGGGTTCAGAGCAACGGGAATAAGTATTGTGTCCGATACCAGAATTAATCACTTGGGACGGTGGCCCGTGAATTACATACGAGGCCACGCGCGATGAATAAATTTGGGAACAGGGGGTGCACAGGAGAGTCAGGTTTCGATCCTGTGGAACTGTGGGTTATGGGCCCACCATGTGGGTTAAAAGTAGGAAGGGCGGTGATATCTTGCACGATCATGATAGCAAGGCATGGCAGAGGGTAGCCTGTCAGTTATATGTCAGCAACATCGTCGGTACCAAGGGCGAGGGACGAAGAGAACCATTTTCCTGCTCGTTGAAACGAGGCGGACCATTAGGCAAAGTTCTCGTCCATCGGTGGTTACCGAAATGTCACCAACAATAATAACAGGGTCTTACTGACAGAGTTGTACACCGAGGTGTTTACATAAGCAGGAGAATATTACTGCTTAGATCATATAGTTCACCAGAAAGGTTAAACCACACAATGGAAAGGAAAATATGATTATCAGATTAAACAGAAGAATGGAAAGGAAAATGTGTTTAAACACATATTTCAAGGTTATATCCTTCCCAAGGACAAGCTGAGCATGATATTCATGACAGGATATAATGTAGAAAACTCTTTAGGTAGGGGAGAGAAATTTCATGGCATTACCCATACAACGGTGTTTGGATAATTGAGCAGGAAACATTTAGCATTGGGCTTCAAATGTTCCTGTTGAAAATCGGAGTACCATAGACATGCTTCGAGATAGCATTGACATGGTCAACAGGTGAAGATCAGACTTTGGAAACAAAAAGGATCCATCAGGAACAACTTATAGAATAAGTCTTACAATTTCCTCATGGAACAACAGCTAACCTTGCTAAAAAGGAAAACTTATAGCAATAGGTCCTCCCGCCAGGTGTGCTGGGTATCATCACCTTACCGGGTCATAAATAGGCCAATGTTATAACTCTTGGAAATATGTTCCAACCATCATATCCGACCGAGATTCAGATCTGATTGGTGTCAGGATAACTCAGACTCAGGATGCCTGAGAAGAAAGGTGCAACACAAATTGTCGAAACGACATCGAAGATTCTCGGGAGATGAACTATGGAAGCGAGTTCCGAACAAGGGTTCATTTCATCAAGGAGAGGTGAGGAGGTGACTGATTGACTCAGCGACAATCCATTGAGATTTCCAAAAGATGGATTTCCACCACTATGTGAACAAGGAGATAACATTAGCTAGATCGAATGACTTAATGATGTATGCTCGAGGAAAACATACACAGTTAAACATTGGTTGTTAGGTGCACCCGAATATGGGCTTAGGTAGAATGATCAATGTTAGAACGGTGATTCGATAACCAATGGTCTAAGAATGAAATATCGACCATAAACTTCAAAGCAATAGGGTTGCTAGAAGTTTTGAAGTCGCACATCATAGTTCAATTGTCGGTAATCAGGTTAGAAACAACACGGGGATCATAAAACAAATGGAGATGGCGAGAAGTATTACTATATCAAGAATTCTCAAGAGGTGGAGAAATTCTCACAATATCCTTGACATGAAGGACAGTAATACTTCAATGTAGAACATAACATAAGCTAGATAGGAAAGAGCTCCATATCATGATCAAGTCTGAATTGGAGTGGGGGGGGGGCAATAACGTTGCCGATGATAACACAAATCATCGAGGGGCAAGGATGGTATTTCTCATCCTGAATTTCGACTGATATCCTGGAAGAGCTCAAAATGTTGGTGCTGATCACGACACATTTGTCGAGAGATTTCATGAAGATGTAATCTATCGGCGATGACATCAAGTCAGAGGAATGATGAAAGCGATAGGTTAATGGAACCAAGGGTACGGCACAAACTTGAAATCAAGCTTGTTGTTCAAGGCGAACTAATATGACGAGGAAGATCGACGTAAGCTTAGCTCATCATCGAAAGTTGTGTTCCGGGAAGGACCGGGTAGCACAGTTAAAAAGTTTTCACGATAAGGATATAGCCGATAAGGCTAGTAATGACTTGAAGGATTATTAAACTAGTAAGCAACAAGAATTACTTAGAGTTATTGAATCGGAGTGCGGAATCGATTCACTTGTCGGTGTTCTCGAGTGACTAATAACTCAGAGCCCGTGGAAAATTGGAATCAGTGAGAATGTAGCACTTGATGAAGAACTCATAAGAAGTTATGCAGTTCCATGATAATCTCGAGATACCAGGGGGTAATACTCGACGACAGATCAAGGTAGAGGCTGGACTAGGGTATTGCTCTGCAGAAGACAAGTGCTCAACTTGTATGAGAAATGGTATTTAAAAGAGAACATGGTCGGAACCATGATTGAAAAAGGCCAGATCCCAGATATAAGATGAACTTATACCAATGGAACAATTTAATTTAAGAAAAGCTTTAATGATAAGATCTTCATCGGGTCCATGGGCATGAACGCAAAGTTCAAGGTCGACTCCCACTTCTTCAATGCATAACCTTTCATTCACTTCTCGCGTTCGATGAAGTTGTATGGTAGAAAATTATCTGGTAAAATACCAGAAGGGTATGGCTTGTGAAAACCTTCGGGTTCATACGGTTTTTAGGGAAGGTATAGGTTCAACCCATCAAGGCATCTTAGGAAACATATACCACAAACTTCGGACTAAATATTACAAGCTCGAAAGAAGAGCATTGTTCAAAAACAGATGATACAATTTACCAAAGGCATTATATACCCATGGAAAGGCTCACAAGGTTATTCATTATGAAGGACACTGTCGGATAAAATCCAACAAAGGAACCGATGGTCCACAAGGGATCTGATGTGAGCATCGGTACTCAACCAGAGGAAGGAGAATGCAAGGAGATCTGATTATAGAAGCAACTGACTAACTCAAAGTTCAAATGCAAAAGAATTATGATTTCCAAATCATGGGGTCAGAAGCAACGCTCTGATCAAGGATGGATAAGTTGAGTAGGCTTAGGGGTACAATCGATGGCAATTTGATAGGTCGAGATCCAGCTCACGTTTAAAATGTCGTCTGAGCCGGAAGAATGAATTCTAGGATATGATTGAGGATTGCGAGCATTCGCAACAAATTGAATCAACGGACTCAAAATGATAATGACAAGAGATGCCAATAAGATTACGAGACTTATGGGATTAACCATAATGCAAGCAAACAAGAATTTCAAGAGCAATAGGCTCCTGAGGATTTCGGAAGATCGAATAGTATTTTGAAGACTATTGTGAAATACTTGAATCAACTAGGGATGACCGGATACTCGGTAAGTGCGAGAATTATCCGTAGGGGTATTCAGGTGACAAAGAACAGCAAGGCAGTAAGCTCAAAGGATTTTTGGAACAACAGAGAGAATTTCGGGGTATCTTGTAATAACAAGATCAACTGGGAAACATTGTATGAATGGCGAGTATACGTGGTTATCCATAGGAGTTTATCGATGAAAGGGAATTGCAAAAGCGATGAACACAAGTTCTCGGGTTATCAGCGGAGAGTATCTTCAGGGTCTTCACGTGCAGCAGACGATCATCAGTAATAAGGGGCTCTCCGGGTGAAAGTGATAACGAGATCCTAATGTTAGATTTAGTAAAATCATTTAACCCGAATAGAAGAGAGATCAGAGTCCCAGAGTATAGGCAGGGAGTAAAATATCCTAATACCACCCAATGGCGACGTGGGCCCGTAAGACACACAGCCATGTTAGTAAAAGTTTTGTAATGTCTAGACTCGACTTCGGCCAAGGAGTGTGGAAAGGGGGATTCCTACAGGCAGTCGGCTCTGATACCAACTTGTGACGCCCCCGATTTGACCGTACACTAATCATGCACGCAAATGTGTACGATCAAGATCAGGGACTCACGGGAAGATATCACAACACAACTCTACAACATAAATAAGTCATACAAGCATCATAATACAAGCCAGGGGCCTCGAGGGCTCGAATACAAGTGCTCGATCACAGACGAGTCAGCGGAAGCAACAATATATGAGTACAGACATAAGTTAAACAAGTTTGCCTTAAGAAGGCTAGCACAAACTGGGATACAGATCGAACGAGGCGCAGGCCTCCTGCCTGGGATCCTCCTAACTACTCCTGTCGTCGTCAGCGGCCTGCACGTAGTAGTAGGCACCTCCAGTGTCGTAGGTGTCGTCGTCGACGGTGGCGTCTGGCTCCTGGACTCCAGCATCTGGTTGCGACAACCAGATAGAAAAGAAAGGGGGAAAAGAGGGAGAGAAGCAACCGTGAGTACTCATCCAAAGTACTCGCAAGCAAGGAGCTACACTACATATGCATGGGTATATGTGTAAAGGGCCATATCAGTGGACTAAACTGCAGAATGCCAGAATAAGAGGGGGATAGCTAGTCCTGTCGAAGACTACGCTTCTGGTCATCTCCATCTTGCAGCATGTAGAAGAGAGTAGATTGAAGTCCTCCAAGTAGCATCGCATAGCATAATCCTACCCGACGATCCCCTCCTCGTTGCCCTGTTAGAGAGCGATCACCGGGTTGTATCTGGCACTTGGAAGGGTGTATTTTATTCAGTATCCAGTTCTAGTTGTCATAAGGTCAAGGTACAACTCCGGGTCGTCCTTTTACCGAGGGACACGGCTATTCGAATAGATAAACTTCCCTGCAGGGGTGCACCACATAACCCCACACGCTCGATCCCATTTGGCCGGACACACTTTTCTGGGTCATGCCCGGCCTCGTAAGATCAACACGTCGCAGCCCCACCTAAGCACAACAGAGAGGTCAGCACGCCGGTCTAACCCTATGCGCGCAGGGGTCTGGGCCCATCGCCCTATGCACACCTGCACGTTGCGTACGCGGCCGAAGCAGACCTAGCCTAGTGGCGTTCCAGTCCAATCCGGCGCGCGCCACTCAGTCGCTGACGTCAAGAAGGCTTCGGCTGATACCACGACGCCGGGATACCCATAACTACTCCCACGTAGATGGTTAGTGCGTATAGACCAAATGGCCAGACTTAGATCAAATACCAAGAACTCGTTAAGCGTGTTAAGTATCCGCGAATGCCGACCAGGGCCAGGCCCACCTCTCACCTAGGCGGTCTCAACCTGCCCTGTCGCTCCGCCACAAAGATCCACTTGCGGGTACTCCTACGAGCCGACCCGACTTTAGTCATCACATGTGTCATGTATATAGTATATAAGTATATACCCGTGATCACCGCCCAGGTGATCACGGCCCGATAGTATAGCACAGCAGACGGACAAGAATGTAGGGCCACTGATGGAAATCTAGCATCCTATACTAAGCATGTAGGATTGCAGGTAAAGGTATCAACAGTAGTAGCAAGGATAGGCTATGCATCAGGATAGGATATCGAAAAGCAGTAACATGCTACACTACTCTAATGCAAGCAGTATAGAGAAGAATAGGCGATATCTGGTGATCAAGGGGGGGGCTTGCCTGGTTGCTCTGGCAAGTAGGAGGGGTCGTCGACTCCGTAGTCGAACTGGGCAGAGGCAGGGTCGGTCTCGTAGTCTACCGGAGAGAAGAGGGGGAAGAAACAGTAAATACAATGCAAACATAAGCATGACGATGCGTGACATGACAATGAACAGTGCGAGGTGTGTCCTAACGCGACAGTAGGTGGTACCGGCGAAGGGGGGAACATCCGGGAAGGTATTCCCGATGTTTTGCGTTTTCGGACAGACGGATCGGAGGGGGAAAGTTGCTAGTTCGATAGGTTAGGGAGGTGTGGTGGACGAACGGACTGCGTATTCGAATTCGTCTCGTCGTTCTGAGCAACTTTCATGTTGAAAATATTTTAATCCGAGTTACGGATTAAAAGATATGATTTTCTAAAGATTTTATTAATTTCTGGAATTTAATTAATTATTTAATTTAATTAGAAAATGGATTTATGACATCAGCATGATGTCATGCTGACATCAGCAGTCAACAGGGGTTGACTAAGTCAAACTGACATGTGGGTCCAGTGGGACCCACCTGTCATTCCCTGTTTAGGTTAATTAGGGTTTAGCTAAATAATTACTGTTTAATTAATTTAAACAGGATTAATTAACTTAATTAGTTAAGTTAATTAATTAATTAAAAATATTTTTATTTTTATTTTCTTTATTTATTTATTTATTAATTTTTTTAATTAATTTATTATTTTTATTATTATTATTATTTATTTTTACTTTATTTTTATTTTCTTTATTTATTTATTTATTAATTTTTATTAATTAATTTATTATTATTATTTTTATTATTTTTATTTTTATTATTTATTTATTTTTATTTTATTTTTATTTTCTTTTATAAAACGTTCCAGTGGGCTGGGCCCCGTTGTCCAGTGGCCCAGGTGGGGCGAGGCCCACCTGGCAGCGGCCCAAAGGGGGCGATGCGGGTGCGGTTACGGGCGCGGGCGCCCGTTAGTGTGCGCCGCGGCACCCAGGGGGCGCCGGCAGGCAGGGCGCCGGCCGGGGTAGGGCGAGGGCGACGGTAGTGCCGCGCGGGCACGTAGTAACGCGCGCGAGGGCGGGAGGTACCGCGCGGGCGTCGTCCGGGGCGAGGCCAGAGGCCAACGCCGGTGGGAGGCAACGGCGGTGCGGTGCGCGCGGAGGACGGGGCCGCGGGGCGTAGCCACGGCGTGAGCGCGTGCGCACGGGGGAGAGAGGAGGAGAGGGTGGGGCCTCACAGGGGGTCGCAGGGATTCAGGGAAGCGGGGCGCGAGGTGGTCGACGGGGACGACGTGCGACGCGGAAGCAGGCCGGCGGGGAGGGCATCCGACTAGGCGGCAACGTCCAGGTGCGGGGTGAGGACGACGCAGGGGAGGACGACGGCGAGGCGGCGACCTGGCGCGGGGGAGGCGACGGGTGATCCGAGCGGCGGTGGCGGCGGGGTCGGGGAGGCGACGAGCACGGCGTCGGGGCGGGTCCGACGAGCGGCGGGGTCCAGGCTAGCGAGGAGGCGAGGGCAGGCCGGCGGGGCAGCGCTCCGGCGAGGCGAGGGCGAGGCCGGCGGGGGCGGTCGGCGACGGGGTCGAGCGCCTCCTCCTCGATCCCGATCGGGGGAGGCAGAGGACATATTTCGGGGGGGTGGAAGGTGGCTGTCGGTGGGGGGACTGGGGAGTGGATAAGGGGAGAGGGGGGGCGCGGGGTGGGCCGGCCCATTCGGGCGGCTGGGGGTTGGCCCAGTTGGGCCAGGTCCAGTGGGGTGGGGGCGCTCCCCTTTTTGTTTTTTTGTTTTTCTCTTTTCTTTTTGTAATTTCTTTTTCTTTTTTGTTTGTTTTTGTTTTAGTTCTTTTTCCTTTTCTGTTTTATTTTAGTTACACTTTATTCTTAGTTCAGTAAAATATGACAATAGCTCCAAATTAGTGTTCCAAAACAAACCACTACCCTAAAAAGTTTTACCTCAAGATAAAATAGTTTATGAGTTTATAAAATATCAAAGGCATTTATTTAATAGTTTTACCTACTGTTTTAATCATTTAAGTGCATTTAAACTTTTTATAAAAATGTTGTTTCTTCACCATAACTACCTACGCAATATTTGTCACGATCCGAACATTTTAGTTTTAACATCTGAAAACTTCTGTTGTTTGCTTTTATTTAAATTTTGAATTTGTTTCGGTTCTGAACCATCGAGAGTTTATCAACAGTAACGGGGTGACGTGGCATCGTTAATGAGGGATTACTGTAGCTTAATTATCTGGGCGTCACAACTACCCACAACTCTTTGTGTTCTACTCGTGCATATCATCTACGCATAGACTTGGCTCATGATGCCATTGTTGGGAATCGTTGCATGGAAAACAAAAAAAATTATATGCACACGCAATAATCTATCCATGGAGGTGCATAGCAACGAGGGGGAGAGTGTGTCTACGTACCCTCATAGACTGTAAGCGGAAGCGTTTCTCAACGCGGTTGATGTAGTCGAACTTCTTCGCGCTTCAACTGATCAAGTACTGAACGCACGACACCTCCGTGTTCTGCACACGTTCAGCTCGGTGACATCCCTCGCCTTCTTGATCCAGCAAGACGTCGAGGTAGTAGATGAGTTCCGTCAGCATGACGGCGTGGTGACGGTGATGGTGAAGTGATCCTCGCAGGTCTTCGCCTAATCACTATGAAAATATGACCGAGGGTGTAAACGGTGCAGGGGCACCGCACACGGCTAGGCAATTGTCTGGTGTGTGCTAGCCCCCCCCCACCCCCCCCCACACACATATATATATATAGGTGGGAGGGGGATGGGAGAGGCCAGGAGGCCCCCCAAGTAGGACCGAATCCTACTTGGGTTCCTCCTTGGCCGCGCGCCCCCTGCCATATATGTCGGAGGGGGGAGGAAAGAGGAGGGGCGAGAAAGGGAAGGGGAGGCCGGATCCCCCCTTTCCTTTCTCTTCCCCTCTTTCCTTCCCCCCTGGTTCGGCCCATATGGGGGGCGCACCAGCCCCTGGTGGCTGGTGCATTTCCCCTGTTGGCCCATAAGGCCCATATCTTTGTCGCGGGGTGCCCGGAACCCCTTCCGGTGACCCGATATGTACCAGGTACCCTCCGGAACACTTCCGGTGTCCGAATACTATCATCCTATATATCGATCTTTACCTCTCAACCATTTCGAGACTCCTCGTCATGTCCGTGATCTCATCCGGGACTCTGAACATCATTCGGTCACCAAATCACATAACTCATATAATACAATATCGTCATCGAACGTTAAGCGTGCGGACCCTCCGGGTTCGAGAACTATGTAGACATGACCGAGACACATCTGCGGTCAATAACCAATAGCGGAACCTAGATGCCCATATTGGCTCCTACATATTCTACGAAGATCTTTATCGGTCGAATCGTTATGACAACGTACGCAATTCCTTTAGTCCATCGGTATGTTACTTGCCCGAGATTCGATCGTCAGTATCTTCATACCTAGTTCAATCTCGTTACCGGCAAGTCTCTTTACTCGTTCTGTAATACATCACCTCATGACCAACTCCTTACTCGTTTGCTTGCAAGCTTATGATGTGTATTACCGAGAGGGCCCAGAGATACCTCTCCGATACTCGGAGTGACAAATCCTAATCTCGATCTATGCCAACTCAACAAACACCTTTGGAGATACCTGTAGAGCATCTTTATAATCACCCAGTTATGTTGTGACATTTAATAGCACATAAGGCATTCCTTCGGTATCCAGGAGTTGCATAATCTCATAAGGAACATGTATTTGACATGAAGAAAGCAATAGCAATCAAACTGAACGATCATAATGCTAAGCTAACAGATGGGTCTTGTCCATCACATCATTCTCCTAATGATGTGATCCTATTATCAAATGACAACTCATGCCCATGGTCAGGAAACCTTAACCATCTTTGGTCAATGAGCTAGTCAAGTAAAGGCTCACTAGGGATGCAGTGTTTGTTTATATATTCACACATGTATTTAGGTTTCCGATCAATACAATTCTAGCATGAATAATAAACCTTTATCATGAATAAGGAAATATAAAATAACAACTTTATTATTGCCTCTAGGGCATATTTCCTTCAGGATATACCTGTAGAGCATCTTTATGATCACCCAGTTATGTTGTGACATTTGATAGCACATAAGGTATTCCTCCGGTATCCGGGAGTTGCATGATCTCATGGTCAAAGGAATATGTATTTCACATTAATAAAGCAGTAGCAATAAACTGAACGATCATATGCTAAGGTAACGGATGGGTCTTGTCCATCACATCATTCTCCTAATGATGTGATCCCGTTATCAAGTGACAACACATGTCTATGGTTAGGAAACCTTAACCATCTCTTGATCAACGAGCTAGTCTAGTAGAGGCTCACTAGGGGCACGGTATTTGTTTATGTATCCACACATGTATTTAAGTTTTCGGTCAATACAATTCTAGCATGAATAATAAACCTTTATCATGATTAAGGAAATATAATAATAACCACTTTATTATTGCCTCTAGGGCATATTTCCAACAGTACCCTCAAATGTTGGCCAGCCCATCCCTCTATTCCCCCACACATCCTATTATTCTTCGACAACGTCGGCCCCAACCCGCACCCGCACCCAAACAAGTCAACCCTCGTACTCCCCTCCGCCTGTGACTAGATTGTTGCATCTTCCACGACTCCTGTTCGTTGCCGTCCGAGGCCTCGTCATCGTCCTCTGCCTTGGTTCGCTCGCCGTGCGTGGTGCGCCGTCGTCTGGCATTGTCAACGTGGTCAATAATCAAGAGGAATTAGTAGGTGACTGTACGTGGAGAGAATGACAGTAGGGACCGACTAGGGTCATGACGGTATGCAAGCAAGTGCCTCGTTATTACAAGCTAAAAAATGCTTCCTCCTAATGATTTGAAATCTGGGTCCCACACCATTATCAACGTATTGTCAATAAATGAGAGAATTACACAACGAGTGGCTGACACCAGGGACACAGCAGCTTGCGTGGTCGGTTTTTTAGTTTTAGAGATGGAGCAGGGTATCAACGGGGTTGTGCAGGGCTATGGTCCGTCTAGCCCAGGCTTTTATTATATGTTTACCACATGACGAGCCCATTTTTTTCTTTCTGAAAATGGCTAGCCCAGCTCTATTTTTTATAGAATACCCAACCAAGGCCTACTTGCTTTTCTCAGCCCTATTGGGCTGCAAATCTTTCAAGATGGTGAGGGATGTATACGCTTGCCCAGAAAATGGGCTATAAGTAGTAAGAAATGGGCTGTAAATTTTAAAAACACAACAAACTGGCAATTAGCTTCAAATATTTTTTTTTAGGATTTTGAGATTTTAAATTTCAATGATTTTTTGCGAGGAAAATTATGTTGGATTTTAAATTGATATAAATTTAATTTTCAAATTAGTTTGAATGTGACTCAAAATTTCACGATTAAAAATAGTTGAGACCGCACCGAAATATGCAAAATTTTGTTGTATTTTTTAATCGTGGTCAGAATATGGAATGTAATGCTACAAGAAGAATATGGGCTCCAAAAAAATCCTTAAGAATTAGCAAATGGGTTGTAAAGTACTAGAAATAATGGCAGATGAGTCGTATGTTGTTTTCCACATATTTGAGAAAGACTTGTGGCTTGTGGGCCTACTAGGTTAACGTGTACACTTTCCTAAAAAACAGGTTGATGTCTACGCAAGTCTGTGTCAACTGAGTCAACACACGAGAGCGGTGACTATTGGATGTCCATGCAACAGCCGTCACGCTTCTTCATTCTCTGATCTTCCTGCCCCAGCCACCCAAACCAGCGCTGGCGGGACTGCCTGCTCCCTCCCCCCATGGCAGGCTGTGCTACCGCTAATGCCTCACCGACCCACCCTACTCCCACCGCATCTCCTGTTATTTTCCGGCGACGGCAGCCTCACCCGGCAGCCGAACTAGTCAGCCCTCGTACTCCCCTCAGCATGGGCATCCATTGTTGTGGCTTCACTGACTCCGGCTCATTCCCTTCCTGGGCCTCGCCGTCGTCCACCATGTTGATGTTGTCGGCGCGACATGGTTAACAAACGACAGCCATCAGAAGAGGGATGTAAGTGGAGAGGCTGACAGTAGGGGCCCACATGGTCCAAGGTTGCACGCAAGCAAGTGCCTCCTTATTATGCGAACAAAAATGATTGCTCCTCTTGATAGCTGGGACCCACCAGCTACATCTTCGCACGAAAGGAAGTGCCTCCTTATTACGCGGGAAAAACGTTTTCTCCACCTGACAGCTGAGACCGACCAGCTACATCTTCGCATGCAAGGAAGTGCCTCATTATTACGCGCAAGGAAAATGATTCCTCCCACCGCTAGCTAGGACCCACCAGCTTTGGTGGCTGACTTGTGGGCCTACTAAGTTGACGCGTACGCAGAGCTTTGTTAAGTTAGTCAAAAAATGATTCTAGCAACAGTGACCATTGGATGTTAATCCAACGGCCATGACGCTTTTTCAACCTCTAATCTTCTTGCTCGAGCCGCCCAAACCAGCAACGGCTATACCGCCTGCTCGTGCCTCCCATGGCAGGCTGTGCACGCAGGCCTCATCGCCCCACCCTACTCCCACCACTGGCCAGGCCTTCCCTTTACTCACCCACACCCCCTGTCATTTTCTGGTGACGGCAGCCTCACACCGTAGCTGAACCAGTCAACCCTAATACTCCCCTCCGCATGGGCAACCACTGCCAAGTATTCCCCAGCTCCGGGTCGTTCCCTTCCTAGGCCTCACCATCGTGCATCGCGTTTGTGCTCTCGGTGCGGCCTGGTCAATGAACAACAACCATCGGAAGAGGAATGTACATGGTGAGGCTGACAGGTGGACCCACCGGCTACATCTTCGCACACAAGGAAGTGCCTCCTTATTACGGGGGGAAAAGGATTCTTCCCCCTGACAACTGGGACCCACCGGCTATATCTTCGGGCGCAAGGAAGAGCATCCTTATCCTCCCTGACAGCTCGGACCCACCCGGTCAAAGCGTACATAGCATTGTATGTCTGGTCACAAATGTGTACGTACATACTGGTCATTCGGTCTGTCTACCACGATGAACCGTGGCCGAGTAAGGAGCAGTAGTAATACAAGCAGTCTCGTCTAAATCGTGTACATATACGTACACCCACGCTGCAAAAAAGACGGCAATGTACGTACATACGGGAGTGGTCTCGAACACGTATAGCGATGGCATCCTGTTCATCGGCAGCCAACCGGCTGGTTCAGAAAGGAGAAACAACATCTGGTTCATCGGGAGGCACCAGACTGGGTCTGAATGCGTCCTGTTCAATGGGAGCTAACCGGCTTGGACGGAATAGCCGAAATGGGTTCTGGCGTACCACAGAACGGAGGAAACATCATTTTGTTCGACCGGCTACGGTCGAAACGGGATGATGTTGATGGGGAGGGGTGTGGCATACCACAAAATGGAGGAAACAAACTTCTCTCCAACCGCCCACGGTCGAAACTAGGTCTTGTCGATCGGGAGGGGTGTGACCTACCGCGAAATGAAGGAAACGGACTTCTATTCGTGCGCCTATGGTCGAAACAGGGTCATGTTCATCAGAAGGGGTGTGGCGTACCAAAAAACGGGACTCAACGGGCTACTGTTCATCCACCATCTACTGCCTCACTCCAGCCTCCACGGGCTACTGTTCATCCACCGTCGACTTCCTCTAGCCTCCACCGGCTACTGTTCATCCAGCCTCCATGGAGTCATGTTGATTCACCCCCAATAGGCTGGGCTGTGGCGGCCTCCTGGGGGTCATGTTCATCCAGCGGCAACCACGAGGTCATGTTCATCCAACCCCCATCGGGAACTGTTCACCCATAGCCAACTAACCGGCTTGACTCACATGTCTCGACTCATTCCATGTACCACGTGCGTGGTTGCAATGGCTGTCGGTGTCAAAACCAGCGGATCTCGGGTAGGGGGTCCCGAACTGTGCGTCTAAGATCGATGGTAACAGGAGACAGGGGACACGATGTTTACCCAGGTTCTGGCCCTCTCTATTGGAGGTAATACCCTACTTCCTGCTTGATTGATCTTGATGAATATAAGTATTACAAGAGTTGATCTACCTCGAGATCATATGTTATGGTCTAAGACCTAAGGGTATGATGAGTAATGTCATAATGATCTAGCGACTAGCCTGGCCTTGGCTTATATAATGTACCAGAGGCCCGGGATAACAAGAGTCCTAGTCGAATACGCCGGTGGAGAGGAGTCCTTGTCTTGATCACCAAGTCTTGTGGAATCTTCCTCATGTATACTTTGGCTGTCCGAACTGGCCCATGAGTAAATGGCCATGGGGGTCCTCGGCCCAATCCAACTGATCGGGAGACGACGTGGTGAGTACCCCCTGGTCCAGGACACCGTCAGTAGCCCCCTGAACCGGTCTTCAAGTTGGGGAAGCTCCTCGGTTCTTCTGAACTGTTCTTCGTCTTCGGTCGTCGGTCTTGAAAACTGGTTCAACAAATCTTCCCATCTTTGATCTTGAGGATTGCCGAGCTAAACCCGAAGAGTGCACACGTCGGGCATCCGAGGAGACCTTTAAGTTTTCGGTCTTTATCAATGCCTTGTTATTCTTCACGCCACACCTCGTGTTCAAAGTTGTTCCCGTGTGGCGGTGTCTTCTTGCGTCCGAGCTCCAATGCTGGACTGCATCCGAGCTCCAACGCCGGGCTATATCCGAGCTCCAACGCCGGCCTATATCCGAAGTCCAATGTCGGACTGTATCCGAGCTCCAATGCCGGACTGTGTCCAAGCTCCAACGCCGGACCGTATCCGAGCTCCAACGCCGGACAATGTCCAAGCTCCAACGCTGGACTGTATCCGAGCTCCAACGCCGGACTATATCCGAGGTGTCATAGATCACCTTGGTTCAAAAAAGTTGAAGGAGTTTAGCCGAGCTTAATGCCGGAAATTCCCTCTATGGAGCTAGCCTCTGGCGCCCGAGCTTTATGCTGGACTGCTTCCGAGGTGGTGCACTACCCCGACCGCGGGCTGATTTTTTTAATATTTTTTACTGGTGCAATTTATTCTCTGCCGAGATATATAGCCAGTATATGTATATCCAATAGCCCTCAAGGTGTGTGTCAGTCTAAAACCCGAGATGCACCTGAAGGAAAACATGAAACCGTTGATCCTAGTAGCCCCTGAGACTCAGGTCGATGCGCGAAATCGGCCTGAGGATCAACTCCTAGCTCGGCAGCATACGTAGGAATAGAAACGCGGTGTAATATATTAGAGATAATAGTGATCAGCGAACGGGCCCTTGAGAGAGGGTCTTGAGAAGTTGTCGCAATGTATTAGCTTTACGCCAGATAGGTCCAGATGGTACCTATTGTTGTCCGAAGACGAGTTTGCCCATAGTTCGGTCAAGCCGAACACTAAGCACTCTTAATTTTCCGCATTGAACAGGCAACGCAGTAGCCCACGAGACATTGGTCGGGTGGCAACACCAGATCAGTGGATCGATGTGCCCCTTTAATATTCGTAAATAACAAGCCCGAAGCCTAATAGCCCCCAAGCCTTAATGCGGGCACGGGTGGCCGAATTAAGGATCGATATCCATAGTAAAATCATAAATTATGTGTAATGATTCTATGTATCCAAGTACTCTACATCATTAATGCTCGAATCCATATTGTACAAAACCTTTTTGACCGACCATCGGCTTCAACCTCTTCGGCCAGTAGCCGAGGAGTGTTTTCCTACTTTATAAAGCCGTTATAAGGGCAAAGATTTATGGAAAACAAGGCAATCCGGTCATACGATTTTATAAACAAAGGTACACGGAGAGATATTTTATATTACGTTTTAACGTAAGAAACATCTTCCAAAGAAAATAGTGCCGCTATCGGTTCCTTTCTTTGGGTCGTCATGCTTATCATGATCATGAAACCTCACCTCCAATGCGATCAATGTGGGAGGAAAATATTGAGGAAAGTTCCCGAACTCTATGGTATTAATGAACCAAAATTTTCACTTCCGTCATTGCCGACCAATGTGATCCTTTAAGACTGCTAGCTTTCGGCTTCACCCAGTTTGAGGTACTAGATCGGATGATCCGGTAGTAACAATCACAGAGGTTCTCCCTTTACCGCCTAGCCGAACAATCGGGGACGTAGGGGTAAGCATAGGAGCCAGGCAACCCAGCTTGGCCAAAATCTTAAGTCAAATCGATGCATATTTATGGCTTTATAATGATGATTACGGAAAGCAGCCCTCGTATATTAAATACAAACACTGATGGTATGTTTATTTTGACTCCATTGCGACCGTTTATCATTTGAAAGTGGCCCATCGTCGGCTTCCACCCCCTTGTAGATGCTACGTAGGGTGTTTTCGCAATAACAAAGCAACCCTTAGCCGACGTCTCGGTGCCCGAAGGCGGTTGTGTTAGCGGAAACAAGGCAATCAGATATGCGGGCCTTATAACTTTCACTTAGTCATAGGAGCTTAAAGTTGGGAGGCGAGTAACTAGCCCCCAGTTAGTGTTCGGCGACAGTCGAGGTCAAGCCATAAACACTTCGGCCAATGTTATGAATGCCATCATTTAACACGGGGTGACCTCTATCGATCTTATAGTTTAATACAGTCATCGGATCGCTGACCAGTTTACGCTTATTGTGACAGTCAGTTTTCGGCTTTCTCCACTGAGGCGCTTAACCATGCTAGCTGGAAGCACAATCGCAGTGGTTCTCCCTTTGCGCACCTAGCCGAACAAAGCAGAACGTAGGAGGCAAGCACAGGAGACGGGCAACCCAACTATTGACCAAAGACACAATTCAAAACCGATGCATATATAACAATATCCGGGAATGTTTTTGCCGAATCTCTAAAGGTGTCCGGCGTTGCACTGCGAGACTTATGCTGGAAACACACAAATAGTTTAAAAGTGCCATAGGCTTGGAAAACCAAAAAACTTCAGTAAAAACTTGACGTCCGAACTAGATCAAGTGTTCGGTGCCAATCCGAAAATTGGTCTTAAAAAATTGTGCTTTTGTCGTGCTTTAACATGACACATCCGATCTCAAGACTTCAAGCGGGTCAGCCTACGACTTCAAGCTCCTTATCCCAAAGGCGGAGTACTTCTCCGAGGCCAGTTTAGCAAACTAAACTCGAGGGCTTTTAGAGAGAAGAGAGGCTATCCGGCTATTGACCATACACTCGAGTCGAAAAAGGAGCGGTAGAAAAAGACTTTGCAACGACCAAGAAGAAAACACATTTACTATAAAATAGCTCATATAAATTTTAAGAGCCCCAAGTGACTTGGGTAAAAGAATTTTATGTATAATGATTGTATGCACCGAAGTACTTATATCATATCTGTGTTCACCCGAACTTTAAACGCGTCTTAACCGACCGTCGGCTTCTCCCTCTTCGGTCAAGGGCTAAAAAGTGTTATGTACTCCACCTATCGAGAATATCTACGGTGTTTCCGATAACCAGGCAATCAGGCCATAAGGCTGTAACACACAAAGCGCGCTCAGGGAACTTATGCTATATTACTGATGAAGTGTAAGAAGCATCTTCGAAGAAAATAGTACCCCCACCGATACCTTTCTTCGGCTGCTCATTGTTACTATGAGACTTGTGCAATAGATTTTTTGTACTCATGAGTTCCGTTGTGTGCCGACCATGATTGAAAACAATAAGAGCACTAGCTTTCGGCTTCACCTAGTCTGTGGTCCGAGCTCGGATGACCCGATCGTGACAATCGCAGAGGTGCTCCCTTTACTCCCTAGCCGAACAATCGGGAACGTAGGGGTAAACACAGGAGCAAGGCAACCCAGCTTGCGGAACACTTAAGTCAACATGGTGCATATTGTGGTGTAATACACGAACAAGGAATGAAGCCATACAAGTATAATCATATGCAAGAGGAAAGGCTTCATAAAGGAAGCCCCTAAGTAAACGGGGTATTTGAATTTGTGTGTCACAAACAAAGTTTTGACACGGAACTTTGTCACAAGCAACTTTTTTCCAAAGAGTATAATGCTTGGCGAACCGAACAAAATTTAAAACTGAAAGTTTTTGAGCATGAAAGCGACTTAGCTGGTTAATGTGCTCGGTGTTGATGACGTGATTCGGGCTTGTGGCGGGACAAAGAAGCCCATTGATCTGTGACAGATCCGACAAGGTTCGCAGTCCTCGGCATGGCCGAGGTCCCGGCCTCCAAGCCCGAGGTGTCCGAGCAAGGAGTTCGGCACTCCGAGGTAGTGACACGGCTCGACCAATGCAAGCCAGCAGAGTGACGCCGAAGTCCCCGGTGTGGGTTAATGAAGTGATGACGAAGCCTCCAATCCAGCCGAGGTGACGTGGTATGTCAGTACGCCGAGGAGACAACACTGCCCGACCCGGATCATTTACCTGTGCACAGAAAATAGTGCAAACCGGAGATAATAGTAATAATAATAAATTAAAAAAAGGGGAGCATGATAAATAATTTATGCGAAGTAAATAATTAAAGAAATATGGCCCGTGCGCCGAACACCCGATGAGGTAGAACCCTCTCGATGATGCCGAAGTCCCCGAGGCAACCGAACAAGTCGGTATGGAAATGACCAACAAGGTGATCATGCGAGCCGATTTATGCCGATTGGGACGACGACGTCGGCTTGCCGGAGTGACCGCGTGATGAAGTCGAAGTCGATTACCTACACACATAAAATAGTGCGGTCCAAATAATAATAATAATAATAATAATAATAATAATAATAATAATATATACAATCCTTGCATAATTGCTTTAAGCAAAAATAATTTATTTAAAGAGATGTGGCCTGGCGCCGAAGCCAATGTCGATGCAGGGTGTCGGCGTAACGCGGTGAAGGCGTGAGAAAGCCTGAATTTGCAGGGCGATCCGTGCTCTAGATGCGGCGTTCGCCGAACTGCGGACAGGAAACTGACCGAACCATCATGCAGCCATCGTTAATGCGGCCATCATTGGACATACCTGTGTACAGATGATGGAACAAACCACCGTACTAATTCCTCGGGAAAAATAAACCCAAGCAAGAAAAAATTACTAGGATTAATAGCACTTGGTTTATCTGTTGTAGCAATCTGAAGAAAGGTTACTCCCAAAATTGGGACTCGGTCCGCACACCCATTGCCTGATGGGCGATGAAGTGATGGCATGGCGATGCTGGCAAAGGTTGGCTTGCCGTGCCAAAGCCCCCGGTCCAACTAACGTGACGAAGCTGGTCGGCTGGTGACGCCGAAGTCACCAGAGTAGGTTGATGAAGAGATGGCGAAGCCCCCAGTCGAGGTGACGGGGCAGGTCGGTAGTGTGACGTTTGCAGCACCATACCAGCCGAGGTGTCGAAGCAGGTCGGCGTGGTGGACGTCGGCTTGGTTAGCCAGATTAGTATCTGGGATTTCTTCAGAGTCGTCCTCTGGTACGATGGTGCGAGGGGCGAGTCCAGCCAGGGTTGACTCCTCGTGTTCGGACGCCGAAGTCGCGTGCGGACTTGAAGCTGGATTCAGGATAAGAGAGGCAGGTCCGGCCGGAATTGACTCCGGATCTTTGGACACGATGGTCGCATCCTAGCTTGAAGAAGCAATAATGCGGTGATGCCGATGCAGGGCGCATCATGTGACGCGGTCAATGCGTACTTGTTGAAGTGACCATGCAGCGATGTCTGGCGATGATGTTGGTGATGATTTAGCCTCCACGATCCCGAACTCTTGTTCGGCTTGCCGAGATGATGATCCGATAAGGTTGGGCTCGGTCGATGAGGCGACGATCCGTCTGGCGCAGGTCGGTAGCCACGCAGCAATGTTAGCGGACTGGTTTGACACTAGCGTGATGGTGAAGATTACCTCAGAGGAGGCATAAAATTTTATGGGCACGTGTTTAAAAACAACGCACAATACCCTAGAAGAAAAAAAATCTTTCAAAAAGGTTCTCCAATATCCCGTTCATGAAGAAACATGGAGTCACGCCGGATCCGGATTCGCGCAGAAAACAGATAGAAAAATTGGTCCACTCATCGGAAGGTTCCTGGAGTTTGAACCGTCAGATCGAGCTGAAATTTGGAGGGGTGGTAGATATTGGAATTCCGCAGCAGATGAACGGTTGGATCTTCCAAAGAACCTCTGAGCTTGGCTCTGGAGACCATGCCCTAAACTCGTCCATATTCCCGTCCAGATTTGACAGGGCTCTGGTATATCGTAGATTGCCGGAGATTCCTCCTTCGGAACTCGACGAAATTTTGCATGGTTGTTGTAGGCTTAATTCTGCACAATTCCACGAAAGGAATCATCAAAGCGATGCGCAAGGAGGTGGTGGCAGCGGATACAAGTTCGCTGTTTGAAAAAAAATAGCACGGTCGCCCAAGGGAAATGTTGATGTTGAGCCTCTGAGCTCCGAGGATAATTCCTCCATGATCTTGATAGAGATCGGAGTTGATGTTGATGAAGGCCCTCGACCAAACATGATGATCGGAGGCAGGGCACAGTCCTCGGTCAAGCCAAGGTGACCGGTCGAGCCGGTGACGAAGATGTCGACGTTGCAGTTGATCTGCAGGCGAGCCATCGATCATTTGCCGATCACACAGCGGAACTCTCAATGAAAGCACAAATGTCGGTGTCAAAACCGGCAGATCTCGGGTAGGGGGTCTCGAACTGTGCGTCTAAGATCGATGGTAGCAGGAGACAGGGGACACGATGTTTACCCAGGTTCGGGCCCTCTCTATTGGAGGTAATACCCTACTTCCTGCTTGATAGATCTTGATGAATATGAGTATTACGAGAGTTGATCTACCTCGAGATCATATGTTGTGGTCTAAGACCTAAGGGTATGATGAATAATGTCATAATGATCTAGCGACTAGCCTGGCCTTGGCTTATATAATGTACCAGAGGCCCGGGATAACAAGAGTCCTAGTCGAATACGCTGGTGGAGAGGAGTCCTTGTCTTGATCACCAAGTCTTGTGGAATCTTCCTCGTGTATACTTTGGCTGTCCGAACTGGCCCATGAGTAAACGGCCATGGGGGTCCTCGGCCCAATCCAACTGATCGGGAGACGACGTGGTGAGTACCCCCTGGTCCAGGACACCGTCAATGGCCACTGTTCACCGAGAGGCAACCCAACACCGGCTGGCTACGTCTCTCACGGGGGCTCGATCGGCTTTAGTAAGCAGCAACAGCGGTCGACCAGTCGGGTTCAATTATCAGCAGTAGGGAAGGAATTGCTCGGGTTCAGTCAGCAGGAAAGGAATCGCTCGGATTTAGGTACCAGCCAAGGGATCGATCGCTCAGGTTCAGTAACGTAGGCAGTGCAATCGCTTGGCTTCAGTAAGCGAACACCTCGCTCGGGTTCAGTTAGCCAACGCCTCGCACACACGCGCGTACGAGAGAAACAAACAAACCATAGTGCATCGCTCGGCCCCGACCACCCAACGTAACCGGGAACTCCCCGATATTTTCCTCGCCCTTGCTTCTACCATGATTTTTTTTGTCATGGCGCATTTTCTGTCATGATTTTTTGTCATAGAAGTAGGAGCCCACCACATCTATTGTGATACGTGTTTTTATCACAATTATCGTCATAGAAGTGTCATAAGCATGACAGGAAAAGTTTTCGTTCGGGCCATAATGTCACGGATTTCACTTTTTTGTAGTGTATGCTTGAACAAAATAGTTCTCAAGGGTTACTGGAAAATATGTAAACATAGCATTGTTTTAGAAGAAGGGTTGGATACTAAAAACTTGGGCAGCACCACACTACAGAATACAGAGCTAATAGTCATAGTTGTATTGATATAATACTGAGGGTTTTTTATTTCTGTGCCCCTGGTTCCTTAGCTCTAGTCATTCATCCCACTCTGTTAACTTTTGCTCACTTTTCCCCACTCCCTTGCCCGAAACCCTCAGAACAGGTTACAACGGACGTTGTCGTCAGGTCAATGCCTTTAACCGTTAACTCTAACGAGTGGGGCCGCGTAGGGCCGAGTACACCTTTGACCGTTACCCGTATAGTTGTTTTGTATGCTGACCGTATAGGTATTCATATACGTGGGCGAATGCAACTGACCGCGGTCGTGGGGTAGCACGTGTCCATGCGACATGCCCGAAATGTCCCATCGTATAAATGAGAGGGAACCACCTCGCGGCGCATCGCCCTACCATTTCCCCCAGGGTTTTCCCCCAAATCCACTCGCTGCCGCATCATCTTTCTCTCCCCCACCGACGTCGTCTCGCTCTCCTCAACTGCCTCCACCGCACTGTCTCGCTCTCCCCCACCGCATCCTCTTCCTCACCTTCATCGCCTCCATCTGCCCGGAGATGGCCGAAGTGTTGGGGAACGTAGTATTTCAAAAATTTCCTACGATCACACAAGATCTATCTAGGAGAAGCATAAAAACGAGCGGGGAGAGTGTGTCCACGTACCCTCGTAGACCGAAAGCGGAAGCGTTTAGTAACGCGTTGATGTAGTCGAACGTCTTCGCGATCCAACCGATCAAGTACCGAACACACTGCACCTCCGTGATCTGCATACGTTTAGCTCGGTGACATCCCTCGAACTCTAGATCCAGCTGAGGCCGAGGGAGAGTTTTGTCAGCACGACAGCGTGGTGACGGTGATGATGAAGTTACCGACGCAGGGCTTTGCCTAAGCACTACGACAATATGACCGAGGTGGAAAACTGTGGAGGGGGGCACCGCACACGGCTAAAGATCAACTTGTGTGTCTATGGGGTGCCCCCTCCCCCGTATATAAAGGAGGGGAGGAGGGGGGTCGGCCAGCCTCAAGGGGTGCGCCCAAGGGGGGAATCCAACTCCTACTAGGAGTAGGTTCCCCCCTTTCCTAGTCCAGCAAGGAGGGGAAGGAAGGAGGAAGGGGAGAGCAGGAAGGAGGGGGGCACCGCCCCCACCCCTTGTCCAATTTGGACTGGGGGGGCGTGCGCCACCTCCTGGCCGGCCCTCTCTCCTCTAAGGCCCATGGTGGCCCATTAACTTCTTGGGGGGGGGTCTGGTAACCCTCTGGCACTCCGGTTTTATCCGAAACTCTCCGGAACACTTCTAGTGTCCGAACAACATGGTCCAATATATCAATGTTTATGTCTCAACCATTTTGAGACTCCTTGTCATGTCCGTGATCTCATCCGGGACTCCGAAAAACCTTCGGTACATCAAATCACATAAACTCATAATACCAATCATCATCGAACGTTAAGCGTGCGGACCCTACGGGTTTGAGAACTATGTAGACATGACCGAGACACTGCTCCGGTCAATAACAAACAGCGGAACCTGGATGCTCATATTGGTTCCTACATATTCTACGAAGATCTTTATCGGTCAAACCGCACAACAAAATACGTTGTTCCCTTTGTCATCGGTATGTTACTTGCCCGAGATTCGATCGTCGATATCATCATACCTAGTTCAATCTCGTTACCGGCAAGTCTCTTTACTCATTCTGTAGTGCATCATCCCGCAACTAACTCATTAGTCCCATTGCTTGCAAGGCTTATAGTGATGTGCATTACCGAGAGGGCCCCGAGATACCTCTCTGACATTTCGAGTGACAAATCCTAATCTCGATCTATGCCAACTCAACAAACACCATCGGAGACACCTGTAGAGCATCTTTATAATCACCCAGTTATGTTGTCATGTTTGATAGCACACTAAGTGTTGGGGATATAATTATTAGTATGACCCGCCCAGGAGGGGCCGGGTTATACTCATGACGACTCATGAAGCCCAAGACAACTCCTGGAGACGGCGGGTTAGTTAAGGGCCCAAGGCCCAAAAGGCGACTTAAGGCCCATAGAGATAAACCGCCATATATGTGTAAACTTGTACTATAAGGCAGGAATAAAGAGAAACCGAGCCGGACACTATTTATGAGCCGGCCGGGACTCTATGAGCCCCTGGGCATCGACCTCTGTATATAAAGGGATGACGCGACGGCGGTTCAGGGCAAGTAACATCAAATCGAGAGGTAGGTCAAGCGGATTCGCTCCCTGGTTATCGAGACATACATAATCCCACTCAAAACTGGATCGTAGGCTTTTACCTTCACCGCAAGGGGCCGAACTAGTATAAACCTCGTGTCCTTTGTCCCGATTAACCCCTTCTTGCTTCCTAGTTGCGATGGCTCCACGACTAAGTCCTTTCACTAGGGCATCTGCCGTGACAATTCCACGACAGTTGGCGCCCACCGTGGGGCCAGCGCACGGTGGGTTTGAGTTCTTGAAGGGCAGCTTTGAAGGGCTCAGGGGACACGCTGTGGGACGGATGACCAAGAGTCGTCGCGGCAAGCTCTACATCGACGATGCAGGCTGGGGCCCCAACGCCGGCTCAATTGAGTACGGGTACCGGGTCCCCTTCGGCGGAATTCACGTCTTCATCGGCCGGATCGGCGAGCCGGGCCCTGAGCCGGACATCTGCACCGACATCGTCGACACGGCTTAGCGTGCGAGACCCGCCCAGGCTCCGCCCGCCATGAAGCGTGCCTTCATGGGATGCATCCATGGAGGAGAACTTCTTGAAGGATCCGTATCTGGCGGTGAGACAGCCATTTATTCTGACGGTGTGTCGTCCATGGGTGAGACGGATTCGTTGTATCAATTACAAGACGGCGGGCTTGGGGGCTGTTCCGATGGCAGCAGTATTCCGGACTCCTTTGAGCCGCCAAGCAGAGTAGGGATCTTCATGGCTGGCACTCAACCAGGTCAAAACTCTACAGCTGTGGCAGCAATAACCTCCGGGTCAGCGGCAGCCGGGGCAGGAGGCCCTGTGCGCCCACCGGCTAAGGTGCTGATTGATCTCACGGATAGGCTGACAACCGTGTTAACCGCCACAGTTAATCCGGCGGATCAGGCGGAACATGATGCAGAGGTGGCTCAATTGCTTGAGGAGATAGCGCAAGCTAAGGAAAATCTAGCAGCTGAGGGCGCCAGATTGGCCACAGAACGGGCAGCTTTGGATGCTCGAGCTCAACAGCTTCAATCAGGAGCGTTCCAGCTTATGATGGATTTAAACGCATCAAATGAGGTCATGAGGAGAAGGCACCAGAAGTCCCAATCCCGTCTGCCTTTGATTTACGATCCTAGAAATCTTTTTTCGCACACCCGGTGCAGGTCCCAGTAATCCACCAGAGGTAAACCCGGCTGCGACACCCGGAGCTGGGGCGCCGGTTCAACCACGGGTGACGGAACCTCCCTGAGTGAACACTGCTCCGCCTCAGTACGTGCCAACCCCACCGGGTCATTATTCTAACCCGCTGGAGAACATGATCGTTGCGGCGGCTCGATTGGCGGCTCTCCCGGTGGAGGGCGACTCTCCGACGGCGGTTGAAACACGAAGGGTCAGAGAACTTCTTCAGACGGCTCTGGTGCAGCAGGAGGCATACTCTTACAGTCAAGACAGGATTCATTCGATCCCTCGTCCAAGCCGGAGCCCGAGTTACAGCAGGCATATGGGCTCGGCGGCAGTTTCAAGCAACGTTCGGCGCCGTGATCAGCCAGGCGGACGAGACCCGGCGCGAGATGGAGCCCCTAACTTGGCTAACGAGGATAGAGCACGCCAAGAGGCTGAGCGGGCGGCTCAGCAGGCGATGGAGCAGGCGACTTACCAACCTTTTCCGGTTTATCCAACGACTTCTATTGAGGCAGGCACGACCACGAGAACCGGAGGTGTCCCTTGCTTAGTACCTGCACTGCGTAATGAACATTTGCCCAAGGATTTTAAGGGCCTCGGAAGGTGCCTAACTACACGGCCGACTTACAGCCCGGGGCGTGGATTGAAAGTTATGAGATGGCCATGGAATTGCTGGTGGTCAGTGACGTGGCAATGGCCAAGTACTTCACTATGATGCTGGATGGAACGGCCCGCACTTGGTTAAAGGGACTGCCACCTAATTCCATTGGTTCCTGGGCTGAGTTAAAGGCCCGATTCATTCAGAACTTTAAGGACACATGCAAGCAGCCCATGTCGATTGTGGACTTGACTAATTGCAAGCAAGAGGAAGGTGAGTCCACGACCCATTGGGTGCGCCGGGTGAAGGAAATAATACATTCATCTGATAAGATGGATGCCGGCTCTGCAGTCTTAATGTTGGAGAAAAATTGCCGTTTTGAACCTCTGAAATAGAAGCTGGGGCGGCTCAAGCGTGATTGTAATGACATCGGCCAGCTGATTGCGGCTCTGGTTAAATACGCCGATTCTGATAGTACCAGGATCCTGCGTCTGATGAAGAGAAGACAGGGAAGGGAAAGAAGAACGGTAACGCTAAGGGTCTTCAGCATAACCCGCCAAATCAAGGAGGCAATAATAAACGTAAGGCTGATGGTAGCTCGGAGTTTGTGGCGAATACACAGGGCAACAATCAACGACGCAAGGGGAGGCCACCTCCTCGGTCTGGCGGGTCAGGTCCCACCCTTGAGCAGTTGCTGAATGAGCCTTGTCCAAGGCACGGCACCCGGGAGAAGCCGGCCACTCATATGTGGAAAGACTGTACGATTATGAAGGCTTTCAAGAATTCTAACATGTTCGACGGCAATCACGGGCCGGGCGGTGGCTCAGGCGGCAGCGGTTTTCATGGCCCGAGCGGCGGCTCAGGTGGTGGCGGCTTTCATGGCCAGGGCCCCCAAGGTCACCAAGGTGGTTATAATCAACAATCTAGACAGGGAGGTCAGCAGCAGCAGCAATCCGGGTATCAGAGTAACCCGAAGCAACTGAATAGTGGACAATATCTTATGTTCACCACCAGTCTGTGCAAAAGGGACCAAAAACTTCATAAGAGGGCCATGAACGCTGTCGAGCCGGCGGTCCCTCGTTATCTGAGATGGTCTGAGCAGCCTATCACATGGAGTAGAGAGGATCACCCTCCCCGGGTTGACAACCCGGATCACTTGGCCTTAGTGGTGGCAGCTCAAGTTGGTGGATACAAATTCACAGAAGTGCTCATGGATGGAGGCAGTAGCATCAACACAGTCTATTATGAGACCTTTCGTCGCATGGGATGGACTGATAAAAATCTCAAGACATCCAACACTGTTTTCCATGGAGTAGTGCCTGGTAAGTCGGCGTACCCAGTGGGTAAGATTGAGCTGGAAGTAGCCTTTGGGGATGAGCATGATTCCAGGGCTGAGAAGTTGACCTTTGAGGTGGTCAAAATCCGGAGTCCATATCACGCATTGTTTGGGCGGCCGGCTTACGCAAAGTTCATGGCACGGCCGTGTTATGTTTACCTGCAGCTCAAGATGCCGGGTCACAAGGGCACCATCACAGTGCATCGGAGCCGGAAGATAGCCTTGGAATGCGAGGAAGGTGATGCTGCTTACGCTGAATCTGTTTGTGCAACAGAGGAGTTGAAGTTCTATAAGGACAATGTTGACCCGGCGAACATGACGTCCTTGAAGAAGCCAACCACGGAACACGAGTCGGTAATGAAATTTAAGTCGGCCGATGACACCGAGCTTGTTGATTTTGTTCCAGGCGACTCATCTAAACAGTTTAGTATCAGTGCCAATCTGGATCCCAAATAGGAAAGCACGCTCATCGAGTTCATCCATGAGAACTGGGACATCTTTGCATGGAAACCTTCTGACATGCTGGGTGTACCAGGAGAACTCGTTGAGCACACTCTTAATATTGATCCAAAATTTAAGCCGGTCAGGCAGTTTCTTTGGCGGTTTAATGAGGAGAGGCATAAAGCTATTGGTGAGGAGGTGGCTCGGCTCTTGGCGGCCGGGTTTATTGTTGAAGTTTTTCACCCAAAGTGGTTGGCTAACCCGATGCTTGTTCTCAAAAAGAACGGCACCTGGCGTATGTGTGTGGATTACACGGACTTAAACAAGGCTTGCCCAGCTGATCCTTTCGCTCTCCCTTGTATTGATCAAATCATTGATGCTACGGCAGGTTGTGAGCGTTTGAGCTTCTTGGATGCTTATTCTGGATATCATCAGATCAAAATGGCAGTTAAGGACCAGGAGAAGACGGCCTTCATCATTCCGTTTGGAGCCTTCTGTTATGTGTCTATGCCTTTTGGGCTTAAGAGTGCCCAGGCGACTTATCAGCGATGTGTACAGAACTGTCTCCACAATCAGATTGGGTGCAACGTTCATGCTTATGTGGATAACATTGTGGTGAAGTCCAGAGAGAAGGAGACCTTGATAGATGATCTGAAGGAAACCTTTGATAATCTCCGGGTCTACAAGATGATGCTTAACCCGGCAAAGTGCGTTTTTGGAGTGCCAGCTGGCAAGCTTTTGGGTTTTCTGGTCTCTAACAGAGACATTGAGGCTAACCCGGAGAAGATCAAGGCAATCACCTCTTTGGCTAACCCGGCGTGTATCAATGACGTTCAGCGTCTGGCGGGCCGTATTGCTGCTTTAAGCCGGTTCATAAGCCGGTTAGGTGAGAAGGACATACCACTGTACCAGATGATGAAGAAGACAGACAATTTCGTCTGGAGTGATGCTACTAATGCTGCCTTTGAAGATTTGAAGAGACAGTTGTCTGAGCCGCCGGTCCTTGCTGCTCCTATTGATAAGGAGCCCTTATTGCTGTATGTGGCTGCTAACACACGTGCCGTCAGCGTGGCCATTGTGGTGGAGCGCAAGGAGGCTGGAAAGGAGCATCCGGTTCAAAGGCTGGTTTATTATATCAGTGAGGTGCTAATTGAGTCCAAGCAAAGGTATCCACATTGGCAGAAACTTGTTTATGGGGTATTCATGGCAAGTCGGAAGCTTAAGCAGTATTTCCAGGGTCACCCCATCACTGTGGTCTGTTCTGCTCCTATGGGCGATATCATTCAAAACAGAGAGGCCACGGGACGAGTCGCCAAGTGGGCCATTGAACTTGGGCCTCATGGTTTGAAGTATGTGTCGTGCACTGCTATTAAATCTCAAGCACTGGTGGATTTCATCAATGATTGGACAGAGCTGCAGATGCCTGAGGAAAAGTCGGACAACACATATTGGACTATTCATTTTGATGGGTCCAGGCAATTGGAAGGCTCGGGGGCTGGAGTTGTTTTAGCTTCCCCTCGAGGTGACAAATTTTGTTATGTGCTCCGGTTGATGTTTCCGTGTACTAACAATACAGCTGAGTATGAGGCCTTTCTCCATGGCCTTTGGATGGCTAAAGAGATGAGCTTAAGCCGGGTAAGGTGCTTTGGCGACTCAGATTTAGTGGCTCAACAAGTATCAGGCAAGTGGGATTCTAAGGCTCCCCTTATGGCGGCTTATCGCCATGAAGTTGATGCCATTGCTGGACACTTCAAGGGTTACCAGGTGGAACACATTGATCGAAGAAAGAACGAGGCAGCCGATGCTTTAAGCCGGCTGGTCTCAGCGTAAGCCGGTACCACCTAACACCTTTTTAGATGTTTTGCATAACCCTTCTGTCAAGTTACCTACAGAGGTAGACTTGGTTGTTCCTGACCCGGAAGCACAACTGGTGGTGACTCTTCACGTTGTCCCAGACTGGACAGTGCCATATTTGGCTTACATGACTCGGGGCGTGTTGCCTG
This sequence comes from Triticum aestivum, assembly GCF_018294505.1. Taxonomy (NCBI): domain Eukaryota; kingdom Viridiplantae; phylum Streptophyta; class Magnoliopsida; order Poales; family Poaceae; genus Triticum; species Triticum aestivum. Next base: position 295,590,544 of record NC_057799.1, read on the forward strand.
AGGACGAAACCTTGGCCAGGCAGATAACCCGGCGGTCTAAGTAAATGACGATTGTCAATGGGGAGTTACATCGTCGTAGTGTCACTGGAGCGTTTCAACGTTGTGTCTCTCCTGAGGAGGGTCAAGAAATTCTTCGTGAGATTCATGAGGGAGATTGTGGCCATCATGCCGGTTCAAAATCTCTTGTGGCAAAAGCTTTCCGCCATGGTTTTTATTGGCTGACGGCTCATGCTGATGCGGAGGATCTAGTCAGTAAATGTGATGGTTGCCAGAAATTCTCACGACGGGCTCATGTGTCGTCTCAAGAATTGAGGATGATTCCAATTACTTGGCCGTTTGCAGTCTGGGGACTTGACATGGTTGGGCCTTTCAAAGGGTCCAAAGATAAAAAGACCCACCTCTTGGTGGCGGTTGACAAGTTCACAAAGTGGGTTGAGGCAGAGCCAGTCAGTAAGTGTGATGCAGCCATGGCGGTTCATTTCATGAAAAAGGTGATATTTCGCTTTGCTTTTCCACACAGTATTATAACTGACAATGGTACTAATCTGTCTAAGGGTGCCATGGAAGAATTATGTCAACGTGAGCATTTCCGGCTTGATGTTTCATCAATAGCTCACCCCCAATCCAATGGGCAGGCTGAAAGAGCCAATCAGGAAATCTTGAAAGGCATCAGACCCCGGCTTATGGTTCCTTTGCAGCGGATGCTGGGTTGTTGGGTGGAGGAGTTGCCTTCTGTGATATGGAGCATCAATACTACACCTAACAGATCCATGGGTTATACGCCTTTCTTCATGGTTTACGATGCAGAGGCGGTTCTACCGAGTGACATCCGTCCTGACTCGCCTCGTGTGGCGGCTTATGTTGAAGCTGATAATGAACAAGCCCGTCAGGATGCACTTGACCTGTTGGATGAGAAGCGTGACTTAGCAGTAGCCCGCTCGGCGATTTATCAACAGGACCTGCGTCGTTATCACAGCCGTCGGGTTAAGTCCAGAACCTTTCAAGAAGGTGACTTGGTGCTCCGGCTCATCCAGGAACAGTCTGATGCGCACAAGCTATCCCCACCTTGGGAAGGACCCTTTGTGGTCAACAAGAACCTGAACAACGGGTCATACTACCTTATCGATGTTCGAGAGCACAAAGACTCACGTAAGTCGGAGGAGGAGACCCGCCGGCCATGGAACATTGCTTATCTTCGGCCTTATTACACTTGAGCCACCGGCTCTCATGATGTACATATTTTGCGATGTATATATTATGATAAATAATAAAGCAGGACCTCTGTCCTTTTCATCCTCAATGATCATATGTTCTTATCATTCTAACCATAAACGACCAATTGGGGGCTGAACGTATCTGAATCTAGCTTAACTCTCTTGGTCTGGCTCATGATCGTATTCGAATCTAGCCGTTAAACCTCATGGTCACTAGGGGGCTTCCTGTTCAAACATAGGTCGTATTTGAACCAAAGAGAACATAGCTGTCGATACCCTTTTGATCGGCACACTGCCAAACTCACTAGGGGTCTTCTTGATCGTATCCGAATCATAGCTCAACCCCTTTTTGGGTCCGACGTTGATCGTATTCGAATCAGCGTCGTTAAAAAACTCTCAAGGTCATTTGGGGGCTTCCTGTTCAAACATAGGTCGTACTCGAACCAAAGAGAACATAGCTGTCGGTACCCTCTTGATCGGCGCAACGCCAAAGCCACTGGGGGCTACATGATCGTATTCGAATCCTAGCTTAACCCCTTTGGAATGGTTTACTGATCGTATCCGAATCAGAAGCCTCAAAATTTTGTTTATTTCTTCTGACGTTTTCTACAAACAGTCTTTTTTGAGTTTGTCTTAAGAGTTTTTTGATCCTGTAGAAAGCGTATAATGGGTAGCTTCTATTTAACCCGGCTTGGCCTTAATCAATAAGTCGCCAGCATATAATAGTAATGATATGTGTGGAAGTACCGGCTTTTACAGGATTGGGTTGTCACCCTTAAACTGTTTGGGTCACATAAACCAGCAGTATTAAATCAAAGGATCGCAGGTATGATATTATAGTTATATTTCAAAGCTATAATTGATAACCGGCTTATCTATGACTCTTTTTCATATTCTGGGTTCTATGTAAGATATATGACCCGCCCTGAGGTAAGCCGCCAAGGGAATTGTGATTTATTTTGTATGTAGGACAGTTTAAAAGCTTTCTTAAAGCATAAGGAAAACAGATGATAAGCATAATATGGATGAATATAAGATGGCGGCTTAACAGTATTGAGCACCAAACACGTGCACGAAGGCACGGCAAAACCAAGTTATGTCTATCCTATTACATGACTCCCCGAGTCCAAATGATTAACATTGTTTTTTCAGCAAAGTATAAATATGACCCGCCCGCCGGATCAATTGTGTTGTTGGCCTGAAGCTTCCAGATCATCCCTTTCCGCTCCTCCATCCTGTTCCCTGTCCTGGAAGGTTGATGATGACCAGTCAATGCCAGCTTCATCATAAATTAATCTGGCCGGGTCAACTTCAGGGGCAAAGGTATGCTTACGAATTGGAGGGATCAGGCTGATCACTTCATAATGCGGCGTTGGAATCCTTCAATTTTTAGCGTCATAACCCGGATGACACTTGGTAAGATCCGTGTCATCAGCAATCAGGGTCGCCACAGGGTGTATTTCCTTAACACAAGTGGTGAAGTCCTCCTGTCCAAAAGGTGTGCCGTCCTCCTTTAAGCTTGGATACCCAATGGCGATGTCAGCCGGGTCTAGCTCCGGTAGCCACGCCTTGGCCCGGCTTAATGCAGCTACGGCTCCGGCTCTCGCAGAAGATCGCCCTAATTCCTTAAACTCTGAGGTAGCACAGCAAGCCGCTTTAATACATCTGACAGGAGAGTGGGAACTTCATTTGACAGGGCCACTGCGGCTAAAGCACGCTGAGACCTGGTGTAGAGTTGCTCCACCAGCGTATAAACCGCCTTCAGCTTTATCAACATGCTTTGGTTCAGATTGAAACTCCTGGGCCCTACATTACAATGTTAGGTGAGTTGATGACAATATTATGCTCATTTGACAGACTCACATATCTAACACTAGCAGAATAGCTTACCAAAGATTGCTGAGACCATCTGAGATATATGGCGTTTTAAACCGGATAGTTCGGCGGTCGATTCTGCAAGAGCCGCCTCTGCCTTCTCAGCTCGGTTGATCAAGGCGCTCTTTTCATCAGCCCAGGCCTTCCTCTCCACTTGAAAGCCTTTTTTTAGTTTTTCTTGTTCAGATACGCTGAACTCAAATTTGGAGTTGGCTTTTTGAGTTCCAATCTCCTGAGCTTCTAGGCGGTTCTTCAAGTCATATATTTCCAATTCAAATTGACTATTGGTGGCCTGTACAAATACCGGGTCAAAATCAGGATTTTCATGAGGCAATATTAAGTCCCAAGTCTTTTGCAAGTAATAAGACTTGGCACTTGGGGACTAATGTATACTGAAGAATTTTTGCTTACAGTGGCGGTTCATAATAGTAAGTCCCAAGCACTTTGCAAGCAAAGATACTTGGCACTTGGGGGATAATGCATATTGCGGTTACAAAGCGTTTCATTTACTTCAAGCATGATAAGGACCGGCTCAAACATGTTGTTTAAGCCGGCCCTTGGGGACTACAGAATAAGCCGGGTTTTTTTCCGTATCTTAAATTCACACAAGTTACTAATATTGCTAAATTTGTTTCTAAAGTCTACAACATATTCATCATAAGCAATAGACTTGGGGGCTGGCATGGTAAGGATAAATGAATGTGGAGAAAAGGTTGTACCTCAAATTTCTGATACATTTGCTTCACCATATCAATTTCGGTGTCACGACTGTTGTGCACTTGGCTCATATAGCCAGAAAAGACTTCGCCAATACTCATGTGAGTATACTCAGTGACGTCAAATTTAACCCGGCGGCGTTCCAGAAGTTCATCCTTGGCAGAACATTTGGCCAATACGGTTGGTCTCCCGGGCTCAGTAAAGCCGGTCTTGGTGATTTCAACATCAGCATCTTGAGGATCATCCGTCCTGGCAAGGCTAGGGACTTCCGGGTTTTCAGAACCATCGACGGCTTGCTCAACAGGTGGGTCAGCAGTGGGCGTCGGTATATCATGAGCTGGCTCAGGCGGCGGCTCATGAGTGGAGGCTTCAGGGGCGGCCGTTCCAAGTTCCGGCTCATTTAAGATCGGTTCTTCAGCCGGCTTGTTCTTCTTCGCCCTCTTGCTGGGCTTTGCTTGGCCACTGCATAAAATCAAAAGGTCAGTACAAGTGTAGCAAATTGAAATGAATACAGGATAAGCAGGTTATCATTACCCTGGAGCGGTTTTAAAAGCCAGCATATTGGACTGCATTGATTCGCCGGAAGAAGGTGAAGTTTCCTGATAATTTGAGTCAGAAGAATTGAGTGGTTGACGAGTGAGACCCGCCAAAGGATAAAAGGGATATAAATCGGAGGTGACCTCGTTCCGAGGCTTTCTTGGTGCATTGGGTAAGCCGGAGGAGAGTTCTGCATCTTTACTGGTCCGGGTCTGCCTCCGGCTCTCATGAATCTGCCGCTTCGAAAGAAATTGAGGATCGTGATAAGCTAAGGGATGTGAAAATCTTACTTTCCGGGCTACTCTTCGGATTTTCTGTCTTGGCAAAGGCTCGGAGTCGGAAGAAATGATAGTTACCTCTTCAGCTTTTCCATGACTGGTTCCCATGTCTTCCTGCTGATAATCAGTGTCAATAAGGTAATTAAAAAAGGAGCCAAGAGAGTCAAGGGCTACCTCTGACTCAGAGGTATCTTCTAAATGGAGCAAATCTGAGGCGCTGGGCTTGTTCCCCTTCTTGCAGCGGCTTTCCGGGCGGCGTTCTTGGCCTTTTTGGATTTCTTTGCAGCTTCATGATCATATTTAGCCTTCCAAAATTCGTCAGTGGCCTATGAATTACAACAAGAGTTTTGAGTAAAGATAAAACCTTCAAAGGTGAAAGTAAAAATGCTTAAATTAGTGGCTTACCGCTAGAGCCGGATTAGCTTTGCAGAAAGGACTTAAACCTACTTTGCCATAGTCTGCCAGGCTCTCATTCAGGAGTGACTTTGTCATATCATCAATGACATCTTCAGGTAAATCATCAGGGCTGTGCCGCAAAGGTTCATTCTTCTGGCCTTTGTAGTCGCACATCAAACCAGAGTGGCGGCTCAATGGGATAACCCGCCAGGCAAGCCAAACCCGGACCAAATCGATGCCATTTAAGCCATTCCCCAGAAGAGCCTTGACTTTACTTATGGTGGGGGCAAGTTTCTGGCGTTCAGCAGGAGACGGTTTATCCGGTAGAGGATGAGTGGATTCGAGGCGCAGGGCGCGAAAGCCGGGCAGAGGGTTCTCACCAACGGAGAAATATCTTGACAATAGAACCATGTCTGGTTCCAGTCCTTGGGGTGACTCGATGGATCGGCATATGGAAAAATGCAGTCTCTCCGTCGCTTAATTGAGATCCCACCAAGTTCCAAGCTAGGCCTGTTGGCACGTTCATTCTGACGGTTCAAATAAAGTAATTCTCTGAAGAGCAGCAAGTTGGGTTCTTCTCCAAGGTACACCTCACAGAACACTTGGAAATTGCAAATATTAGATAGGGAGTTGGGCCCGATATCTTGAGGCCGGAGATCAAAAAAGTGCAGGACGTCTCTGAATTTTTTTGAGCCGGGTGGAGAAAAGCCTCGGTTCATGTGGTCAGTAAAAACGATGGCTTCTCCTTCTTTGGGTTGAGGCTTTTCCTCTGTTGGATTAGGAGCACGGTAGGACATGACCTCCTTCTTTGGCAGATAGCCAGTCTTCACAAAATCAGCAAGTGTGCTTTCTGTGATGATGGATTTGACCCAATTGCATGTAATGGGTGATTTGGGCGCTTTCGGCGGCATTATGAAGATGGAAGCCTAACAAAGAATGAAATTGCCGGTTTAACCATAAGCCGGAGGAAAAATTACAGTACACATTCAAGATGGCGGCTTAACAGGGCCTAATGGTATATGGCTAATTATGTCAGATCATTTAAGCCGCCATAAGCAATTAAGTTATTTTGAGCCGCCATGTGCGGTTGAGATTATCTATTGAGCATTTCAATTTAAAGCCGGTGGTGTGAGCCGCCATGGCTAGGTGGATCTATCAAGATACAGACATCGACTAAGTGTTTGAAAACAAGTTTCACAGATCGTAATCATTTTTTCGGATCAACGGATGCTCAGAAAAGGAAAAATATTCTAGACCTAACAAACCAATATAGAGGAGTTCATCAGTTCTAAAGAGGCCTTTGTACAAGAAAAGGGGATCTACTAGCATCTGAAATGCATGCGAAACAGCTACCACATGAGTTTTATATTTCTTTTAGATCAAAAGAGGGTGCGGTGGAGAAACCACGAAGAATCCGTGATGAACAGCGAAGAACACAGAAGAACTCGCAAACCCTAATGTGGATCTAAGGTGCGGAAAGGTAGAGACTTACGGACGCAGATCTACTGCGGAGGATCGCCGCCGTTCTCTGGACAAGCTCAGGTTGATGCAGCGGCCGGGGTCGAGGAAGATGAAGCGCGCTGTGGCGGCGGTGGAACTCGAGCAGCAGTGGGGCCGCGAGAGGAAGAAGACGACGGAAAGGGGGAGAATGAAGAAAGACCAAGTCGTGCCTATTTATAAGGAAAAGACTGGTAAGTGGGCACGAAAAATCAGGAGGCTGAAAGTTATGGGTATCTAGCTGGTCAGGACGCCTCGATTCTCGTGATGGTTATTAAAGATAAGGATCCGTTGAGATATGTTGGATAAATGAATTAATGACAGATGACGTCATGGCGGGTCATGGCAAATCCAGAAGATGACGTCATGGTGGGTTATAAATTTCCGTTCGACACAGAACAGAAGATTTTTTCTAAGGTGATGAAGATTGACATGAACTAGTTCAAATCAATCTGGGGCCTAATGTTGGGGATATAATTATTAGTATGACCCGCCCAGGAGGGGTCGGGTTATACTCATGACGACTCATGAAGCCCAAGACAGCTCCTGGAGATGGCGGGTTAGTTAAGGGCCCAAGGCCCAAAAGGCGACTTAAGGCCCGTAGAGATAAGCCGCCATATATGTGTAAACTTGTACTATAAGGCATGAATAAAGAGAAACTGAGCCGGACACTGTTTATGAGCCGGCCGGGACTCTATGAGCCGCTGGGCGTCGACCTCTGTATATAAAGGGACGACCCGGCGGCGGTTCAGGGCAAGTAACATCAAATCGAGAGCTAGGTCAAGCGGATTCGCTCCCTGGTTATCAAGACATACATAATCCCACTCAAAACTGGATCGTAGGCTTTTACCTTCACCACAAGGGGCCGAACCAGTATAAACCTCGTGTCCTTTTTCCCGATTAACCCCTTCTTGCTTCCTAGTTGCGATGGCTCCACGACTAAGTCCTTTCACTAGGACATCTGCCGTGATAATTCCACGACACTAAGTGTTCCTCCGGTATTGGGGAGTTGCATAATCTCATAGTTATAGGAACATGTATAAGCCATGAAGAAAGCAATAGCAATAAACTAAACGATCATAGTGCTAAGCTAACGGATGGGTCACGTCAATCACATCATTCTCTAATGATGTGATCCCGTTCATCAAATGACAACACATGTCTATGGCTAGGAAACTTAACCATCTTTGATTAACGAGCTAGTCAAGTAGAGGCATACTAGTGACACTCTGTTTTTCTATGAATTCACACATGTACTAAGTTTCTGGTTAGTACAATTCTGGCATGAATAATAAACATTTATCATGATATCAGGAAATATAAATAACAACTTTATTATTGCCTCTAGGGCATATTTCCTTCAGTCTCCCACTTGCACTAGAGTCAATAATCTAGATTACATTTTAATGATTCTAACACCCATGGAGTCTTGGTGTTGATCATGTTTTGCTTGTGAGAGAGGCTTAGTCAACGGGTCTGCAACATTCAGATCCGTATGTATCTTGCAAATCTCTATGTCTCCCTCCTTGACTTGATCGCGGATGGAATTGAAGCATCTCTTGATGTGCTTGGTTCTCTTGTGAAATCTGGATTCTTTTTCCAAGGCAATTGCACCAGTATTGTCACAAAAGATTTTCATCGGACCCGATGCACTAGGTATGACACCTAGATCGGATATGTACTCCTTCATTTGCTGCTTCCGAAGCAGCTATGTACTCCGCTTCACACGTAGATCGCGCCACGACACTCTGCTTGGAACTGCACCAACTTACAGCTCCTCCATTCAATATAAATACGTATCCGGTTTGTGACTTAGAGTCATCCGGATCGGTCTCAAAGCTTGCATCAACATAACCATTTACGACGAGCTCTTTGTCACCTCCATAAAAGAGAAACATATCCTTAGTCCTTTTCAGGTATTTCAGGATGTTCTTGACCGCTGTCCAGTGATCCACTCCTGGATTACTTTGGTACCTCCCTGCTAAACTATTAGCAAGGCACACATCAGGTCAGGTACACAGCATTGCATACATGATAGAACCTATGGCTGAAGCATAGGGAATGACTTTCATTTTCTCTCTATCTTGTACAGTGTCGGGCATTGAGTCTGACTCAACTTCACACCTTGTAACACAGGCAAGAACGCTTTCTTTGCTTGATCCATTTTGAACTTCTTCAAAACTTTATCAAGGTATGTGCTTTGTGAAAGTCCAATTAAGCGTCTTGATCTATCTCTATAGATCTTGATGCCCAATATATATGCAGCTTCACCGAGGTCTTTCATTGAAAAATTCTTATTCAAGTATCCTTTTATGCTATTCAGAAATTCAGTATCATTTCCGATCAACAATATGTCATCTACATATAATATCAGAAATGCTACAGAGCTCCCACTCACTTTTTGGTAAATACAGGCTTCTCCAAAAGTCTGTATAAAAGCATATGCTTTGATCACACTATCAAAGCGTATATTCCAACTCCGAGATGCTTGCACCAGTCCATAAATGGATCACTGGAGCTTGCACACTATGTTAGCACCTTTTGGATCGAAAAAACCTTCTGGTTGCATCATATACAACTCTTCTTTAAGATATCCATTAAGGAATGCAGTTTTGACATCCATTTGCCAAATTTCATAATCATAAAATGCGGCAATTGCTAACATGATTCGGACGGACTTAAGCATCGCTACGTGTGAGAAGGTCTCATCGCAGTCAACTCCTTGAACTTGTCGAAAACTTTTCGCAACAAGTCGAGCTTTGTAGACAGTAACATTACCGTCAGCGTCAGTCTTCTTCTTGAAGATCCATTTATTCTCTATGGCTTGCCGATCATCAGGCAAGTCAACCAAAGTCCATACTCTGTTCTCATACATGGATCCCATCTCAGATTTCATGGCCTCAAGCCATTTTGCGGGAATCTGGGCTCATCATCGCTTCCTCATAGTTTGTAGGTTCGTCATGGTGAAGTAACATGACTTCCAGAACAGGATTACCGTACCACTCTGGTGCGGATCTTACTCTGGTTGACCTACGAGGTTCGGTAGTAACTTGATCAGAAGTTTCATGATCATCATCATTAGTTTCCTCACTAATTGGTGTAGGAATCACTGGAACTGATTTCTGTGATGAACTACTTTCCAATAAGGGAGCAGGTACAATTACCACATCAAGTTCTACTTTCCTCCCACTCACTTCTTTCGAGAGAAAGTCCTTCTCTAGAAAGGATCCATTCTTAGCAACGAATATCTTGCCTCCGGATCTGTGATAGAAGGTGTACCCAACAGTTTCCCTTGGGTCTCCTATGAAGACACATTTCTCCGATTTGGGTTCGAGCTTATCAGGTTGAAGCTTTTTCACATAAGCGTCGCAGCCCCAAACTTTAAGAAACGACAACTTGGGTTTCTTGCCAAACCACAGTTCATATGGCATCGTCTCAACGGATTTAGATGGTGCCCTGTTTAATGTGAATGCAGCCGTCTCTAAAGCATAACCCCAAAACAATAGCGGTAAATCAGTAAGAGACATCATAGATCGCACCATATCTAATAAAGTACGATTATGACGTTCAGACACACCATTACACTGTGGTGTTCCGGGTGGCGTGAGTTGCGAAACTATTCCGCATTGTTTCAAATGAAGACCAAACTCGTAACTCAAATATTCTCCTCCAAGATCAGATCGTAGAAACTTTATTTTCTTGTTACGATGATTTTCCACTTCACTCTGAAATTCTTTAAATTTTTCAAATGTTCCAGACTTATGTTTCATCAAGTAGATATACCCATATCTGCTCAAATCATCCGTGAAGGTCAGAAAATAACGATACCCGCCGCGAGCGTCAACACTCATCGGACCGCATACATCAGTATGTATTATTTCCAACAAGTCTGTTGCTCGCTCCATTGTTCTGGAGAACGGAGTCTTAGTCATCTTGCCCATGGGGCATGGTTCGCAAGCATCAAGTGATTCCAAAAGCCCATCAGCATGGAGTTTCTGCATACGCTTTACACCAATATGACCTAAACGGCAGTGCCACAAATAAGTTGCACTATCATTATTAAACTTATATCTTTTGGCTTCAATACTATGAATATGTGTATCACTACTATCGAGATTCAATAAAAATAGACCACTCATGAAGGGTGCAAGACCATAAAATATATTACTCATATAAATAGAACAGCCATTATTCTCTGATTTAAATGAATAACCGTCTCGGATCAAACAAGATCCAGATATAATGTTCATCCTTAACGCTGGCACCAAATAACAATTATTCAGGTCTAAACTAATCCCGAAGGTAGATGTAGTGGTAGCGTGCTGACGGCGATCACATCGACTTTGGAACCATTTCCCACGCGCATCGTCACCTCGTCCTTAGCCAATCTTCGCTTAATCCGTAGCCTCTGTTTCGAGTTGCAAATATGAGTAATAGAACCAGTATCAAATACCCAGGCGCTACTACGAGCATTAGTAAGGTACACATCAATAACATGTATATCAAATATACCTTTCACTTTGCCATCCTTCTTATCCGCCAAATACTTGGGGCAGTTCCGCTTCCAGTGACCAGCCCCTTTGCAGTAGAAGCATTCAGTCTCACGCTTAGGTTCATACTTGGGCTTCTTCACTTGAGCAGCAACTTGCTTGCCGTTCTTCTTGAAGTTCCCCTTCTTCCCTTTGCCCTTTTTCTTGAAACTAGTGGTCTTGTTGACCATCAACACTTGATGCTCCTTCTTGATTTCTACCTCCGCAGCCTTTAGCATTGCGAAGAGCTCGGGAATTGTCTTATCCATCCCTTGCATATTATAGTTCATCACGAAGCTTTTGTAGCTTGGTGGCAGTGATTGAAGAACTCTGTAAATGACACTATCAACCGGAAGATTAACTCCCAGCTGAGTCAAGTGATTGTGGTACCCTGACATTCTGAGTATATGCTCACTGACAGAACTATTTTCCTCCATTTTGCACCTGTAGAACTTATTGGAGACTTCATATCGCTCGGTCCGGGCATTTGCTTGAAATATTAACTTCAACTCCTGGAACATCTCATATGCTCCATGACGTTCAAAACATCGTTGAAGTCCCGGTTCTAAGCCGTAAAGCATGGCACACTGAACTATCGAGTAGTCATCAACTTTGCTCTGCCAGGCGTTCACAACGTCTATTGTTGCTCCTGCAGCGGGTCTTGCACCTAGTGGTGCTTTGATGTCTACTACAAAACCTTCTTCTTGTAGACGTTGTTGGGCCTCCAAGTGCAGAGGTTTGTAGGACAGTAGCAAATTTCCCTTAAGTGGATGACCTAAGGTTTATCAATCCGTGGGAGGCGTAGGATGAAGATGGTCTCTCTCAAACAACCCTGCAACCAAATAACAAAGAGTCTCTTGTGTCCCCAACACACCCAATACAATGGTAAATTGTATAGGTGCACTAGTTCGGTGAAGAGATGGTGATACAAGTGCAATATGGATGGTAGATATGGGTATTTGTAATCTAAAAATATAAAAACATCAAGGTAGCAAGCAATAAAAGTGAGCGTAAACGGTATTGTAATGCGTTGAAACAAGGCCTAGGGTTCATACTTTCACTAGTGCAAGTTCTCTCAACAATAATAACATAATTGGATCATATAACTATCCCTCAACATGCAACAAAGAGTCACTCCAAAGTCACTAATAGAGGAGAACAAACGAAGAGATTATTGTAGGGTACGAAACCACCTCAAAGTTATTCTTTCTGATCGATCTATTCAAGAGTCCGTAGTAAAATAACACGAAGCTATTCTTTCCGTTCGATCTATCCTAGAGTTCGTACTAGAATAACACCTTAAGACACCTAGATACTCCAATGTCACCTCAAGTTTCCACGGGTATGATTATACGATATGCATCACACAATCTCAGATTCATCTATTCAACCAACACAAAGAACTTCAAAGAGTGCCCCAAAGTTTCTACCAGAGAGTCAAGACGAAAACGTGTGCCAACCCCTATGCATAAGTTCACGAGGTCACGGAACCCGCAAGTTGATCACCAAAACATACATCAAGTAGATCACGTGATATCCCATTGTCACCACAGATAAGCACATGCAAGACATACATCAAGTGTTCTCAAATCCTTAAAGACTCAATCCGATAAGATAACTTCAAAGGGAAAACACAATCCATTACAAGAGAGTAGATGGGGAGAAACATCGTAAGATCCAACTATAATAGCAAAGCTCGCGATACAACAAGATCGTACCACCTCAAGAACACGAGAGAGAGAGAGAGAGAGAGAGAGAGAGAGAGAGAGAGAGAGAGAGAGAGAGATCAAACACATAGCTACGGGTACATACCCTTAGCCCCGAGGGTGAACTACTCCCTCCTCGTCATGGAGAGCGCCAGGATGATGAAGATGGCCACCGGTGAGGGATCCCCCCTCCGGCAGGGTGCCGGAACAGGGTCCCGATTGGTTTTTCGTGGCTACAGAGGCTTGCGGCGGCGGAACTCCCGATCTAGGTTATGTTCTGGGGGGTTTCTGTATATATAAGAGGTTTTGGCGTCGAGAACAAGTCAGGGGGTTTCCGGGCTGTCCACGAGGTAGGGAGGCGCGCCCAGGGGGGTGGGCGCGCCCCCCACCCTCGTGGGCAGCCCGGGACTCTTCTGGCCCATCTCTTTTGCTCCATGGCCTTCTTCTGGTCCAAAGATAAGTTCCGTGAAGCTTGAGGTCAATTGGACTCCGTTTGGTTTTCCTTTTCTGCGATACTCAAAAACAAGGAAAAACAGAAACTGGCACTGGGCTCTAGGTTAATAGGTTAGTCCCAAAAATCATATAAAATAGCATATAAATGCATATAAAACATCCTAGATGGATAATATAATAGCATGGAACAATCAAAAATTATAGATACGTTGGAGACGTATCATGCTTCTAGGACGTAATTCTTATGTGCAGCAATGAGGATAATCCTCAAGTTACGGACCCAGTCCATGTAGTTCTACCATCATCTTTCAACTTAGCTTTCTCTAGGAACGCATTAAAATTCAATGGAACAGTAGCACAGGCCATTTATCTACAACAACATAGACATGCAAAATACTATCAGGTACTAAGTTCACGATAAATTAAAGTTCAATTAATCATATTACTTAAGAACTCCCACTTAGATAGACATCCCTCTAATCATCTAAGTGATCACGTGATCTTTATCAACTAAACCATGTCCGATCATCACATGAGATGGAGTAGTTTTGAATGGTGAACATCACTATGTTGATCATATCTACTAAATGATTCACGCTCGACCTTTCGGTCTCAGTGTGCCGAGGCCATATCTGCATATGCTAGGCTCGTCAAGCTTAATCCGAGTATTCTGCGTGTGCAAAACGGGCTTGCACCTGTTGTATGTGAACGTAGAGCTTTTCACACCCGATCATCACGTGGTGTCTCGGCACGACGAACTGTCGCAACGGTGCATACTCAGGGAGAACACTTGTACCTTCAAATTTAGTGAGAGATCATCTTATAATGCTACCACTGTACTAAGCAAAATAAGATGCATAAAGGATAAACATCACATGCAATCAATATAAGTGATATGATATGGCCATCATCATCTTGTGCCTTTGATCTCCATCTCCAAAGCACCGTCATGATCACCATCGTCACCGGCTTGACACCTTGATCTCCATCAAAGCATCGTTGTCGTATCGCCAACTATTGCTTCTATGACTATCGCTACCGCTTAGTGATAAAGTAAAGCAATTACATGGCGATTGCATTTCATACAATAAAGCGACAACCATATGGCTCCTGCCAGTTGCCGATAACGGTTACAAAACATGATCATCTCATACAAAAATTTATATATCATCACGTCTTGACCATATCACATCACAGCAAGCCCTGCAAAAACAAGTTAGACGTCCTCTACTTTGTTGTTGCAAGTTTTACGTGGCTGCTACGGGCGTAGCAAGAACCGTTCTTACCTACGCATCAAAACCACAACGATTTTTCGTCAAGTGTGATGTTTTAACCTTCAACAAGGACCGGGCGTAGTCACACTCGATTCAACTAAAGCTGGAGAAACAGACACCCACTAGCCACCTATGTGCGAAGCACGGCGGTAGAACCAGTCTCATGAACGTGGTCATATAATGTCGGTCTGGGCCGCCTCATCCAACAATACCGCCGAATCAAAGTATGACATGCTGGTAAGCAGTATGACTATTATCGCCCACAACTCTTTGTGTTCTACTCGTGCACATAACATCTAAGCATAGACCTGGCTCGGATACCACTATTGGGGAACGTAGTATTTCAATAATTTCCTACGATCACGCAAGATCTATCTAGGAGAAGCATAGCAACGAGCGGGGAGAGTGTGTCCACGTACCCTCCACTACAAAAAAAATACACTTCCGTGATGATACGTGTTTGTCACAGTAGGTCACGTTTTCTGTCATGCATGTACATCCATGACAATTTTATGACAGAATCAAGATAGTCATACCTGTGCTGTCGTAGAAGTGTTCCATGACATTACCAAAATTATCATCACGGAAGTGTCCACTTCCATGACGATAAATCGCGCGTCACAGAAGTGCTTTCGTCAAGGGTGACCAACACGTGGCATCCACCGTAACGGAACGCCGTTAAGCTATCGGGTCCGGTTTTGGATCCGATAACCCGTTAACAGCCTCGACCAATGGGGATTTTCCACGTGTAAAATCATCATTGGCTGGAGGAAACACGTGTCGGCTCACCGTTGGGACAGATGTCATCCACTCATTGGACCCAAAGCGCCTATGATACGTCGACACGTGGCACGGCCCAACAGAGGCCCATTCCTGTGAAAAGGCCGGCCCGTTTGACTTGGTCAAAAGGTGGCGGGCCGGCCCACGGCAAGCCTGTTAACGGCCATGTTCGCATATAGCCCATTTACAGCCCGCTAACCCAGGGCCCGTTTACGGCCTATCCGAATTAGGCCCAGTAGCGTCATCTGGGCCGTCCAATATAATTCCAGCCCGTTTTAACTTCCGGCCCATGTATGGCCCATGACATATTTCGGCCCATATGAGTCCCTCTGTAACTCTTGGCCCATTAATGGCCCGTGGTGAAACCGGCCTGTAATGAACAGTGTATCTCTTTATACCCATTAGCGGCCCATTATCCATTGGGTCATTTCCAGCCCGTGTTACCTTTCGGCCTTCTGAGGGCCCATTTATTCTTGGGCTCATTTCCAGCATTCGGTTACTTACGGCCCATTACTGGCCTTTTCTGCTTGTGGGCCAAATTCAGCCCGTGGATACAGTCGGCCCGTTTGTGGCCCATTAATCTGTTGGGACATTTTCATAGCATCATCAAATACGGCCTATTAACGGCCCGTTATGGTCAGCCCATAAAACGTATGATTTCTACTCTAGCCCGTTTACGACCCCTTATATGGCCCATACAAGGCCCATAGATGAGACGGCCCGTAGAAGGCACATGGATCCTACGGGACGTAGAAGGCCCATTGACTCGACGACTCATAGAAGGCCCATTGATCCGACGGCCCATAGAAGGCCCATGGATCCGACGGCCCATAGAAGGCCCATGGATCCAACAGCCGATGGAAGGCCCACGGATCCGATAGCCCATAGAAGGCCCACGGATTCGACAGCCCATAGAAGGCCATGGATCGCCCGTCTCGTAGATGGCCCATGGATCGTACGGCCTGTGGAGGGCCATGGTCACTACAACGTTTGGGCGAGTTGGCCCCCGTTTGAACGATATAGGATATTCAAAGAATTATCCTACTCTATACTATCACCTCTAAAAAACATACACTATACAATAAAGAGACTAAGGCATAGAAACTAGAATAATCCTACACTATACAATAAAGAAATTACAGCCGATTATACCCACTGGGCATTATGGTTTGGCACGAGTGATAATAAAGCATACACAAACAACAAATTACATACACTGGGCAAATACAGCTCATACATCATGGACGCGCATCAACATAACTTACCATTTGAACTATAATCTCTTCAAAAAATAGGATTGGCCGGATTTAGATAGCACAAATTTCAGTCTGCAAAATCTCCAATTCCTTCGTTGTTACCTCAGTGTCTTGTTTCATTTTTTTGACTCCTGCATCTAATACCTGCATGTCCAGTCTCAACTTGTTGATTGTACGTTCAGAATCATGTACACGTTGTCTTGCCACCTCTAGTTGATGCTCGAGAACATCAGCACATTCCAATTCCAATCCATAATCATTCGGTAACGGCCATGCCGCACTGCTCGCAGATCTTTGTGTTGATGTCACTTCATCCTGAAATGTTTCTGTAAGTACACATGACTAGGGCAAAAATATAGTTACAACAGTGAAGCGAGCAAGACAGACTATTTTGTACATGGCAAAACAGGACTAACAATAATGTTACATGTCATGAAGCATAAGCAGGTGATATTTTAAAAATTATAAAAAAGGTAGTCTGTGCAGCCTGCATACAGAAATCTCTCTTAGCTCACCAGAGGAGCATGATGTTGGGGCCCAATCCAAAACACAGACAAGTTACAAATTTAGACAGCACGTTGCGTAGAAGTAAGCAAGCAGTTGGCCATTCTGTAGCTCAATTAAAGTCTTAGGGAGCATAATGAATAGCAGAGGATTTCATACAAACATACTACAGCAAGCAAAACTATGCAATCATTAGCCTAGTATAAACTAGATTGTGAGCCTCATTCAATAATAGTTGGTTAATAGACTTCAAAGCTTCAGGCACACTTCGGCAGAGTAATTAAATGGTAAGGCCTTTAATTATGTCAACTAATAGTTATACAAGTACCCAACATCAGGCATCATTCTTTGGGCATCTCATTAACTGAGGACAAATAAAGCAATTGAAAAGAGCAAATTAACTATGCCTGAAACAAACAAGGAATTGAACTGTTGAGTTGGATACAGTGACCCTTAACAGGTTGAAGAGGCTCAGCGCAGCTCCTACTTCTCTTGCAAGGCTCCTTCCTAACATCTTGTACTTGGAAATCCTCAATCTTATCTTCATTGCACCCCCTCTGCAAGGTGACACAAACTAGTTACTCGTCTCCTTGGAAGATAAATATGCATACTTTCCAGTCTGTGAACACAAAAGGATGAGATTATAACAAAACAACACCACATAATGAAACATGCCGCATCTCTTGCACTTGCACACAATGAAATGAGCATTTACTATGTCTGCACTATGTAAAAACTAGGCATACCTTCGAACTGGATCTCCAGGTACTCTTGGAGAGCCTACTTTAGTGTACAGCCAAACCTTTATGTCACCTATGAGTTAGAAAAGGCCCCACTACAGCAGCCCTTAGTGTTTAAATCGTTGACAAGCTCTGTTAGAGTGTTAGGTCAAGAACAGCAAGTAATCAAAGCAAACAGTCCTAGTATGGCTGGCTGATGCAAACAAGCAATTGAACAGATGTGTGAGCAAATCTTACATATCAAGAAAAGAAGCAAAGAAGGAGGCTTAAAGACCATCACTTGACTGACCAGATTTAAGGGGCATTTAAACATCATGTGCAACGTATGAACTAACATAAACATTGCATATTCCAGATTCTACAATGGAATGCACATGTATTAGGTTATGCCATGTATGATGATGCCTAAATGTACACTATAGCAGGCAGGAGTGATTCATCATTGCACGCACAATTGAATTGCAGGTTAAGGGCCAGTTCTATTCCGCCTTTTCAGGGCTTATTGTCAAAATAAGCCATAAAAGATGTAAAGAAGTCATTTTTGAGTTATGGGCTTGGGCTTAACTAATTTCGCTTTGGAGGGGGGTGTTTCGGGTAGAACCTCACTAAAAATTGAAGGGAAGGGGAATAGTGAAATGACTCTGTTGTCTGCCTATATTACACTCAAAATGCAACTGGTGACGCCCGCGTCACACCTCACCCTCAAGTAAAAACAAACACGCAAGCGTTCATTGCCCTGCCCGCTTGCATCTCCTCTCCCCTTTCCCTCTACCTCGATCCCCTGCCTGCAGCACTAGGGTTCCTCCAGCAAGCCGTCGCCACTGGTCCCATCTGGCCTGGTCCTCGACGATGCTCTGTCCAGCTAGGCTACATGGCCGGCGGGTAGGGGCAAATCTCCCTGGCTGCTCCTCCCTCTGGTGCCGCCCCTCATTCTCATGGTCTCCAGCAGCTGCTCCACTGTGGTTCGTCCAACGCACTACTCCGGCAGGCGCTGCACAACTACGGCTGATGCCACACTGCGGCAGAAGGCACCTTATTCCCCCTCCCCACCTCCCAGACCGTGGCCTTGAGGTGCTATTGAAGAATGAGCTCATCCAACAAGGTGAGGATCTCCTCTGATTTTTTGCCAAATTTTCATTCTGATCCACTATACGATGAATTGCTATGAGCTGCTTCTGCTGCTGCTATATGATGCATTGCTATGAGCTGCTCCTGCTGCTGCTATATGATGAATTGCTATGAGCTGCTGCTATATGATGAATTGCTATGAGCTGCTGCTGCTATATGAAGAATTGCTATGAGCTGCTGCTATATGATGAGTTGCTATAAGTTGCTCCTGCTGCTGCTGTATGATGAATTGCTATGAGCTGCTCCTGCTGATGCTATATGATGAATTGCTATGAGCTGCTCCTGCTGCTGCTATATGATGAATTGCTATGAGCTGCTCCTGCTGCTGCTATATGATGAATTGCTATGAGTTGCTCCTTCTGCTGCTATATGATGAATTGCTATGAGCTGCTGCTAGTATATGATGAATTGCACGCTGCTGCTGCTGCTGCTGTATGATGAGTTGCTATGAGCTGCTGCTGCTATATGATGCTTTCAGGTGGTGCTGCTATATGATAATAACCAGCCACTTGGACCATCGAATTTCAATAAATAATTGTTCTTCATTTAAATGTGGGTCATGCGTTTTTCGTTTAAATTAGGCAATGGGATCTCTATGGAAAACATTGACCAAAGTAGATTGTGCCAAGTAGATGGTATCTTTGTATTTGCATTTTGAGCAAATAGTGATGGTCTGTTTTCCTATCATATTAATTACTGCACTGGGTTCAATTTGTGATGTTTGCAAGTCAAATTAATTTTCATATGGGCAGCAAAATGAAAAAATATAATGCAATCTAGACTTTTCACTGATCATACCAAAGATAAGCTGAAAACGCAATGAAAAGAACTGGTTGGCTTATTACATGGAGCTTATATTCACAGGTGCTTATTTTCTTAGGATAACTCGTAATAACTGTCCCTAAGAAACTTGGCCAATAGAACTGACATACAAATAACATGTCACGATGATTGCAATGGAGGAGTGACGTACCATAGCACACTGTATAGGCTCACCGCTGGCTCTCCTTTTTTTGCGATGTTCCATGAAATTGCCACATACATCTTGTACTTTTTCATTGTGTAACCCTATCTGCAAGTTGACACGGCTAATTTCAGACATCTCTACATGATAATACATTGCATATCCCTTGCGCATATTTAAACCACCAATTAATGATTGTGTGCGTAGCATAAACTAGCCATGACTCTGTGTGCTGGACTAGCAGGCACTCTAAGGGAGCCTAATGTAGTGTACTGGAATTCCTACATGCCACCTACGATTTTGTGTAATGTACTGCCTCTGTTCCTAAATATATGTCTATGTAGAGATTCCAGTATGGACCACATACAGATGTATATAGATGCATTTTCGAGTGTAGATTCACTCATTTTGCTCCGTATGTAGCCTATAGTGGAATCTCTAGAAAGACTTATATTTAGGAACGGAGGTACGAGGTAGTATCATGTATGACATCTACATATCTAATTTAGCAGCCAGTAGTAGAAATCATTGTCTGCACAAAGGGATTACTGGTCGAAAATCCTAGCAAAGCACGCTGGCAGGCACAGAACAATACAAGAGAGAGAGACACGCTTACAAGATCATAGCAATGCCTCGGTCCAGGATCTTGGTTGGCCAAGCTGTTAGATCCAGAAGAAACATCGTCCTTGTAGTTTTTGCCAGCTGCATAACAGGTAACAGCGACCTGTTAGTATATTTGAAGTACATCGGGCAGGTGATGCTGGACGGGTTTAAAGGTGACAAGTACCTAGGCCGTGGCGGGTGCTTGGCATCTTGCCAGACGGTGGGAATCAGGTTAGAAACGTCAAGGGTGATGACGCTGCGCTGGCTGTCGGGGTCCGGTAAGGAGATCTAGAACCGTCGAGTAGGGTGTTTGTGGAGCGGCTCCGGTAGGGTGGACTACGGTGTGGGCGAAGCGGATCTGTGGCCGTGGACGAGGGCGTAGGTGAAGCTGCTCCGGTGGTTGGGTTAAGGATGGTGTCGACGATGCGGATCTGCGGCCGTGGACGGGGCGTCAGAAGCTGCTCCGGTAGGTTGGATGAGGGTGCGAGGAAGCGGATCTGAGGCCGTGGACTTGTGAGTTGGCAAAGCGGCCCCGGTAGGGTTGAAAATGGTATAGGCGAAGCTACTCCGGTGGGGTTGACGATGGTGTCGGCGAAGCGGCTCCGGTAGGGTTGAGGAAGGTGTCGGCGAAGAGGATCAGAGGCCGTCGACGGGGGCGTCGGTGGGGCGGCTCCGGGGGGTGTGGACGAAGCGTCTCCGGTGGGGAGTACGAATGAGCCGCTGCAGATGCGCTGCGGTTGACGAGAGTACCGGCGAAGCAGATCCGGCGCCGTGGACAAGGCCGACACTGAATGGGCTGTGGTACAGTGGTGGATGAGCAGTCTACTTGTTTCTAGGGGAGGTGGGAGGGGTAGATGCGGCCGCAGAAGCAGATCCGGCGAGGTGGACGCCGCTGGCAGTGAATGGGCTCTGGTACGCCGGTGGATGAGCAGTCTAGGGTTTCGAGAGGGGAGGGGAGAAAGGCCGATGAAGTACGGACGGCGTGATGTGAGATGCTCTGGTGCTGTGGAGTTAGTCGTTTTTGCGGGAGGGGGAGAGGAAATGGGGGTGCCGTGTAGTGGGGGGAACCGGAAGTTACCAAAGCAGCCCCGACCTATTATGTAGATGAGGGCGGTATTGTAACTGTTGGTCTCCGTGCACCAAGGACAAAAGGGGAATTTCGCATGCTAAAGACTAAGGTGGCGGAAATTTTAGAAGGAGGCGGGAGATTTTGCCGCCCGCGGGATCGTTCGTATCCAGTTTCAACTAATTTTGGACCGTGCTAGCGGGAAGGTCATGCGAGACTGTGTACACGGGGCACGCGTCAGCAGTTAATAACTGGTGTGAAGTCCACCCCAGAAAAAAAGACAATAACTCGGGATGATGCGCCGATAACTTGGACGTTCACACGGGCGCGGCCAATCGTACGGGTGTAGTGGCGCGTTCACAAAAAAGGGATCAAACGCTCAGCCTATGTATTTCTCGTGTAAATAGATAATTTAGTGCAATTGGTTATTTACTTTAAACATAATGCATTGACGTGTTAGTGTAGAGGCGCACAAAAAGAAATGGATATTGTAGTCCGCTACTTAAAAGTGTTACCTCATATGATTACATAGCCTCCATTTCATAAATTGCGTACCCGTTGAATTCATATATGAATATTACATATATTACTTCATAATAGAACCTTAAATCATCCAAGACTAATGATTTTGAATGCAAGAGTAACAATGGTGCATGTACATGATAGCTACATTGGTTGTTTGAAGAAACATCACTGTAACTTTGGCATGCACAACTGAAAAGGTTTATTTAAATAGAAAAAATGTGATATGTGAGTGTCCAATCTTTATAGCGTTGAATCGATATTGTACCTTTGGCCACGATACGAAGTAGATATTGATTTATGTTCAAGCGATGCACGTCCACGATCGCTAGATAGTGATACGTGAATGAATTGTGCAATCTCTCTCACACGCATACATATCTCATTTCCCTGTGGGCATCGGAATCACACACGCGCACTTCGTGTATTTCTCTCCCTCCGTCAAGGTTAGAATTCGTCTTTCTACCCCGTCCTACAAGTCTCTCACACAGAAACACACATGCTCTCTCTATCGCACACGCCCACACCTTTAATTCCGCCCACCCACAGCCACTAATGTCTCAAAGTATAATAATGTCTCTCACACATATGCCTAAGGTTAACTCGAGTTCCGGAACCATATGAATACATACAATGGGATTCCAGCAGAGCACCTTTTGTTTTGAGATTTCGCTCTCTCTCTCTCTCCCTCTCTCTCTCACACACACACGCGCGCGCGCACGCGCACACACACACATTGTTTCTCGCTTCATTTTTCCGGCACTTGCATGCACACAATTTTGTTTATCTTCGTGATGCTTTAAGTATGCCTCGCACAAATGCTATCTACCTATCCCTTAATATAGCTAGATATGTGTCACACAAACTCCTTCTCCCTACTAGCAAGATGCCCATGTGTTGCACCGAACATCAAGATGCATTTCTATGAGTAGTTTATCTTGTGGGAGAAAAGGATGAACAAGGGAATGCCTTATTTGCAAATGCGGAGAGGGGTGTGGGTATCTTTTTGCAAAATTGCCACAGTTTCCTTCCTATCCGTCGGGTATAAATCGGATGGCCTATATTGCAGGATGGCAGGAACACCATCATCACCAACTCTGTTTTTTATAAGAGTAGGGATATGTAAGTGTCACTGCCCCCCCCCCCCGACACACACACCCACACCCACACAACCACACACACACACACTTCCCAACACCGAAGGAGTAGGGTGACACCTCGATCTTGATACTAATCTATCGACTGGCTTCTCTCTCAAACACACACACACGCACACACACTACCCGACACCGAAGGAGTAGGGCGGCACCTCGATCTTGATAGTAATCTATCTACTCCTCTTTCAAACACACACACATACACACACACTCGCTAGTTGTGCCTCTGTGCCTACCGCGCACACTCTCGATACGTCTTTCTCTCCCTCCCCCTCCCCCCACCCCAACAATGACAGCAGAAGGGTGACAACTCGATCTGATCGTAATCTGTCAATTGGTTTCTCTCTCGAACATTGTGTCTCTGTGCCTCGCTCAGTAGCCCCCTCGATATGTAGACTTCTCGCGCGCGCACAGCTGTAGTGACGATGACGCTGAACCCAGTGTGCCTCGTTTTTACCGGCCTCATGTGATAGTTTTCACCCTGTTTTCTGTTAATTAACAAGGCAACCTTTTCTTTGTTACTACTAGTGAATCTGAAATCATTCGGGGCAGACATAAAATATATCACTTCAACCCAATTATCGCAGTAACTATTTTAAAAGAAACTAGCTAGATGCCCGTGCGTTGCACGGAACATCAAGATGCATTTGTATGAGTAGTTTATCTTGTGAGAGAAAAGGATGAACGAGGGAAGGCCGTATTTGCGAACGTGGAGAGGGGTGTGGGTATATTTTTGCAAAATTGCCATAGTTTTCTTCCTATCCGTTAGATATAAATCCGACGGCCTATATTGCAGGATGGCACGCACACCATCATCACCAACTCTGTTTTCTACTCCCTCCGTTCCTAAATATTTGTCTTTTTAGAGATTTCAACAAGTGACTACATATGGAGCAAAATGAGTGAATCTACACTCTAAAATATGTCTACATACACATCCGTATGTGGTAGTCCATTTGAAATCTGAAAAAGACAAATATTTAGGAACGGATGGAGTATAAGAGTAGACATGGAGATATATCTCCAGCATGGTCTACAACAAAAATGTGCTGGACTGGTTAGCGCCGGATGCTCGCAACGCGATGACATGAGTTCGAATTCTGTCTTTAACTTTAGATTTTTATATTATATATTACTTATTTAATATATACTTCTTTCGCTACTGTACTGACAGTGGAACCCACAGAGTACTTAGAATACAAGATTAAGGATGGACTTGTTTCTTTTTAACTTTCTGTACGAAGCTGTAGCCACCCTGCAAGTCACGTGTACACTGTACATGCAATTAACTTTTTATAGAGGGACAATCATACACGCAATTAACTCAAATGGATTGGATGTCACTCTATTATTTCCAGCATAAGAGCATCTCCAACGGCAGCCGGCAAATTTCCTCCCGCTTCCTTCCGCGGAGGACGACATCAAACGCCAGCGGCATACATTTTCACAACTCTAACCAACCAGATGAAATTCGTGCAAACACGGACTGATTTCATATAAGCATGAAGGATTTCGTATAAAAAAGCCGGATCTTCATATAAACATGATGGATTTCATTACATTTACATGAACTAAGCGGTGCCAATCCGGCTCTCTTGGTATAATTAATACTCCCTCCGTCCGGAAATACTTGTCCTAGAAATGGATGTATCTAGACTTATTTTAGTTATAGATACATACAATTTATCCATTCTTAGAACAAAAATTTCCCGCCAGCTGGAGAGGGAGTACATAATCTAAATGGCCGCCCGCGGATCCCTTTGTCTTCCTCATGTCCGGCAGACACTTTGCGGGGTCGACGAAGGTCCTCGGAAGAGACGAAGAAGCAAAGAAACCACCTGAATGCGCAGTCGTCGCCTCGGCGGTGGCCTTCATGGGACCCAAGTGGCGGCGGCCTCCCGTGTTCTACTTCTCCTCGATGATGGCGGCGGACACGGAGAAGCTGGCCACCGACTCGTCGCTCTCCACGCACCCGGCTTCTGTCTCTGCCTGCATGGCGCTGCCGCAGGCACGGGAGGCGCGCCCACAGACACGGGAGGCGCGGCACCGCAGACACTGGTGGCGCGGTACGACGCGGCAGCGACGACGCCCGTACCGGTGTGCTCGCCACCGTGCCGGCGTGGAGCAACTCGCCACTCCTCATCGAGCTGAACTGGAGCAGCGAGTTGCTGAACCACGCGCCTGCTTGGGGCGGCAACTGGCTCCGTCGGGCCAAGCGAGGTTGGTGAAGCACCGAGCGGCCTCGCCCGTATCCGGAGGGCTCGGCGGGCCACCCAGCGGGTAATATGCCGGAGAACGGCTCCTCGGAAGCCATCGAAGAGTGGAGAAAATGGTGAAGGAGGAGATGGGGGGAGCGGCGGAGGGGTGCGATTCTTGCCCGCTGTCTGTCTGGCCTCGTGTAAATAGAGGGCGGACGGTAGGAGCTTGGCCGGCGTCTGGCCTCGTTTAAACTAAGGGCGGACGGGAGGAGCTCGGCCGGTGTTGCGTTTAATTCCGGCCCGCTCATGAACGGACGTGTGGCCGGAGTAGGTTTCTCGGTTTGCATGCGGGTTTAACGGAGGGGTTTGATGGAGGCGAGGAGGCGTGTTCAGCCAGGCGTGCAGCGGGCGGCGTAGTACTATTCGATTTGACAGCGGGTGGTGCAGTTCCCGATACGGCTTTAATGCAGACGAGGGAGGGAGTAGCGGTTCCCGAAATGTTGAACGGCCAAAGCATCCTCCTTCAATTAATGCATGAGGGAAGTAATGGGAGGAGGACCAGGAAAAGAGGCTGCACGATGTGAATGCAACGCAGTTTGCCCTCATATAAAGGCGCCCCTCCATTCCAATGCATCTACCACATCGTACGCACCTAAGCATTTGCCTAAGCACCTACACTAAGCGCAAACACTACAAAAAAATACACTTCCGTGATGATACGTGTTTGTCACAGTAGGTCGCGTTTTTTGTCATGCATGTACATCCATGACAAATTTATGACAGAATCAAGATAGTCATACCTGTGCTGTCGTAGAAGTGTTCCATGACATTACCAAAATTATCATCACGGAAGTGTCCACTTCCATGACGATAAATCGCGCGTCACAGAAGTGCTTTCGTCAAGGGTGACCGACACGTGGCATCCACCGTAACGGAACGCCGTTAAGCTATTGGGTCGGGTTTTGGATCCGATAACCCATTAACAGCCCCGACCAATGGGGATTTTCCACGTGTAAAATCATCATTGGCTGGAGGAGACACGTGTCAGGTCCGCGTTGTCATAGGTGTCACTCATCCAATGGGCGAGACGCGCCTATGATATGTTGACACGTGGACCGGCCCATCAAGTTTAAATGGGCCGGCCCAACTAAAGGCCCACAAGATTTTGCGGACCATAATGGGCCGGCCCAGCTAAAGGCCCACGAGATTTTGCGGACCATAATGAGCTAGCCCAGCTAAAGGCCCACAAGATTTTGCGGGCCATAATGGGCCGGCCCAGGTAAAGGCCCACAAGATTTTTGTGTGCCATAATGGGCCGACCCAGGTAAAGGCCCAAAAGATTCTTGCGGATCATAATGGGTCAGCCCAGCTAAAGGCCCACGAGATTTCGCCGACATTAATGGGCTGGCCCAGCTGTAGGCCCACAAGATTTTGAGGACCCTAGTAGGCCGGCCCATTAACTGGCTGCCATGTTTTGGGCCAAATGCCGGCCCATATTTGATCCGGTCCATTAATGGCCTGCCACGCTCCGGGCCTAATAGTGGCCCATATGAAATCCGGCCCATTAAAAGCCTACCACGTTCTGGGCCAAATTACGACCCAGATCAGGTCCGGCCCTTTAAGAGGCTTTGGGCTCAATTATGGCCCATATCAGATTCGGCTCGTCAACTGGACACTATGCTTTTGGGCCCACTTGCTAAAGGCCCACTTAGTAATTCGGCCTGATATTAGTTTTGGCCTGTTAAAGGCCCGCTTAACATTTCGGCCCTATATTAATTTCGGCCTGTTAAAAGCCTGTCATACAGTTGGGCCTAACTACGGCCCGGTTTGCATCCGGCCTGCTCGCAGCCGATATCTGATTGGGCCAAACAAGGACCGAGACAATTTTGGCCTGTTAAAAGCCCGTGATTTGATTCGCACAATCATGGGCCGGGGTTCATTTTGGGCTGCTGCCGGCCCGTGAGCTGTTCGGCACGTTTCAGGCCCAACCTACATCGTGATTGCATGATGGCTCGATTATGTACCGTAATTTTACGGTTTGGCCGGTTTACTGCGAAGACAGGATATATATATATAGTAAAATAACTGCAGCATCGTGAATAAGAAAAAATCTAGACTATACAGTAAAGAAATTACGGCATATTACATCCACTGGGCATCAAAGTTCGCCACTATGATAATAAAGAACAAGCAGACAGTAGATTACATACACTGGGCATCAAAGATCGCCACCAGCGCAAATAAACACGCCGACAAAATAATATACAAAACCGACAGCACTTCAATAGAGTTCAAGAAAGGTTAGCCTTGCTGGGGAGCTGCAGGGCAAGCAGCTGAGCAAGATGATGAGATTGCGCTTGTTCAACACTTATATCTTCCTCACTCTGAAAGATAAACAAGCAGACAGATGACAGGTTTTGCACATAAAAGTATCAGTGCTGACAATTCATCACATTTCTTACTAACGAATAAAGTGACACAGTTTAAAATTGCATTAACACAATATGGTATTGTTCAGGTCAAGACATGGCAGGAAATGACATTGTGAAGGAGTTGGCAGCTTCACGACACCACTGGATTACAGATCAAGAACTCATAAGCATCAATGGTTAGTGTGCTGTCAATTTATACCATTTCAGATTGGCAAATAAAGAGATGGTTTAAATAATAGTAGAATGATATGACATTGTTCATAGTTAAGACATTGCAGAATATGACATTGTGCTGTAGTGGGTAGGTTCACCACACCACGATTACGGATGAAGAACAGAAGCATACATGCAGTGCAAAAGAAGATCACTTGCTCTGTATAGTTTAATTTACATGGTACGAAGAAGGACCTTGGTTGTACAACTGAAAACTTAAATTGAGAAAGGACAAACTTTGTTTATGAACTACATAATAAACTTTAAACAAGCAATTTGATGCAAACACCAAAATAAACAGCTGTTGCAGTCATGCCTAACCAAATATATACAACAAAGTTTGAAGGCTTGAGATGGACAAACTTACATTATTGGTGAAGACAGGCTCTATAAAGGCCTTGTCCATGCTGATGGGGGGCAATTCAAGAAGTTTACCACAGAATCTTCTTCAAAAGCATTGCCTTTATTCTACATTTTGTTAAGAGTAAATATAGATGTGATAATATACGAAAAAATGGAGAATATTTAAGATAAGATGAAGAGTGATGCTACATAACCAAGTAGCTATAAATGTAAGTGCAGCGATACAGGCAAAAGGTACAGCCAAGAGCAATGCACAGCTAAACTTCTTCAGTACCAACCTTATGGTAAGAGTAAATGTAGTCTGATGTGTAGAAAATGGAGGGCAAAGGAAAATAAGCTGCAGAGTGATGGTACATGAACAACTACCTGTCATTATAAGTACACTGATAAAGGACAGCATGTACTTACAAGAACAATGCAGAGCTAAAAAACATTGGCATTGGATATATTCTACACTAATGTAACCATTCATACAGATCAGATAATTTGGAGCGAACAATTGATAAGCAAGCTATCATGCATACTGCTGTCACATAATGAACCAGGTATGGACGCAAGTACAGTGATACAGGACAACATGTACTAACAAGAGCAAAGCAGCGGGCAGCATATTTGCGATATCCTGTCGTTCTTATCAAACCAGAATTCTTCTTCGAGCAGATTTCCTGCAAAAAAGATCCGTAAGGCACATGCGGAAAAGTAGAAGTTCAAATTGTCATCTGATTTCATAGACAGTACCTCATCCTGGGAACGAGACCAGTGCATAACAAGGTTTTTCCATTCAATGTCTTCTAAATTTAGCACAGGAGACTTCACCGAAAATTCGTTTATAGACTTGCCATCAAAGTGTGATTTCCTCAGGTAACACCGATACTGCTGCAATGCTTCCTTGAAAAGCACAAGCAAGCTTTGCTCGTCATGACTATCCAGATTGACCCTCGCCTAGTTACAACAATGTAATGTAAATCATTGATGTGTTCAATCAGCAGAAAACAGGAAAATAATAACCATGAATAATAGCACTTACACGTAAGTTGGACAGGAAGATGTGAAAATGGTGTTTGTCTTCACAATAATCTTCCCATGATGGGAATATATGCACGTAGTCCCTAACAACATTGAAAGCATTGTCTTTTAAACTGGGAATAAATGGAATGGGGTTCCAATCTGCGGGAATTGGCCATCTCTGCAGTTGGGATAGGTCTTCGGCCGGTGGACTTGTTGTACTTTTTGCTGGAGTGGGATTTTTCTGTGGTACAGCTGGTGCTATGGCAAATGAAATCGGTATACCTTTTGCTGGAGTGAAGGTCCTGTGTGGTGGGGCTAGTGGTGTGGCCAGTGAAGTATGGGTACAGTCTGCTCGAGTCGGTCCTACGTTTTGTGTCACTGGTTGTACAGCCAATATAAGTGGGGTGTTGTCTGATTTCTCCGGCACCACCATGTTTTTCAAGGACTTTGCTGGTGCTCCTTCAGGTTCGGCAATCACCCTCTTCCTTTTTGATGTCTGATGCACAAGAACAGCATTTGAGTGGAAAAACATGGTATGATGACAGATGGAATATGTATTGATAATGGATGGGCATGGCATCTCGACATATATGATGAGTAAACTAAGCAGATGGCGGTGCAACAAAGTAGAAGAAATGCAAGACAACATATGCAAGATACCCTCAATCAATAAAACATTGCCAAATTAGAACAGGCACCTTGATGGGTGAACAGGATAGGCCATCTGCCTTTGACTCCTCGAGGTTAAAATAGTCATTAGGATCATATTCTGAACAAGAATCAACAGGTGGGGAGCGTATGAGTTTCATTGCATCCAGAATGGCACTCAATGCCTTGGTGCCAATTTTGTAAGTCATTGCAGTGTTTAGCTTCAAGAGTGGACTGCTGCTAGTGCGACACAAAGCAGCTACACAGATCATAGTGTAGATATAACGGGAAAACCTTAAGCATCAGAGTAAAATCAGCAAAGTGGAACTTGCTGGAATATATGTGCTAGTATTGTCGGTACGGCTAGAAAGGCTTCGGATACCAGCTCTCTTCAAGTGAAGGTGCAGTACTGTTAATATCAGTGTAACTCTCAAAGGCGACACAGCTCCCCGCATTTCCTTGCTATTCTTATAGGATTCAAGTGGGCAGGCCACTACAAATCCTATTCCTATGTTTACAAGATCCTACGAATCAAAGAGGCTCAAGGTGTCCATCACAACCGACCGTATAGACCTCTACACTGCAAATGTCCCTGCTCATCTTCAGTACAAGGAACATACTGTACTACTATCATACTCCCTCCGTTCCAAAATATAAGTCTTGGTAGAGATTTCCACTATGGATCACATACAGATGTATCCAGATACATTTTAGAGTGTAGACTCACTCATTTTGCTCCATATGTAGTCCATGGTGGAATCTATACAAAGACTTGTATTTAGGAACGGAGAGAGTACATATTAAAGAAGAACGGAAGAGGAACATGGTAAAGAAGAGCAAGCAGATTTTGGATAATAAAATGTTGGTTGCGTAGTGCCCACACATGATGAACCAGAGCGCATTAAGAATGCAACTCCCAGCTGTCTCTCGACCATTTCAGGCGGTTGGATGAAGATCCTACGTCTCCTAACCCTTCTTCTTCCTCGTCTCTGATTCTTCCCATACAGAACACC